>NW_027507758.1:128583065-129185828 GCF_037356315.1 Lithobates pipiens
CTAAATATAACCCACCCAGATAGTGAATGTCCATACAAATCTAAATCCCCTTTCCTACAAAAAAATAAATTGAAACCGTCTCCTGTTTGTACACATTTATCATCAAGTTTACCTTGATGTTTTTTTTTATCCCATTTTATTGACCGATTCAGTAAAGCTATGAAATTGTTACTAATGACAATCTGATATATAAAAGATGCAGCTGTCTCAGCTACTTTAAAACAAAGCAATAGTGATAAAAGATTAATCATTTACAGAATATATAAACGTATTTTAAACAAAGTGCAGAGCAAAAATCTATTTTAAAAGAATAAAAGTCCAAAAGGAAACTGGTGAGCTACAAATGCCAAAAGAGATGAGCCAGTATGATTCCACAAGTGAAGATCAGCGGACACAAATCAGTGGTGACAGACCCTCCACCTTCAAACCTATCGCTATGCTTACCTCCCAGTGTGGACCCCTGAACGAACAGGCAGTCACACCAGTAGGTCCCTCACAATTAGGTAGGCAGCAGCAGTATCCAGTGAATCTTCTCCTCCAAAGCGATACCGCCAATGAGAGCACCACCACTAATTTTTGTCCGCTAATCACTTGTGGAATTATCCTGGCTTATCTCTTTTGGGACTTGTAGTTCACCAGTTTCCTTTTGGACTTTTATTCTTTTGTAATTGATTTTTGCACTGCATTTTCTTGTTTACAATACTGCTATGGATTTCTGTGAAGATCTTTTAGTGTACAGCTTGCATATTTGTCTTGAAATTTTTTGCGTTGATTGCATTTTCTATATAATGTATAAATGAACTGTATAAGTACATTTTGTATGCCAAATAAATTATTTATACATACATGTCGATCTGTATGATTTGCTGCTTGGTCTTTTAGTATCTTAGTTTTACAGTATACATAAAATAAGAGACTTGTGGATTATTTAAACAATATGCAGTAACCAACAGCAGACGGTTGCATGTAAACATACCTTGGGAATATGATGGCTTGCAATGCGGCTGGTCATATCTGGTTGTTTAAATGGTAATGGCTATTTTAGTGCAACCCTTACGGAAGTGTTTGGAAGCATGTGCAAAAGGAATTTTGCTGAGAGACAAGGTTGATTTTTTTATCAGTTATATGAAATAAGGGATCCTCGTACACCAATTCACCATAACATTATGACCACCCACCTATTACTGAGTAGGTCCCCCTTTTGTTGCCAAAGCAGCCCTGACCTTATCAAAGGCATGGACACCACTGAACAAAGCATCAAACTGCCTCCATCGGCTTGCCTTCTTCCTGTAGTGAATCCTGGTGCCATATATCTTCCCCAGGTAAACAATACTCACACACACACCCAGCCATCCAAGTGATGTAAAAGAAAAAACGTGATTCATCAGAGCAGGCCACCGTTTGTTCTGACATCTTTCTATTGAAACCAGCAATGTGAGCTACAGAAGCTCTTCTATTGGATCTGACTACATGGGCCAACCTTTGCTTCCCACGTGCATAGATTAAACCTTGGCCACCCATGACCCTGTCTAGCCATGACAATTTGGCCCTTGTCAAAGTTGCTTAAATCTCTATACTTGCCCATTTTTTTTCTGCTTTTAACACATCAACCCCAGCGGCAACATGTTCACTTGTTCCATAATATATCCTACCCCGTTTCAAGTGCCATTGTCACAAGATAGTTATTTTTATTCACTTTGTATGTGGTCAGAATGATATGGCTGATCGGAGAAGATGTATACGCTCCCTGTTAATAAATGCTAACCATTTATGAACTAGTCAAGCATGCACACCTAGAAATAGAAGGTACTTCTCACTGGCAGCACTTTAGATGATCCAAGTATATCTATCAGGTAACTACAGAAGAAAGGGGAAAAAAAAGTGAAATAGCCTACTTTTAAACTTGTCTGATTTGCCTGACATAAAACAACCCATTTTCCTGTGCATGCTCTTGCTGGCTTCAGGGTGCCGTGCCTTGCATTTTTACAACATAGGGCAATATTTACCTTTTTAGACTTATGAACTGGTCCTCTGAGAAACTCTCTTGGTTTGGCCCTTTTGACCTTTTTAATATGGAAGTGCTACCGTGTTTCCTATATGCCTTTCAAGCTCTTCCCATAGCAGTAGGAAGGTAGAAACCTTCTATGCTATTTGGCTCACAAAAAATATAAGGGACCATCATGGTGCAGTAAATCAAGACAGGTTTATTTAAAATAAAAGGAAAAACAACAGATAAATGCTCACTCACATGTGCCTGTGCCAGAGCCGGCACTAAGCATGTCCAGCAAATGCACGTGGGAGTATGGCTGGGGGGTCTACCTCTTGGTATAGTCAGGAGCCCTCAGTAATGGTCTGTGGTTCCCAAGCATACGTTCCAGTCCTTCTCCCTCCTCCACCGAACCCGATCAATGGGGATCCATATAGCCACAACACGTTTCGTAAAATAGGTGTGTTGCGTCCTCAGGTAGCAGAGCGCTCCTGACTATACCAAGAGGTAGACTCCAGCCATACTCCCACGTGCAATGCTGGACATGGTTAGTGCCGGCTCTGGCACAGGCACATGTGAGTGAGCATTTAGCTGTTGTTTTTACTTTTTTATTTTTCATAAACCTTGATTTACTGCACCATGATGGTCCCTTATATATTTTTTGTGAGCCAAATAGCATAGAAGGTTTCTACCTTCCTACTTGGAGAGGCTGTTGATGAGACCCCTAAAGGAGTGGGTTATCCTTAATGAACTAAAGGCGCAGATACAGACTAGGTCTGGTGAGTGGCCATTTTATCTAGTGGTGGTGTAAGCACGTGTCTGGTGATTGCAAGAAGCACTTTAAATTTAAAACAAGAAGCACTTTTGAAACAAGAGGAATCAACTATTATTGAAGTGATTTATCTTTATGCACTGTGCACTTTCTTCACAGGAGTAATAATTTATTTGGAACATTTTTTTACATATTGTGATCTGTTTTTTATATTGTGATCTGTTTTTACCATGTGATTTTGGGCACTATAATGCACTTTATTTGATAACTCTGGGGGTGTTCCTATGTGACCATTTCCTTGTGGTATTCATAGTGCTTTGATATTGTTTGGTACCTAGGCACTTTGATGCCAATGCGGGGGTGACCAACACAGGTAATAGGTTGGCTCTGCATGGACACTAACATATATTATATTTTGAATATTGTCTGAATAATTTTCAGCCCACATTGGGCATTTTTCTGGTGGTAGGGTTTTTTATTATTTATAAAAATCTTTTTTACAGGCAAGTAGGTGTTATAGTCTAGCGCTTGAGTCTGGCATTTTAGATCAAATAAAAAGTAGAGTTAGCGCAAACCCATGCTATAGATATATATTCCATTTAGATTGGTCCACAAAGTGACATGCTTAAACCAGGTTGCAGCAAACTAAGAAAAATTGGTAATTCTTTGTGCGCCGGTAGTTTAATATTTTTTATAAGCCTTGGCTATGGTTCACTTGGGAGTGAGGAACAATTAAGTTCCCAGCTTCTGCTGATACAAAAATAGGCCCTGGGTGATTATTGCACAGGTGTGCCTTAGGCTGGCCACAATAAAAGGCCACTCTAATATGTGGAGTTTTATCACACAACACAATGCCACAGATGTCGCAAGATTTGAGGGAGTGTGCAGTTGGCATGTTGACTCCAGGAATGTCCACCAGAGCTGTTGCCCTTGAATTAAATGTTTATTTCTCTACCATAAGCCGTCTCAGAAGTTGGCAGTACATCCAACTGGTCTCACAACCGCAGACCACATGTAACCACACCAGCCCAGGACCTTCACATCCAGCATCTTCACCTCCAAGATCATTGAGACCAGCCACCCGGACAGCTGCTGCAACAATCTATTTGCATAACCAAAGAATTTCTGCACAAACTGTCAGAAACTGTCTCAGGGAAGCTCCTCTACATGCTCGTCGTTCTTATCGGGGTATCGACCTGACTTCGGTTTGTCCTCAACCGACTTAAGTGGGCAAATGCTCACATTGGATGGCATCTTGTACTTTGGAGAGGTGTTCTCTTCATGGATGAATCCCAGTTTTCACTGTACAGGGCAGATGGCATTGTGTGGGTTTATCAGTTGCTGATGTCAACTTTGTGGATCGAGTGGTGGTGAGGTTATGGTATGGGCAGGCGTATGCTATGGACAACAAACACAGGTGCATTCTATTGATGGCATTTTGAACGCACATAGTGACGAGATACTGAGGCCCATTGTTGCGCCATTCATCCATGACGATCACCTCATGTTGCAGCATGATGATGCACGGACCCATGTTGCAAGGATCTGTACACGATTTCTGGAAGCTAAAAATATCCCAGTTCTTGCATGGCCAGCATATTCACCGGATATGTCAACCATTGAACATGCTCTGGATTGGCGTATACGACAGCGTTTTCCAGTTCCTGCCAATATTCAGAAACTTCGCACAGCCATTGAAGAGGAATGGACCAATATTCCACAGGACAAGATCAACAACCTGATCAACTCTATGTGAAGGAGATGTGCTGCACTGCGTTAGTATCTGGTGTGCCCACCATTTACCTGACTGGTTTTTGGACCCCCCAATACAGTAAAACTGCACATTTTAGAGTGGCCTTTTATTGTTGGCAGCCTAAAGCACACCTGTGCAATAATCATGCTGTCTAATCAGCATCTTGATATGCCCCACCTGTGAGGTGGATGGATTATTTTGGCAAAGGAGAAGTGCTTACTAACACAGAATTAAATTTGTGAACAATATTTTAGAAAAAAAGGCCTTTTATGTACATAGAAAAAGTTGTAGCTCTTAAAGTTCAGCTCATGATAAATAGGGGCAAACACAAAAGTGTTGCGTTTTTAATTTGGCTCAGTGTAGTTCGTTTAGGCCAAGCTATGTAAAGTATACCAAAATATGGAGCTCAACTTTAAAGTGATATTAAAGGTTAATTTTTTTTTTTTTTTCGATTAACAGAAATGTTATACTTACCAGCCCGATCCTCTTCTTCTGGGGTCCCGTGCCAGCACTCCTGGCTCCCCCTCTTCTCCTAGTGCTCTGGAGCAAGCATGCACAAGTACCCTCCTAGCAAGCGACTTGCTAGGGAGGCACTCATGCGTGCTCACTCTCTGCCCTACTCTGTGTGCACATAAGACACACAGAACGGGGCTTGGCCAAGCTCCCTCCTCACTGGCTGTGATTGACAGCAGTGGGAACCAATGGCTGGATCCCAATTGGGATCCCACTAATTACAAGCAAACAGATCACAGGTAAGGATGGTTACCTTTTTAATAACCATTCAAACTCCTTTGTGTCAAATTGTGTGCATGTTATCAGGCCAAAAGGGTATGTAAACTTTTGATCAGGGCCATTTGGGTAGTTTCTGTTGTGATTATGATTTAAAAAGAGTAAACACAGTTGATTGATAATAAATGGCTTTACTAACCATGAGTGAAAGAAATGTTTTTGTGTTATCATTCGTATTCTCTGAAAAATGGCCAAGAAATCATAAATTTTGCCAGGGTATGTAAACTTTACACACTGTAGTTGTGGGATCTTGTCCCAAAAGGGGATAATGCATGGGCAAGTATCAGAAGCCTGCAAACAGTGCCAACAGACATCAGAGATGATGGGGTCGAATTTATGAAGAGTTGAGGTACCATTTCGTGAGTATGCAGTAAGTTGCGTTCTTGGACAGCTGAAGACGCTGAAAGTTTGTAGGATAATGCCAATATTTTAGACCACTCAATATCATCTGTCGGTACATTCAGTTCCTGTTCCCATTTTGATATAAATAAGGGCAGGTGTGGATAATATTCCTGTAGTAGGATTTGGTATATCTGAGAAAGTGGATGATCAGGCCTGGAGGACTGGGACAGCAATGACTCGAAAATCCATGGTTGCTCTACTAAGAGGTGCCAAAGAGTATTTTCTAAGTGTCAGTTGTGACAATTCACAAGAGGGTGGAGTTTACCTCCAGATAATTCATGGCACAATAGAGGCTTATCGCTCCTAAGCCAAGAGAGAAATTGAGAGCTAGTAGTTGTCCGGGCAAAGGATGTATTACCGAATAACAAAAGTCAAGGGGCTTGGTTTTGAAGAAAGTAATCCCTTACTTACGCAGTGGCGCAGAGGTTATGGTCGGTACAAGGTCAGTTGAGGGGCTATGGATAGGGTCAGCTCAAAGTAAGGGGGTGAGGTCTGGAGATAGTAGGGCATTCTCAGTATGGGTCCAGAGTTTGGATGACCTACTATGATACCAATCCACTATTTCGAATAGGGATGCTGCTTGAGAGTATAATGCTATCTGCGGTAAGCCATTTTATTTTGGATTAGTTGAAATACGCTACTGTTGTGATTTGGAAATTCATATACATCCAAATAACAAAAACTTTCTATGAATTTCGGTTTGTATCAAAACGAATCGCACATGTCTAGTTAGGTGTAGTTTTGTTAAATCAAAGTGCTTGTTTGGGATTATGAATGCTAAATGTTTGCCGAATGTAAATTTGTATTTTTAGTCTGATTAGTGTGTTTGTTGTCATTTCGCTTATATTTCGTTTGCTTTCTTCTTCTTCCCCCTATGTATTCTTGAGTACAATGTCATATTCTTTGCATTTTGTTTGTTTTATCCTGTCCATGTCAGAAGATTTTCTGGACTTTTTTTTTTATTTTATTTTTTTTGGTGTGGTGTTGCATGTAGTCAAGGGGTAGAGGCTGTTTATTTTGCTAACTTAACAAGCTTAAAGAAGAACTTCATCACTAAAGGGAAATTCCGTTTTCGGCCTCCTCATTTCCCCCTCTTCAAGTGTTGGGGGGGGGGGGGGGGGGGGCTTAGGTGATCCGAGCGGAGCTTCGCTCCCTTACCCCAGCTCTGCCCGCAGCCTTTTAGGACACATCACAGGTCCCAGAAGGCTACAGGGCACATACACAGTGGGGAGCTGGCTGTGAAGCCGCCAGGAGTCACAGCTGGCTTCCCACAGTTAGCATGGTGGCACCAGATTCCCAAAGACCGGATAAGAACCAGCCTGGGTGAGGAAAGCACTGGATCCCTAGACAGGAAAGTGATTTTAAAAGTCAGAAGCTATAGTATTTGTGGCTGCTGACTTTTAATTTCTTTTTGGAGGGGGGTACAGAAGAACCTCTTAAAAAAAAAAAAAAAAAGTGTGATATGCCACTTGTGCTGCTATCTCCTGGTTTAAATTAAATATTCCTCCTCTCATGTCCCCCCTGCTGCCCTAATCTTCATGTGCAGTTCAGGGGTTAATAGAACTGAAGGAGCTGTGGCACGTACTCATCAAGAGTGTCTAGCTATATCCGTCCTTTCCGCCCACCTTCTCCATTCATAGAAGCCATACTACAGCTTTTATGAATGAAACATGATCTATAAATGAAGAAGCTGGGTGGAAATCATCCACCGATCATAGATCGTGTTTCTCTCATAGAAGCTGGCATGTACCATCCACAATTGAAATTCAGAGGAACTATTGGTCACTACAATCATAAAAGACTTGGTCTGTACACACATAGTGGCTGATATAATTAAAAGCTAAAAGGCTGTTCACTTTGCAAGGGAATTTTCCTGAGGGTTTAGTGAATGAGGGGAAGCTCTGCTGACTTCCATCATTCAATCATAGTAAAAATGTGAACTTTTTTTCCCCCCTTGCTTTTAAGTGGAAATTCTTTTCTGAGACAAATTGCTTTTTCAAAGTGCAACTTTCCTTGCAAAGTTAACATCCTCTTTGCTTTTAGTAAATCAACCCCATATCCTGAGAATATACATTACATTGGGGGGTATTTATCAAGCAAATTAGTGACAACTGAAAATCGGGTTCCCCCTCTTTTCATTAAAGTTGGCTATACACTAGTAGATTTTTGTACGTATTTTTATATGAAAATTCTTTGTAAATTTGATGACTGGGCGATTGTCATTCAAAACTACTTCAAAATTTACTTTGCTTTTACCATTCGATTTAAAATGCAATGGGGAAAAAAAAGCAAAACCAGGAATAAAAACCGACATATCACTTAGTAAAAGCACCACACATTGAATGTACCAAGCACTTTTAGGCACACTTTTAACCCCTTACTCACCCTAGATCCAACCAGTGTTATTAGTACAGCGACAGTGTATATTTTTACCACTGATCACTGTATTAGTGTCACTGGTTCCCATAAAGTTTGTCTGCCATACTATCACAGTTGCTGATCACTCTCATTACTAGTATAAAAAAATAAGTATGCATACGTGTGTGTGTGTGTGTGTATGTATATATACACACACCATAGTTTGTAGACAATATATACATTTAATGGGATTTTATTTTACCAAAAATGCATAGCAGAATATATATTGGCCTAAATTTAAGAAATTCGATTTTTTACATTTTTTGAATGGATATGTTTTATAGCACAAACAATAAAAAATCCAGTTGTGATCAAATACCACCAAAAGTAAGCTCTATATGTGTGAAACAGGAGAGCATAGAGCTATAGGAAATGTCTGCAGGCGCCTAATATTGCACCCACGATCTACTGATTTTTAGATGCAATACTTTGCAGGCTCTAGTGAAAAAAAAAAATGCACATTTTGTTCCTTCAAAAATATGTGCCTTTATTTTTTTCATGAAGATGAATTTTACTCCCTCAAATAAACATTGACTATTATTAACCCTTATGCTGCTAGCATTAGTAAATTGATAGGAAAGTATATTATATCTACTTGTTTAAAATGTGTTATTTCCAGGCCTAGACAAATGATGTCATACATCCAAGGAGTCTTCAGGAAGGGCGGATGGGTTTTCACACTAGTGCCTGAATTCTTGAGCTAAGGGCAGATGGATTCCAGGAAGTAAATGCTACATGAATCATCTGCCCTTACTCAAGATGGCCACGGCCAGAAATGCAGGGTAGGTATTTTTCAGAGTGATTTCTCTAGATGGGGGAGTTTGCTTTGAATATTAAAAATAAAATAGTTTTTTTGATTTGTGGTGCTCAGATGCAGTAGTTCTGCTTTAAGTCTAGCCTACACTTTTCCTGTGTATTTGTGGACCCCTCAGCCTGTAATCCTGGGCAGCCAACTACAACAAACTAGCAAAGTTGATAAAGATTTATCACTGAAGATCAGATAGATTTTCACTCCAGTCAGACACATAATGAGGAAGTGGTCAGGGAAAGGTTTTATCTGTCACAGAGCTTCTTTAGAGCAGCAGAGGGAGGAATTTATGACTCAAGCTGTAATCTTGTAGTAAATCAATTGCACAGTCTATCATTCTGTGCAAAAGAGGTGACAAATGCTATTCATTGTGTGATTGTTGGGGAAATGTTTTAGGAAGTTAGTGTGCTCCTGTTTAGCAAAGTATGAAATAACATTCAACGTTGCAAAAAAAAAAAAAAAACAGCCATGGCTTGAAGTCATAATAAATACTATTGTCTATGACAGGGCTCAAAATGTCAAGTCCTGAGCTACTAGCCAGGCCTCAAGGGTTACTCACTACCAGTTGCCCCTCCCCTAAAACCGCCCTCATAAATTATCTCATGAAATTACACCTAAATGTTTTATGCAGAATTAAGTTCCAAAAATAAATATTAACTACAACTTTATCAGTGCCCCTCAGCACAGCTTCACCTGTGCCCATCATTGCAGCCTCACTGTGCCCATTACAGCCTCGCTGTGCCAATTGCCCACAATTGCAGCCACACTGTCCCCACTGTCCACTATTGCAGCCTCACTTGGGCAGAGGAAGAGAGAGAGCAGCTGCATCATTACTGGAGGAAGAGGAGAGCCGTGGGATCACAGAGCGAGGATAGCACGCTGTTACAACTTACATTACAATTGCCTCCGCTCTGCTCACCATCACACACAGCCCTGCCTCCTCCTGACCCAGAGCCTGCAATAGACAGAATTGTCCCAGCATTGGGCCCGCATTCTGTCTATCACAGGCTCAGGGTCAGGAGGAGGCGAGGCTGTGTGTGATGGTGAGCAGAGCAGAGACAATTGTAATGTAAGCTGTAACAGCGTGCTATCCCCGCTCTGTGCTGCCGTGGCTCTCCTCTTCTTCCATGCTGTCTTCCTCTGGGGTGATCGCTGGGAGAACGGCTCCCGATCAACTTCCCCCACCGACGGTTCTCGCCCCCAGCCCCAAAATGCAAGTGGAAAATGTAAGGGCTGGTCTGTGACATGGAGCTTACACAGGTTGTAAACCCTTGTGTTTTTTCACCTTGATGCACCCTAAGTGCATTAAGCAAGCCCAAGTCTTTCAAAACATTTGTTTTGGGGAAAAAGACACTTTTCATAAAAAAAAAAAAAAAAAAAACAGTAATGTTAGCCCAGATTTTTTTGTATAATGTGATAGATGATGTTACACTGAGTAAATAGATACCTAACATGTCATGCTTTGAAATTGCGCACACTTGTGGAATGCCGGCAAACAACCATACTTAAAAATCTCCATAGGCAAAGTTTTTTAAAAATTTCTTCAGATTACCAGTTTAGAGTTAAAGAGGGGGTCTTTTGCTAGAGTTATTGCTCTTGCTCTAATGATCATGATACCTCACACGTGTGGTTTGAACACAGTTTACGTTTGCGGGCACGACTTACATATGTGCTCGCTACTCGCTACTACTACACGCGAGCATGGAGGCACGGGTCGCTTTACTATTTTTAAATTAATTTTTATACTGCACTCTTTAAAAAAAAAATAATAATAATTCAGATAATTTTTATTGCTGTTACAAGGAATGTAAACATCCCTTGTGATAGTAATAGTCAGTGCCATAAGGTTGTGCTTTGTGTTTACTGCTGGCTTCAGAGCTACATTCCAGAATATACAGAGCTACCATATGTACAATTGCTGTGAATGGTTAGAAGAAACCAGCAGATGATGTGTCTAGACCCACACAATGTTAGCAGGAACACCCAAAACTCCCCAAGAGATATAAGAAACCAGCAGATGATGCAACCCACCAGATTTCACCTTTAGCTAACATTTTTTGTGAATTGATTCCTTTAAAATTATGTAAAAAAAGCTAGAAAGTATCTTGTGCTGAGTTTTGTCCATACATTTAAGCATTGTTACAGTAATTATTTCCAGAAAAAAAATCAGTTTAGAATAAAACTGTTCCCTAAGTAGTTGCCTTGTATGATTAAATCTTGGCCATTTACTACTAACTGGAAAAAAAAGGCATTTGTTCTCACAACCTACTGATGTTCAAGTCATGACTAGTGAAATTATAACTTTTATTTTTTAAATTTTCTTTCAAGATGATAAATAATGTCCAGTACCTAAACAAATTAAAATTCCCATATAGATCCTTTAATGGAGGGTTAAGGGGTCTATAAGACCCCAAATTGCTCCTTTGCACTTAAAAGTATTCAAAACGCCCAAATCTGCATTTTGGAATACTAGGGATTTTTTTTTAAATCTGCGCCATTGGCAGCTGAATGAACTGGAAGTGATGTCATCACATCGCTTCCGGGTTACTAGATCGTTTGGGTCTTCGGCCAGCCGGCAGGTGGAACGGGAGAGCCGTGGGAGTGGAGAGGACAACCCCTCCCGCTTCTTAAGCCCCATACACACTATCAGTTTTTCTGCTGAGTTTTTTCCCTTCAGGTTTACCAAAACCATGTAGTGCAAGGGCCTGCCTGATTGCATACAAATTGAAACTCCTAAGGTTTAACCTCATATTATATAGTTTTGGTAAATCTGAGGGAAAAACTTATAGTGTGTATGGGGCTTTAGCATAACAGCTGAGTGGCTCTGACACTTTTCTATCCGAGGTGATAGCCATCAGGAAGGCTAGCTTGCGTGTCAGCAAGTCTAATGAAATGTCCTTCATAGGTTAATTTGGTTGTTTCTGTAACACAGACAGCATCAAGTTCAAGTCCCAAGGATGCATAGGTGACCTAATGGGGGGAAACAAGCGAGTTGCCCCTTTGCATAACGGTTCGGATCAGTGAATGGGAGGCTAAAGGCCTTTGGAAGAATACTAATAGGGCCAAAACCTAGGCTGTGATTGTACTCAAAGCCAATTTGATTTCCACAGCTGACTGTAGAAAAGAGAATTCTCTCAATCACATATTTCCGGGGATGCCATTTTCTGGCTTCACACCAAGCAATATGAGCCTTCAAGACCTTATGATAAATCTTCCTAGTGACAGCTTTTCTAGCATTCACTAGAGTAGACACCACTGGTCGCGAGATGCCACAGTCCTTTAATACCCTGGCTTCAATAGCCATGCTGCCAAATTTAGAGACTGTAAATTGGGATGGAATAGAGGACCTTAAGAGAGTAGATCAGGGCGACGTGGAAGCATCCATGGTCCGTCTATCGTTAGTCTGACAATCTCCATCCCCGAGAACCAGGGCCTTTTGGACCAGGCTGGTGCCACCAGAATGACTGGAATGCCCTCTCTCTAAATCCTGCACAACAAATGTGGAAGGGGAGGGATCGGAGGGAAAGCATGAACTAGGGAGTACTGGCTCCATGGAACTATCGGAGCATCTGCTCCAATTGCCAGGGGATCTCTTGTTTGAGACACAAACTGCTGTAGCTTGTTGTTTAACCTGGATACCAGTAGGTCGACCTCTGGCCATCCCCAACGTTGGCAAATTTCCTGGAACACCTCTGGGTGTAGGGACCATTCCTCCGGGCAGATTTGCTGGCGGCTGAGATAATCTGCCATCCAGTTCTCTACTCCTGAGATATGGACTGCAGATATCATTGGCACATATCCCTCTGCCCAGGCTAGTATGTAGTTCACCTCCTTCAGAGCTGAATAACTCCTGGTACCACCTTGGTGGTTTATATAGGCCACTGCCATGGCATTGTCAGACTGAACCCTGATGGGGCAGTCCTGAAGCTCCACTGTCCAGGACCGCAGGGCCAGACATACTGCCTGTAATTCTAGGACATTGATGGGCAGGGTCTGCCCTGTCCCTGAGCCTGTCTAGGGTCGCTCCCCAGCCTGAGAGACTGGCATCTGTAGTCAGTACTCTCCAAGTTACTGGGAGAAAGGATTTTTCCCTTTCGCAGGTTCTGATCCTGCAACCACCAGTTTAAGCTTAAACCTGCCTGAGGAGATAAGCACATTGGATAATCCAGGGCTTTTCTTCCTCTGTTCCAAGCCGACAAGATGTCTTGTTGTAAAGGCCTGGAATGCAACTGGGCATAGGGCACTGCTTCGAAGGAAGATACCATCCTACATAGAAGACTCATACAGAGCTGAATGGAGGGTTGTCTGGTGCACCTTATCTGACTCGCCTGATCCTTCAGGGCACAGATCCTTGCGGGTGGCAAGAATACTCTTGCTTGGACCGTGTTTACAATCGGACCTAAATATCTTAGACTTTAAGCTGGTTTCAAGGCTGACCTTTCAGTATTAATGATTCAGCCTAAGTTTTTCAAATACCTCACTGTGCATATTATGCTACTTTCTAGAGCCTGTACTGATTGATTTCTGAACAGGATGTCGTCCAGATACCCGAGCACCAGGGTCCTTAAGGCCCTTAAAAGACCCAGTACTGGTGCTAGGACCTTTGTGAACACCCGGGGAGCTGTAGCAAGCCCAAAGGGTAGAGCCACAAACTGAAAGTGAAGTTTCTCTACTGCAAAATTTAGGAACCTGATAAGCCTGAAAGATAGGTATGTGTAAGCGCGCTTCCTTTATATCGATGGAGGCTAAAACGTCTCCCCTCTGGAATGAGGTTACTATCGAGTGGATAGACCCCATCCGAAAGGACTGCATCAATAAATACTTGTTCGTGGATCTTAGGTCCAAAATGGGCCTTGTGTCCCTGTTTGGTTTCTGAACTGTAAATGGGTTTGAGTAAAACCCTGTGCCCCTTTGGAATACAGGAACCTCTACAATCACTTCTTGATGCACTAGATCAGGAAATATGCAATTAGCAGACTGCCAGTTGTTGCAAAACTACACTACGCTAAACAACTAAAAGTCCCATCATGCCTCTGCTTGTGGCTGTCCCCGAATAAATGTTCCCCATGAAACGGGAAACCTGCCAATAACTTTTTACAAGGACGCTCGGCTGACCAGTTCTTAAGCCATAAATGTCTGCTCATATATATACAGACAAGAGACACAGACGAGGAACCTGCTGTATTGAATCCTTTAAAGCATCAACAGCAAAACACAGCCCTTTTGGACTTAAGGTCTTACTTTCAGGCAGATCATCCTCCAGGTTAGGCCTATCCGGCCATTTTACCTGATCCTTTACGTACTGGCAAATACCACATGCTGCAACAACTGGCTGAATAGCTGAACTGGCCAAAGAAAAGGAAGCCTTTAATAAGAACTCCAGTTTCTTGTCAACAGGGGCGTTCAGGCCCTGTGCTTTATCTACCGGACAAGTTAAGTTCTTGTTTAAGGAAGAGACTGCTGCATCTACGGCTGGCATGCTCCATTTTTTTAATGAACTTTTCATCCATGGCATATAAAAGGGAAAAGATTTTAGGAGGCAAAAAAAGTCTGTCAGGCTGTTCTCAATCAGCATACACCGCCTGTTCCAACAGGGGGTGTAGCGGAAAAGTCTGTGCGACCTGAAAAGGTCTCAGAGATCCCAGAGGACCAGGGGGGCTTAGTCACCTCTGCAAGAGGCAACTTAAAGGCAGAACAAACCATTTCGGTCAGAGTCAGGATCAAATGCCTCTGCGACTGGGAGGCAGACATCGACTGGATATCTTCTTGTGCAGATTGCTCGGAAGCACTCATCTGCCAGGCACTCCACCGAATCCTAAGCTTTCAGCTCTTCCCCCATCCTCAACCCATTCCTGCTTCAGACTAGGAGACTCCGGGGAGGGGGATCTGTCACGCTTCCTGCCACCCTGCGGGATGGAGGCAATCATGCCAGCAATCCTACGCTCTAACTCGGCTAGGGCTGAGGACAGTTCATCCTTAGTGATAACTCCACAGAACCTGCTCTTTTAAAACTCACACAACCTACTAACTGCAAAAACCCAGTCACTATTCTGTACTCCTACTTCCGGACCTTTCAGTTGCCTTTGACACGGTTGACCACCCCCTCCTCCTCCAAAAACTTTACTCCCTCAGTCTCAGTGACTGTGCTCTTCAGTGGCTCTCATCCTACCTATCCCAGCGCACCTTCAGTGTCACTTATGCCGCGTACACACGTATCAGACCATCCGGCGGACTTAGTCTGGCGGACAAACCGCCAGACTTTCCGAATGAGCTACCTGCCCACACACGGCACTTTTGCGGTGGACTAAATCCGCCGTATAGCCGTACTTTTGAAATGAACGGACTTGCCCACACACACACACGGAGGAAAGTCCGTTCATTTTGAGCGCGGCTCCAGGTTACTGGCCCCGTCACCTGGTATGGACTTAAAGGGGAAACCCTACGCCGAAAAACCGGTGTGGGGGTCCCCCTCAAAAGCTTTGCCCACTCACAGTCAGTGTCTGCGACAGCAGTGCGGATGCAAGTACAGGTCACACGGCTGAAGCCACAACCGTAAACAAGGAACGAGCCACCGTCTCGGCCTTCCTATCCGTGGGATCCTAGAATGCAGGAGTCCCCTCAACCGGGATCGTGGTTACTTTGTTTAACCTGGACACTGGGGGGGTCCACGACTGGAGCACTTTTTTTTAGAAGGCTTTCCTCACAGGGGTAACGTACCGCCATGTATTTGAGGGCCGCAAAGGTCAGTTGCAGGCAACCCCATTCCTTGTAAATGATAAGTCAGATATGGGAACACCTTAGGTGAACGTGCTGGCTTGCGGGACCGGTACATCAGGAGAGGGATCCGCTGGCTCCTGAATCTTCAGGGTATCACGCACAGCTGTGATAAGTGCTCCAACTAGCACTTTGTCGCGCACAGACCCAGACAGGGACTCATCCTCACTGTCCTGGTCAGCGTCATCTGACAAGACAGAGCAGGGGTCACCTTCCTCAGCAGGACCCGAGTCTGTGTCAGAGCTCTCCCCATAGGAAGGGGGGGGGGGGGCAGGGGCCGCTTTTAAGCACCTTTCTTCCCACTTACCACCTCTATCTTAGCAAATGAATTAAGGACTGCCGTAAGGGTGTACATAGGGACCGCGCAGTCCGCAGGTGACCTGGTTGCAATTGCCTGGATTTCAGGGGGAAAAACACAAGTTTCTGAAGCCATGCTGACCCTACCCTGTCTGCCACCCGAAGGGAACTTAGGACAGTGATAGTCCCCACCCTCCTGCTGCCACTGACTGAGGGGCTCTAACCCGCTGGACTCACCACCCGGGGCAGTTCCACGCTGTATTACTGAAGTGCTTGATGATCCCCAGCGCTCCCAGATGCAGAGATAGCAAAACTGTGTTGGTGGCCGGCCGGTCGCACAATCGGTGAGCGATCTGACACACGTGTCCAGAATCACAGGATAAACTTCCCAGCGCTCTGTGATGACCAAACAAGAAACTGAGGGCACAGGGGCTGCTACTAGAGCACAAAAAAAACACGGTCCGGCTACAAGAAAATGGCCACCAGTGTTCTAATAGGGGGCTACAAGAAAATGGCCACCACTGTTCTAATAGGGAATCACCAGGAAAATGCCCGCTTGAAGCCTGTCTGACCCTTGCCCATACTTAAAATGGCCACCGAACAGCACTATGAGGGACTAGAGAGAACATGTGGCAGACACAGCGCTGCACCAACACAGGGGCAGACTACAGGCATCTAAGAGGCACTAAGCTGCAGGACCCAGTACAGCTAAACCCCCACCACACACCGCTCAGCACCCTAACTCCCCTCCTGTGCAGCATATGTACCCCCCCCCCCCCCCTCCGAATCGACCTCCCAGGGAACGCCCAGCTGCTCCACCCTCCCGAGGCAGGGAGAGCTGTACTTACCAGTCCTGAAGAGCTCGGTAGTCAGCTCCTGATCAGTACAGGGAGGACTACTGGCCCAGCATACTGTGACGCAGACATCAGTAGCCCGGTCATATGTATGCCCCGGAGCATAAAGCTCACCGACCACCTCTGGAGCTGAGGTATGTCTTGGCATGCCGAGCCGTAACTGCGACCTGCACATGCTCGCTGGCCGGACTGGGAAGACTACAAGGATAAGTGAACGAGCCTGTCACACAGCTGGCTGTTGCTAGAAGATCACAGAATCATTCATCTTACAAGTTCATTTTACAACTTTGCCTAGTATCTCCAGTGATAGGGCTGACAACCCATTTTGTTACAGAGGAGCTGTGTTGGTCGGTGAATATAAGAGAAATTATTCCTTTAAATACCTTATTTCAGATAGTTTGTTAGGTCACATGACCTCTGGCCACTCTCCTCCGATCGAAGTACTAAAGCACGAGGGGCTGAGACTCCTATCTGATGTCAGCCAGGTGAAGTGAGTGCTGTGCGCTCAGCCCCTACGGCCCTTAGATCAGGGGAGGAGAGTGGGCAGACGTCACATGACCAAACAGATGTGATCTGAAAGGTAGTATTTAGAGGCATAATTTTACACAAATGTGTGTAGTATCGCTTGGTAGAACCGAGGGGCTTGCTGTAATCTCTCTTTGTGTTTACTGCCAGCTACTAATAGCAGGAGGAGGGGAAGAAATCACTCACCTATGGGATAGGACAGGCAGGGGTGGGAGAGGGGGAGAAAGGAGAGCAGCAGGATGACAGGCATGTAACTTGACCACTGTATTATGGATCAGCAGCCACGATTACCATGGTCAGTTTACATAGGAGGACACAGGAACAGACATGATCAACCAGGGTTGTTTTTTTCTTTTTTTTGTTAAACAGCATAGAAAAGGACCGATTAAATAGCACAAGCACTATGCGGTTTAACCTGCTATAAGGGAACAGGATTTTTTTTTTCTTTCATGGCTACAACCTCTTTAATCTGGACAATATAATGTGCTATCACAGTCTATATTCTTACAGAGTGAGCAATAATAAAATATCATTGTAGCTTAGTTAGGGTTTACTTACACTAACATGGCGGGGGGGGGGTTGGTGTATGAAAATCAGGCAGCGGCTGCAGCATTAGGAACATGTTCAACCCTAAAAACAGGTGGAACCTGTAACATGTTACCAAAGGTGAACTTATTGTAAAGGAAAAGGGAGGGGGTCTGATAAGGAGCATTTTGCTGACTTTGCCCAGCACTGGGTAAACCTACAACACTGGATGCAAAAAGCACTATGGGTAGTCTAAAAGTAAAGTAAAGAGCACAGCAGAAACATTTTTCCCAGGCTCTTTCAAAAAAGAAAAAACAAAAAATGTTCTAAAACATAGCAGGAGAGAGGAAGTGATTCCTGGCTTAGGTTCCCACTTTAAACAAAGCCACAAAATCAATCTGGAAAAAAAATAAATAAAAAGAACTGAAAACACAATCTTTTATGTATATGAAAATAAAAATTCTAATATGCTTGTTTATCCAACTAAAATAAGTTTGTACAATTTTATTTTTAGTCCTGATTAAAATAAATACAAAACCACTAGAAACTTTTTTTTTTTTTTTTTAAGGCCCCCCCCCTCCCCCATTTTCACCTTGTGATTCTGCCAGGACACTCTTCCTTTACTAGAGCAACAGCACTTACTCACTATAGTGCATCTATGGAGGAGCAGTGCTGTTACCCTAAGACAGGATGTTAGGACTTCGTAACACTTCCTCTGCTACATAACTTAGAAGGAAAGCATTCTGTACTTGAGAGAACTAGGCAGGCGCTGACAAACCTGCTTGAAAACATTGGCAGGATGAAGAGGCATTTTTTTTTTTTTAACAGATGTAACAAAAGCACTCAATTATATATTTAACAGACCAGAAAGTAACATAACAGCCGTTCATGTTAAGGGTTTCTGTACACTTTAAAAAATAGTGAGAAGAATTAAAATTATCTCACTGTGATCCATAGTTCCGATAGGACTTGCTTCTCCAATCACCACAGTGGGCAGTCACTTCAGCTATACGAAATTTCCACCCGCTCCCATACAAAGTAATAGTATTATACATTTATACAAGTCACACAAACCAAAGCTCTGGAGAATTTGGGAAGGCAAGGTAAAAAGGCACTATGTACATAGTAACAGTATGCAGCAAGACAGACATGTAGGATGTTCACAAAAATACCATATATTATTACTTAAAACCACTAAAACCATATTTAATTACATTCAGCAGAACTGGTGTCCATTTATGATGAATTTAAAAGAGACATTGCTATGATGTGTTATTTGAAACATTTATACAGGTCTCCAGCTTAAAAAATAAAAAGTCTTCAACATTGCAATAGAAGCAAAGTCATTGCAGCAGCCTGGCTGTGTGCTCACTTTAAAGTCAGGAGGGAGAATACAGTTTGTGGATGAACAACTACATAGCAGTAGCTGAAACATTTATTTCCTCGTAGGCTTGTTTTCCAGAAGTAGGATGACAAGTCTGTTGCGCAGGGATTTTACTTTGTTTGTATACATCATCTGGTAAGTCCTTGTGAGTTTCTCTCGCAGGGCTTGGAGGGGCGATGGGCTGTGACAGTCAGGGATATTCAACAAGGTATGGAAAAATTCTACCCACAACTCCCCATTTGGCAATCTAAAAAAAAAAAAAAAAAAAGAATTTCAAGTTAGATATACAAAAAAAAAAAAAAAAAAAGAAAAACACACACACACACACACACACACACACCATTATTAATCAATGTGGTTCACTAAAGAGGTAAGTAGGAAAGCAAATGAAAAAAAAAAAAAAATCAGCATATAGGAAATTCAAGGAAACAGGTGTAGCCGAGAGAGAAGAGCTTAAAAATAGACAAAAATGAGGCCAAGCACATTGTAAAGGGTGCCAAAGCACAGAAACGGGAGGAAATTGCTAATGGGGATAAAAACTTGTTGGATACATTAGTGATAGAAGGAAAAAAAATACAATGGGATTAGTAAAATTAAAACTGCACACAACACTTATGTTGAGGGAGGCCTGGATGTAGCAAACCATTTAAACAATTACTTCTGTTCAGCCTTCTCAGAAATATTGTACAATCAATAACAAGTCGGGGAATTATATTGGTTCTAGTAATGGCGGTTCATTTTTAGGTAGCAGAGGAACCGGCTCATTAAAGATTAATAAAGCAATGAGCTTGATGGTATTCATCCCAGAGTTCTAAGAGAACTTTGAGGTATAGTTGTTGGACCATTAATGGATCTTTTTAATCAATCTCTTCTAACAGGAGAAGTTCCCCATGACTGACAGAAAGCTAATATTGTACCTATCCACAAGGACAGCAAGGTAGAAGTTGGCAATTAAAGGCCAGCAAGTTTAACATCGGTTGTAGTCAGGTTAACAGAATTAAGAATGGAATCAAAGTTAACAGTGTCCTTAATGAAGTCACATGGTATGTGTTGTAATTTTATAAAGCATAATTTTATATAAATAAATTGGTTATATATGGTTTTACACTATTGGGAGCATCCTCTTCATTCCCCCGTGGCATGGGAGTAACCAACATTGCAGGTAAGGTGCTCTTAAAAGGGTCCAGCACACTTGCCCTCCAGGAAGTACATCCAACAGGATACAAGCAGCCTAGTGAGAGGGAGGCCATACTACAGGATGTTCTTCACTGGATAACAGGCGATAATAAGTTGGATAGAATTACACAGGTGCTGTAACATATCATTAAAAAGGGATTACAAAGTTTTGTTTAAAAAAAAAAAAAAAACAACATGTCATACTTGCCTGCTCTGTGCAAGGGTTTCAACCTCTTCTGGGGCCCCCGGGGTGGCATTCCTGGCTCCTCCTCTTAAAGTGCCCCCACGGAGAGCCACATTCCATGGGGCACTTGTGTGGGCGTGCTCCCGAGTCCTGCTGCTGCGTCCATTGACACAGACAAAGGGACTCGGCCCCGCCCCTGGGTCACTGGATTTGATTGACGTCAGTGGGAGCCAATGGCTCCTGCTGCTAGCAATCTAGCCAACGAGGACCCGAGACAGCAGCTGGAGCGGCTGTTCTCATCCCTGGAATGATCAGGTTCAGGTAAGAAAAAGGGGGGCAGCCGCAGCACAAAAGGTTTTTCACCTTTAACGCATTAAGGTGAAAAACAGAGGGTTAACAATTCCTTTAAAGTGGGAACACAGAGGTGAGGGGAAGAGGTCACAAAAGCACTGGATATATTTTATTCTTCAATGACTGCACATTAGTTAAAGACGGATAGTCACTTTATTCTTATATGAATGGACAGGTTTGATGTCATGAACTGGCACAATATACAGTGATATCTTGCATGATTATTTATACATTATTATTTCATATTGTATTTGGTATATTGGCGTTTTGTATGGTTTATGGCATCATTAGGTGGTAGCGCTGCATTTATTTAATACTTATATGAATTGTTGGCATACAGCAACCATAACAGTTCTACATGCACAGTTTAAAAAAAAATATATATATATCTATATCTATATCTATATATATATATATATATATATATATCTATCTATATATATCTATATATATCTCATGTCAGCCTAATCGGATTGAATTTCTTACTTATATTACCAATGTTTTAGACCAGGATGGTGCTGTGGACATAGCACATCTTGATTTCAGCAAGGCATTGGATACAGTTCCACATAATGCTCTAATACCAAAGTTGTACAAGCTAGGACTTAACCCTTGGGTGGTTCAGTGGATATGTAGTTGACTAAAAGATACCAGAGTGAGATTGTAAATGGGGTCCATTCTCTATTGGTGTTCCGCAAGGCTCTGTACTTGGTCTTGTTAATATATATATATATATATATATATATATATATATATAAATATAAATATAAAATGTTTGTTGGGTAAGGTATAACTTTTTGCTGATGGTACAAAAAGGTGTGTAAAAGGGTTGATATCCCTGGTAGTGTCCAACAAGGAACATGATTTGGCATTGCTGGAAGATTTGTCAAAGCAGTGGAAACTGCAGTTCAATGTTTCCTTTCCAATTATTCTTATTGAAAATAAGTTTTAACAGACAATGTTTCTAAATGCAAAATAATGCACTTAGGGAAAATAATCCTTTGAGAGAGCACAGTATTGGGGGGTACAGTTTTGGCCAGCAATAAAGAGGAAAAATATTTGAGGTTACGTATTTCAGATGGATTTCAAAATTGGAAAACATTGTGACCAGGCAGGGAGAAAAGCAAACAAAATTCTAGGATGCATCACCAGCAGGAGGAAGGAGGTTCCGATTCCCCAATATAGATTTTTAGTGAGACCTCATTTAGAATACGGTGTCCAGTTCTGGAGACCTCACACAAAAGATGTTGATAAGATAGAACAAGTCCAGAGACTGCTAACAAAAGTGGTGAAAGGTCTGAGGGATAAAACATATCAGGAGGGTTCAGACTTCAAAAACCTAATATGTACAGTCTGTAAAAAAGAAGGAAAAGGGGAGACATGCTTGAACATCAAGGGAGTGATTAAGGTTTAAGAGGGCAGGATTTTAATATAGCCTCCAACTAGAAGGAGGAAAGTTCAAAACTTATCTTAAAAAGTTATTTTACTGAAAGGCTAGTCAGTCAACATTAAGTGGTTTCAAACATGCTTGGGACAAAACATAGATCTATACTGAGAAATGAAAAAAAAAAAAAAAAAACATATGGCAGACTTGGACCACTTGGTCTTTTTTCTGCCGTCACTTTTCTATAGCTCTATTAAGAATAAAACCCAACTTACCGTCTAAAAATTCCTTCCGTCTTCCAAGCACCACACTCCTCACGGACTTTCATGTAGTTGCCAAACAGCATGCAGTAAACTGTTCCAGCTATGCCAAAGTAGTCTGTCTGGAAACAAAGAAGTCAATAAAAAGGTCAGTGCTCCATTTTTTAGTATCAGATGTAGGTAGATACGTATGCTTTTATTAAATGTACACACTCACAAAAAAAAAGCAGTCAAAAGATAATCAGTTCCCACACAAATAAAAAAAATTTAGACTGAGAAGCATCACTAGCCAGCTTAAAACAATGAAGTGCCGTGACTTTAAAAGAGACCCTGCCATCAGGCCTTTCATTTCAACAATCATCTCCCCAAAAGATAAGATGTTCCTTTTAATGCAAACTATTTACGTGTAAAATCTTCCCTTGTGTAGACATCCACAAGACCCGAGACTGCTGCTTGGCACCACAATCTTTAATGTGATGCCAGCAGCACCAGCTGACTATCAAGTTAGTAGGTACCTTGCAAGTGATTTAAAAATAAATTGAAAAGAAAAGTGCTGCTAGTAAGGATTTCATATACTTGATTTTTCTGTGCGTTTGGCTGCATTTTTTTTTTAGTTGTGAAAGTAAACTAAAAAACGGAAATTACTTTAAAGTAGAACTGTCACCATTACATGCTTGTGGGTAGAATTGTGTAATTGTATTAAATATAGAGACTTGCAGATTAGCCAATAAATGATTGTGTTAGTGCAACACCATAACATCCATCATTCTGAGCCTTGATTTCTCTCTAAAGACAGAAAAAGGATAGTAAGCCCATCACGATTCTTGCCAACTTCAGCTAGGGGATAAAAATTTAAGGTTTAACTAAAGCAAAAAAAAAAAAAATTATTTTTTTTTTTCAATAGAGGGTAGAAGGATTTTAACACCTGTCAGTTTTTATTCCTGTCTGCGTCCGTTTAGGAGACCCACCCTCTCGATATGTCCCATTTACCATTATTATTGAAAGTAAAAGAAAATCCCAAATTTTGGGCTGTACCCAGAAAAGTAAAAGGGTACATTTGTGTCCCCAAGGAGTTACCTTTAATTTGCAGGGATTTCCTCTCACTTCCTGTTTGGCTATGGGACAAGAAGTGAAGGGAAATCTCCACAATGGGACACAGAAAAAAAAAAAAAAAAACAAACACTGTAGTGCCACTTACGGACCACCCATCGCTGTTACTTTGACAGTAAATAGCACTGTTATGGCAGCAGATAGCTGCCATAACCCTGGCATTTTTTTTCCATTGCCGGCGGTCTGCTTTGAGATAAAAGCAGTCTTCGCGTCAGATTCACCACAAGATCACTTTTTAATCAGCAGCGGGAGAGATGCCCCTTCCCGCAGCTTCCCCATCTCTGCCACTTACCAGATCCATCGGTAGCAGTGGAGAAGATATGATGTTTTCCTCTGATGGGCAGGAAGTCGAGTGAGAGAATGATGGCCCCCACTCAACTCTATGCCCTTGGAGGATAGGAGCGACGTCAAAACGTCACTTCCATCCTCCGGCCTTAAAAGGACTATAAAAAAATAAAAAAACACACAACCACTCAAAATTGCTTTTTGTGTAAATGTTAGATCGGAGGTTTATATTTCTTGTAATAGGAATAAAAGTGATCCAAACATTTTTTTTTTTTTTTTTTTTTAAAGGAATGTAAAAATAAAAAAAAAAAGTAAAATAAAGAAGAAAAAAATAAATTGAAAGCGCCCCATTCCTCCATGCTCGTGCGCAGAAGCACACGCAAGTCTCGCCCACATATGAAAACGGTGTTAAAACCACACACGTGAGGCATCGCTGCGATCTCTAGACAGAGCAATAATTCTAGTACTAGACCTCCACTGTAACTCAAAACTGGTAACCTGTAAAAAATTATAAACATCGCCTACAGAGATTAAGTGTAAAAGGTTGTCGCCATTCTGCGAGCGCAACTTTGAAGCATGACACATTGGGTATCAATTTACTCGGCTTATGATTATTTTTCACAATACAGAAAACAATTGGGCCAACATTACTGTTTTCTTATTTATTTTTTTTAAATGTTTGGGGGTTCCAAGTAATTTTCTAACCCAAAAAAATTCAAAAAATTGTAAAACAAGTGTGAAAAATAGGCTTGGTCAATTGGGCTGCTGGTAAAACGGAGGCAGTTGGCTGCTTTTTTCAGCTCCCCCCGAACTCATCTAATGTTATCTTATGTCTACATGTGATGTCATTTTTAGGCAGTTGTGTTTAGAGGCTTTTCTTTAAAGCTGAAAAAAAAGTTCAGACGCCAATGTTTCCGGCGCTAAACGCGGTACTGGAGTTTAGCCGCGTTTCTTTTACAGGCTCTCTCATTTTTGACCATTTTGAAAAAAAAAAAAGTAAAAAAAATTTTTTTTTTTGTAAACACGGCAAAATGGGTGTTTAAAATGTGGGTTTTTATTTGTCAAGTTAAATCGTTCAGGAGAGGTTGTAAAAACGTCCCGTGTACATTAAGAACTCATTGCTGAAATTTGACTAGAGTAGACTACTTTCATAAGCAGCCTTATTTTTGCTGTTAATGAATCAAAGTCTAGCAAAGAAGAAGATCAGAATAACCTACAAATCAGGATATGTTTCTATAAAGTAGGCCAGAGAAATAGGAGAGAATGCACAGCAACATCCAGTATACAGCCAGAGGTTGGGGTAGGCTCGCTGATGGAGAGAAACCTGTGTGCATTATGGAGCAGACTCAGCAATGAGTATCATCTCCTCCTGTTCTTCTAGTTCAGGGTTTTTCAACCTTTCAGTCAAGGCACCCTTTAAAATGCTGCACAATCTCGAGGCACACCATTCAAGTTTTACATAATGCAGCAACGGCTACACACGTAGGACACCAAGGAGATTATTCTTCCGAAGCATCCAAACACACTATCCCCAGCACACACATTCCTGTAGAAATGGCTGTGCATATATGTGGGTGCTGAAGTGACCACTGGCTGGAACCATGTTAAGTCAGAGCAAAAGAATGTCACCGGCACACCAAGGATCACCGGAATGGGCTTTAATCAGCAATCACACCATTACAGCAGGTTGCAACGTTTCGGAGCCACACAGGACCCCTTCATCAGGCATGTGACAAAGTGATACAGGACAATTTTTTTTTTTTTAAAGAACAATCCCCCAATCAGTGAGCAAAAAAAAAAAAGCTTTAACCAGGCCCCTTGACGTCATATTCCCACCATTAAACAAATCGTGACACAACACCTTCTGCATCTAGGGACAATAAAATAGTGATCATTCTTCCAAAGCAAACACACCTTTGCACACTGGTACTGACTAGTATTCCAATGTTTTTCTTCTCCCTCACTCAGCTAATGCGACCCCAGAGCTGATGGAGAGGGGCAGGAAAGGGGAAAACAAATATGCTATGCAAGTGTCCAACATCCTCCTCATCAACCGATGATGTAATTGGCTGTTAGGATGTCGGTGGCTGGAAGGTTGTAATGGTGCACAATGAAAACTGGTGACTTTATGTAACTAATAGACAGGCTTGATCTGCCCACTGGCTTATATACAATTTTTGAGCAATTTCTAGGCATTTTGCCAAGGCACTCCTGAAGACACCCTGGTTGAAAAAGGCTGCTCTAGTTCACAGTAAGATCTAGCACACAGCTAAAAGTTGATGGCAGGCTTGCAAGTCAGTATGGTATGCTGACTGAGCTAAGGACAGCTGTGGGGAAAAAAAAAAAAAAAATACAAAAACTCATGAGCTGAAAAAAAATAATGGACTACACATGGTGTTAGTCTGGAAGATAGATTTCTGCAAGCAAAACAGACAGAAAGAAGAGGAAGACTTAAAGTGATACTAAAGTCTTTGTTTTTGTTATACGTACCTGCTCTGTGCAGTTGGGTTTTACACAGGGCAGCCTGGAGCCTCCTCTTGTTGGGTTCCTCTTCTGTGCTCCTAGCACGTCCCTCCTGTCTTGTACCCCCACAGGGCACCCAATCCAAGCTGTAGCTCCCTGTGTCCATTTAGACACGGAGCTGCTGTTCAGCCCCGCCCCCTCTTCTGATTGGCTAACTGACTGACTGACAGCAGCGGAAGCCAATATAGCCACTGCTGTGTCTCAGCTAATCAGGAAGGGGAGTCCGAAGATCAAGGCAGTCGTGCATATCGCTGGCTTGAGAGGGGGCACAGGTAAGTACTGGGGGGCTGCTGCACACTGAAGGTTTATCTTAATGTATAGAATGCATCAAGATAAAAAAACCTTCTGCCTTTAGAATTACTTTTAGGGCCAGTTCACACCATATGCAGTCCAGTGCGTTTTTTTCTGCATCAAAAACAGATAGAACAGGGCTCGACAAACCCCCGGTTGCCAGGTCGCATTTGCGCCTAGATTTCGTGTCCTGGCGACTGGGGCAACGCTGCTGGGGTATCCTGTCTCCATTTGGACCCCGAACTCCGCCGCGCAATTCCATCGGGCCGCGCCGGCCAGTAATTGAGGCCGCGGCTTTGCGGCCTTCTAAAATCTTTCGGTAGTCTGGCGCCATCTTGCGGTGGATGTAGAAATTACACCCTATTCCAATAATGCTAATTCCTAATGGAGTGAAGCTCCCCTGCCTGTTTTTTGCCCAACGGTGAGTGTGGTGGCTGGTAAATGGCTTCTCATTATAATATATATATATATATATATATATATATAAAATTTGTAATTTTTTTTTTTTTGTAAAAAGTAAAAAAAAAAAAATTATTTTAATTAAGGAAAAAAAAAAATATTATTTGTAATCCTCCCTGCTTGACCCCTTTCACAAGGGCTGTCTGATCAGGTTCACCTGTCAGTTTTTCAGGCGGACCTGATCGAACCCTTAGCAGGGAAATGGCAGTAAATGAGCGGGAATATGTCGGAAATAATAGTCACATTCTTTTGTTAACCACTTCGTGCCCGCGCTATAGACGAAAGATGTCTACAGCGCGGACATCAATTGCCGGGAGGGCGTCCCTAGACATCCTCCTGTTTACTTCCCCTCTGCACGCCGCCATGGGCGAGCATCGGGGAAGTTCTGTGTTGGCCGTGTCCCTTGGATACAGCCAATCACAGATCATGCTAAATGACCAATCACAGCGGCCATTTAGCACTCGAGCGGTGTGTCCAATGAGAGGTGATCTCATATGTGGGGGGCTGGGGGCTATCTTCCCCTCACTCGTCTCCATGTCAGGCCAGGGACAGGTCCAGATCGCCGTCACGGACCTGGCTCCTAACTTTTTTAGCTGGCTCCTAGATTCCAAGCAAATTTGTCAACCCCTGAGATAGAAAATAGGTCATATGGCTTTCAATGGCATAGTTCACACTAGTGCTTGCAGTTCCAAGAAAAAGTAGAACATGCTGCATTTATTTCTGTACGGGAACACTGTAAAACGCATCGAAAATGCGCTGCAACACACCTCCTTAAAGTTAAGAAAAAAAAAAAAGAGGGAATAAAATGCACTGGACTGCATCAAAAACACACACTGAAAAACATGCATGCAGAAAAGCAACTGGAATGCATCCGGACTGTTTCTATGGTGTGAACTGGCCCTAAAGAAAGGCAGTCTAATAGCAGAATCCTCTGGGTCTCCCGGATAACCCAACAAGGAAGCCTCCTACACCCCAAGGTCAGCTTCAACCTTAAAAAATGTATAAGATGTTAAAAAAAAAAAAACAGGCTGACAGTATTTGCTGATCAATGAATGGCAGCACCACTCATTCTGACTACAGGTTTCATTGCACGCTTACCTGATAGTTCCAGGGCTTATTGGTCAACATTTCCACACATTGAAATCCTGAGGTTTCACACTTTGCTTTGAAAGCTGTTCCTTTTGGGAAGAGGGTCATATCTATGCTCTGACCCAAATCAATGAGAGAAAGTCCATGTGATACCAGATCCAGCGAACAAGACTCATGATCTATAAAGCTGGGAATCACAGAAAATTGTATTGTAAGATATGTATAGTGCTATACATTTACACAATAGAGAGCGCACACATAGAAAGAATATATTTCCCATTTATAGCTTAAAGTAAATCTTTGCCCAGATTATGCAACCTAAAGTATTTACATAAACAGTAAAAAGCATATTACAAGACGCCTCAATTCATCTCTGTATCTATAAGAATTGTGAGGAAACCTTGGATTTTCCTCTTATGAGTAAAACCCTTTTCCTGGAGTACATTACAGGACACGTTAATAGAACATTGGGTTACGAAGCTGCCTTCAAGTTATGAATATTGGCAAACAAAGCCACAAGGACAGCCCTATATAATCCCCCCATACTTCCAGCAAGCTTCAGTTTGCACTCCATAAAATACCCCAATGCTAAATCCAGGGGTTTTCACTTCACAAGTGCCATCATGCGCAATGCCTTTCTAGGATGCAGCCCTCCTCAGACTGGGAAATCTTCAAAACACTGCAAAAAATATAGACAGGAGGGCGCAAACATCCTGAATTACCATTGATAAATGTATTTCAACACACAAGATAAATGGATACTAACAGGTGAACAAAAACAATAAGCATGATTCACAAAAGCTTCAGTCGAATGCAGTGTACCAGTCATGGGACCAAACAGTTAGCGCTTTTTGGGGGACAGCTCTGAAGAAAGGGGGGTCTGTCCCCCAGAACCCATTAGCAATTCTATCAGGTTTGGTCCTATGACAGTTACACTGCGTTCAGTTGAAGCTTTTGTGAAGGCTCATCGTTTTTATCCACCTGCGAGTATCCATTTATCTTGCATGTTAAAATAAATGTATCAACGGTAACGAATAAGGTGTTTGCGCCCCTCTTGTGCGTGTTTTTGAAGCCTCAGTTTTATAGAAAGCAAACATAGTAGGGAGCCCAGGGGTGTGGATATTTAATAAAAAAAATACTTGTTTAATATTAGGGTTGATGGTTTTTTATTTATTTTTTATTAGGCAGAGGTGCTCTTCGGAATGCCTGGGGTTTTAACAAAAGGGGCTTTATGGCGACAAACTTTGCCTTTGCGTGGAAAAATGGGGGCATTTTATTTTAATTCTTTTTTATACTGTCGTTTTATTTTTTGATCACTTTTATTGCGGTCACAAGGAATGTAAACTTGTGACTGCAATAGGCAGCGAGACGGGTACTCTTTATGGAGAAATCTGGGGTCTAGAAGACCAAAGTCAAATACATGCAAGAAAACAAAAACTTCTTCCCAAGTGCCCGGTACTGCATATCTCAGGCGTCGGGTGATATGAATGCAACATTCCTGGGGCCTGTGTCCGGTTATGTACACCAAGAACGGTAGAGGGGTAATGCAGCACCCCAGTAAAACCTCTTGAAGCAATAAATTGGCAATATCGCTCAGTTTTTTTGACCAATACTTCTAAAAAAGTGAATATCGGCCGCACCGATAATCGGCCGATCACTAGATTTAAGTCATATGCCACTGAGCTGTCCAGTCCAAACGAAGGGTGTGCAACACAGCAAACAAATGCCAACAGACCCATCTACAATATGGGTCAAGGAAGGGCTCAAAAGGAATTCAGGGAGTGGCTTGAAGCACCTGATTAAAAGTGGCAACAGAAGAGGCCTGAACAAAGAGCAATCCTGAAAAGCAACTGAGACTGTTACAATAAGCTCTTCCAGGAAAGGGTGGAATCTTATTTTATACAGTAGGCTACAATCAGGAGACAGTGAAGCATGAGGCAAGGTGTCCCCTGCTGGGTCTTTCAGAAATGACAAATGATAATCATTAATGCATTCTAGATTATGAAAATCCCTCTTATATTCTCATATCCTGTCGAAGGATTAAAGTGGATTTGTAGAGCTTACAAAATGCAACCATTCTGGAAAATATTGATCAATAAAGCAGCATGGGGGCCTAGAGTGTTGATTTAAGGAAACCCTTTTTTGTACCATCCTACACGGTTTTAAACTAACCATTTTGTTTGCGAAAAGCACTTAAAAAAAAGGGGTAGTTCTTTAAAAATTACCAACTATGCTTTTTATATGCAATACCTTTGATTATCTCTGGCGTAAAATGCTCACTTGCATTGCACATATTCTTTTCTGACCTCACCATATTGTCCTGTATTATTCAAATAAAGAAGTATTGAAAATAAAAATGATCCTCAACTTTGAAGCCGCTTCTGCTGTGGGTTCCCCCTCTCTGTCCTACCTAGATGGCGGGACGAACTGACTGTTGGATGCCTGGCCCCAGCATCTCAGCTACAACAGCACAGCTTGCCCAACCACACATGTGCAGTCTGCTTTCGTGGCAGCAACTGAGCTCAGTATTCTGCAAGTGAGAGACAGCAGGCAGCATGTGTGGTTAGGCAAGCATTTCATGCCTGAGTACTTAATTGTGAGGTGTTGGAACTGTGCCTCCAAACCGCAGGACAGAGAGGGAGCCCACAGTGGAAGCAGATTTAAAATTAAGGATCATTTTTAAAAACGGCCGATAGTATTTTAACGTACAACCATGGCCAAAAGTTTTGAGAAAGACACAAATATTAATTTTCACAAAGTCTGCTGCTTCAGTGGTTTTAGATCTTTTTTTTATCATCAGATGTTACTATGATATACTGAAGTATAATTACAAGCATTTCAGGTTTCAAAAGCTTTTGTTTACAATTACATTAAAGAGGAACTGCAGTCTGCTCACACAATTTCTAATAAAAACATTCTGAAGCTTCCCTCCAACCACTTTGCATATTATTTTATTTATACTGTGATTCTGTACTTGCCAAATATGCTGTAGAAATCTCCCTCCACTGAGTCTGGCTGCAGCCATTTGAAGTGTGGGCAGCTGAAGCTGCTGCCTATTCACTGCCTGGATTTACACAGACGCCCACATTAAACTCTGAAGCTCTCATTGGCCCTGTTATGACTCATCCCCCTCCCTTCCTAGCAAACTGTCAGGAGAGTTAAAGAGAGAGCTGTACATAATGTCATAAGCATAGGCTTTTCACCAGAAAAAGAAAAAAGGAAGTGGGCTGTATAAGGTATTTACTGGCAGAAAAAAAATGTTTTACTATCCAAAGTTAAAACAACGGTACAAGATATAATAGATGGAAAGATGAAAAAAAATAACTGAAGGTCCACTTTAAGCTTATGCAAAGAGTCAATATTTGCAGTCCTTTTTCCAAGATCTCTGCAATTTGCCCTGGCATGCTGTCAATCAACTTCTGGGCCACATCATTACTGATGGCAGCCCATTCATGCATATGAGAGTTTGTCAGAATTGGTGGGGTTTTTTTTTTTTTTTTTTTTTTTGTTCACCCGCCTCTTGAGGATCGACCGCAAGTTCTCAAATGGGAGAAGTTGCTCTCAGAGGATGTTTTTGTACCATTCTTTATTCATGGCTGTGTTCTTAGGCAAAAATTATAAAAGTGAGCCCACTCCCTTGGCTGAGAAGCAACCCCACAAATGAACATCTCAGGATGCTCTACCAGTGGCATGACACAGGACTGATGGTAACACTCACATTTTATTCTCCAGGCAAGGTTTTTTCCAGGGCCCCCCCCCCCCCCCAAAAAAAATTAAATAAAAAAAAAAAAAAACGGAAAGGAGATTCAGAGAAAAGGACTTCACCCCAGTCCTCAGCAGTCTAATCCCTGTACTTTTTGCAGAATATCAGTCTGTCCCTGATGTTTTTCCCAAAGAGAAGGGTCTCCTTTGCTGCCCTTCTTGACACCAGGACATTCTCCGAAAGTCTTCACCTCATTGTGCCTGCAGATGCACTCACACAGGCATGCTGCCATTCTTGTCTTGAGCAAGCTCTGCACTGGAGGTGCCCCTATCCCATGCACTGGTGGTGCCCCTTTCCCACAGCTGAATCAACTAGGAGACAATCCTGGCGCTTGCAGGGCTTTCTTTGGCACCATGAAGCTTTCTTCACAAATGCAGTGGAAATGTTTTTCATGGGATTCAGTTCATTTTCATGGCAAAGAGGGCCTTTGAAATTCAGTTTATCACTCTTCATAACATTCTGAAGTACTGTATATGCAAATTGCCATCATAAAAAACTGAAGCAGAAGACTTTGTGAAAATTTAGATTTGTGTTATCAATCCTTTTGGCCATGGTTGTACAGACAGCTGTAACATGTATGGATTTTTTAAAATTTTCTTATTAAAAAGGTAAACCAACCCGTTACGCAGCAGTGCCTTTATTATCCTGTGATCAGTTTCAATGCACCCCTTATCTCACGGTTTAATATGCACCTCTCCTTTCCTTAAAACATGCAACTTTAATAGACTAAACACTAAGTAATATGCCAGTTCCACAACATCAGCCCTCGTCTAGATCTCTAAGCACTTGCATTGCCAGAGAAAGATGGAGGCACCTAGGAAATGGTTTGAGCATATTATTATAATAATACAGAATTTATATAGCGCCAACGGTTTACTCAGCGCTTTACAATATAAAAAGGAGACAATACAGTTATAATACCATAAAATACACGAGGATTAAGAGGGCCCTGGTAAGAAGAGCTTACAAGCCACAATATTGAGCATAGTACTGATTCATCGATTGTAAGATGGAGGCAGCTAGGAAAATGATTGAGCATAGTACTGGCTCATTGATTATGCATCTAGAAGGGTTTTTTTTTTTCCCCCCAACGGTTTATGTTTAAAAGCAGTAAAAAAATAAATAAATAAAAATCTAGGCAACAAAATGGATTGCTTTAAAACAAAACTCAAACACTTCCAAATCAGTGATTTCTCCACAAACAATAACCAGACTGACACCTTGTGGAGGCAAAGGGAGCTGCATTTCTGTAGGTCCTAATCAGGACTGCATTAAGTCAGTGAAGAAATGTGTGTTCATACAATCATTGCCATGTTCTTTTTCAACAGTTTTGTATAATCTAATAAATGGGAAAAAAATAAATAAAATCAGAAAACTTACTTTTCACCAAGAGCAAAGTTATCAGGTTTTATATCACCATGGACGATGCCAATGTTATGTAGCTGTTCCACTATGTATAGGATATTGATGGCAAAATACATGACTAATGGCACAGGCATCACCTTTTCTGTCAATTTCTTGTAGAGGTTAATAGCATTCTAGAGCAAGCAAAATGAGTGTATGAATTAACAGGACAGTGAGCCATTGTTTCAAAAAATCCAAAAGGCATTACTATTACATTATAAACAACTAACTAGTATAGAAAGCGGCATTATAATACTCACATACATAGCACAAACGTAATCAAATTAAGACAGTCAAAAAAATAAAAATAAAAAAAAGGCTTGTAAAAATATGTGCATGTTATCAACAAAATAGAAGAATAGAATTACTAGAAAAACCCCAATTCACCACCTCAACAACTTTGGATACACAAACATTATGACGTATGTAAGATTTATTGCCAAACCATTTCAGCATGTTTCAAGACCACAGGTGAATACAAATAACCTGCTCTCCTCATGAGTGCAAATAGGAGTGCCCCCCCCCCCCTCCTTTATCTTTTATTCTTCCCCCTCTATCCTTTTTTTTTTAATAAAAGAAAAACCAAAAATCATGTAAAAGGGAGTCTAAAGCTTCAAGTGCTGGCTGAAAGTAAGAATACAGCATTTACATGCAATATTTCATATCACCCGATCACAAAATACTAATCTCTGCACAGATTAGGCAATCATGCACCAGATCATCCATTGCAGACAGTAGACTGAACAAAAAAGTGTTCTGCTGAGTGTTTATTATTTGTTGACAAGACTGCCAGGGATTTATGTTCACCTAGTAATGGAGCTCAACTAAAATGTTAAAGACACATGCAAAAAAAACATCTAAGAGGCAGCCTTGGTCTTACCAAAAGGGACCCATAGCTGTAGAGATCTCCAACCAATACACTTCCATTCTGGAATATATGTGCAGAGTGGAAACTGATGAAGAGATGTCTTAGCGCTGGACTAATCCGTTGTGAAATCTGTGTACCAATGTAGAACTCCCAGGGCTTTGCAGGCTTTTGTACCTGTGTCCAAGAAAAATAAAAAGCATATTTATTCCAAATCTCTATACAATGGCCACATCTTTTTTATTAAAAGGTTGAAAATTACCTTAAGGATAACTTTAGGATTGTGTTGGGTTTGTGTACCCAATATAGAAGCTTGATAAACGTGTGCAAAAGCCCCTTCTCCAAGCAAATGATCAACGTGAAATGACTGGGATCCTAAAAGAGTAGTGGCGGCATTACAAATCAAACATTTGTGACCAATACCGCTAATTGTGTGAGGATAACGGTGTATTGTTCAGACGGGTAATATTACACAGTCTGCCTTACCCAGCTTTGCCTCCATTTTAGCCTTGAAGGATGGAGTGTTTGTTGGCCATTGATGGTAGTTGCTCAGAGAACTTAGTGGTGTGGGCAATTCTGACAGAAGGCAGGTAATCAAGTTGTCATCCCAGGCATTTTCAACCACTACTTGTTCTAAAGAGAAGGTAAAAAAAAAAAAAAAAAAAAAAAAAAAAAGTAAAACTATAAGATAGATTAAAGGGAAATTGTATTATAGGTTATGACTTTGCCTGGACATTGCTGACCATTTACCAAGTCGTGGAATAGTGTGGTCTTGGGGGTCGGCCTTCCTGGGCAAGTTCCTTTTTCTTCCATCCCTGGTACCCTTTCTTATACTCAACACTTCTATTCTAGCTCCTCTTATGCCCTTTTTATCCCCCTCTAGCTCCTTACTAATTTATTGGCACAACTAGCCTTTATCAGTGATGAACACCAATTACAAGTTTATTGCACTATATATAAATAAGCATTTGGCATCTGCATACTACAACTGTAGTGGGAGGGAGGTATAAAAGGATTTTATGCAAGATCCTTTTCTTGTATTACATTATAGGACACAATCTAAGTCTTCAACCAGGGGTTTCTAAACTTTATAAACAAAAGGGCCAGTTTACAGTCCTTCAAACCTTAGGGGGGGGGGGGGGGGTGTCGGACTGTGGCCAGTGAGAAAAAATATATATAAATGTTGTGGCATCAGTGGCCTCATCTTTGGTGTCAGTAGAAGGAAGCCTACCCCATAATTGGAATAAATGGGAATAGTGCCCCACAATCAATTTCAGTCGGAGGAATATTGCTTCATTGCTGTGGTGTCAGCAGGGGGTATTAGTGTCCCATCATTGGTATCAATGGGAAGAAAAGTGCCCCATGGTTAATGTCAGTGGGAGGAATGGTGCTCCATTGTTGGTGTGCATGAGAGGAATAGTGCCACAAGGGCCATATAAAAGCAAAGGGCCACACATGGTACCCGACACAGTTTGGAGACCACTGTTTTCAACCATGAGTTAGTTACCTTCAAGTGACTGGACAATGGTGAAAAAAGCTGCAAAGACCTAGCATAAACCCCTCCAACTGCCAGCAAGCCTCAATTTTGTAGCAAGTAATAAAGAAAGTAACAAAGATTAGGGTACATTACTGTTTAATCTAATGTACCCCAAGAAAAGGATTTTACAGGTAAATAAAAAAATTATATGGCTAACAGGGTATTACACCACGTGATTTTACAAGTCGGCCTTACACCTTCTTCCTGATGTGGGCCGATAACAGCCCCCTAAGGCTCAGCTGAGGGGTCAACTGATCCTGGAAAAGCTGAAAAGGGGAAGCCGCAGTGGTTATGTAGCAGCTACGAATCTAGAGTGAAGAGTTAGAAGAAAAAAATGGCATTGAGAAGATGTCTGTTCACCTAAAAAGACAATGAAAAAAACAGAGGCTTCGTAGGACTGGGAGGCATATGCTAGAGCTGTCCTTACAGCTTTGCCGACCAGTGTCCAAATACCTGGCAATGGTTTCATAACCCATATTCTATGGCCAAGATCCTAAGTTTTGTAATGTTTCATTAAAAAAAAAAAAATATATAAAAAGGAACTCGCACCTCATTTACATGGCCAAGTTGGTCAGGGTGCAGAACATATGTTGCGAAAAACTGTACCTGGGACTCCAGGTGGATGCAGACAGCCATGGGTGTGAAGCCTGTACAAAGCAATGATGGGTTAACAGCAGCCACAGCTGTCTGCTGGTGTTCTGAATTAATCATCTGTGGTTAAGACAGATCATGCCCCCTGGAGGCAAGTAGCTTGTGTCTAGAGATGATCATCTGTCCTTTACTTTAGGCAATTGCTGAGTGCCTTGTATGAGCGTCGACAGCACCTGTCCATATCCACCTGATCTCTCAGGGCACATTTTTTTCACAACAGCCAATTGGGCCATGTGAATATGAATTTCCTGTACCTCTTAGGTTTTCATTTCCATTTGCCCGTATTGTTCCTTTGTTATTGGTTGCATCTTATTCTGTGTAGTGCTCCACTACACTTGTTACATTCAATAAAAAACTACTGGAACAGAAGAAAAGTAATCCAGTCACTTTCAGTATCAGAAAAATGGCAAATCAAGAGCACACGTTTGTGCAGTGTGGGAGGCTTTTTGTGTTTGGCGACTTAAGAGCTAAAAAAGTCTTTATTTGCTGCAAAGAGGTTCAGCAAGAGCTGTACTAAAATTGATGCTTCCATAGCAAGCAGACATAGGTTCATATATTAAATCGCTATTTAAAAATACCAGCAATTAAAGGGGAACTCTAGGAAAATACTCAATCGTCTGAAATAGCTACCAATGAACATTTGAATAATCGATATACCAGGAGGTATCCAAGGCTAGTTGCAAATTGCCATCAGAGATGGAGTGGAAAAGCCTGCCCAGTAGGTTGATGGTGGTCAGGGCTTACAGTAGATAGCGCAAGGTGGGGATATCCAGAGTAGTGACTTTCACCAGAAGTGTTAGAGCAAAAAAAAAAAAAAAAAAAAAAAAAAAAAAGTCATATGACACCCAGTCAGGATAACAGAACCACTTCTCGGCCGTCATTCTGCTATAGGCTGGGCGGGAAGTGGTTAAATAATTCAATAGTGCTTTTGGTTTGTGGTACTCCGGCGCAGCGTAGTTGTGCTTTAAAGTGCATTTCCTAACATGTTTAAATCACATGCTTTATATTTTAGAGAGGTTTGATATACAGCAAGAAACACCACTTTTCTAGCATAGACTTGAACAGAAGAAAACTTTTTCAGCCCTTCAAAGATGACAAGGGTAGAAAAAAAGCTTACCTGGGGCATGAACTTCTGGCTGATTTTCTTCCAATAGTATGAATGGCTGTGTTTTTACACCCCAGGGATCTTCAATATCCAATGCGGTGCCCGCTAACGTCTCTGAGAGTTTACAAGCTGCCAGGAGATGCTCAGCATTCTCCAATTCGACATCCTCGACAATCTCTGAACTCTTTGTAGGAAAAATGCTGCATGAAGGTGAAGGGGCCATTTTGGAATGTTCTGGGCTGTTTTCTTGAATAGGGCTATAAAAACAGGAGAACAGCACACATCGATATCACTCTTTTAGAATGATCACATGACACAAGAGTAAACATAAAAAAAAAGTAGAATTGAAGAGTGCTGTACCTGAGTTTCCTTATTTTGGATGGCTGGACAGTTTTATCATCAGAAGAGTCAAAACCTATATTACTGCTGCTGTCTGTACCCGCTCCTATCGCATTTTCTGTTAAAGGGAGAAACAATTTATAGCAATAACAAAACAAATGCAAAAGCCCAATGCGGTTTTACGTAAACTACTACATTTTTAATGGTTGATTAAAATTGTACCTATGGAAACTGTTACTTTGTCAATTCAGCAGCATATATACTACATTAGAGCCGCCACAAAGACCCCAGAGCTTCTGGGTATTGGGGAATATGTCGCCTCCTCCCATGATGCAATGCTCAGACTTGGCAACCAAATGCCAGCCCCACACATTATAATTTTTATAAAATGGATACAGCATAAACTTTGCTTGGGTTCAACATGGAGCTTGAAGGGTTAGAACAATGGAGGACCTGAGATCGGAGAGGGGGATCAGGGAAGGGGAGTATAAGCAAGTCAAGGGGTGGGATAGTTAGAGATTTTCCCCTGAATGGGCAGTTAACTAGTCTATTTCAAAAGATAAAATGCCTTTTTTTACCCCAACAAACCCTATATGCCAAAAGCCCTTGTTCTTTGGTGGTAGTAGCAAGAAATATACAGCCAATTGTTGGGCCAGTTTTCCTTTAATAATAATAATAATACAAAAAAAAACAAAAAAAAAACAAACACACAGGCTATCCATAACTATTTACTATCAAATGAAAGCCCAATTTGTCCTGAAAAAAAAACAAGGTAGAATGAAACGGGATGCACAAAGTAGTTTTGATGACATGTACAATTTTACCAACACATGTCAAAAAGTTAAAAAAATTGTGCTCAGGCATTTACATTAGTTTTACCCTTGGGCATGAAGGGGTTCAATAAAGTTGCACAGATGTCTGCAAGTCGCACATGAAATTGCACCGATAGTCTTCCAAGTCATACTGGCATGAACCAGGGCCAAGGGATAATGTGTACCAACAGGTACAGTTGTCCACTAGCAAGAATGTAGAGTTAAAAAATAATGAATTTTCCTGGCAAGCTCAGCCACAAATGAGTGATATCAGAGGAACTATTATTCCTGTCGACAGCCTCCAAGCTGCTGTGTTGCTACTAGTCAATGCCCTATGCCATCTCCCCTACTCAGTAGCATGAAATGTCCTTAATCTATACATCTAACTGATACATGCCGATTCATTTAAAGGGTTAGTTCACCTTTAAAAAAAACTTCCCATGTTCCAGTTAAGGAGGCCCATATATTAAAGCGGTGCTCCACCCAAAAATGGAACTCCCGGTGTAAGGTAGGTGACCCCCTGACATGCCACATCTTTTTTTTAGAGGGTCCCAGCTCCCACTTCTTCCCGGCGCACCGGAAAGAATATCACCTCCCCCCCCTCCCTCTCAGCAATCATCTAGGACACATCACAGGTCCCAGATGATTGCCCGGCCAGTGCAGATTGTAAAAAAAAAAAAAAAAAAAAAAAAAAAAAAAACACGCAGCAGCTCCTTTCATTACCTTTAGTCCCTGTAAAGCTGCCGCTTCTGGTTGTAGGCAATTCAAAAGCTGCATTTAGATTACCCTTATGCCCCTTACACATGTTCCGATTATCGGACCACAAAAGTCGCTTTTGGACAGATCGTTCGATAATCTGATCGTTAGTTCGCAGCTTTCGACAGCCGATCACGACAGTCCGTCCAACCAAATCCGAAGGGACAAACAGGAAAACTTTGGTCGGACGATAGCCCGTCGTATGGCAATCGTGTAATCAGTACAGTATGTGTCCGATAAAAGTCATTCGACAAACTCCACACATGCTCGGAAACACAAAAATAAACCACAAGGACATGGGTCACACGTTTTTCACATCATTTAAAATACGTAGCTAGGCACAGCGGAAGATTTTTCCAGAATCGAACGACAAAAATCTTACACACATTTTGCACTGTTGCATTCAATCTTAGTTGTATGCAACAAAATGTGAACGATCTGTCTTACGATAATTGGAACGGGTGTACGAGGCATTAAACTGTACGGATAAGATTTTGCCCTGTGTGACTTCCTGAGTCCCATGATGCCTTGCTGCTCTCCTCTCTCCCTGCACGCTCTGCACTTGTTTGATGCCCTTTCCTCACCAGAACTAGCGGAGCTTGTGCACAAACAGCAGGTTTGTCTCCTTTCCTACACCTCTCTGTGATGTTTCCCCTTCCCCCTTAGCATCTGAAGGGCCAGGCTTGCATTTGCTTTGCAGATAAGTTAGTAATTACAAAGTCATTTTACAATGTGAATGAGTAGAAAGAGTGGAGAAAGGAAAAGGGTGAGAAAGGAAAAAAAGGAAAGGGGAGAGATAAAAACAAAAAACCCCCATGTATATATAGGGGGATTGAGGCTCGGTTCACATTGGCACGATGCGGGAAACCCTGCGAATCCACTGCCCTATACAAATCAATGGAAGTGTTAATACAAAGTTAATGACATCCACAGACCGGCTCGCAAATTGCAGTGCGAACTGTGAATTTGGTCAAGAATCGGATCACATGGGTGTGAACACCCAATGCGATCTGATTCTGGTGCGGGCAAAAAAAATAAAAGGGTCCCGTGCGACTTTGGTTGAATGCGATGCAAATTCAGCAATACAATTTGAACGGCTGAATTCACATCACATGTGATTTGCACAGCAGTGCAGTGTGAATCACATGCAATGTCGCACAGCGCACCAGTGTGAACAGAGCCATAGACAAGTAGGGAGAAAGAGAAATTGAGAGACTACCTAATTCTGAAAAAAAAAAAAAAAAAAAAAAAAAAGGAGGAAGAAGAAAGTTTAGAGCAACATGCATTTAATTAAAAAACATACAAATCCCATGTGTTTAAGTGTATACATATGTGAAATTTCATCTAAAAACCATGTATCATTATGGATGAGACTACCCAAAACAATTCCCTTTTCAATTAGTATGTGGGGAAAAAAATAAAGCAAACAATTTCCCAATAACCCTCCAAAAGCGATTAGTGAAAAAAAATAAAAAAAAAATAAAATAAAAATAAAAGATAATTAAAATTTTAAATCAGTGTTTAGTTATCAGGCACTTCTCAGACCTCTTATTATAAAGGTAGAGGGAGGCGAGGGCAAAGCCTTATTGTTGTAGTGTGTGTTTGGTGTATTGAAGAGGGATTTTTTTTTCTGGCTATATCAGCATTACACTGGATTTTAATTTTCTTTTATCACTAATCACTTTTGGAGGATTATCGGGAAAGAGTGTGTGCGTTTTGGTTTCCAAATGCTAGTGCACATGCCAGCTCTCTTATACAGGCACAAAAGGCAAGGATTCATGGCACTTGCAGTTTATTAGCTCAGTGAACTACAATCCCAGAAGGCATTGCCAGAAGAAGGAAGTATAATGCAGGAAGAGATGCTTTCAGTGCATTTTTTGAAATGACTCACCAAAAAACAAAAAGGGATAGCCAGAATACAGGGATGTCTAATTTTTACCAAAAAATAATATGCGCATTAAGATTGTCATCAGTGTTAGACACGATTTATATAGGAATTAGATATTTAGTACCAAAGGTGAACTTGCGTTTTAAATAAACATCTCAGCTGCAATAGAACTTTTTTTTTTTTTTCCGCTTCTCCAATGCTTCAGTTCAAGTTCACACCTCTGAATACAAAATTACTAAAATGTACAAATGATACCTTCAGCCCATGTTTAAGAAAGGTCACATGTCCTTCGCTTTAATTGGTATTGCAACTCCTATAACTTGTGGATATAATAGTTACTGCAAATATATCTGAAATGAAGAGCTACAGAAAGTCTCAGTTTAAATAAAGGCCCCTTTCACCACACTGGGGCGGTGGGTGCATCCGCGGTAAAGCGCCGCCATTTTTAGCAGAGCTTTACCGTCAATTTCACTGCGCTAGCAGGACACTTTTACTCCACCGCTAGCAGCAAAGAAAGGGTTAAAACCACCACAAAGCGCTGCTGCAGCAGCGCTATGCCGGCTGTATAGTCATGCTGCCCCATTGATTTCATTGATTTCCAAAGATGCTGCTAGCAAGACTTTAGCGTCCTGTTAGCGCACCGCTCCAGTGTGAAAGGCCTCGGGGCTTTCACATTGGAAAGACAGCAGCGGCTCTTTCAGGGCGCTTTACAGATGCTATTTTTAGCACTGTAGTGCCTGCAAAGCGCCCCAGTGTGAAAGGGGTCTAAGCTAGATAATTGTGTACAAAACACACTCCAAGTCCTATTAAACATGAACATGTAAAACATGGAGTTTATTCTCTACCTTTATCCTCCAGGATCTTCCAGTTTTGCTCAGGCTGCTTGTTGCTAGAGGGCGTAGATGCAAATCGAGCAGATAGGGCGAAGTCTCCTGTATTGTTCGGACAGGGGGCCAGTGTTTTGTTACATCTAACAGCCCATACAGTGCAGTCATCTACCAGAGATTCAGCAGCTTTCACCTCTTCCTATAAAAAAGGTGGTAGATAAACAATAAGTTAGTCAAAATTTTACAACCGACAATTGGCCCTTTAAATATTTTTCTGCCAATCAAACATATATTACTCTGCTTGGTAATACCTGCTGCTATTCCAAATGCGTTCCAGTCACTTCTATGTTGTGAATGTTAAAGTGGCACTAAACTCAGGTTTAAAATTATATATATATATATATATATATATATATATATATATATATATATATATATATATATATATATTTTAAACCTGAGTTTAGTGCCACTTTAACATATATATATATTTTAAACCTGAGTTTAGTGCCACTTTAACATTCACAACATAGAAGTGACTGGAACGCATTTGGAATAGCAGCAGGTATTACCAAGCAGAGTAATATATGTTTCATTGGCAGAAAAAATAAATATAAATTGTATATATATATATATACATATATACACACATACACACACACACACAGTATTCTAGTCATGCATGTATAATTAAAGTAGAACTATAGGCACCTTTTTTTTCATTTTGGATAAAGAGTGTCAGTTTATTTTTTGCCATATATGTGTCCCTCTGGGGAGGTTTACCTTCAATTACTGTACTACAGCCAACACAGGAAATGAGAGGAAATTGCCCTAAAATAAAGGGAATTTTTTTAGGGAACCCCATGCCACTAGAACTAGTGTCCCCTTTGGAAGTTTTCCCCTCTATTCTTGTTCTGGGGACAAGCCAAAATTTGGGATTTTCTTTACCTTCACTGATGATGGTAAACGGGGAAAAAACAGAGAGGGTGAATCTACCAGGGTAACAGACAGCAATAATAACTTAATAGGCATTCTAATCCATCTCTACTCTATCCAAAACGTTAAAAAATAAAATAAAAATGAATGTTTTGCCTTTAGATATAATTGAAAAGAATGCATCTTGACTGCTCTCTGCCTCTCAATCTCCAAATTCCCTTTTTAAAGGCAGATATGATCCAATTTCCTGTTAAAGGGTTGGCTAGATTTGTTCTCCATGGTCCCACCAAGTAAGAGCTTAGTCATTCTTTCTCACACTTGAGGATGGACCATGGACAATTAGGATGCTACTGTGCATAGAGTAGTGCACATGACTGCAACCAATATGTATGGTTTGTTTCAAACAAACAGAAATGAGGTGAAGAAAAAAGGTGAGGTTTGGGAGCTTGTAGAGGATGTTAAAAGGAGGCAGAAAAAAAATAAACACACAGTAAGAAGATTTCTTGAAAGGGGATGAAGGGATCCAGCTAAGGGGAAATGCTGGGAGTATGCTATAGCCCCCCTAACCTGAGGGACAATTTTATGGGTCAGATGGTAGATGCACCAACTAGAAATAAAGCGTTACTGGATCTACTGATTACCAACAATACAGACCGGATCACGGATGTGGAAATATGGGGCAATTTAGGGAACAGCGATCAAAGGTCAATTGGCTTCAGTATAAATCACACAAATAGGAAACATAAGGGGACTATAAAGACACAAATTTCAAAAGAGCCAACTTTCCTAAACTATGAACTTTACTAGAAGGCATAAATTGGGATAAAATCTTAGGAACAGAGAACACGGAGGAGCGATGGGTTTGCTTTAAGAGCATATTAAATAAGGGCATTAGCCAATGCATCCCACTGGGTAATAAATTTAAAAGAGTGAAAAATCCCAAGAAATTCTTTATGTAAACAGTAAAAAAGGGAGGACAGACCACATTGGCCCCATAAAAAATGAGGAAGGACATCTGGTTACAAAGGATGGGGAGATGGCGAAGGTATTGAATTTATTCTCCTCAGTCTTCACAAGGGAATCAGGGGGCTTCGGTATCCAAAACTGCAGTGTTTATCCTCGTGACACATCACAGGAAGCATCTCCATTGTTAACAGAGGACAGAATTAAAATTAGACTTGAGAAACTTAACATTAATAAATCACTGGGACCAGATGGCTTGCACTTGAGGGTACTTAGAGAACTCAGTCAATTGCTAGACCATTGATCCTAATTTTTACTGGCAGTCTACTGACTGGAATGGTAGCAACTGATTGGAGAAAAGCCAATGTAGCACCAATATTAAAAAAGGGCCCAAAACGCATCCCTGGGAATTACAGACCAGTTAGCCTAACATCAATAGTATGTAAACTCTTGGAGGGGGATGATAAGGGACTATAGACAAGATTTTAGGCATGAGAACGGTATCATTAGCAGTAATCAGCATAGATTCATGGGAGAATCTCTCTTGCCAAACCAATCTACTAACCTTCTAGGAGGAAGTGAGTTTCCAGCTAGATATAGGAAGGCCCGTAGACGGAGTGTATCTGGATTTTGACACAGTTCCCCATAAACGTTTACTGTACAAAATAAGGTCTGTTGGCATGGACGCGAGTTCAGAGCGTGATAAATGGGTAGTACTCAGAATGGTCAGGGGTGGGTAGTGGTGTCCCCCAGGGTTCTGTGCTGGGACCAATCCTATTTAATTTGTTCATAAATGATCTGGAGGATGGGGTTAACAGTTCAATCTCTATTTGCGGAGACGATGCTAAGCAGGGCAATAACTTCTCTGCAGGATGTGGAAACCTTGCAAAAAGATCTGACAAATTAATGGGGTGAGCAACTACAAGGCAAATGAGGTTCAATGCAGAAAAATGTAAAAATGCATTTGGGTGGCAAAAATGTGAATGCAATCTATACACTGGGGGGAGAACCTCTGGGGGAATCTAGGTTGGAAAAGGACCTGGGGGTCCTAGTAGATAGGCTCAACAATCGCATGCAATGCCAAGCTGCTGCTAACAAAGCAAACAGAATATTGGCATGCATTAAAGGGGGGACCAACTCCAGAGATAAAAATGATAATTCTAGGCACCAGTCCTCAGGAATGATGCAATTTGAATGGAGCGAGTACAAAGAAGGGCAACAAATCTAATAAAGGGTCTGGAGGATACGCGTTATGAGGAAAGGTTGCGAGCACTGAACTTATTATCTCTGGAGAAAAGACACTTGAGAGGGGATATGATTTCAATATACAAATACCATACTGATGACCCCACAATAGGGGTTAAAAAACTTTTTTGCAGAAGGGCGTTAACAAGACATGTGGCCACTCATTAAAATTAGAAGAAAAGAGGTTTAACCTTAAACTACGTATAGGGTTCTTTACTGTAAAAGCGGCAAGGATGTGGAATTCCCTTCCACAGGCGGTGGTCTCAGCAGGGGGGCATTGATAGTTTCAATGACCACAACCACAACATACAGGGATATACAATGTAATACTGACATATAATCTCTCTCACACACACACACACACACACACACACACACACACACACACACACACACACACACACACACACACACACACACACACACACACACACACACACACACACACACACACACACACACACACGTTGGACTTTATGGTCTTTTTTTCAACCCCACCTACTATGCAACTATGAAAAATTGATTACAGGGCCAATAAGTAGTGAATGTGAATTATGTTTGAAAATTAAGTATATTTTCAGTGTCATATAAAAGCCCAACTCCAGCATGGGCAAACATTTGACCGTTTAAATATCGCCCAACGTACATGCATTTTGCTGCTTAAGCGCATCTTCGCCTCTAGGGTTGCATCACAGCGAAAGCCAATCAGCAGGTCCAGCAGACCCGATGTCTGCCAGAAAACCAGCGATAATTCCGAGAGAGACAGAACGACGGTCTGCCTAGGTAAACAAGGTAGATCGATGCCATGCTTGTAAGGAAGACAGATCTTGTGTTTCTGCTAAGCAGGACCACAGATCTGTATTTCTACAGTTAAATCACCCCCCACACAGTAAAAAAAAATAAAATAAAAAAACACTCCCAGGGAACACATTTAACGCTTTAAAGTGGTTGTAAACCCTTACAACACACTTTGACCTACAGGTAAGCCTAGATTAAGGCTTACCTGTAGGTCCAAGAAATATCTCCTAAACCTACACGGTTTAGGAGATATTTTCCAAAAGACAGGCACCGCTGTCTACGGCGCAGGCGCACTGAGCGCGGCACCGTCAACGGCGAATATTGCGCGCGTAGCGGCTTGCATGCGTGGGTGTGACGTCATCGCGGCTTCGCCGAATGACAGCGGCGGAGCAGCGAAGACCCACGGAGACCAGCGGTTACTTCGCTGGCTCCTTTGTCTGTAAGTGACACATAATGGACTACTATGCAATGCATAGTAGTCCATTATGCTTTACCTTTGCAGGGAATGAAAGAGGAAGTAAACTCATCAGGGTTTACATCCTCTTTAATGGTCCAATGTTAACCCCTTCCCTGCCGGTGTCACCGGGTCTAAAAAAAAGTGTTAAGTGTCAAATTTGTCCGCAGCAATGTCACAGTCCTGAAAAATAAATAAAAAAAACGCTAAATCACCGCCATTACTAGTAAAAATAAATCCATAAATCATATAGTTTGGTTTGCGCAAAAGTTATAATGTCTACAATCAATATACGCCTATTGGGTTTTATTTTTTTTTAAACAAAAATATATGTAGCAGAATGCATATTGGCCTATATTGATAAAGAAATTTGATTTTGATGTGGGTTTAGGGCATATGGAGATAAAATGACAATATAGAAACATATTACAGGCTTCAGGCTATTACAGGCTGTAGGTGATTAAGACTTAGAAACAGGAGTCCTGCATCACTTTCTACAGAGACAATATGATAGAAATAATGGGACTTCACAAGATAAAAATTATTGTTTCTGTCAGTCTTACAGACAGGCATTTTTTTTCCTTTGTTACTGGCACTGCCTTTAAAGTGGTTCTAAACCCTCAGGGACAACTTTCATCTACAGGTAAGCCTAGATTAAGGCTTACCTGTAGGTGCTTGCAATATCTCCTTAACCTACACGGTTTAGGAGATATTTGCAAAAAAGGCTGTACCGATGTCTGCAGCACAGGCGCCCTGAGCGTGCAGTTTCCAAGGGCAATCATGCCGTCACTGGCGGCTACCGCGCGCATGCGCAGGAGTGACATCATCGTGGCTCCGGCCAGTCACACAGCCAGAGTCCGAACACGGAAGTCACTTCGGGAGACATGGAAGCGGAGGAGGGGAATGAGGACCGCTGCGGGGGCTTCGATCTCAGGTAAGTAATTCATAATGAGCTAGTATGCTATGCATACTAGCTCATTACGCCTTTGTCCTGCAGGGTGTATTTTTTTTTTCAGTGGGTTTACTTCATCTTTAAAGTAAATTTCAGAGATTAGACTACCAACACAGTTGTGCTGCAGTAAAACGATGAAGTAGCCTTGAATCAAAACTAGGTTTACCAGGATACAAGCAAATCAAATGCATTGCATTAACCAACTCTATTGTTTTGCACCTCATTAGATGAGGGTCAACACGTTAGTGAATAGTAGCAGTGCCAGTTACAACTAAAGGCTAAAAACAGCAGCAGTCTAGCAATATACTCTGAAGGCGGCTTTTTGTATACTCAAATAACTGCATTTTCCATTGACAAAACCGCAGTATACCATCTCAATTATTAGCCAAATAACTTTGCTGGTTAGATTATTTGGTCAGTGAATTGGAACTTACACTTTTAATAGTAGGTCTGAGTACAGGACGCTCTCCAAAAGTCTTCACCTCTGTTGGTTTGACTTTAGAAGGCCTGCAAAAAAATAAAAAATAAAAAAAGAGTGGGGATTGAGGCAAGATAAAAATCAGCATACAACTGAACAAGCTGTACATGAAAAAAAAAACGACCAGAGGTGGCTCAACTGCTAAAAAGGCGGTTTGATTTTCTTTCCTTAAGGCTGGATTAACACCTATGCATTTTTAGTGCTTTTTGCAGATTTGCACTACAGAACATGTTCCATAGGAAACCACGTTAAATGGACTGTAGTGCAAGTTTGCAAAATGCAAAAAGCACCAAAAACGCATAGGTGTGAATCCAGCCTTAATCAGAAGTTGCAGGAAACAAAAATCACTCGATTAAGTTATTGACTTGCAATAAGCATGCATGGTGGGAGCTGACTTTTTAGAGATCACAGGCGGTAAGCTTGTAGGTTAATACACACTAAAGCCGACCATAGACAGTTCGAAGCATGTATGGCCAGCCAGCGGCTATAGTTTCTAGCACTAATCACTGTGTGTTCTCCTCCAGTCAGGAGAACACAATAGCTGCTCAGGAAGGATTCTCCCATCAGCATGTCAGTGTTGACTCTGAAGAGTCAGCTCCCACCATGCATGCTTATTGCAAGTCAATAACTTAATAAAGTGTACATAAGCCATAACAAAGAACTTCTCTCATTTACTTCCTTTTGGCCTGGTTTGATATATACCTGTGGAAGCATTTTGTTCTATTCTTTTGATGAATGCAGAACACTTCCTATGTTATTTCAAACAGTCCTCTAAGTTCTTACCTTGGGGCTAAAGAACGCTTAGCCTTTATGTTGCAGAGAGCGGTTGGTAGATTTGGGGGGGGGGGGGGGGGGGGGTCAAAGACTGGGAGGGATGACACCACGCAGTCCACAAAAATGTTGTGTTGTCAGCCCACAATATACTGTGGTATATGCAGGTTTAAAGAACTGCGGGTTCTTTAAAGCGTAAAGCATATGGAAACATGCAATGTACTTTTTTTTTTTTTTTTTAACACGGATGCAGTAGCTCCCATGTATCAGTCATCTCAGATTCACTTTAAAAGTACACTGTAATTCGCCCTCGGTTCTGGCACAAAATGCCAGACCTTCAGAGCACATGCGCCAGTGATGTATCTGGCTGCATCCAGGGTGAATATCTCCCAAACAGTGCACACTTACGAGATATTCATTTTAGCTACCGGTCAGCCTTAAATGTAGGTAAAAATGACCAAGCGGAGTTTACTACCACATTAACAGTTGTGGGGACTATATCGTGCAGCAATTGTATTCCTTTTTATCAGACCTGAACTTTGAGAACCAGCAGTGAAATACTGTGCACCAGAGTATGCATACATAAGCAAAAATGTCTCCCCACATGTAACAATTATCAAACTATACTTTTTGTTTTGTTTAAAAAAAAAAATCCAAAAAATAAAAACAAACACCTCACAAAAAATTTTCAGCAGCGGACACATGCTAGAATTAAATAACATGCTTAAGCTGGCCATAAGTGGATTAAGATTCGGACAGTTCAGCAGGGACCAGACAAATTTAGATCCATCTATGTCCATTTTAGCAATCAGCTTATGTTGAATAAGAATGTTTGAAAATTTTAATTCGCTAAATGGATGCAGCCATTTGGCTACAGTACTGATTAGTATAGTCTGACAGTGGAGGAGTCTTCACCGTCAGGGTACAGCGGAGAAGATCCGCCCATCCACCTTACTGGTTGGTTGAAAAAAAAAACAAAAAAAAAACAACATCGATGGAAAGATTTATTGGCTGCTATATATTGGCTCCTATATATTTGATAAAATAAAAAAAGAGTCCAGATCTACAACACTACAACTTACTCATTCGGTTTAGCTGTATCATCTTCAAAGATGCAGAAAGCAGATGGCAATGCTGGAGGAAGATTATGTAGTCCCAGAAGGCCACCCACATCTGAATTATCTACAAAAGAAAAAAAATCATTACTCTTGAAAGTGCAACTCATCTTTCACGGCAAAAACAAAAAAACAGACATGCATTGTACAGATTTTAGCAAACTTCACACAGTCTACCTGGTGCCATTTCTACCTTAAAGCGGAGGTCCACCCTAAAGTGGACCTCCGCTCATCGGAACCCTCCCCCCTCTGGCGCCACAATTGGCACCTTTCAGGGGGGAGGGGGGTGCAGATACCTGTACAGTACAGGTATTCTGCACCCACTTCCGGGATAGCTCTCTGCGGAAAGGGGCGTAGATTACGCCCCTTTCCACAAGTACCCGCCCCTTTCCGCAAGTGCCCCGCTGCCTGCTGGGAAACACACAGATCCCAGAGGCAGCGGGGACCGTCCTTATTGCGCAGAGCGATTCGCGCATGCGCAGTAGGGAACCGGGAAATGAAGCCGAAAGGCTCCATTTCCTGATTCACATACCCAAGATGGCGGCGGCAGCACCCGACAGACGATCTAGAGATCGGCTTCGGGTGCCGACATCGCGGGCGCGCTGGACAGGTAAGTGTCACTATTTTAAAAGTCAGCAGCTGCAGTATTTGTAGATGCTGGCTTTAAAAAAAAAAAAAAAAAAAAAAAAAAAAAACGCGGAGTCGAGTCCCGGCGGACTCCCGCTTTAACTGAAACATGGATCCCACTTCCTCAAACTACTAAATCACATTATCAGTCCTGATTCCATAATAAACATAAAACTGCTAGCTATAGCAGTGAGCCAAATCACACAAGCAAGAGGTGACTATACTTGGGATGCTTTGCACACAACACCCCATACATGGAAACCATGCTTGAAACAACACAACATACACAACATAGTTAGTTGGCTGCAGTTTGAACTAATACATTTTTATTTTTGTTAGTTTTTTTTTTTTTAACATTAAAATGACAAAAAGGCTTGTGTGGCAACGATCTGCATTAAATAGCAATCAAAGGGATAATGTAACCCTAAGTCCACGCACGGATAAATACCAAAATCAATCAAAATAATAATGATATCAAAATGGTAAACTTCAGGGCTGCTCGTTATATAGCTACAGTGTAGCCCAAAAAAATAAAAGTTGGATCATGAATTAGTAAACCACATTCTCACGTACACAAAAATAAAGTTAACAAACTCATAAAAGTCCAGTGAACTAATGTGGTGTTCTTTCCAAATATTCCAAACATTTGTGTCCACCAACACAAGGGTAATTTCACACCAAAAGTGCCTTTAGCGTCTCCTCTTCACCAACATACAAGCACACAGCTCACTCACCAGAATAATTTGACCCCTATTACAGGCGGACAGATATAGCATTGGGTGACTGATATTTCACTTGCATTAGCATCCTGGGGTATACCATCAGTAGCGGTGCTTCTGCGCCTTTAAACTCGCATGACAGACTATGTTCAGAAGGGGGCTAAGAGAGAAGCCTCTCCTAGTGCAGTATATCCAGGTTTATTAAAAATAAAATCACACCTTACAATGTGCAGAATAAAACAGCATTCAGAACATTACAGGAACGCCGGTTTGCATTCTACCTGCTTTCCAATATGGCAGAAGTGGCCTGTCACGTTAGTCCTACCCTATGCACGTTTCGTACAGCATCCGTTATTCTCAGGCAGTCTCCCATCCAGGTACTAACCAGGACCAACCCTGCTTAGCCTCCGAAATCAGACAAAATCGGGTGTGTTCATGGTGATGTGGTCGTAGGCATACCCTGACGAAGCGAGACATTCCTGATGAAACGTGTGTAGGGTGGGACTAACAAGACATCACACTTCCTCCATATTAAAATGCAGGTGAAACACAAAACAGCGTTCCTGGAATGTTCTGAATACTGTGATTCATTCTACACATTCTAAGTATTTTAATAAACCTGGATATACTGCACTAAGAGAGGCTTTCTTTTATCCCCCTTCTGAAAATGGTCTGTCATGAGAGTTTAAAGGTGCAGGAGTGCCACCACTCATGGTGTACCCTGGGATGCTATATTTGACAGCCTGTAATAGAGGGGTCAAATGGTTCTGGTGAGTGAGCCATGTGCTTGTATGTTGGTGAAGGAGAGACCCTAAAGACACTGTTGGTGGACACACATTTTTTCAAAGAACACAGTTAATACCAAAATAGTTCACTGGACTTTTAGGAGTTTCTTATTTTTTTTAGTGTGAGCGCTGTTTACTAATTCATGATCTGCATTATATACATTTTTTAAACAATTACAGTACTCTGAACAGGAATCTAGAACACAATAGGCCAGGGGCCAACCAGCCGATCTTTGAGATGAAAAGAAACTTACTGTCATTTCGGCAAAGGGTTTCAAGATCAGGTTTTTTGGGATCTGTTGTTGTTTCAAAGAGGTTTTCATCCTCTTCATCATCAGGTAAAGTAGATGTCTGGAAGATATCCATTATAAAACCTGTAAAGAAAATATAACATATCATGGAACGTAGCGAATAACCTCAAGGCATAAATAATTTTTTCAAAACATATTCTTGGGTACAGGAGAAATGTAAACGATTTCAGTGAAGTGCTGTATATAGCAAGGTCAACCACCAAAAGTATGAGCTAGTGTAAAATTGTGAACTACAACATTATCTACTATCCCACTGCAAGCCAATTAGGTACGTGTTATCGATTACATTTTTTCCCCATGTGATCTAGGAAAAGAAATAATAATATCAGATAAATTTGCCTATTGCATACTACAATTATACAGCCAGAAATTTACAACAGCATGTCATAGAAATCTTGAAAGCTAAACAAGTGATGGAGATTTGAGCCGTATTTTTTGTCATTTTCCTGTATCTAGTAGGGAAGATTACCCATATCATTGCCTTCTCTCCCAGTCACACAACAGGAAGTGGAAAGCTCTCCAAAATTAGGAAAATAACCTCAGAGAGCTGTCAAACGTAGAAAAGCGATGGCAGAAAAAGACCAAGTGGTTCATAGATTGACATTTTTTTTTTTTTTTTTTTTTTACACTTGCTAAACATTTTTACGTTTGTATTCACTTACGGTTAACTTGCTAAAGCTGTTGCAGGTCTGGTCCAAGCTTTCACTACTCTTTCAGCAGACTATAACTCGCTCACATAGCCCTAGAAGTTAAGCTGGCCATACATTATAAAATGTTACCTTTAACCAAGTAGTGCAAGCGCCTGCCTGCATACAAATTGAAAGTGTTTAGGTTTGACCTCATTATATGGTGTTGGTAAATCTAAAAAGGAAAATTGTATAATGTATGGCCAGCCTTATATTTACCTGCTCTGTGCAGTGGGTTTTGCACAGAGCAGCCCCAATTCTCCTCTTCTCGGGTCCCCCTTCCTTCTGCCAAGTGCCTCCAATGGGGGCACCCAAGCAGGCTCGCTCCCGAGAGAAAGGCTCTCGTGCACATCACAAGATTGCGAAGTATTGGGGGGGGGGGGCTGCTACACAGAGAAGCCTTAAAAACAATTTTAAGGAGGGTAGGACAGAGGAGACACAGAGCAGGGCTCAGAAACTGGCAGGATCAGCCAGGTATTTCAGGTGATACAGGGGGCCAAATTACACAGCACAAGCACTGTGATGTACAACATGCTTTAAGGGAAAAGTATTCTACGACACCTTTAGAGTTTAGATGTTCAATCACCTTCTCTCCCCATTACAACGGCCTCCATTACAGAAAGGATGGGTTAATCTCCCCAGAATGGAAGCAAATAAAAACCCCCTGGCAGAGGTTCTAATCGTTTCCTACTCTATCAAAAACTAATAAGAATGCTTTGGCTATAGACACGCTTTAAATGTAGCCTATACATGTTAGCACTCTGTGGAGGTTATCAATAAGCAAATCTTACCCAGGGCTTCCTTTGTGTTCACAGTGGGTGAGGGAAGGACTCTAGATGGAGTTGCTTGCACGTATCCTAGCGATGTGTTGGGGGTGACATGAGATGTATTTGCTAAATAACCCGACGAGTTGGCTACTGCATTAGAGAGAGAAAATAGAGCATAATTACTAAATCACAAGGATAACAATGTATAAGGAATAGCTAGACAAGATCTACCATATTACCTTCTCTCATCGCAGGTTGTACCTTCTCCATACTGGCACTGGCGTTTTGAACCCTATGATAAATACACACATTTCATGAGTTTGAAAAACAGTGGGGGGAGAAAAAAAAAAAAAAAACACTTTGGGTTGATTTACTAAAACTGGACAGTACAAAATTTGGCGCAGGTCTGCATAGAAACCAATCAGCTTCCAGTTTGGTTTTGTTTTTTGTCAAAGCTTAATTGAACAAGCTGAAGTTGGAAGTTGATTGGCTACCATAACAGATGCACCAGATTTTGCACTCCAGTTTTAGTAAATCAACCCTTTTAAGTCTAAGTCATCATTAAACTTACATTGTTTTTTGGGTGTCAGAAAGTGAGGTTGCCGATCGTTCCAAAACAGATGATTGTTTAGCAAGCATGCTGCCATCAGATGTTACAGGGGCTGGGTGCTGAGAATGATTCATCTCCTGCTCAGCTCTTCTGCTAGTTTGGACATCTAGTATTGGGACTTCGGGGCGAGATAACAGATGTCCAGATGTAGAGTTGCACTGTGATGTGGAAATTCCTGGTGAAACGGATGGATAGGCCACAGGAGTCAGATCAAAGGGGGAGCGAGTAAATGATCCTGCCATGTGTGGCTGATTTTCATTCTGGACCATAGACGTGCTGAAGTTTGTCACCATGGTCATCTGTTAAATAAAATATAAATAAAAAGGTTGCTATGCATTAAACACATTTAAAGTAGGTCAAGCCAAAAGATTATTTTTTTTTCCCACCAAAATCTTTCGACAATTTAGGAATCCAATGGGGAGAATTGCGAAAGAGGTACCTAAACTTAGGTAATACTTTGATTTTGAGCAGATTGACTCTACCCAGAGAGAGCAGCAATAATTCCCAAGCCTTCAGTTGGTGCCTAGTATCCTGTATAACCGGTGCTAGGTTTAGAGGAACATACTCCCAGGCCCGACGAGAAACCCACCCTCCCAGGTACTTGAAGCGGTCCACCCACTGAAGTGGGAGATTTGAAAATGCGGAAGCCTAAGCTTTGGGATCAATGGGGAAAACGTAGGGACTTATTTCAGTTAACTTTAAGTTCTGTTAGGATGGAATAAGAGTTTAAAAACACTTGTAGTGCTCCTTGAAGGAAAGGCCTTACATCATTCAAGAACAATAAGTCATCCGCATACAGGGCTAACCTCTCCTACAGTCAGCCCACACGCAGGCCCTAATGTGCGGAGAAGCACGAAGCGCCTCCGCTGTGGGTTCTATTGCAATGACAAAAAGTATGTGAGAAAGAGGGTAACCCTGGCAAGTGCTAAGCCAAAGATGTTTCAAAGCGGAATTGCACTCCCTCAATCAACATTGACCATTTTTAATTCTTATGATGCTAGCGTTAGCAAAGAGACAGGAAAGCATATCATATCATATCAACCCCCCCCCCCCCCCCCCGTTACTTCCTGGTTTCCATGCCTAGGCAAACCATGTCATACATCCCAGGAATCTTCAGGAGGGGTTTTCCCAGCTAAGCACATCCTACCTGCATGCCGGAGCTAAGGGTAGATGGATTCCAGGAAGCAAATGCTACACAAATCATCTGCCCTTACTCAAGATGGCTCCGACCAGAAATGCTAGGGGCGTTTTTTCAAAGTGATTTCTCAGCAAAATAAAGCATGGAGACATGGATGGATGGTAGGGGAGGGATTTGCATTGAATATTAAAAATGAATTAAATTGGGTTTTTGGTTTATTGTGCTCAGTTGCAGTGTAGCTCCCATTTATTCTATTTTTTGCTTGTTTTGGATGGAAACTGATAAGGGTTCAGACTCCTGTGTTTTTTTTCCTGCTATCTGGGGCTCTATTGGAGAGATTTCCTCTCACTTCCTGCCTTGCTGACGTTTTTTCCAGAAAGGAAGTAAGGGGAACTTTCAAAAAAAAAAGGGGACAGACAAAGAAAAGAAAAAAAGAGGAATACGAGAAGTGTTTTTGTGATGGCAACCAGCCCTCAGTGTTTTATGCCTGTGTGTCCCTGTTGCAGTTTTCCTCTCAATGCCCTACTGTTAACAGTTACCAGCAAAACAGTAAGCAATGGGAAATCTCTCTAAACGGAGCCCCAGGTAGCAGAAAAAAAAAAAAAAAAAAAAAAAAAAAAAAACAACAGACAGGCGTGCCAACTCTTCTGCACTGGATCCAAAAAAGGTTTTATGTTTACCAAAAACCTTATGTTTTTTTTTTCAGTTTGGCCAACATGTAAATACATTGGTTGGGTTTTGTTCTATGCCATAGCAACTACATGACGTGATCTGCAGATGTATGGCAGTCTTAGAGACGGTTCACACTGGGACGACCTGTATATGCCTTGTCCTATTCCCAGGAAATAAGCCCAAAAGGAAAACTGGAAGCTGTAGTCCAACCACAAATTGGGCAAAACAGTCCAAAGCAGTGTATGGAGTGCCATCCATACACTGCACATAGAGGACTGCTTTGCCGTTTGTAATTTGTGGTTGGACTACAGCTTCCAGTTTTCCTTTTGGGCTTATTTCCTGGGAAGGGGACAAGGCAACCCTGGGTGCAAGTCATATACATGCTAATTCAGCTGGACACACACATGAAGGTGGACTTGAAACATCCAGATAGCCATTGTTTGTTCCAATTAAATGTCTCACATAGAAACAAAACCCCCCCTTGCCATAGAATCCGTCTAACTGATCTGGAAGTAATTTGCAGGACATCCTGTACTTGATTGACATCGATAGTATTTGAAGTACTCTTCAGACATACTTATATTTTTCTAAATGGCAGGCATTTTGATCCTCGAACTTACACCTCACTAGATTGCTATATCATCAAGTTTGTTCACCCCTGATGAAGGTTCTGAATTATCAGCAACTGGAAACGCGTCGGGTGTGGGTGATATAGGACAAGCATTGTTTTAATCATATTTTGTTCTGTATATATATATATATATATATATATAATATATTTGTTTATTTATTAACATACCAGGAGGACATTGTTTAGCCCATTTGCACTTCCTGGTAATATTATGTACATTGTGTAATTTATGAATAAAAATTGTATATTATTGTGTCCATTTGTGTCCGGAGTTGATGATCATTTAAAATCCCACCCACTCAGGGGGAAGCCTTTTTTTTTTTGATAAGTATATAGGGATTGGACCACTTCACCGTTATTTGACCCATTTTCAGTTCTTTTCTCGCTTATCTATTTTATGTTCTCGGTAGCGCAACTCTGTTCACTTTGTATAAAACTTTCCTACAGACTAAAACACTGATTTATGTTATTTTTCACCAAAGAGATGTAGCAGAATATAATTTGGTCTATGAAGAAAGATTTGCAAAATATTTTAACAGAAACGGAGCAAAAAAACAAAAAAATAATAAAAAAATAAAAAAAAACACACCAAAAAACCTCAGTGGTGAAGAAATACCACCAAAAACAAAGCTCTGCTGGGGAAAAAAATAAAAAAAATAAAAAAAAAAAAACCACACACAAAATGTCATTTAAAGCTGAAAGCTGGCCGGGGCAGGAAGGGGGTGAAAGTGCCCCATCTTAAAGCGGTTAAAATAATGCCGTAATACCACTTTTAACCATTAGGCACAGACAGTTGTAGCTCCTTGTCCCAGTAACACAGACGGCGCTGCAATCTCAAGCAAAAAAAAAAAAAAAAGGGATTTCATGCCGAGTGGAAACTGTTTTGAAGATTATCTGAAAGTTTTAATTACATTGGCACTGAAATTAGAAACAGAGTTTAGAAGTGAAAAAAGGCTTCTCTGTAATTAGGTGTGTTTAGTGATCTGCTTGCCTCATATGGCGTTATATACACACACACTAGAAAATGACTGTAGCTACACAACTTTAATTACACAAAAACGAACTCTAAATAAGGTTGAAAAAGGCAGCTATTGCAAAGGCCATGAAGAACCTCACTTACTGCTGCACTGGGCTCAGGGGTAGAGTTGTTTGTGGCTTCCTGGACATTTAGCAGGCTACTCAGTTGCTCCATCTTCTGTTTCAACATATGTTCTTGGAGAGCAGCCTCCTCTTTGACCTTCATGTATTTCTTTTCATCTTCCTCTGTTAATAGAAACACAAAAATTAACTGTTTATTCTGCATATATTTTGCCCCACCATTAACGTGCCTATATATATATATATATATATAATTTTATTTTATTTATATAATAATTCTATATATACACCTTAAACAGCAATTTAATCACAGGATCTCTATGCTACTCTATGCAATGCAGGCAGATCATGGCTGGCGAGAGGGGCTAGAAGGGTGCTCTATGTACAAGTGAGGGAAAAATGTATTTGATCCCCTGCTGATTTTGTAAGTTTGCCCACTGACAAAAAAAACGATGTCTGAAATTTTAATGGTAGGTTTACTTTAAGTGAGAGACCAATCAACAAAAAAAGCATTTCAAAAGTTATAAATTGGATTTGCATTTAATGAGTAAAATAAGTATTTGACCCCTCCGCATAACATGACAGTACTTGGTGGCAAAACCCTTGTTGGCAATCACAGAGGTCAGACGTTTCTTGTAGTTGGCCACCAGGTTTGCACACATCTCAGGAGGGATTTTGTCCCACTTCTCTTTGCAGATCATCTCCAAGTCATTAAGGTTTCGAGACTGATGTTTAACTCGAACCTTCAGCTCCCTCCACATATTTTCTATGGGATTAAGATCCGTAGACTGGTAGGCCACTCCAGGACCTTAATGTGCTTCTTCTTGAGCTATTCCTTTGTTGCCTTGGCTGTGTGTTTTGGGTCATTGTCATGCTGGAATACCCATCCACGATCCATTTTCAATGCATTGGCTGAGGGAAGGAGGTTCTCTCCCAAGATTTGACAGTACATGGCCCAGGCCATCGTCCCTTTGATGCGGTGAAGTTGTCATGTCCCCTTAGCAGAAAAACACCCCCAAAGCATAATGTTTCCACCTCCATGTTTGACTGTGTGGATGGTGTTCTTGGGGTCATAGGCAGCATTCCTCCTTCAAAAACACAGCAAGTTGAGTTGATGCCAAAGAGCTTGATTTTGGTTTCATTTGACCACAACACTTTCACCCAATTCTCCTCTGAGTCATTCAGATGTTTATTAGCAATCAGACGGGCCTGTACATGTGCTTTCTTGAGCAGGGGGACCTTGTGGACACTGCAGGATTTCAGTTCCTCACAGTGTAGGGTGTTACCAATTGTTTTCTTGGAGACTATGGTCCCAGCTGTACTTGAGATCACTGAGAAGATTCTCCCATGTAGTTCTGGACAGATTCCTCACCGTTCTTATGATCATTGAAACCCTGCATGGAGCCCCAGACCGAGGGATATAGAAAAAACATAAAATAATTCTAAATTTGCGAATAATTGCACCAAGTGTTGTCACCCTCACACCAAGCTGCTTGGTGATGGCCTCTAGTCCATTTCAGCCTTGTGTAGGTCTACAATCTTGTCCCTGACATCCTTGGACAGCTCTTTGGTCTTGGCCATTGTGGAGAGATTGGAATCTGATTGCTTCTGAGGACAGGTATCTTTTATACAGGTAACAAGCTGAGATTAAGAGCGCTGCAGCGGGAGCTGATCTGCAGGTACCACAGTCATGATACCCGCTGCTCATTAGCCAGAATGGCGATCTGCCCATGTAAACAAGGCAAAACGCCGTTCTGACAGTAGGGAAGGCATTGTTCCTGCAAAGCATCCATAGATCTATGCCTTCCCCTAGTAAAAGCACCTCTCCCACAGTACACAAGCACTGGCTAGGCACAGTTAACCCTTTGTTCGCCCCGATGTTAATCCCTTCCCAGCCAGTGTCATTAGTACAGCGACAGTGCATATTTTTAGCACTGATCACTCTTATGCCCTGTACACACAATAGGATGTTGGGTGTGAGCTTGTCAGAAAGTCCGACCATGTGTTGTCGGAATTTCTGCCAGCAAACAATTGAGAGCCGGTTCTCAAATTTTCTGACAACAAAAATAACGACACACAAAAGTCCACACATGCACAGATTGAAGCAGAAGAGCTGCACTGGGTATTGAACTTAATTTTTCGCGGCTCGTCGTACGTCACCGCGTTCTTGACATTCGGAATTTCCGACAACATGTGTGACCGTGTGTATGCAAGACAAATTTGAGCCAACATCCTTCGGAAAAAAAAAATCCAGTTTTGTCAGAAAAAATAGGATTTTTTTACTCACCATAAAATCCTTTTCTCTGAAGTTCATTGATCAACATGCAGTATAACGTAAACTAATAGGAGGGGAGGGTGCTGTGTCCCATCAATGAACTTCAGAGATAAGGATTTTTTACGGTGGGTACAAAAATCCCATTTTCTCTTTCGTGCATTAATGGACACAGCTCCATTAATCTTGACCGTAGGGACGTCCCCAAGCAGTGTCATAACGAGGGGTGGGAACAGCAAATATAACTTCACCCACAACCAGAGGTGCTCCTCAATGGAAGAGTCACCATCTGAACCGACCGCATCAGAACTTGCGGTCAACTCATGCATCAGAATGCATTGGCAATCAAAATGTTACTTTTTGTAACAAGAAAGAATGTAAATTGCAACATTACACGCCGCCTGCAAAACTTTGCAGCCAAAGCAGGCATTAGAAGACGCGATTGCATCCACTTTGTAGAACTTTGTGAAAGTGTGAACGGACGACCACGTCGCCACCTTACAAACCTGGGAGACTGATGCTTTATGTCGGAAGGCCCAAGGGGTCCCAATTGCCCTGGTGGAATGGGCCGCGACAGGAAAGGGGGGTGCCTGCCTCATCAAGGCGTAAGCCTGGACCACCATCGGTCTGATCCACTTGGAAATGGTGGTCGACGAGACCACCGACCCTTTTTTCAGACCATCCACTGAAACGAACAGAGAATGCGACTTCCGGAAGGGAGCCCTGGCAGACAGATCTACCTTTAGAGCCCGGACCACATCCAGGGAATGGAGGTCCACCTCCTTCTTAGGAGGAGTCGGCTTAGGACACAGAGATGGTAACAAAATGTCTTCATTGAGATGGAAGGACGAAACCACCTTTGGCAGAAAAGAAGGTTGCGGACCCAACACCACCTTATTCCTGTGGATAACCAGATAGGGCGACTTGCAAGACAAGGCCGCCAGTTCAGAAACCCTCCTGGCAGATGTAATAGCCACTAGAAAGACCACTTTCTGAGAAAGAGTCAACAAGGGAATTTCCCTAATGTCCTCAAGCGGCGGTTCCTGAAGCACCGATAGCACCAGGTTCAGATCCCACAGAGGTAGGGGTGGACGCACCGGAGGGACTACATGCCCAAAGGTGCTCACCAATGAGTGAGACGCCAGGGGTCGTTGGGGGAGGGAAACAGCCAAGGCTGATATCTGTCCTTGATGGTGCTCAAGGCCAACTTCTGGTCCACTCCACGCTGTAATAACAGCAGGATCCTGTACACCGAATAGGTGCGCATACGCCACCCCATCTCCTCACACATGGAGATATAAACTTCCAGGTACGATGGTATATCTTCCAAAAAGAAAATTTTCGTGCCCTCAGCATAGTGGAAACTACCGAGTCCAACAGACCTTGGTTCCTTAGCATCTGGCTTTCAACAGCCATGCCGTTAAAACCAGCGACAGTAAAGCAGGATGTAGTATTGGACCTTCACACCGCACTACAGTCCAGTATTGTAGCAGCCCCTGTAGCGGGGGGAACAACAAGGACAGGGAGAGAAGAAAGGGAGAAGAGGGACCCCCTAGTCAACCTCCCAGGGAATCCCCAGCTGCTCAGGGAGAGCTGTACTTACCATCTGGAGGAGCTGGAGGCATCCCATCACAGACCTACACCTGAGCAGTACGGGGTGGCTGCAGGCCATGACACACAGTGACAAAGACATCCGTAGACCGGGTATATGTGCGCTCCGGAGCATTGCGCTCACTGGCTGCCCCTGGTGCCTGAGGGGTATGTCGTGGCCAAGCCAGCACGTAGCTAGGGCCTACACACGCTCGATGGCCAGGCTGGGGAGACTGCAAGGATCTAGATTATCCAGCCTGTCACCCAGCCGGCTGCTGATTACAGGATCTTAAAATCTTGCGCAAAAGGCAAAAAAATCCCCAGGACCGATGGTCCCGGCAGGGAGCATAGGTCCTTCACTAGGCAGAAGAAGAAAAAAAAAAAAACTGGAGCTGCAGGAAGCAGGCTGATTGGTTATTACCAGAGGGATTGCCTGGGCGGAACTGTACAGTTCAGTTGTTTTTCAAAATGTATTACATGTTCTGCCTAATCCTCTCCTGAAGGTGGCGAAATAACCTTACAGTCAAGATTAATGGAGCTGTGTCCGTCAATGAACAAAAGAAATCCCATCGTGTGTACAGGGCATTCGTGTCACTGGTTCCCAAAAAAGCGTCAGGTGTCTGATTTGTCCACCACAATATCAAATTCATGCTGTAAGTCACCGATTTCTGCCATCAGTAGTAAAGAAAAGGAAAAAAAAAAAAAATTCCATATATCTATCCCATAGTTTATAGATGCTATAACTTTTGTGCAAACCAATCAATATACGCTTATTGGGATTTTTTTAAAAGCAAAAATATGTTGCAGAATACACATCGGATGTGTTTTATAGCAGAAAGAAAAAATAAATAAATTAAAAAAAAAGCACAGAGGTGATCAAATACCAACAAAAGAAAGCTCTGAAATTGCATTTCAAAAGGCTCAACATTACAAACTGAAGCTGTGCTCAACCTCTCTCTGCATCAGGCAAAAATAAAAAAAATTCCTCAAACCTAGGAATGCCAACAAACAGGTTGAGCAGAAATCAGACAAAAAGGTTAAAGTAGGATTATAGGAAGTGTAAAAAAGGAAGCTACAGATTACCCCATTGATGCATCTTTCTGCGCTGTTCAGATTTCTTTTGGTAAATAGTTGCTCTGAATTCCTCAAGGGACATCTCAGAATCTCCACAGATTAGTTTGTCCTTACAGTACATGGGAACCTGCTTGATTTCTGCAGAATTTGGAACTGCTGTAGGCACCACAGCCGACTTGGAGATTGTCACCCACTTGTTACTGAAACATACAAAAAAATATATATATATACATTTAAAGATGATTATAGTGGAACAGCTATTCCAGCAATTATACTGCTCCAGCCTAATAAATCAAAAACATTTACTTGTGGCTTGCCAAATTTACAGGTGGATTTTGGAGAACTATTATTTGCACTACCGAGACTGAAATGCTGCAGGAAAGCTCTTTTCATGCTGTGCTAATCAAAATAATTACAGTTAAAAGTGGCTTTGTGTGCCATCGAGAAGGTGATTAGTTACATCTGATTGAGTTTACAAGTCATTCTTAGGAGGTGGATGATACTTTTTCCAACTCAGTGAGTCGTTTTGATTTTTCTCTGACATGTTGGTGTTATATCTTTCACTTGGATATTATAAGTTGCACTTATTAAATACAGCTGGATAAAACCAAAACTGTGACTGTCTTCATTTCAGGTTGAAGAGCAACAAAATAGTGATTTAAAAAAGGGGGGAGGGGGAGATATTTGATTTCTATACCCACTATACAAGGACCATTGATGTGACTGCTTCATACAGAGTGAGGTTAATGACCTCTAGCTGGAAAGTGACAGTAGGATTGACTCTGGGGGACCAGCAGGCACAACCAGAATGGAAAGGGAAGAAGACTGAGGGATCATGGAATTAAGTAAGCAATCCTCTCCATTAGACTATCCCCTATATTTAAAAAAAAAAAAAAAAAAAAAAAAAAAAAAAAAGGAGGGAACATTATAGCTGGGAAATGGGGAGATATGGGGAGGGTACATGGCCAGTTTTACATTTTTTGACCCTTGCCCAAAGTAAGGTTTTAAAAGAAATTATTCTCTATTCGAACACCCCGGTAATCTGTGGTTCGTGGGCTCTGCAACATATCAGCAACCACATTTGCGCACCTGGCGGCGCCATGCACATTATATAAATATTATGTTAAGTGCTTTTTGTCTACCACAGATTAGCATTAACCACTTGAGGACCGCCGTATTGCCATTGTACGTCAGCACAATGGCACAGGCAGGCACAATCACGTACATCTACGTGATTGCCTTCCAGCGGGTGGGGGGTCCGATCGGACCCCCTCCCGCTGGTTACGGCGGTCCGATTCAGTCCAGGAGCGCTCCGTGATGAGGGGATGGCCGTTGGTTTTCGGCCACCCCCTCTGGATCGCTCCTGGCCAATGAGAAGCTTCCTCCCCTGTGTATTGTTTACACAGGAAGGAGGAAGTGATGTCATTCTCCTCGGGGCGGTCTTTTTGACCGGACTACGAGGAGAAGAGTAAAAGTAAGTGTGCACCAACACTACACTGACATGTAGGTACACACAGGCACACAAACCCCCCCCGATCCCCCCCCGCCCCCCCTCCCCCCCCCAGTCACAGTGTCACTGATTGCATTGATCATTTCTTTACTGATCAATGCATTCAGTGTCAGTTGTGACAGTAAAAACTGTCAGGACAGTTAGTGTTAGGTCCAGGGTAGCCCCCTATCACCCCCCAATAAAGATTTAACCCCCTGATTGCCCCTAGAGTTAACCCTTTCACCCCCTTTTGCCAGTGTCACTAAGCGATCATTTTTCTGATCGCTGCATGTGTCGCTAGGTAGCTAGTTATTTTTTTAGGTTCACCGCCAGGTTTTTATATCGCTAGGTACCCCGATATACTACCCAATAATGTTTTTAACCCCCTGATTGCCGCTAGTTAACCCTTTCACCCCCTTTTGCCAATGTCACTAAGCGATCGTTTTTCTGATCGCTGCATTAGTGTCGCTACAGTCGCTAGGTAGCTAGTTATTTTTTTAGGTTCACCGCCAGGTTTTTATAGCGCTAGGTACCCCGATATACTACCCAATAATGTTTTTAACCCCCTGATTGCCGCTAGTTAACCCTTTCACCCCCTTTTGCCAGTGTCACTAAGCGATCATTTTTCTGATCGCTGCATGTGTCGCTAGGTAGCTAGTTATTTTTTTAGGTTCACCGCCAGGTTTTTATATCGCTAGGTACCCCGATATACTACCCAATAATGGTTTTAACCCCCTGATTGCCGCTAGTTAACCCTTTCACCAGCGATCACAGTATAAGTGTCACTGGTGACGCTGGTTAGCCAGTTAGTTATTTAGGTTCCCCGTCAGGTTTTTATATAGCGCCAGGGACCCCCATATACTACCTAATAAAAATTTGAACCCCCTGATTGCCCCTAGTTAACCCTTTCACCACTGATCACCGTATAAGTGTTAGGGGTGACTCTGGTTAGTTTGTTTTTTATAGCATTTTATATTCAAATCCGGAAGGCAGTGCTTGGTTTTCGGGGTCCCGTACGTGGCTAGGCTCCCAAAAAGTCCCCCACATGTGGTATCCCCGTACTCGGGAGAAGCAGCAGAATTTATTTTGGGGTGTAATTTGACTTCTGCCCATAGCATGTGTGAGCAATATATCATTTAGTGACAACTTTGTGCAAAAAAAAAAAAAAGTTTGTAATATTCCCGCAACTTTTGGCAAAATATAAAATATTCCATGGACTCAACATGCCTCTCAGTAAATAGCTTGGGGTGTCTACTTTCCAAAATGGGGTCATTTGGGGGGGGTTTTGTGCTATTTTGGCATTTTATGGCCTTCGAAACTGTGATAGGTAGTGAGGAGTTAAATCAAAAATTTGCACCCTTAGAAATCCTGAAGGTGGTGATTGGTTTTCGGGGTGCCGTGCGCGACTAGACTCCCAAAAAGTCCCACACATGTGGTATCCCCGTACTCGGGAGAAGCAGCAGAATGTATTTTGGGGTGTCATTTCACATATGCCCATAGCATGTGTGAGCAATATATCATTTAGTGACAACTTGGTGCAAAAAAAAAAAAGTTTGTAATATTCCCGCAACTTGTGGCAAAATATAAAATATTCCATGGACTCAACATGCCTCTCTCTTTTTTTTTTTTTTTGTCATTATTCAATCCCTTAGGACAAAAAAAATAAATATTCAATGGGCTCAACATACCCATCAGCAATTTCCTTGGGGTGTCTACTTTCCAAAATGGGGTCATTTGGGGGGGATTTGTACTGCCCTGCCATTTTAGCACCTCAAGAAATGAGATCGGCAGTCATAAATTAAAAGCTGTGTAAATTCCAGAAAATGTACTCTAGTTTGTAGACGCTATAACTTTTGCGCAAACCAAAAAATATACGCTTATTGACATTTTTTTTACTAAAGACATGTGGCTGAATAAATTTTGCCCTCAATGTATGACTAAAATTTCGTTTATTCGATTTTTCTTATAACAAAAAGAAGAAAATATCTTTTTTTTTCAAAATTTTCGCTCTTTTTCCATTTATATCGCAAAAAAAAAAAAAATCGCAGAGGCAATCAAATACCATCAAAAGAAAGCTCTATTTGTGGGAAGAAAAGGACGCAAATTTCGTTTGGGTGCAATATTGCATGACCGCGCAATTACCAGTTAAAGCAGCGCAGTGCGAAATTGCAAAAAGACCTCTGGTCCTTAAGGTGTTTATTGGTCCGGAGCTGAAGTGGTTAAACTACAAAACAAATGCAGTCAAAGTATTCGAGGAATCTCTGCTATATACTCTCAAAAAGAGTGAAGAGTCCTTAAAAAGAAAGATTAGGATCTTCTTGTACATTGCAGCTCCTTTAAGTCTCATTTAAAAGGGGTTTCAACATCAGAAAACAGAAATGAGGACAGCGCACTTACACGCCAGATTCATCCTTACTGGGAGGCACTTCAGACTGTTTCACAACTGGATTCTGAATTCCCGCAGAGTTCTAAACCATTAAAAAAATAAACAAAATAAAATCAGAACCAATAAAAAAAAATATATATAATCACTTTAGTTTAAACATAGCTCATCTTTAACAATTCATATTTAAACTGTTAGAAAAGGGAATACACACACAAAAAAATAGAATACAAAATAAGTTAAGCTGCTCTTAACCAGTTAACTTTGCATGCTACCAAGTCTTATGTGGTATTCGCTTTTAAAGCTCAAAAAAGGAGTTTACAGTGATTGTAAAGGCAGAATGTTTTTTTTTTTTCCTATCCTAATGCATTAAAAGAGAAGTATGTTTTTTTTGTGAATCACTCTTACCTCGATGGATGGTGCATCAGGCCGATGCTGCAGCTGTCCCCCAGCGTCTCTGCACTGAGAACGGAGCCACCGAACACCGCCGATGGCTCGGTTCTCACTACTCCCCAAGCAGAGCGATGCTGACTGTCAGTCAGCACCACTCCTGCTCTGATCCTCCACGCTGAGCGCTGAGGGGCAGGGAGAGGCCATCTCAGCAGCTCACTGAGACTGCCATCAATCAAGGCAGCTTGCGGATCCAGACTCGGGAAGTCAGGAAGACACGCTGCCTCCACTGATGGCAGTGACGTCAGTAGAGAGCGGTCTTCAGACTGCTCTCCGCTGAAAATGGGTCAAAGGAATGCAAAACAAATTGCACTCCTGTGACCCTTAGGAGAAGCCCAGCCTGGACAGAGTCCTGCTTTCTGTGTGAACTCTGGAGCGCGCCCACATAGGTGTCCACCAAGGAGAGCACTTCTCCAACGTAGACACCCAATGCCCGGAAGGAGCTACCAGCGCCGTCAGAGGACCCCAGAAGAGGTAGAGCAGGGCATATTGTGCAAAACAAACTGCACAGTGGAGGCAAGCATGGCTTTAAAATAACAAAAGCACACACAAGGGTTTACAACCCCTTTAAAGCCCTGAAACACATAGGCAAAATGTCTAGACACTTTTGCCGGTACAAAAGATACCAGCCAACATGCTGACCATGTGTATATCGCTCTGTTTGACAGAAGCCAGTCGAACGGCTTCTGTCGGACATGGAGCCTGGAAAACCAGCAGCTGATCGACTCCCAATCAGCGCTCTCAGCAATAGGCAGAGTGCAAATCGGAGTGTTCTGGCGGAGGGCGTCCCCCATGTCAGAACACAACAGCTCAGCGGGGGAGATCGCTGGACTAACCTCTCATGGTTAGTACAGTGTCTCCTGACCGGAGTGGAGAGTTTTTTTTTCGTGCAACCCGTGGTGTAGTGTGTACCTGGCTTTAGTCCCAGCTTCATTTGTGCCCCTAAACTGTAACCCAAAACAGCCAATCGGTACATTTGATAGCCTTGGATCTTACAGTAAGAGTCTATCCATAATTAAATCTACCGGAGACAGGCGCAGTTCCTCCACACTCAAATGTGCAAGTCAGTTTTTCATATCCAAGTTCGATCACCAGCTGTTTTTTTTTTTAAAGAAAAATCTAAAGAAAAAAAAATAGCCAAGTCGAGTAGGAAGAGAAAGCAGGTACCTTAGGGCTAGTTAAGGAAAACAAGGTTTTAAAAGACAAATTTTACCTTTGAAAAAAATAAAAATAAAAAAATGCATTTTTTTTTTTTTTTTAGTGGAAGCCTGGAAAGCATTGCACCCGTGATCAACCGATCATGGGTGCAATGCAGAACGCTTACAGACTGTCAGTGTATCTGTCTGCCCACACCTGGTATCTCTGAATAACGCAACTGGGCAGAGCCCGACACAGCCATTTTTTTTACCCCCTCATCTGTGACAGTGAGTAGGAGGAGAAGATCCTCCTGCTTGCTGTCACAATGGGGGATCGGGTGGGGGTTGCAGGGGCTGTTGCAACAGTAACATGTTACACCCTGAATATTGGTGTAACATGTTACAAAAAAAAAAAAAAAAAAAAAAAAAAAAAAAAAAAAAAGGTAAAAACAAAATTTATATTATATATATATATATATATATATATATATATATATATATATATATATATATATATATATATATATATATATATATATATCTCCTCTGCTTTCTGTTGATCAGTGACATAAAATCGCCTAATAGCTCTGCCTTCCACTACTAAAGTAAAATGTACATTGGTGTGATGGTCTTAAAATAGAAATGTGAAAAAGCCAAGCCTTGCCATTTCCTAGAGCACCAAATCCACCCCCCCCCCCCCCGTTTTTTTTTAATTATTTATACACAACACATACCATCCTAAGGCATTATGAGCAACAGAAACGAGTACCTGACATTTAGCTAGTGATGAAGTCGCTGTAAGTGATGTGGGCGTTATCTGATTAATAATCTGGGAATCTCTCAGAGGCTGCACATTGGATTCTATTGGGGTAAAAAAAAAAAAAAGAGGTAACTGGTCAGATCATGTCACACAACCTATATATAAAAAATAAAAAAAATAAAATAAAAAGCAGTGTAGATATTTGAAGATCAAGATTAAATAGAGAAATAGAGGTTCTCTAGGCCTAATAGACAAAAGGTAAAAAATACAGATGTAGATAGTCCAACACTAGTGAACTGACGGAATAGTTATAACTAGTTTCTTTATTTTCACCTGGTGATCTAGCCAGCAAGTCTGAATTTTTTTTGCAGAGGATGCCTAAAATCTGACTTGTATCATAGTGCAGACTTCTGGGAAAATCAGTGAGCCAATTACATAAACAGGAAATGGGGATTTCTGGGGGTGTGTTCAATACATCAACACGTATACAGAAAGGTTACCATATTACATAAAAAAAACAGCACTGCAGATTGAGAAGAAAAGATCATTTTTAAATTAATTCAATTACAACGACGTGTGCAGCTATTCTATATGCCGTTTTATTATTTTTCCACGAAAATGGCATTACCCTTTAAGGGCTATTTGGTTTTACCTCGATCAGTTGAAGTCTTCTGAGCGATTCTTGTCTGAAACGCTCTGTAAAAAAGGAACATAAAATAAAGGAAGATTAAAGCAGACCTAAACTTTACAACCATGTTTGAAGGTTTTTTTTTTTTTTGCAGTTTTGGGGTATAGAGAAATATAATAAAAGGATGGAGAGGGAGTCATAAAATAAGGACCCCGAGTCAGAAGGAAGCCAAATGGATACACACCCTTCAGACTCTTACACCAGATGGGTTGAATGTTGAGTTCAATTTAAACAGTTTCATAAGCAATTAACTCCCTCCCCCTTTCTGTTCTTTGGCTTATGAACGTATACATTTTACTCAGATTGATCTGTCACTTCAGGACTACCGAGTTAATTTAATGGTTATCAGCATAAGTAGTATGAGTTATCTAGGTAGAATATGGACACACTATGGCAGGGGTAGGCAATATTTTGAGCACAGTGTGAAGAAAACATTTTTCAAAGTAATGTAGCGTGCCGATTTTATAACAAAAAAATTTAAACTTCACACTCTCAATCACAGAAAGGATTTTTTTATACAGTAAATGCTGTAAACTACTTGAATAGTAGTGACAAATTAACATCCTGCACTCTCACACCTCAGATCAGCCCCAATTCATGCACCTTTCACACCTCAGATCACTGTCCACCCTGCACATCTGCCCCACCAATGCCCCCCCGCCCTTTCTTATCTGCCCCACCAACACCCCCCTTCTCATCTGCCCCACCACTGTAACGCTCCCTCACCACCGTACCTCCTGCACATTTGTCCCACGTCTGTTCTCCCTGCTCTTCTGCCCCACCACTGTAACCCCCAGCTCATGTTTTCCATTGATGTACCTCCTTTCTCCTCTACACATCTGCCCCACCTCTGTACCCCCCTGCTTCTCTACCACACGCTGTAAGCCCCCTGTGCATCTGTCCCACCAATGCACCTACTTTCTACTCTGCCCTGCCACTGTACTCCCTGCTCATCTGTCCTACCAATGCACCTCATTTTAGATGTGCCCCACAGCTTCACCCCCCTGATCTGCTGTCGCACCACTGAACCCTTTTCTCATCTGCCCAAACACTGAACCCCGCCGCCCATCTTTTCCACCACTGTAACCCCCTTTCTCATCTGTCCCACCACTGTACCTTCTGCACATCTGTCTCAACACTGTACCCCCTTGCTCCTATGCCCCATCACTGTAACCCCTGCTTTTCTGTCCCACTGCTTAACCCCCTTCTTATCCCTTCCACTACAGTACCTCTTGGACATCTTCCCCACCACTGTAACCTCCATGCTCATCTGCCCCATCAATATACCCTTTTCTCATCTGCCTCACCACTGTACCTCCCTGCACATCTGCTTCACCACCGTATTCCCATGCTGGTCCGTATCACTACTCAACCCCTCTGCTCTCCTGCCCCACCACTAACCCCCAGCTCATCTGTCCCACCAAAACACCTCCACTGCTTTACCCCCCCTGCTTTTCTGACCCACCACTGAACCGCCCAGCTCTTGTGTCCCACTGCTGAACCCCTCATCTCTTCCACCACTGTACCTCCCTGCACATCTGCCCCACCACTGTACCCTATTCTCATCTATAATACAAGTGATATGCAGTGGTGAAAGAAATCAGGGACAAGACCCATCTACCCGTCTTGGGCCCTTGCAGCCGAGAAGAAAAGTGTGGCGTTCTGTGCTGCAGCAAAAGTTGGATGTGATTTTCTTTGCGCGGAATACTGGCTGTGGCTTAAAGGGACACAGAGTGCAGAGGAACTATTTTCATATTACTGGGTTTAGTAACACTTTAAAGAGGAACTGCAGTCTGCTCACATCATTTGTAATAAAAACCATCTTTGCCATCCTGAAGATTCCCTCCAACCACTTTGCATATTATTTTATATACAGTGTACTACGATTCTGTACTTGCCAAATATGCTGCAGAAATCTCCCTCCACTGAATCTGGCTGCCACAATTTTAACTGTAGGCAGCTGAAGCTGGTGCCTGTTCACTTCCTGGATTTACAGAGGCACACAACTCCAACTCTGCTCATTAGCCCTCTTATGACTCACCCCTCCTCTCTCCCTGGCAAAACTCTCACCAGAGTGAGAGCTGTGGATGATGTTATAAGCCTAGGCCAGTGATGGTGAACCTTGGCACTCCAGATGTTTTGGAACTACATTTCCCATGATGCTCACTACACTGCAGAGTGCATGAGCATCATGGGAAATGTAGTTCCAAAACATCTGGAGTGCCAAGGTTCTCCATCACTGGCCTAGGCTAATGATCAGACAAGAAACAGGAAATGGGCTGTATAAAGTATTTACTGGCAGAAAAAAAAAAAAGTTTTACCATCTAAAGTAAAAACAAGGGCAGAAGATCTAATAGATGGAAAGTAGAAATAAAAGACTGAAGATCCACTTTAAGCTCAGGCATGAAAGCAGGAAAGGTTAAAACAAATACATATGATATAGCTTCCTATCCATTTACTAATGCTGGCAGCATAAGGATTAAAAATAGTCAATGTTGATTGAGAGAGTGAAGTTCCGCTTGAAGCTTTTCTTCTCAGAAAAGTCCAAGATTCGGTCATGGCAGTTAGGTTTGAGAGGCATGTTCAGAGACCTGGCACTTCATACCCTGCAACACTTCCTAATGGGTAACCAAGTCTCTAAATGGCCACATATAAAACAGGTCTTTCATCAAATACAAAGATGTGACCTGTGGCCATTCCCAAAATGATAATCAAGCCATGCCATCATTACCTAGCAATCATTATATTGATCATGAAGATTTCAGTGTTCAGCTAAGCCATCCAGACAGATTCACACACTGACCTGTAGTGATGATCCACAAAGTCTTTTGGCTGTGCCTGGTTTTGAAAGGCTTTATGATAAATGGCACTTGCATTGTGCAGGTCCCCCTTTACTTCCAGCTGCTGAGCCCAGATTACATGCAGAGCAGCAGAACAAGTACCTATACCTCGGCTGTAAAGATACTCAAAGAACTGCATGGGTTCATCAATGGTTTCAGACTGGAAAGAAAAAAAAAAAAAGTGAACAGAGTATGCTTTGAGTATACAGACATTCACCCATTTCATTGCTCATTTCGATTACAAATAGAGAGAAGGGACTCACAAATCGGATGCAGTATTTCAGGTATCGCTCATCATTGCAGTATCTCTGGTCCCCTATAAAGTTCCGAACTAAACGCTCCAACAAACACAGAACATTACGCTTTTCTTGTGGTGGTAACGTTTCTTCAGCCCAAAGAACATACCTTGAAGGAGGCAAAAGACATAAGGGTGGAATTTAGTGTCACCATACACATTACAATCCCCAGATCTACCATGTACTATGAGGACCTAGCAAATCTAGCCAATCAGGCAGGCCCTTGCACTGAATACTTGTTGGTAGATCTAAAGGAGAGATTGTACAACCTATTTGTAACTTGTGTAGTAAACCTTAGGGCTGGTTCACACTGCTGCGGTGCAAATTTGATCCGATTGCGTTGCAAATTTTTTATGCGTTCTGGCGAATCTATGGCAAATATTGCATTGAATTCACATTGCACACGGATCAAAGTCGCACAGGACCCTTTTTGTATGCAGCTTAGATTCGCAACGCATTGATGTGAACGGCACTAATGAAAAACTGTTATTTAAATGACTTGCGAATTTGATCCATCCCAATGGCTCAAATTCGCAGCAGAGTGAACCATCCCCAAGAGGGAGGTTTACTAAAACGGGTGAACTGTGCATAGTAATCAGCTCCTAACTTTACAATATAAAACCTAGAAGCTGATTGGTTACTATACACAGCTGCGCCAGATGCCATGTTCATTAGTAGGGTTGCACCAATACTAGTATCAGTACCGATACCGAGTATTTGCACAAGTATCCTTTCAGGCTCGACTCTTTGAGTTGTCAGTGGGTCTCCCTAGTATTAAAAAAGTCCGGTAATTGGAGCGGTCAAAAAAAAAAAAAAAAAAAAAACAGCCAATGTTTTTTTTTTTAACAACATTGCTCAGCCCTGAAACCTAAAATAAAAAGAAAGTTTATTTTTGTATATTTTTCTTTCTTCATCTGCAGATCAAAAAGGGATGAACCAAACGTTCCTCTGTTTAACCCCTTAATAACCCTTAATTTACTCTAATCAGCCTTAATTAACTCTCTATTCTCCATTTAATTATTATTTTCCTGCTTTTTTTTTTCCCTTTTGTTCAGGTCCATTTTATAAACGATAAAAAAAAAAAACTTTTTTCTGTTTGCTTTATTAGTGAATATTTTCACACATAGATTTACACATTTTCCATTGAAAAAGTGCTAAATTTTATTTTTATTTTTTTCAATCTATTTTATTTGTAAATAACTTTTCATTGCTTTGTACCATTGCTCACAGTTAAAACAAAAGAGTTGCAGTAGGTATCGGTAATTGGCGAGTACTAAAAAAATTAAATTTTTTTTTAGAAAGTATCGGTATTGGAACTCGTATAAAAAAAAAAATATATATATATATATATATATATATATATATTAATAATAATAATAATAATAATAAGGTATTGGTGCATCTCTATTAGTGTTATTAAATCTCCCCATTAGCATCCTCATGAACTTTCCTTGTTTTAGACCTCGTTCACGCAGGAGATGATGTCTGTGTAGCATGAATAGGCAATTTTTTGTGCCATCTCAACTTTCAGATGCTGCATGCAGTTGAAGAGTATGAGGACAGCAGCTGGTCTTAATGTGACAGGCCTGTGCGCAAGCGGCCCTGAACGTACGCAGCTTGCATTAGAGGACAGTCTCCCATCACATTAGGACCAGCTGCTGCCTCTTAACCTCTTGCCGACCAGCCCCCGCAGTTATACTGCAGCAGGTTGGTTGGACTGCAGGAACTGGCGTATGTGTACGTTTGTTCTTGCACGAGGTTCTGTGGGTGCGCGCACACCGATTGGCCAGCAGGGGAACCAATCAGCGGGTCTAATGGACTCAATGTCAGCTGGCCACCCAAGATTGTTCCCTGCAGAGACAGAACGGGGATCTGGCTGTGTAAACAAGGCAGTTCTCCATTCTGACAGGGGATGACACAGGATCTTGTCTTCCTGCTATACAGGAAAGGGGATCTGTTGTCCCAGGCAGCCCATTCCCCACACAGTGAGGGAACACATTTAACTCCTTGATCACCCCGATGTTAATCCCTTCCCTGCCAGTGTCAGTGCAAATTTTTAGCACTGATCAATGCAATAATGTCACTGGTCCACACCCCCCCCCCCCCTCCCAAGTGTCAAATGCAATAATGTCACTGGTTCACGTCCCCGTCCCCCCCAAAAAAGTGGCAAAAATGTCAGCTAGGTATCTGATCAGTCAGCCAAAATGTCGCAGTCCCGCAAAAAAAAAAAAAAATAATAATATCACTGATCACTGCCATTACTAGGAGGGGAAAAAAAAACACCACAACATAAAACTTTCCCGTATTTTTTAGACGCTACAACTTTTGCTAAAACCAATCAATATATGCTTATCGTTTTTAATTTTTAACCAAAAATATGTAGAAGACATATTGGACTAATATATAAATTTATGAAGAAATTCAATTTTTGTTTTCCTGATTGGGAATGTTTTATAGCAGAAAGTAAAAAATATTGTTTTGTTTTTTCAAATTGTCAGTATTGTTGTGTTTACAGCAAAGAAAATAAAAACCGCAGAGGTGATCAAATACCACAAAAGGAAAGCTCTACCGTAAAAAATGGCCTTGTCAGGAAGGGGGTAAATTCTTCCGGGGCTAAAGTGGTTAAAAGACTTCTATCAACTTCCTACATGCAGCACCTGGAAAGTTGAGACATCAGGAAAAACAAAAAAACAGCCCATTCACACTATAGGGGCATCACCCATGTGAACGGAGCCTTATTCCAAATACTGGAGGGTTGTAGCTCACCTGTCCCACAAATCCAGAGGGTCATCACCGGTGTATCCCTGTATGTGGGTTTCAAACATTCTGCAGGGACAAACACATATACAGTAAGGTTAGGTATTGGTCGAATTCCTAAAAACACCCATCGGCGTTTAGCACCACATCCCAAAATAGAACAGTAAGGCATATGTAAAAGGAGGAGCAAGGGATTTTTACGGTGCTTAAATTCCAAATAGCAAAGAAAGATATAACAAATTTAAAATAAATTATTGAGATCACAATTAAAAACAGTTCACTTAAAAAAGTGCTGAAGTTTTGACATAGAGGTTAACATTCGAGGTCCAAAAAAGAATAAAGAAATTCATTGCACATTATCCCGACATGTTTCGCTGATACGCTTCCTCAGGGGATGTGCAAGCCCCAACCAAATAACGGGGGTACTTCTACTTTATGGATTGCACCTGCCGATCACCACCTCAGAAAATGTGCGCCCAAAGAGTCATAGAAGGCAGAAAAGCCAGGTTAGGTTATGAAACAGCAAAGCATAAGTAGGAGAGCAATTTATAACGACTGCGCGATGGAGACAACAAGACTGTCTTAATCGATGGCTGTAACGATACAGAGGACAGTGCATACCCTCCAGCTATGACATATACAGTAACTTAGAGGGAAAAAGAAACCGGTATACATTTCAAGATTTGGTAAAAAGAGTAGAGAGGGATTAGAAAATCTTCAGTCTGTGCTCCCGTTAGGAAAATTCACCCTATGTATTATTGTTTATCACAGATAGTGAAAGTAAAAGAAAGTTCCAAAATTGAGCGGTAATTAGAACAGGAATAGAAGGGAAATCTTTAAATGACACCTCTTCTGGTGACCACCAGACATTGCCCTCACTTTGGATGAGTTTCATCTCACTTCCTGTTGTGGCTATGGGGCAGGAAGTGAAAGTATATCTACCCAAAAGGGCAGACAGTGGTAATATCCACCCCCCTCTATCCAAAAAAACCTGTTCAGCTTTTGATTCTAGTTTAAAGCAGAGTGTGTGTGTGAGTGTGTGTGTGTGTGTGTGTGTGTGTGTGTGTGTGTGTGTGTGTGTGTGTGTGTGTGTGTGTGTGTGTGTGTGTGTGTGTGTGTATAAAAGTCATCAGCTAAAAATACTGTAGCTGCTAACTTTTGATATAAGGACACTTACCTGTCCAGGATTCCTGTGATGTCGGCACCCCAAGCTGATTAGTCTATCGGCTTCGGGTGCAGGCGCCGCATTACCAGTAAGGGAAACTGGCAGTAAACCTAGTTGGATTTCAGCCTGGAACTCGACTATTATTAATAATAATAGATATACAAACATTAGCCCTTGTTTAAAATGCAGTACACATTATATTCATAGACCTCCTTCTTTAAAATGTAAGCACTTGTAATAAAGTTTGGGAAACATTTTCTGCATTAGTGCCTTCTTTACCCACTTTATAACTTCTGTACATTTTAAAATGTTGGATTGGTAGACATGGGTTTCAAGAGCGCAATGTAAAACAGAGCTCTGTTTATTACCTGTGCACACATACAATGCCTGTGATTAGATAGAACAGAGCTCAGCTAAAATACTCAGAGGCAATTAGAATGGCTCTGTGCCTTGAGATCACTGTGGCAGCCACACATCAATCACAAATGTAAACACTGCCAGGCTGTACATTTAAGAGCCCTCCCCTTCCTCTCACAACAGAGGAAGTGGAAGGAGGAGAGTTTTATGAACAAAAAGGTATCCTGGGGCCGTAGGCAGCATCAGATATAGGATGGGAGTTTTAATATGGGATCTAAAATCCTTTTACTAGTCTCCCGTACATCTCATCTCCATCCTTTGTAGTGACCTGCAAACTTAACAGTAAGAGCCGGTTCACACTGCGGGCGATGCGAGGCGACACGACTCGCCTCGATCTGACAAGTCGCCCCCGTTCTGTACAATGGAACCGTTCTGAGAGGAGCGACTCGAGTCGCTCCGACTCAGAAAAAAGGTTCCTGTACTACTTTCGGGCGACCTCGGGGCGACTTGCATTGACTTCTATACAGAAGTCATCTGCAAGTTGCCGCTGAGGTCGCGGCGAGGCAAGTCGGTGTCGCCTCGCATCGCCTGCAGTGTGAACCAGCCCTAACTCCATGATTGTTGAGAAAAAAAAAGTCAACTTTCCCCTCAGTGAACTAAAAAAAACTTTGTTGCACATTTCTACCTTTTGGTATTATGAAGAAATAGTTGTTTGTCTGTGTCCATGGTGCTGAGTGAATCTGTATGGGAGTGATTTTATAACGATCAATCAGCTGCTGCACCTGCAGAGTTCTAATGAGGAAAGTTGCCAGGTCTGCATCCTTTTAGACATGAATTACCATTGGGAGCATCTCGTCAAAAATCACATTTGACACAGGGGATGCCTAAAATCTGACTTTATCTTAGTGAAAACTTCTGGGAAAATTAGTAAGCCAATCACATACCAGGGAATGACAATTCTAGGGGAGGCATTCTGTACCCCGGTGGTTCTCAACTAGAGGTCGACCGATATAGGTTTTTCTCTGGCTGATGACGATATATGTTGGCCGATATATGATGCTGATTTTTGCGGCCAATATTTTAAGCCTTTTTTTGGCAGGTGGCACTGGTTGCCACTAATTGCCATTGGCAGGTGGCACTGGTAGGTTTTACACCTAGCCGATTTGTCAGTTTCACGTTACACTATATGTAACTGAATGCAGAGAGAAATCAGCGTGAAGAAGGGGGTGAGCGGGGCCCTGCAGCTATCTTGGTTGCAGGAAAGAAGTCCACACTGTGTATGGCTGGCCTAAGTCATTGCTTTCCCCTCCAGGGCTCACTGGAGTGCCAGGCTGGGCGCAGCTGGCTATGGCTCTGTTGCGCACTGAGATAGGATCGCCCAGATGCCTTAATGATTTTGATAGCTATCTCAGTGCATGACAGAGCCATAGCCAGCTGTGCCCAGCCTGGCACTCCAGTGAGCTCTGGAGGGGAAGAGCAATGACTTAGGCTGGCCATACACAGAGTGGACTTTGCTCAAGTCCCCCATCAATACGGACAGCTTTGATATGGCAATGCCTCCTGCCAGGCCACTGTCTTCTCCAGACAGGGGATACAATCCCTACCGGGAGAAGATAGTGATTATTGCTAGCAGCTGCGACAATTGCAGGTAAAACCCACCATACTGGTTGTGATCAACTTGGTATATTCAGCCTGCCTATACATGGTTCAAAGCTTGGCTGGTACCTGCTGAACCGGCTGAGATCTGCTCTGTGTATGGCGGCCTAAGTCATTGCTCTCCCCCCCTCCAGAGCTCACTGGAGCGCCAGGCTGGGCACAGCTGGCTATGGATCTCAGTTAGGGTTGCACCAATACTAGTATTGGTGCTGATACCAAATATTTGCACAAGTATCGGTACTCGTGCAAATGCACCAATACTTTCCGGCTCGGTTCTTTGAGCTGTCAGTGGGTCTCCCCTGTTGACAGCTGAAGTATTAAACTCCCTGGCAGTATTCCCGAGTCTGGCTCAGGGTAAAATTTCAGAACCAAAAGCGGCAACCACGAGCCAGACTCTGGATCTCATTGCAGGATCCAGGAAGAGCTTACTTACCTTGTCCCCTGGATCCAGCCATGTCTCCCCGCAGTGTGAGCGGCTTGTCCTTCGCTCGATTCATCACAGAGCCGGGCTCCGTTCCATGCGAGCATTGCGACGTAGAACGGCACCAAATTCAAAAAGTGAAACACACAATACACTGTAATCTTACAGATTACATCGCTGTATGAAATTATTTCACATCCCTTTTGTCCCTAGTGGTCTGTCCAGTGCCCTGCATGTAGTTTTATATTATATATACTGTTCTTTCTGCCTGGAAACTGGAGATTGTCCATAGCAACCAGAACCGTCCCTTTACATCAAAAGTGGTTTTAGACCAGCTAGAAAACAGCGATGATAAATTAGAATCACTCTCAGAATTGAGCGATAGCGATTTGTGGGAGATCAGTCATCAAATACTGAAAAGTAATGACAGCGACAATTCTGCAACTGAGCAAATTTCTGTGTTTTTGATTTGATCACATTATTGAACATAAAATTGGTATATTTAGGATTTCATTTTTCAAATTTTATCATACCTGCGATGTCTACTAGACTCTGGTTTGGACAGATTTAAGTGATTTATTCCTAAGGCCGCGTACACACGGGCGGATTGTCTGCCCAACTAAGTTCGTCAGACAATCCGACAAACAGTCCGTCCAACTTTTAAATGAACGGACTTGACCACACACGACGAACAGACAGTCTGCTGAAAGCTTGCGCGATGACGTGTACAGCACGTACGACGGGACTAGAAATACGACGTCCAATACACTGCAATGCAACCTTCGGCGTGTAAATCCTTTCTGAGCATGCGCCATACTTAGTCCGTCCAACTTGCCTACTCACGAGCGGACTGTCCGCTGAAACCAAGTTTGGACGGACAAAATTACGGAAATTCCGAAAGACTAAGTCCGTCAGACTGTCCGCCCGTGTGTACGCGGCCTAAGAATTACAATATAAAAACACCAAATTTCCAAGCAAAATAATTGTACCACTTTCAGCACCAAAAATCTGAAATACTCATACCGCCAGGGAGGTTAAAGAAGTCCAGTAATTGCTTTGTTAAAATATATATATATATATATATATATTTTTTTTTTTTTTTTTTATTAACACATTTCACATTGAAAAGGCACAAAATTAAGAAAGAAAAAAAAAAGACATTTTCATTTGTAAATAACTTCTCAATGCTTTGTACTATTGCTGACAGCTGAAGTCAAAACAAAACAATTGCGGTAGGCAGGGGCGTTGCTATGTCTACAAAATATCTGGGGCTAGAGCCCTTAGCGGCGGAGTAAAGTCATACGCTTGGGCGGGCATACACCTGTATATACAGTAATATACGTCTATGCGTTTATATATGCCCAGAGAGCTCCCAACTTACATCAGGGTCCCCAGAGAGCATCCCCTGCAGAGACTCAGGGCTATGGGCCCCAGATTTGGGGCTATAGCCCCAAAGGCCACCCACTAGCGACACCACTGGTGGTAGGTATTGGTAATTGGCATCGGCGAGTACTAAAATAAAAAAGTATCGGCACTAGTACCCATTGTAAAAAAAAAAAAAAAAAATATGGTATCAGTGCACCCCTAATCTCAGTCATGTACGGAGATGCCCATCATTTAGGGGGATCCTGTCAATAGGGTATTGTGGGGCACAGGACAGCAGGCTGAACGTTTGTGGAGTGACCGGGAACATGTATAGAGACACGGAAAGCTGACACTGCCCTGACACTCATTTACAGCATGCTTGTCCCGGGGCTGTGACTGGAAACCACTAAGCATTTTGTTTTCTGAGGCCTGTAATGGTGTCTTCTATAACAGCCCCCTTCTCCATCTGTCCTCCCACTCTGCAGACCCTCATCGGTGGAGGAGATTTCCGTTTATTGCTCCAGGGCCCATCCATAGCGTCCCACACACCATATCATGTCCTCTAAGGTAAACAATGCAGCCCCACCTATACCACAATACCAATACACCCCACAGGCCGGTACTTACTGCACACAGCTCTGGATATCCATTCTTCGCGGAGATCCGCTCCCGATGTGCCGTCCTACAAGAGATCGCTCCTCACCATAACACACACCTCTCCCCCCCGTCCTCTGCTACTATTTCAAATCGTTCGCGCAACCAGAAATCCTGCAACTGCCATAGGTCTAGGCGGCGGGGCTCACAACCAATCAAATTCAAAATCTAGACGGGCGGAAGTATTATCTCGCGAGAAGTTGTGCGGCGGTAGAAGGCAATTTTGATCACGTGATTGTACGATCGTCTCGGTCATGTTTGATAAGGGCAGGGCTATGTGCTGTGTGTTGCTCAACATCGAAGCCACTTGAGTTCATCGACCTTTCATCCAGAGAGAAACCAAGAGGAGGAATGTTACTGTGATAGGAGCTGGCTAAAATGTTGTTTTAATTCGTACGGGCTGCTGACAGGAAATGAATTAAAGTGAAGTTCCACTGAAAAAATAAAAATAAAAAAATCATTAATGCGCATAAAAAAAAAAAAACATTTGCAGATTTTTTTTTTTTATTATTCACCTCTTAATGCCTGTTGCTAGGGTGTCCCTCTTAATCTGCTTCCTTAAAGAGGAAGTAAACCCTGATGAGTTTACTTCCTCTTTCATTCCCTGCAAAGGCAAAGCATAATGGACTAGTATGCATCACATAGTAGTCCATTATGTGTCACTTACCTGACACAGGAGCCAGCGAAGTCGCCGCTGTCCCCTGTAGTCCGCCGCATCCATCTTGTTGGTGGGGTCTCGCAGCTCCGCCGCTGTCATTCGACGAAGCCGCGATGACGTCACTCCCGCGCATGCGCACGGGAGCCGACGCGCGCGGCAGCACCGTCGCTGAGAATGCCGGGCTCAGTGCGCCTGCGCGCCGTTGTCTACGGCGCATGCGCCGTAGACAGCGGTGCCCATTTTCGGGCAAATATCTCCTAAACCATATAGGTTTAGGAGATATTGCTTGGACCTACAGGTAAGCCTTAATCTAGGCTTACCTGTAGGTCAAAGTGGTTTGTAAGGGTTTACAACCACTTTAAGCGCCTGGTCTCCTGACATCACTTCGTTCGGCGCAGGAAGGGAGATCAGCTCTGCCCCCTCCCTCTAGGCAATCATCTGGGGAAGTAAAGGCAATAAAAAAAAAAAATGCAACCTGCAAGGCAAAGGCATAATGAGCTAGTATGCATAGCATGCTAGCTCATTATGAATAACTTACCTGAGAACTAAGCCCCCGAAGCGGTCCTCCGTCTTCATCTTCGCCGCTGCCATGTATCCCGGAGTGCGCACAGGAGCCGACACGAGTGGCATATCGCAGTGATCTGCGGCCTGCTCAGTGCGCCTGCGCACCGCTGTGCCTGTCTTTTTGTAAATATCTCCCAAACCGTATAGGTTTAGGAGATATTTCTTGGACTTACAGGTAAGCCTTAATCTAGGCTTACCTGTAGGTCAAAGTGGTTTGTAAGGGTTTTGCGTGGAACTTCACTTTAATTCATTTCCTGTCAGCAGCCTGTACAAATTAAAACAACATTTTAGCCAGCTCCTATCACAGTAACATTCCTCCTCTTGGTTTCTCTCTAGATGAAAGGTCGATTGTGCGGCCAGTCACGGCGCGCGGTGCAGCTTGCGCATGCGCAGTGGGTGCCCGGCAGTGAAGCCACAGCCAGGCGCCCACAGCTACAATGCCGGTGTTATGTCACATTCGACTACCCCATCACATTTTGCTACCCACTGGAGTGCGCATGTGCGACGCCGCCATATGCGTTCCAACAGAGGGCTGCTCGCCACGCTAAGGGCACGGCCTCGGTTCGCTTGGCATAAATATAATCAAAATCTATGTCCACTTGGATGGTGGGGCTTGAATTTGTGGAACGCATACGCCGATGTCACGCATGCACCGTCCAGCAGGTAGCCAACTGTGATGGGTCATCATATGTGACGAAACAACGGCTCAGCCGAGCAGAGGGTGAGATGAGTGGGGCTTCGTTCCCCCGCATCGCTGGACCCTGGGACAGGTAAGTGTCGGATTATTAAAAGTCTTAAAAGTCAGCGCTCTTAAAGGGCCCCAACGATAGCTGACAGAAGATCATCTCAAAGGACTCCCCTCATGTAAAAATTATTCGGAAAGCCCCCTTTGTTCCCCTATAGCAGTGATGGCGAACCTTGGCACTCCAGATGTTTTGGAACTACATTTCCCATGATGCTCAACCACACTGCAGAGTCCTTGAGCATCATGGGAAATGTAGTTCCAAAACATCAGGGGAGCCAAGGTTCGCCATCACTGCCCTATAGCCTCCACTACCATCCTCATTTTCTTTTGGACAGTGCATACCCAGTCAGTTTAGGACTAGCATTGCTGCAATGAATGCACTCTGGCCTTTCTACTATTTATGCTGATCTGGATGAAAAAATTGAATCTTATGCCTTGTCCTTACTGTTATCACTCATTTGTTAAATTGTGTTATTACCATTATTATTCCATGAGTGCCTAGTTACCAACTATATTGAGTGGCGGTGGCATGCGTGTGTTCACTGCGTGTCCGGCAGACTCAATGTCCACCAACAGCCTACGATCGCTATATAGAGAGGCAAAAAAGGGTATCTCCCTTTGTAAACAAGGCGGATCCCCGTTCTGACAGGGGACATCTTGGAGATCTGCTGTTCCCAGTGATTGGCAACAGCTAGATATCTTTCTCATGCCCCAGGCAGCCCACCCTCCCTACAGTTAGAACACGCTGAGGGAACACATTTAACCTCTTGATCAACCCCTAGTGTTAACCCCTTCCCTGCCAGTGTCATTTATACATTGATCAGTACATTTTTATCGCACTGATGAATGTAATAATGTCACTGGTCCCCAAAAAGTGTAGACTGGGGTCAGATTTGTCCGCCGCAATGTTGCAGTCCCACTAAAAATCTCAGATCGCCAACATTACCAGTAAGAACAATTAAAAACAGTCCCTAAACCATAGTTTGTAGACGTAATAACTTTTGTGCAAACCAATCAATATGTACCTATTGTGATTTTTTTTTTTTTACCAAAAATATGTAGAATACATATTGGTCTAAACTGATGAATAAATATATATATTTTTTCTTTATATTTTGTTTTTGGATATTATTATAGCAGAAAGTAAAAAAAAAATCCTTTTTTTTTTCAAAATTGTCACACGTTTTTTGTTTATAGTGCATAAAAACTAAGGCCACTTTCACACTGAGGTGCTTCTAAACTGCCAGTAAAAAACACTGAGCTCTTTTGAAGAGCTTTTCAGGCGCTTTTGAAGAGCTTTCCATTAATTTCAATGGAGAGGGGAGTTTTTCACAGCCCTGCCAGCGCACTGCCCCAGTGTGAAAGCGTTCATTGATTTTTATGGAAATACGTTTTCGTGAGCTTTTTAGGCGCTGTTTTTAGCGTGAAAGCGCCTGAAAAGCACCTCAGTGTGAAAGTGGTCTTTACAAAAAAAAAAAAATGCAGAGGTGATTAACCACTTAAGCCCTGGACCAATTTGCAGCCAAAGGACCAGGCCCCTTTTTGCGATTCGGCACTGCGTTGCTTTAACTGACAATTGCGCGGCCGTGCGACGTGGCTCCCAAACAAAATTAGCGTCCTTTTTTTACCATCAAAAGAAAGCTCCATTTGATCACCTCTGCGTTTTTTTTTTTTTGCGCTATAAACAAAAAAAGTTTGACAATTTTGAAAAGAAATTTTTTTTTTACTTTCTGCTATAATAAATATCCAAGAACAATATATATATATATATATATATATATATATATATATACATATACACATATATATATATATATATATACAGTGGTGTTAAAAAGTGTTTGCCCCCTTCCTCATTTCCTGTTCCTTTGCATGTTTGTCACACTTAAGTGTTTGGGAACATCAAACCAATTTAAAGAGGAAGTAAACCCCTTCAAACCACTTTGACCTACAGGTAAGCCTAGATTAAGGCTTACCTGTAGGTCCAAGCAATATCTCCTAAACCTATATGGTTTAGGAGATATTTGCCCGAAAATGGGCACCGCTGTCTACGGCGCATGCGCCGTAGGCAGCGGCGCGCAGGCGCACTAAATGCGGCAAGTCCAAGAATGGATTTGCCTAATTTGTCGACTCCCGTGCGCATGCGCGGGAGTGACGTCATCGCGGCTTCGCCGCTGTCATTGGTCGGAGCTGCGAGACGCCACCAGCAAGATGGACGCGGCGGACTACAGGGATCAGCGGCGACTTCGCTGGCTCCTGTGTCAGGTAAGTGACACATAATGAGCTACTATGCGATGCATAGTAGTCCATTATGCTTTACCTTTGCAGGGAAAAAAAGAGGAAGTAAACCCATCAGGGTTTACTTCCTCTTTAAACAATAGTCAAGGACAACACAAGTAAACACAAAATGCAATTTGTAAATGAAGGTGTTTATTATTAAAGGTGAAAAAAAATCCAAACCATCATGGCCCTGTGTGAAAAAGTGATTGCCCCCTAAACCTAATAACTGGTTGGGCCACCCTTAGCAGCAACAACTGCAACCAAGCGTTTGCGATAACGTGCAATGAGGCTTTTACAGCGTCCTGGAGGAATTTTGGCCCACTCATCTTTGCAGAACTGTCCTAATTCAGTTACATTAGAGGGTTTTCGAGCATGAACGGCCTTTTTAAGGTCATACCACACCATCTCAATAGGATTCAGGTCAGGACTTTGGCTAGGCCACTCCAAAGTCTTCATTTTGTTTTTCTTCAGCCATTCGGTGGTGGACTTGCTGGTGTGTTTAGGATCATTGTCCTGCTGCAGAACCCAAGTTTGTTTCAGCTTGAGTACACGAACAGATGGTCGGACATTCTCCTTCAGGATCTCTTGGTAGACAGCAGAATTCATAGTTCCTTTTATCACGGCAAGTCTTCCAGGTCCTGAAGCAGCAAAACAGCCCCAGACCATCACACTACCACCACCATATTTTACTGTTGGTATAATGTTCTTTTTATGAAATGCAGTGTTCCTTCTACGCCAGATATACTTGGACACACACCTTCCAAAGAGTTCCACTTTTGTCTCATCGGTCCACAGAATGTTGTCCCAAAAGTCTTGGGGATCATCAAGATGTGTTGTGGAGAAATTGAGACGAGCTTTGATGTTCTTTTTGCTCAGCAGTGGTTTTCTCCTTGGAACTCTGCCATGCAGGCCATTTTTGCCCAGTCTTTTCCTGATGGTGGAGGCATGAACGCTGACCTTAACTGAGGCAAGTGAGGCCTGCAGTTCCTTGGACGTTGTTGTGGGGTCTTTTGTGACCTCTTGGATGAGTCGTCGCTGCGCTCTTGGGGTAATTTTGGGCGGCCAGCCACTCCTGGGAAGGTTCACCACTGTTCCATGTCTTCGCCATTTGTGGATAATGGCTCTCACTGTGGTTCGCTGGATTCCCAAAGCTTTGGAAATGGCTTTATAACCCTTTCCAGACTGATAGATCTCAATTACTTTCTTTCTCAATTGTTCCTGAATTTCTTTGGGTCTCGGCATGTTGTGTAGCTTTTAAGGATCTTCTGGTGGACCTTTATGCCGGCCATACACGATGCGAATTCCGAACGACCCGTCGAACGATAAACGAAAGCGGCACTCACAACAACATGCGAATGTGCCATCAATTAAGTACGAAAATCGTACGTTAAAACACTACCGTATATACTCGAGTATAGGCCGACCCGAATATAAGCCGAGGCCCCCAATTCACCCCCAAAAAAACTGGCAAACTTATTGACTCGTGTATAAGCCGAGGGTGAGACATGCCTGTCCATCCCTGTGTGTGTGTCCGTCCATCCCTGTGTGTCCGTCCATCCCTGTGTGTCCGTCCATCCCTGTGTGTCCGTCCATCCCTGTGTGTCCGTCCATCCATCCCTGTGTGTGTGTGTGTCCATCCATCCATCCATCCCTGTGTGTGTGTGTGTCCATCCATCCATCCATCCCTGTGTGTGTGTGTGTCCATCCATCCATCCATCCCTGTGTGTGTGTGTGTCCATCCATCCATCCATCCCTGTGTGTGTGTGTCTCCATCCATCCATCCATCCCTGTGTGTGTGTGTCTCCATCCATCCATCCCTGTGTGTGTGTGTCTCCATCCATCCATCCCTGTGTGTGTGTGTATCCATCCATCCCTGTGTGTGTGTGTCTCCATCCATCCATCCCTGTGTGTGTGTGTCCATGTGTGTGTGTGTGTGTGTGTGTGTGTGTGTGTGTGTGTGTGTGTGTCCAGCCTACCTGTGTCCCGAGCCTGTGTACCGAGCCTCCGTCCCGTGCCTTGCCTCCTTGCCTCCGTCCCGTGCCGTGCCTTGCCTCCGTCCCGTGCCGTGCCTTGCCTCCTTGCCTCCGTCCCGTGTGGTGCCTTGCCTCCGTCCCGTCCCGTGCCGTGCCTTGCCTTGCCTCCGTCCCGTGCCTTGCCAGGATCGCCGCTCTTCGTCGGCGCCTCGGCGGCCATTCTAAAATTCAAAAGCCGCGCCTCCGCCTTCGCCTGTGATAGGCGGAACACTGAATTTCCCAGCAGCCTGTGTTCCGCCTATCACGGACATCGTCTCATCCTCGTCCGTAGTACGAGGATGAGCGGATGTCCGTGATAGGCGGAACACTGACTGCTGGGAAATTGAGTGTTCCGCCTATCACAGGCGGAGGCGGAGGCGGAGGCGCGGCTTTCGAATTGTAGTATTTCCGCCGTCTGTCTGCTCGATACGCTGATCGAGCAGTCAGACGGCGATGACTCGAGTATAAGCCGAGGGGGGCACTTTCAGCCTCAAAAAAGAGGCTGAAAATCTCGGCTTATACTCGAGTATATACGGTATGTTTTAACGGGTTTTTTTTATTCCGTGTTGCGTTCGACCATTCGTTCGTTGTTTTATATGGTTTCCTTCTGGTTCAAACTTTCCAGAGATCGTGCGCAGTTCATTTTCTTATGTCAAATCGTCCAACTCTGCCATTAACGATACGATTTTTGGACGATTTTTGAAAAAAAAACCAACATGTTGGATTTGTCAATTTGCCCTGTCGTACGAAAATCGCATGTCGCGCATACCACACTAACGATACGAAAATCGGTCGATTTTACTTTCGCTCGGATTTTCGTTCGGAATTCGCATCGTGTATGGCCGGCATTACTGTGTCAAGCAGCTCCTATTTAAGTGATGCCTTGATTGTGAACAGGTGTGGCAATAATCAGGCCTGGGTGTGGCTATAGAAATTGAACTCAGGTGTGGACAACCACAGTTATAGTATGTTTTAACAAGGGGGGCAATCACTTTTTCACACAGGGCCATGATGGTTTGGATTTTTTTTCACCTTTAATAATAAACACCTTCATTTACAAATTGCATTTTGTGTTTACTTGTGTTGTCCTTGACTATTGTTTAAATTGGTTTGATGTTCCGAAACACTTAAGTGTGACAAACATGCAAAGGAACAGGAAATGAGGAAGGGGGCAAACACTTTTTCACACCACTGTATATATATATATATATATATATATATATATATATATATATATATATATATATATATATATATATAAAATAATGTATTTATTGATCAGTCTAGACCAATATTTACATGAATTTTGTTAGGGTACAACCTCACACGACGGCGCAATTGTCAGTTAAAGTGACGCAGTGCCGTATCGCAAAAAATTGCCTGGTCATTAAGGGGGGGCAATTCCTTCTGGGGCTGAACTGGTTAAAGTAAATGCCGAGGAGGAATTTTTTTGTTATATTATTCTGAAAAACACATAGACTTTATTGTCACTTTAATCACCATAGCTCATTACTGGGTGACCCTGACTTCTGCCCACAGGGACAGGTTTACTGAACTCTGCCAAGTACTCGGCGCTGGGCGCGCTCCCGGGAAGTGAAATGAATGGGCGCGGACTCCGACGCGTGGACGCGCATGCTTCCCTTTTCCCCTCATCGAGCAGATCCGGGTGGACGCGCTTGGCATCGTGTGCGCGCCTTTCCTGCAAACAGATCTGAAAGCAGTGCAGAGGAAGGCAGCGTTTTCCCAGAGAAGAGTCCGATCTCCTCCATCTCACCTCCTTCACCGCCATGGACCGAGGGGCCACCGATCACACCGGCATCACACCCTCTTCCCTGTCCCGGTTCCTGGATGGAGACTTCTGGGGGATGAAGAATGAGCTGCGGAGGCAGATCGCAGAGAACCCCCTCTTCCAGCAGAGGTACGGAGAGTGCTAGGACTGCACCCCACCCTGGGGGGGCCCCCCCAATACTCCAATCACAGGGATCCTCCTATAGGGCCCCCCATACACCATGGAGGGGCCCCCAGTGACAGGTGCTGAGGCTGCACACAGCTGGTGACCTGTCATCCCTGGAGGCTTGATGGGAGGACTGGGCTCATCCTTGTGTGCATGTCACTGGGAGGGAGGGGACCTGTAGATCCATGGGGACATAATAAGACACATTCCTGGCGGAGGGAGGCACAAGCTGTGCCAACTTCATGGAATCTCTGCCACCTTTTAAAGCAATATTAAACCCACATTTCTTATACTGCAGCTTACCAATTCTTAGATGTGATGGCTGCATTCGTTTTCTTTTTTTTTTTTTTTTAGGCTTTCCCTTCTTTATTATCACCTGGTGATCCAGCCAGTAAGTCTGTTCTTTTTTGTTTGTTTTTTTTTCAACAGAACAAGCTTGCATTTACAGGGGTGAGCCAATCCATTAACTACTGACTAAGGGTGAGCTCTGGCATGTTGGCACACTCCATGTGCAGAGCCTGCCAGGAAGTCGGCACAGCGCTGCGCTAATCACAGGCAGTAAGACATTGCCCTGATGCACAGCTGCAGAGATCGTGAAATGTCTCACTGCCTGTGATTAGCGCAGCGCAGCACTGCGCCGACTTCCTGGCGCTTCCTGCATGTAGAGTGTGCGAATGCGCCGGAGCTCATCTCTACTACTGACAGGGGTGCTTACAATGGTCCGCATTTATTTAGGTAAAACCCAGAAGGAAAAAGCACTGTTTGCTGTAACTTAGGCCCCATTCACACCGGAGCGTTCTGTAGCCTGAAGATACAAAACCCTGGAGGGGAAAAAAATCAATTATTATCTATGGAGATGGTTCACATCTCCGCTCCAAAACACCTGAAGCTCAAACAGGTTATGGAACTTTTTTTTTTTTTTGGGCGGTTTTCTGCTTTTTACATTGATGACCCTTCAACCTGCACAAAATCATGGCAAAACGCAGTAAAAAACGCAGGACTTTCTGCCTGAAAACGATACGCCCAGGTGTGAATGGGGCCTTATTATACTGTGTGCAGTAAATTAGATTTTTGGGTTTAACCACTTCCATACCGGGCCTATTCTGCCACTTCTCTCCTATGTAAAAATCATCCTTTTTTTTTTTGCTAGAAAATTACTCATAACCGCCAAATATATATATATATATATATATATATATATATATATATATATATATATATATATATATATATATATATATATATATATAAAAATCTCTTGCATGGTTTTTGCGCAATCATTTTTCAAACACTTTTTTTTTTTGGGGAAAAAAACGGTTTCATGAATTAAAAAATAACAAAACAGTAAAGCTAGCCCAATTTATTTTTGTTTAATGTAAAAGATGATGTTAGGCCAAGTAAATAGATACCTAACATGTCACACTTTAAAATTGCGCACACTCATGGAATGGCGCAAAATTCGGTACTTAAAAATCTCCGTAGGTGACGCTTTGAAATTTTTTAGAGGTTACCAATTTAGAGTTACAGAGGAGGTCTAGTGCTAGAATTGTTGCACATGCTCTAATGCACGCGGCGATACCTCACATGTGTGGTTTGGTCGGCGTTTACATATGTGGGCAGGACTTACATGTGCATTTGCTTCTGAACGGGAGCTACTAGGGACGGGCATTTTAAATTATTTTTTTTATTATTTTTTTTTTTTTATTACACTTTTTTTTTTTTTTTATCACTTTTATTCCTATTACAAGGAATGTAAACATCCCTTGTAATAGTAATCTATTGTGACAGGTCGTCTTTATGGAGAGCCCACAATAAGATCCCACATCTTTCCTCCAGGCTGGAAAGCATGAGATCGAGAAAAAAAATTCTCTGATCTCATGCTGACAGCTGCGATCGCGGCTTTTTTTACTTCCGGGAGCCCGGGCGTGACATCATAACGTTGCTCCCGGGCCTCCGATGGTCACAGAGATGACTGGTGACCATCTGGTCACCGGAAATCTCTATCATCATCCGGCGCCAGCCGATTCTTTCTCCGGACCCCCGATGGCACAGAAGAGCCCGGAGAAGCACCGGATGGCGGCTGGAGGGGGGGGATGTCGCCTATAAGAGCGATCAAGCGGTAGAACTGCCGCTATGATCATTCTTATCGTGCACAGAATCGCCGCCTGGAAAGAATGATATCTGAATGATGCCTGTAGCTACAGGCATCATTCAGATATCCTCTCACAAAGTCAAGGACGTCATATGACACCCTAAGGTATTGAAGTGGTTAAAGAGACATTAAAGATTTGTTTTATTTTAAAATAACAAACATGTCATACTTACCTCCACTGTACAGCTCGTTTTGCCCAGAGTGGCCCCGATTGTCCATTTTTGGGGTCCCTGAGCGGCTCTCGTTGCTCCTACCCCTATCTGATGACCCCCTAGGAGAAGAGCTCTCCCGGGGGGGGGGGGGGGGGTTACTTTGCAGGCGCACTCCCGAGTTCAGCATTTGGCGTCCATAGACACGATTGCAGGACTCGGCCCCGGCGGCCAGGTCATTGGATTTGATTGACAGCAGCGAGAGCCAATGGTTGCGCTGCTGTTAATCTATCCAATCAAGAGCAGAGAACCCCCTGCAGAGAGAGGGCGCATCCCCGTGGGACAAGTTTGAGGGTTTAGGTAAGTAAAACAGGGGGGGGGGGGTCACGAACAGGTGTTTTTTTTTTTTTTTTTTTGCACCCTAATGCATAGGATGTATTAAGGTGAAAAGACACGAACCTTTAGTGTCCCTTTAATACCGCTTAATTGATTGTACCGATCCCTGCCAGAAATGAATGGAGTTCTTGCTTGTGGTACTTTTCAGGTACTTGCACACGGTAGTGATTTATAAACAGCAGATTTCTGGCAAAAAAATTTGGCAATAAGAACGAAAGGATGAGCAGTATAGTAAACGCACATGTTTTTGTGTATTTGTACATACGCACAATTTTTAATTTTTTTTTCTAGCTTTTCTTGGGATGTGTTTTCAATGCCCCGTATACACGATCCGACGGATCGTCCAACTTTTTTCACTTACTAGTCACTAAAGTTACAAAAATTCTCGTACGACAGAAAAAATCAAAAAAAATCAGAAGTGATGCCATGTGTTGTAGTGTATTTGTATTGTATTTATGGATGACAACTGTACAGACTAAATGAAAATCGTATGAGGAAAATTGTTGTGCTTGTCCGACTGCATAGTATCAGATGAACTGTCGTGATCGGCTCTTGAAAGCTGTGTACTAACAATCCGATTATCGTACGATCGCGCCGAAAGCTGTATTTTTTTTTTTTGTCCAATTTTCAGATTGTGTGTACGGGCCATTACTCAAGTATATGTGTAAAATGCTGACCAGCTATACAGGTGTGTATGTGTATGTGTGTGTGTGTATATATATATATATATATATATATATATATATATATATATATATATATATATATATATATTAGCTCACATGTAAATATTTTATTCTATCTTTTCATATGACAACACTGAAGAAATGACACTTTGCTACAATGTAAAGTAGTGAGTGTACAGCTTGTATAATAGTGTAAATTTGCTGTTCCCTCAAAATAACTAAACAAACCATTATTGTCTAAGCCGCTGGCAACAAAAGTGAGTACACCCCTTAAGTGAAAATGTCCAAATTGGGCCCAAAGTGTCAATGTTTTGTGTGTCCACCATTATTTTCCAGCATTGCCTTAACCCTCTTGGGCATGGAGTTCACCAGAGCTTCACAGGTTGCCACTGGAGTCCTCTTCCACTCCTCCATGACATCACAGAGCTGGTGGATGTTGGAGACCTTGTGCTCCTCCACCTTCCATTTGAGGATGCCCCACAGATGCGCAATAGGGTTTAGTTCTGGAGACACGCTTGGACAGTCCATCACCTTTACTCTCAGCTTCTTTAGCAAGGCAGTGGTCATCATGGAGATGTGTTTGGGGTCGTTATCATGTTGGAATACTGCCCTGCGGCCCAGTCTCCGAAGGGAGGGGATCATGCTCTGCTTCAGTATGTCACAGTACATGTTGATATTCATGATTCTCTCAATGAACTGTAGATCCCCAGTGCTGGCAGCACTCATGCAGCCCCAGACCATGACACTCCACCACCATGCTTGACTGTAGACCAGAAACACTTGTCTTTGTACTCCTTACCTGGTTGCTGTCACACACGATTGACACCATCTGAACCAAATACGTTGGTCTCATCCGATCACAGGACATGGTTCCAGTAATCCATGTGGGCTTTCTTGTGCATCTTTTTAGAAGAGGCTTCCATTTGCGACAACAGCCATGCAGACTAATTTGATGCAGTGTGCGGCGTATGGTCTGAGCACTGACAGGCTGACTTCCCACCCCTTCAACCTCTGCAGCAATGCTGGCAGCACTCATACATCTATTTCCCATAGACACCCTCTGGATATGACACTGAACACGTGCACTCAACTTCTTTGGTCGACCATGGCGAGGCCTGTTCTGAGTGGAACCTGTCCTGTTAAACCGCTGTATGGTCTTGGCCACCGTGCTTCAGCTCAGTTCCAGGGTCTTGGCAATCTTCTTATAGCCTTTATGTAGAGCAGCAATTTTTTTTTTTTTTTTTTCAGATCCTCAGAGAGTTCTTTGCCATGAGGTGCCATGTTGAACTTCCAGTGACCAGTATGAGAGAATGAGAGGAATAACACCAAGTTTAACACACCTGCTCCCCATTCACACCTGAGACCTTGTAACACTAACGAGTCACGTGACACTGGGGAGGGAAAACTACTAATTGGGCCCGATTTGGACATTTTCACTTATGGGTGTACTCACTTTTGCTGCCAGTGGTTTAGACATTAATGGCTGTGTATTGAGTTATTTTGAGGGGACAGCAAATGTACACTGTTATACAAGCTCTACACCCACTACTTTACATTGTAACAAAGTGTCATTTCTTCAGTGTTGTGATGTGAAAAGTTATAATAATATGTTTACAAAAATGAACACACACACACACACACACACACACACACACACACACACACACACACACACACACACACACACACACACACACACACACACACACACACACACACACACACACACACACACACACACACACACACACACACACACACACACACGCGCATACATACATACATACATACATACATACATACATACATATTCTGTCTTGAAAAAGTTTTCATACCCCATTGAAATGTTCCACATTTTGTTACAACCATAAACGTATATGTATTTAATTGGAATTGTATGTGAAAGATCAACACAAGGTGGCACATAATTGTGAAGTGGAAAGAAGATGATAAATGGTTTTCAAAATGTTTTACAAAAAAAAAATGTGAAAAGTTTGGCATGCATTTGTATTCAGCCCCCCTGAGTCAATACTTTGTAGAACCACCTCTTGCTACAAGTCTTTTTGGGGTCTCTACCAGCTTTGCACATCTAGTGAGTGACATTTTTACCAATTCTTCTTCAGAAAATAGCCCAAGCTCTGTCAGATTGGATGGAGAGCGTCTGTGAACAGCAATTTTTAAGTCTTGCCACAGATTCTCAATTGGATTTAAGTCTAGACTTTTGACTACATTCTTTCTAACACATGAATATGCTTTGATCTAAACTATTCCATTGTTGCTCTGGCTGTATGTTTAGGGTCGTTGTTCTGCTGGAAGTTGAACCTCTGCCCCAGTCTCAAGTCTTTTGCAGACCCTAACAGGTTTTCTTATAAGATTGCCCTGTATTTGGCTCCATTCATCTTCCCACCAACTCTGACCAGCTTCCCTGTCCCTGCTGAAGAAAAGCATCCCCACAACATGTTTCTGCCACCACCATGTTTCACAGTAGGGATGGTGTGTTCAGGGTGATGTGCAGTGTTCATTTTCCACCACACATAGTGTTTTGCTTTTAGGTCAAAAAGTAAAAGTTTGGTCTCATCTGACCAGAGCACCTTCTTCCAGGACTTCTTATGACTTTCTTTCAACAATGGCTTTCTTCTTGCCACTGTTCCATAAAGGCCAGATTTGTGGAGTGCAGGAATAATGCTTGTCCTGTGGAGAGATTCTCCCATCTGAGCTGTGGATCTCTGCAGCTCCTCCAGAGTTACCATGGGCCTCTTGGCTGCTTCTCTGATTAATGCTCTCCTTGCCCGGCCTGTCAGTTTAGCTGGACGGCCATGTCTTGGTAGGTGTCCGGTTGTGCCATACTCTTTCCATTTTCCGATGATGGATTGAACAGTTCTCTGTGAGATGTGGAAAGCTTGGGATACGTTTTTATAACCTAACTCTGTTTTAAACTTCACAACTTTATCCCTGACCTATCTGGTGTGTTCCTTGGCCTTCATGATTCTGTTTGTTCACTAAGGGCTTCACAGAACAGCTGTATTTATACTGCGATTAAATTTATATGCCGGTGGACTCTATTTACTAATTAGGTGACTTCTGAAGGCAATTGGGCCCACTAGATTTTAGTTAGGGGTATCAAAGTAAAGGGGGCTGAATACAAATGCACGCAACATATTTGTAAAAAAAATTGCAAACCATTTATAATTTTCCTTCCACTTCACAATTATTTGCCACTTTCTATCACAAAAACTCCCAATAAAATACATTTACATTTTTGGTTGTAACATGACAAAATGTGGACATTTTTAAGGGAAATTAATACTATTTTTAAGGCACTATTATTAAGCAATGGGAAACTATTCAGGCTTTCCCATTGAATGCTATGGGGACTAAAACACTTGAAGCTTGTATAGCAAATCAAAAGAAGCTCATGTATGTATTTTTTTTTTTGAAGTACCATTCTCAAGTGACACTGCGCTCAGGTGTGGACACCCAAATAGCAAGAATAACTTGCCATAAATTTGTGTCAGTGTTGAATTGTAAGTCTGTTAACTTGCTGCACATTTTTACTGGCAAGCTGTACACTTGCTGCACAAGTTCTAACTGACACTTTTCCAATTTGTAGCAAATTTGCGTGGCAAGTCTCTAGCAAAACAAAGTTGCAGTGGTGAGTCTACAGCAGGAGCTCTGCAAGTCTACAGCATGAAAATTCAGCCAGAGTGACCCCTGTGGTGGGAGGACTATTGTACAATATAACTGAACCAGAATTTGCAGCAGACTCGCAGAATGTTTGTTAAGAAAGTTGATTTAGAGTCATACAATGCGGTCTTGCTGCAATTGTGCAACAAACTTGTGAAGCCTGGCAAGTCTAACAATAGCTTAGCAAGTCCTTTTCAAACTTGCAGCACAATCGCTTGCTATCTGGGCAGGGACACTTGAAAATCTTGGGATTTTGAATGTTGAGTGTTTTGGAGCTTCAGGCTGTAAAGCAATCATGTGTGAATGGAGCCTGACAATTCTGTAACAAAATTGGTCTTTGGGCCCATTCACATCATACGAGTTGGGCTGCACTGGGCAGAATTGCCTAACACTGTCCCATCACATCAACAAGGCAAATTGAGTCCTTTTCTCCAAGTTCACGTCACTGTGCTGCCATGGTGCTAAAAAAAAAAAAAAGGTGGGACATGCACTTTACCACATCACAACATCCTGTGGTGTATAGAGATGAATGAAATGGCATTTTGTGACATTTCAATAAACTTGGAAACAAATAGTAAACAGTACAATGTATCATGCAGCATCTACATCAGACGCCAGTATACCATGACCACTGGTGTGAACAGGGCCATTATGTTGGCCATACACGTATCTACACTATATTACCAAAAGTATTGGGACACCTGCCTTTACACGCACATGAACTTTAAAGTGGAGCTTCCGCTCATTGGAACCCTCCCCCCCCTCCGGCGCCACAATTGGCACCTTTCAGGGGGGAGGGGGGTGCAGATACCTGTACAGTACAGGTATCTGCACCCACTTCCGGCATAGATATCTGCAGAAAGTACACCCCTTTCCGTAATTCCCGTGCTGCCAGCTGGTAAACACAGATCCCAGAGGCAGCGGGGACCGTCCTTATTGCGCAGCGCGACTCGCGCATGCGCAGTAGGGAACCAGGAAATGAAGCCGCAAGGCTCCACTTCCTGATTCCCATACCCAAGATGGCAGCGGCAGCACCCGAGAGACGATCGAGAGATCGGCTTCGGGTGCCGACATCGCGGGCGCGCTGGGCAGGTAAGTGTCATTATTTTAAAAGTCAGCAGCTGCAGTATTTGTAGCTGCTGGCTTAAAAAAAAAAAAAAAAACGGCGGACTCCCGCTTTAATGGCATCCCAGTCTGTAAGCTTCAATGTTGAGTTGGCCCCCCTCCTTTGCAGCTTCAACTCTTCTGGGAAGGCTGTCCACAAGGTTTAGGAGTGTATCTATGGGAATGTTTGGCCATTCTTATAGAAGTGCATTTGTGAGGACAGGCACCGATGTTGGATGAGAAGGTCTGACTTGCAGTCTCTGCTCTAATTCACCCCGCAGGTGTTCTGTTGGGTTGAGGTCAGGACTCTGTGCAGGCCAGTCAAATTCCTCCACGCCAAACTCACTCAGCCATGTCTTTATGAAAGACATGCAGAGTGAATGAGCATTTACAAAGTGGTATCTTACCACATCTCAGCATGTGGTAAGATACTGAACAGCATTTTTCAAAAACGTTTTTGACATTTACTAGAAGAATGATACATAAATACAGCATTTATGAATACAGCTTTTATGAAGTCATGTTGTATTTTAGTAGGGAAAGCCAGTGGTAGCCTGGGTCCTTAACACAGACTGTAAGAAGTGGCAGGCGACATCCTTAACAACCAGTAACTGGCATGGTTGTTAAGGAGCCAGCAGCCGCCACATCCTTAACAACCGAGAAACACAAGGTACAAGCGAGCTCTACCCTCTTGAACCATACCAGGTCACATGCCTTTTTCATTTTGGATAGAGCAAGTGAAGGTTTAACACCTGTCAATTTTTTTTTTTTTTTGTCTTATTGAGATTTTCTTTGACTTCCCATAGCCAAACAGGAAATGAGAGGAGATCCCTGCAAATTAAGGGAATCTCTTGGGGACACCAAGATCACCAGAACTAGTGTCCCCATTGGAAGATTTCCTCTCTATTACTTTTCTGAGGACAACCCAAACTATGGGATTTTCTGTTACTTTCAATGATAACAGTAAATAGGACAAATAAAAAGGATAAATCTCCATAACGGGGGCACAGACAGTAATAAAAACTCACAGGTGTTCTAATCCATCTCCCCTCTATCCAAAACCCCCAAAAAGTTTTGCCTTTAGTTATCCTTTAAGAACGTATTGTAACTATTGACGGAACTCTATTTCCCCATGTGGGGCATATTGATCGGATGTGTTGTCAACTATAAAGTAATTGTTTCTATCAGAAGAGATCTATTGGAAATGAAATGATCAAATATACACTATATTACCAAAAGTATTGGGAAGACCTGGCTCGCAGTCTCCACTCTAATTCATCTCAAAGGTTTTCTATTGGGTTGAGGTCAGGGCTCTTAAAAATTCTTCTTAAAAATGGCAGTGTAATAATGCATTCCAACTCATTCTGCATTATTAATAACCCCTTTGGATGTGTCCTAACTATTTTCCACCTGTTTTAAAAATTGTTCTTACTGGAAGAAGCCTGTGCCATGCTTAGTAATGTCTTCCGGGTCAGCATTCCCCCTGCTTCCTCCCTCTCTGTGTTTCCTAGCCGTAATCTCGCGCATGCGCAGTCTTCTGTGTGATACAGCTGATCTCTGCTCCTGTGTGTTGTGCTATGTGATGCTGCAAGTCCCACAAATCTTGTGGGATCTCGGTGCAGTTGGCACAGTGGGGATGACGGAGCCACTGCATATTGATTATTAGATTCACGGCACTATAAGTGGGCCATGAATTGGGAATTACCGCATGCGCCAATGACGTCTCAAAAGTTAACTGGACAGATTACAAGCAAACCGAGCAGGAAAGGAGACATCTGCACACAGCGAATTGTACAGCGTCTACTAATGTTTCAAATAAGGAACATTTGTGGGGGGAGAGTTTACTTCCACTTTTAGTCCAGGTTCACACTGAGCTGTGGGAATGAAGACGGGCGATTTCACTCCTGCATGTCGGTCCTAATTTTTAGCAGCAATTTCACAGACATCTGTGCGAGTTTCTGCACAGAGGTCAATGGAAATCTCAAGCTGAAATCGCAAAAAGTATTACAGAATCTACTTTTTGAAATCGGTGCCAATTAGGACAATGCTCTGTGCCACGAGCCCACCCTATTTTGAAGCCTTAAAAGCCTTAGAGCATTAATCAATTAGGATGAGGTGGCTATGAATAGAGGAGTGGCAGTGCCTGGGCACCCCTAATGGTAGGGCCGCCACTGCAGAATACATTATATTAAATTTATGAAGCACAATTATTTATTTGCAAAATATTATAACAGATATTAAAAAAAAATTATAGTAAATATATATATATTTATTATCATATTATTATTTTTTTTTATTTTTTAACATTTATTTAGCAAAAAAAAAAAAAAAAACTGTGGTGGTTAACCACTACAATACAGGGCACTTTCACCCCCTTCCTTCCCAGCCCAATTTTCAGCTTTTAGCGCTCTAGCGCTTTCAGTGACAATTGCGCGGTCATGCTACACTGTACCCAAATGAAATTGTTATCATTTTGTTCGCACAAATAGAGCTTTATTTTGGTGGTATTTATTCACGACTCCGTTTTTTTTTTTTTTTTTTTTCGATATAAGCGCAAAAATAGCGAAAATTTGGAAAAAAAACAATATTTTCTTTTTTCTATTTGAAAAGAAATCCAATAAAATCAAATTTTGTCATAAATTTAAGCCAAAATGTATTCTGCTACATGTTTTTGGTAAAAAAAATTCCGTTAAGTGTATAATAATTGGTTTGTGTGATCACGGACATATGTACGCAAATGATCATGTACATATGTGTGCAGGTGATCACGTACATATGTGTGCAGATAATCATTGGGACATGTGATTTTAGTGGGACATATGTGGGGGACGTGTTTTTATTTGGGGACATGTGTGTTTTGGGGACATATGTGGGGACTGTGTTTGTACTGTGTGGTGTGTTGTGTGTTTACACTACACTGATGATCAGTGAGTAAAAAGCTGTAAAAAGCAGCCCATACTCACTGATCATCAGCCGGCTGCAGCGTTCTGCTCTCCTCTCCTCAGCGGTGACTTCCGTGTGAGGAGAGCCGATTGCCTAGCAACCGGCTGTTTGTTTACATCACATGACGGCCGTGATTGGACACGGCCGTCATGTGATCAGGAGGGCCAATCACAGAGCCCTCCTGCCGATCTGAGATGTGCCGTGTCCGGGTGACACGAGCACATCGGGATCGCGCCGCTGCGCGGGCGCGATCCCGCTACTCCTGAATTACGTTCCTGAACGTCCTATCAGAAGTAGACGGCTCCCACCCGGCCGTATATATGCATCGGCCGGGTGGGAAGTGGTTAAATACCCCCAAAAGAAAGTTCTAGTTGTGTGAATACAATGATAAAAATGTACTTTGGGTATAGAGTTGAATGACTGCACAATTGTCATTCAAAGTGCGACAGCGCTGAAAGCTGAAAATTGGCCTGGGCAGGAAGGTGGGGTAAAAGTAGTTTGTATTGAAGTGATTAACCACTTCAATACCAGGCACTTAAACACCTTCCTGCCCAGGCCAATTTTGAGCTTTCAGCGCTGTCGCACTTTGAATGACAATTGCGCGGTCATGCTACACTGTACCCAAATGAGATTTTTATCATTTTTTTCCCACAAATAGAGCTTTCTTTTGGTGGTATTTCATCACCTCTGCGGTTTTTATTTTTTGCTAAACAAATAAAAAAAAATACCGAAAATTTTGAAAAAAACGTTTTTTTTGTTTCAGTTTCAAAACTTTGCAAATAAGTATGTTTTCTCCTTCACTGATGGGGTTACACTGATGGGCAATGATAAGGCGGCACTGATGGGCACCGATGAGGTGGCACCAATGAAGTGGCACTGATAGGCGGCACCGATGGGTGGCACTGATGGGCGACACGGATGGGCACTGATAGGTGGCACAAATTGGTACTGATAGCTGGCATGGGTAGGCGGCACAGGTGGGCATGGGTAGGCGGCACAGGTGGGCATGGGTAGGCGGCACAGGTGGGCATGGGTAGGCGGCACAGGTGGGCATGGATGGGCACTGATAGGCGGCACAGATGGGAACTGATAGGCAGCATTGTATTCTAATATATTGTACTAATGGATGCCAATCAGTGATTCCCATTTTGGGCACTGATTGGCATCCATTATGGGCACTGATTGGCATCCATTGTGGCACTGACTGGAATCCCTGGTGGTCTAGGGTGGCATACCTTGTCCTGGGCATCCCTGGTGGTCTGGTGGCGTCTCTGGTGGTCCAGTGTGGGCATCCTCGGGGGGGCTGTGCTGATAATCGATCAGCACAGACCCCCCCTGTCAGAGGAGCAGCCGATCAGCTCTCCTCTACTCGTGTCTGACAGACGCGAGTGAGGAAAAGCCGATCACCGGCTCTTCCTATTTACACTGTGATCAGCCATGATTGGACACGGCTGATCACGTGGTAAAGGGTTTCCGTCTGAGACTCTTTACCGAGATCGTAGTTGCCGGGTGTCAGACTGACACCCCGCAACAACAATCGCCGCGATGTGCGCCCCCGGGGGCGCGCAGCGGCTCATAATCCTGATCACGTCATATGACGTCCGGTCAGGATTATGCAACCACTTTGCCACCGTCTATTTGTTATAGGGCGGGCGGCAAGTGGTTAAGCAATGGTAAGCTTTAATATATTACTGCAGCAAGGAAATCTAGTTTTAAAGACAAGGCTTTAGGTTGGGTTCACACTCATGCAAGCTGAATGCGGGTTTCCCTGCATCCAAGTCGCATAGCAGGAGATTGTGACCGGCTCTCTATGGAGCCAATTCACACATCTCCGCAGAGGCTTCAGTGCGAAATGCACAGGAGTCCTGTGTGTCTTTTTGGTCCATTTCAGGTCCGAATTCAGCCAAAAATTTGGGCTGAAAGGGGACCTGAATCAGTGGAGATGCACAGGACCCCTGCTGTGAGCCGCTGCGTATTCCAGTGTGAACCCAGCCTTAGGTGGGCAGGACACAGGACCCATTCAGATCTAGTCTCTCTGTGCTGCCTGAGCAGCTGGAGGCATTAGTGTAGATCAGGGATATGCAATTGGCGAACCTCCAGCTGTTGCTGTACTACAAGTCCCATGAGGCATAGCAAAACTTTGACAGCCACAAGCATGACACCTAGCAGCAGAGGCATGATGGGACTTGTAGTTCTGCAACAGCTGCAGGGCTAATTGCATATCCCTGATATAGAGAATGTGCACATGGCAGTGTCACCTTAGAGACAACACTTTTAATGGGAGCCATTTCAAAAACTTAAGTGTTATTAGAAATAATAAAAATGAACCTGTGGTGAATAAAAATGAGTGAAACTACATTGAGATGGTGACTTCAAAATCACGGATGGTGACTTCACAATCTCCACCTCGTCCAATCAGAGAACGATTTGTGCTGATTGTAAAATGTGAAGTGTTCTCACAATGGCGCCTATGCTGAGAGAACAAACTCCTCCTGCTTTCACTAAGGAGCAGGGCAGCTGCTCAGCATGGGGATCTGCCAAGCTAGAATAATGTAATTCGGTAACAAAAATCCACACCTGGAATTCAGCTTTAAAAATGTAAATGCACAAATGCCTTTAAACAGTTCAGGTTTTCAAAGGAGTTCCTCCAAAAGTCTATTGTACCGGACACAGGTTGTTGGGTTTACTGCATGTAAAATGAAATGCTATGAGGAATGGAGAAGCTGTGCCTTCATGCATCTTCCTACTTCACAGATAAGAGCATGCAGGCTAGAGCTGCGGTGGTGTTGGTTGTTACCTCTTTCGCTGACTTACAGGAGTCAGCAGTTTTCATTGGCAGATTCTCAATTTCCAAGAGTGCACAGAGGCTATCTTCATTACAGCATGCTGATCTGTTCCCTATTTCACCTTTGCAAATGGCAGAGATGTTCTAGAAGCTTTTTGGAAGGTCCAAAGACACTTTGGGGATTATTTACAAAAGGCAAATCCACTTTGCACTACAAAGTGCACTTGAAATTTGAATTGCAAGTGGACTTGGAAGTGCAGTCGCTGTAAATCTGAGGGGTAGATCTAAAATTAGTGGAAGCTCTGCTGATTTTATCATCAATCACGTGCAAGCTAAAATGCTGTTTTTTTTTTCCTTGCATGTTCCCCTCAGATTTACAGCGACTTTACTTCCAAGTGCACTTTTCAAAGTTTCAAAAATCAGTTAGATTCCTGGAATGCAAGGATTGCTAATTGTCACATTTGCATGTGTCCTCAACCAAACTATCAAACCATAAAATGGCTGGTGTCCTTTCTGATCACGTGCAGCACCATGGCAGTTGCAGTACAAACAGAAGCAGCTTCCTTGGCTGTAAAGGTTAGGATAGTTTAATTCTGCTTTTAAAGGGGTTTTTAAGTGTCATCATTTTTCACCTTAATGCAGCTGCCCCCAGAGCACCCCCACTTTTTTTTCTTACCTGAACCTGATAGTTCCAGTGATGTGCAAGAGCCGAGCGACTCCAGCTGCTGTCTTGGGTCCTCATAGGATTGCTTAATAGCAGCAAGAGCCATTGGCTTCCACTGCTGTCAGTCAAATCCAGTGACTGGGGGCGGGGGAGAGTCTGGCTGTCTGTGTAAATGGACGCAGCAGCGGGACTCGTGAGCATGCCCGCACGGGTGCCCCCCCCTGGAAAGCAGCTCTCCATGGGGGGTACTTGATGAAGAGGAGCCAGGAACGCCATAGGGACACCTCAGAAGAGAAGGATCGGGGCCACTCTGTGCAAAACCCTTGCACAGAGCAGGTAAGTATAACATGTTTATTTATTTTTTTTTAAAAACGAACCTTAAGGCCTCATGCACACTGATTGTTTTTACAGCCGCTTTTTGTAGCAGGCAAGCAGGCTTTTTTTTATTTATTTTTTTTTTTTTTCAGCTGAAAAACCCCTCTGTTATTCTGTGGCCTCATGTACACACAGGCTTTTAGGAGCTCTAAGTGGCATAGACGTTTTTAACCTCCAAAAAAAAGCACCTGACACTGGTAAAAGCTGCTAAACATGGCTTAACGCTGGATACTGCCACGTTAAGTCTCGACAAGCGTTTCTCTTGCCTCAGTGGAGCCCATTGATTTGAGTAGAAGTTGCACCAGAAGTCGGGGACACCACATCCAATTTGCCATAGTGTGAACCTGGCCTAAGGGAGGGTGATAACTCCTGTAAGGTTTATTTTTGTCCTATTGGTGAGATTTACTTTCACTTCCTGTCCTGTGGCCAAAGCAGGAAGTGAAAGGAAATCACTGCAAATTTAGGGAACTCCTCCTATTACTTTTCTGGGGACAACCCAAAAGTTGTTTTCTTTGACTTTTACTTTAAAGTTTTCACAGAACTAGGCAGAAGGATATTTTGCCTCAATACAATGGGATATAATGGTACAAGTCAGTGCATACATAAATAACAGTATATTGGAAAGACAATCAATACCATTGAGTCATTCATTAATGACGCCAAAGATGAAAAAATATCGTTGCAGCTAGTGAGAAGAGAAGACGGAAGTAGAGGCAGAGAAAAGAGAATTATTACAAATTCTTTGTTTTAATAACATTTGTTTGATTTTCTTATTTTAATTCTGACATTAGTAGCAGTGGCGTGGCTAGGGGGGTGCGAGTCGCACCTGCGTGACAGCCGCCAGAGGGGTGACGCTATGGGCTGGGGCTAGGTGGAGGCGGGAGAGGCTCCAGTCTCGGGTGCAGTGTGCTAGCATGGAGGGGAGTGCCAGTAGGAACATTTGCTGATATCTCCTGCAGGGTGTCCCGTGTCTCTAGCGCAGTGATTGTCCCAGCCGGCAGCAGTGTCCGAGCGCCGAGGGAAGTTTCCCACATGTTCCTCCTCAGCTTTGATGTGTCTTCTGAAAGGACAGGAGGAGGAGCCTGGGAAGGAGATCTCGAGGCGCTGAGGACCCGGTAACTGATAACCGGTAATTCTGTGCTGGGGCAGGGATCTGAAGATTTGTGCAATAGGAGGAAATGGGATTCATGCTGGGAGGGATTACGAGGTGTGGGGTTTTTTTTTTTTTTTTTGTTTATGGGAAAGTCTGGAGGCGAGTGCCTTTTTATATTGGGATGTGGGGTTGTGCTTGTAGGGGGGATTTGGTGAGGAGGGGTAAATATCTGTGCTGAGGGTAGCTTGGGTGGAGTAATAAGAGAATTTTTCCAAGAAGAGGGGTTTACTGGAAGGGGTATATGGAGGTGGGGGATTTGTGATCAGAAGGGATATTTGGGGGGGGGGGTTGGGAATGATTTATGCTAAAAGGAGGGATATGGGATGATTTGTGCTGATTGGGGGGGGGGGGGGTTAAGAGTTTATAAGACAGAGGGGTTTGGGGGGATTTAAACTGGGAAGAGGGATATGGTGGGCATTTTGTGCTGAGAGGAGAGATTTGTGCAGAAAGGGGGTATATGAGGGTGATGACTTGTGCTGGAAGGGGGCATATGGGGGGGAGGGGCACTCGGCACAGTTCTTTAGACGATGGGGGTGACACCATGTTTTGCCACACCAGGTGACACCAGCCCTAGTGACGCCATTGATTAGTAGATCAAATTGGCATTTGTTTTCAATTGCAGTGATGAGAAAATTTGCAGGAGCAAGATGGAAAAGTTTTCTCAAACAAATGGATGCTAACAGTGCATATGGTTCTCGTTCGGGAAAGTCTATTCATTCCAAGCTCAAATGTTAAAAGTGTAGTTGTCTATGGCCAGTGTTTGGGTGTCTCCACTTTATGGAGGAGCAACGGAGCCTCTCTTGGGCTGCAACATTGTTGGCCTATGAAGAGTGAAGTGTTAGATGCACTAGCTAAATTAGATGTACTTGACCAGGGGTCTCCAAACTTTCTGAACAAAGGGCCAGTTTACTGTCCTTCAGACTTTAGAGGGGCTGGACTGTGGCCACTGGAATAAAAACCATGCCCAATCATTAGTATTAGGGGGGGGGGAATGGTGCCCCATCATTGTTATCAGTGGCAGGAATAGTGTCCCATCATTGGTGTCGGTGGGAGGAATAGTGCCCCATCATTGGTGTCAGTGGGAGTAATAGTGCCCAACTGATGGTATTAATGAAAGGAATAATGCCCCATCTGTGTCAGTGGGAGGAATAGTGTCCCATTATTGGTGGCAGTGGGAGTAATAGTGCCCCCATGATTGATGTCCGTGGGTATAATAGTGTCTCATCATTGGCGTCAATTTGAGGAAATGTGCCCCATCCTTGGTATCAATGGAAGGAATAATGCCCCATCTTTGGTGTCAGTGAGAGGATTAATACCCCATTGTAGGTGTCACAGTTTGGAGACCACAGTACTTGATTAACAAATTCAGGCCAAACTCCAGCTGATACTATTTTTGTTTTATTTTAGTAGTAAGGCCTGTATAACACGGGCTTCAGCTTGCATAAGAGCAGTGTGGACAGCAAGCTTTGTTGAACCTTTTAATGAAAATTCAGCTCCAGTTGAACACAGATCCTAATGGGAGTGCCAATTGGCACTTTAAAGCGGAGGTCCACCCTAAAGTGGACCTTCCGCTCATCGGAACCCTCCCCCCTCCGGTGCCACAATCGGCACCTTTCAGGGGGGAGGGGGATGCAGTTACCTGGATAATCCAGGTAACTGCACCCACTTCCGGGATAGCTCTCTGCGGAAAGGGGCGTAACTTACGCCCCTTTCCGCAAGTGCCCGCCCCTTCCCGCAAGTGACCCGCTGCCTGCTGGGAAACACACAGATCCCAGAGGCAGCGGGGACCGTCCTCATTGCGCAGCGCGGCTCGCGCATGCGCAGTAGGGAACCGGGAAATTAAGCCGAAAGGCTCCATTTCCTGATTCCCATACCCAAGATGGCGGCGGCAGCACTCGAGTGTCAATCTAGAGATCGGCTTCGGGTGCCGACATCGCGGGCGCGTTGGACAGGTAAGTGTCACTATTTTAAAAGTCAGCAGCTGCAGTATTTGTAGCTGCTGGCTTTTAAAAAAAAACAAAAAAAAAAACGCGGAGTCCCGGTGGACTCCCGCTTTAAACAAGGTGCTGGTGGTTGGCAATTACATCCCATTCCTTGCAATAAAGTAAAACATGTTTAGGGATCGATTTTTTGCCCCTCACCACCCAGTATATTTACCTGAGCCCTCATTTAATGCAATACTGTGCACATCTGCAGCTATTCTCATGGGTACACAGAACAGAGAGAAGGAGCCAGGAGCACCAGCGGGGGACCCAAGAAGAGGAGGTTTGGGGCTGCTCTGTGCTGGGAAATATAGAGATGTTTGTTATTTAACCGGATGCCGATGTACGTTGGCAGAATGGCAAGGCTGCGCAAATGGGCATATCTGTACATCTCATTAAATTTGCCGCCATGCCATCGCGTGCGCGCCTCTGTTGGCTCCGTGAGTAGGATTGTGGGTCCCGTGGACTCTATGTCCCTGGGGATACCCGTGATTGTCTCGCTGAGAGGAAGAATGAGGAGATGCTAATGTAAACAAGCATCTCCCCGTTCTGCCTAGTGACAGCGTCACTGATCATAGCTCCCTGTGATTGGGAGCTATGATCAGTGATGTGTCACAGCTAGCCCACCCCCCCCCCCCCCCTACAGTTAGAACACACCCCTAGGACACACTTAACCCTTACAAAGCCACCTAGTGTTAACCCCTTCACTGCCGGTCACATTTACACAGTAATCAATGCAATTTTAATCTCACTCATCGCTGTATAAATGTGAATGGTCCCAAAATCGTGCCAAAATTGTCTTGACGTTTCCGCCATAATGTTGCAGTCATGATAAAAATCGCTAATCGCTGCCATTACTAGTAAAAAAAAAAATATTATATAAATGGCATAAAACTATCCCCTATTTTGTAGACGCTTTAACTTTTGCGCAAACTAATCAATAAACGCTTATTTTTTTTTAAATCAAAAATATGTAGAAGAATGTGTATCGGCCTAAACTAAGAAAAAAAAAATGTATTTTTTTATATTTTTGGGGGATATTTATTATAGCAAAAAGCAAAAAATAACGCTTTTTTTTTTTTTCAAAATTGTCGCTCTTTTTTTGTTTATAGCGCAAAAAATAAAAACCGCAGGGGTGATCAAATACCACCAAAAGAAAGCTCTATTTGTGGGAAAAAAAGACATCAATTTTGTTTGGGAGCCACGTCGCACGACCGCACAATTGTCAGTTAAATTGGCGCAGTGCCGAATCGCAAAAAGTGCTCTGGTCTTTGCCCAGCAAATTGGTACGGGCTTATATGGTTAAAAAATAAAATTTTATATATATATATATATATATATTCCAATCACTAAAAATATGCAGTGTAAAAGTGCAAATAGGTTCTTAAAAAAAATGCAGTTCGGTACTTGTGTCAGCAGAGCCCGTGGATAACAGGAATATGTTGCATTTTCCTGCATTTAAAACATAGTTGCAGTGTTATCATTCTGTCAGCTGGGTTTGAATCTTTGCCTTGTTGCTGCTGGAGTCTGTGATGGCGGTGACATTACAGGTCGTAAACTATGGCACAGAAAACAGCTTGGAGCCGCGACGCAGGATTAGTCATGTGACTCCATAAAAACTTGATTTGTATTCCTTCCTCTTTTCATTCTCTCAATGAGATAATCAGAGTTAATCTTCTTGTTTTCTGTTTGAGACTGCTGCTTAGGTAATCATGTGAAAAAAAACTAACATAATATTAATGTACCGTATATACTCGAGTATAGGCCGACCCGAATATAAGCCGAGGCCCCCAATTTACCCCCAAAAAAACTGGCAAACTTATTGACTCGTGTATAAGCCGAGGGTGAGACATGCCTGTCCATCCCTGTGTGTGTGTCCGTCCATCCCTGTGTGTCCGTCCGTCCCTGTGTGTCCGTCCGTCCCTGTGTGTCCGTCCGTCCCTGTGTGTCCGTCCATCCCTGTGTGTCCGTCCATCCATCCCTGTGTGTGTCCATCCATCCATCCATCCCTGTGTGTGTGTGTCTCCATCCATCCATCCATCCCTGTGTGTGTGTGTGTGTGTGTCTCCATCCATCCATCCATCCCTGTGTGTGTGTGTGTGTGTGTGTCTCCATCCATCCATCCATCCATCCCTGTGTGTGTGTGTCTCCATCCATCCATCCATCCATCCCTGTGTGTGTGTGTGTGTCTCCATCCATCCATCCATCCATCCCTGTGTGTGTCTCCATCCATCCATCCATCCATCCCTGTGTGTGTGTGTGTGTCTCCATCCATCCATCCATCCATCCCTGTGTGTGTGTGTGTGTCTCCATCCATCCATCCATCCATCCATCCCTGTGTGTGTGTGTGTCTCCATCCATCCATCCATCCATCCCTGTGTGTGTGTGTGTCTCCATCCATCCATCCGTGTGTGTGTGTCCAGCCTACCTGTGTCCCGAGCCTTTGTCCCGAGCCTCCGTCCCGTGTCGTGCCTTGCCTTCGTCCCGTCCCGTCCCGTGCCGTGCCTTGCCTTGCCTCCGTCCCGTGCCCTCTTCGTCGGCGGCCATTGTAAAATTCAAAAGCCGCGCCTCCTCCTTCGCCTGTGATAGGCGGAACACTGAATTTCCCAGCAGCCTGTGTTCCGCCTATCACAGACGTCGTATCATCCTCGTCCGTAGTACGAGGATGATACGACGTCCGTGATAGGCGGAACACAGGTTGCTGGGAAATTCAGTGTTCCGCCTATCACAGGCGAAGGCGGAGCCGGAGGCGCGGCTTTTGAATCAGAATGGCCGCTGTCTGTCTGCTCGACACGCTGATCGAGCGGGCAGACAGCGATGACTCGAGTATAAGCCGAGGGGGGCACTTTCAGCCTCAAAAAAGAGGCTGAAAATCTCGGCTTATACTCGAGTATATACGGGGAAATCAGTCATTGAGGATCATTGCCTTTTAGTGCATGTTTGATATGACTTGATTCTTGTAGTGTAGTTTACACAATCACATTGGCACAAGCACTGCAGCTTTTGCTTTGCCATTTTTGGATTTAGGCCCCATTTACGCTGTGGCCTTTATTGTGGCGTTTTGTGAGTGTTTTGCAAAGGTATTTTTGCATACATTACAGGTTAATGGAAAACCTGTTGAGCACTGAAGTGTGTCTTGGGGACCTTCAGTCATGCTTCACATCGCTCAGGTTGGGGCTGAGGGCATCTGTTCCTAGTTTGCACACTGCTTATGAAGTCTGGTATTGCAATGTATCAGCCACAAGTCTGCACTAGTACAATAGAAAACGTATAAAATGGTATAAGCTACACATACTCTATATCAGGGATCTGCAATTAGCGGATCTCCAGCTGTTGCAAAACTACAAGTCCCATCATGCCTCTGCCTCTGGGTGTCATGCTTGTGGCTGTCAGTCTTGCTATGCCTCATGGAACTTGTAGTTCTGCAACAGCTGGAGGTCCGCTAATTGCATATCCCTGCTCTATATTGTCAAAAGTAATGGGATGCCTCCCTTTGCACCCACATAAACTTTAATGGCATCCCAATCTTAGTCTGTAGGGTTCACTAGTGCGTTGGCCCACCCTTTGCAGCTATAACAGCTTCAACTCTTCTGGGAAGTCTGTCCACGAGGTTTAGAAGTGTGTCTATGGGGATTTTTTTACCATTTATTGCAGAAGCGCATTTGTGAGGTCAGGTACTGATGTTGGATGAGGAAGCCTGGCTTGCATTCTCTGCTCTAGTGCATCCCAAAGGTGTTCTATCAAAGGTCCGGACTCCGTGCAGGCCACTCAAGCTAATCCATGTCTTTATGGACCTTGCGTTGTGCACTGGCCCAAATCATTTGGTGGAGGGGGGATTATGGTGTGGGGTTGTTTTTCATGGGTTGGGCTTGGGCCCTTAGTTCCAGTGAAGTGAACTCTTAAGATGTCAGCATACCAAGACATTTTGTGCAATTTCATGCTCCCAACTTTGTAGGAACAGTTTGGGAATGGCCCCTTCCTGTCCAGCATGACTGCGCACCAGTGCACAAAGCAATATCCATAAAGATGTGGATGAGTGGGTTTGGGGTGGAGGTACTTGACTGGCATTGACAGCAAATAAAATTCATGTGCATGTAAAGGCAGGTGTCCCAATGCTTTTGACAATATAATGTACTTGGCACTGTCATGCAATAAACAGAATGTGTATGGAAAGGTAGAAAAGGATAATTGGGATTTTTAAAGGTACCGAAATAGAAACAAATTGTTTTATAAATGTAGAAATTTATTCAAACCATAAAAGCAGAACATACAAAGAGTAAATGTTGATAATACAGTACTAGTACATGTTCTGACTGATTTCATCTCGACATGTTTCGCCTTGATATTGGTTTCTTCAGGAGACCAGAACTGATTAAAAATTAAAATGGTTGTTACCCTGCGCTAGCGATGTTTTGCTGTAATCACGGGTTTATCAGTTGATCACCAAACCCACAACAGGAATGGATGAATGTGATGAGAAACATAAGATGAACTAAGTTCTGAACTGTAGTCAAATAATGACCCCTTAATCAGAAAGATAATAAACCGAATTAGTGTGAATTTGAATAGTCAAGGAAATGGAAAACAACGCTGAGCAACAGTAATAGAGTTCCCTTCAGTCAAGAATTCACCAACACATCTCTCTCCTTCCCATGCTGGACCGCAAATAACAACCAAAATCTGAGCTGTTTATATACCTCCCCTCCACCCTCGGATTAAATGGCTGCTTTGATGCCAAAATTCGAGGGTGAAGACGCTCAGTGACCACCGATTACCGCGACCGAAGTTGCACTGGATATGATGTTATTACAGCGAGAACATCTACCGGAAGTGACACCCTAAAGATGGAGACAGGCCTGATGTGATGTCAAAACGTCAACAAACCCGCAAATGTCAGCAACAAATAGGGCAAAAGCTATGGAAAAGGATGCAAGGATGTAAATAACACCCAAGCCCAGAATGACAACTAGGCAAGCCGAAAAAAGACGCTTAAACGGGAAACAGATATTAAATCACAATCAGAAAGGGCCTAATGTGTATGGAGTTGGAAGAATAAAAAATGATAATCAAGCTATCAAATATGAAGCCTTTTGATTTTGCTGGGCCACGTTGGAAGAAGAGGAGTTGTCTTGGGCCACACATAAATTATGCTAATAATAACAATAGTTCATGAGCAGAAAGTCAGACAGACAGATCACTGAAAAGGGGGAAACGTAAAACTATTGCGATATTTCACACTGTTTTGGTAACCACTTGTCATGCAACATTGTACCCAAATGAAATTTAGTTCTTTTTATTTTACCCATAGAGCTTTTTGGTGGCATTTGATCACTACTGTTTTATTTTATTTTTTATTATTTAACCAATATTTAGCCCCGGAAGATTTCACCCCCTTCCTAACCAGAGCACTGCGATTCGGCACTGCGTCGCTTTAACTGACAATTGCACGGTCGTGCGGCGTGGCTCCCAAACAAAATTGACGTATTTTTTTTCCCCCACAAATAGAGCTTTCTTTTGGTAGTATTTGATCACCCCTGCGTTTTTTTATTTTTTTGCGCTATAAACAAAAAGGTTTTTAGAAAAAAATTTTTTTGCTATAATATCCCCCAAAAATATATTAAAAAAACACTTTTTTTTTTCCCTCAGTTTAGGCCGATAAGTATTTTTCTACATATTTTTGGGAAAAAATTAATCGAAATAAGCGTTCAATTGGTTTGCTCAAAAGTTATAGCTTTTACAAAATAGGGGATAATTTTATGGTATTTTTATTAATAAATTTATTTTATAGGTAATGGCGGCGATCAGCAATTTTTATTGTGACTGCGACATTATGGAGGACACATTGGACATTTTTGACACATTTTTGCTATACAAATGCACTGATTCCTGTGTAAATGACACTGGCAGTGAAGGGGTTAATCACTGGGGGGCAGGGAAAGGGTTAAGTGTGTCCTGGGGCGTGTTTCTAACTGTGGGAGGCATGGCTACATGTGACACGTCACTGATCTCTGCTCTCAATCACAGGGAGCAGAGATCAGTGACATTGTCACTAGGCAGAACAGGGAGATGCTTTTTTTTCCATTAGCATCGCCCCGTTCTTCCTCCCTGTGAGGCGATCGCAGGTATCCCCGCAGCGATCGAGTCCGCAGGACCCGTGACCCGACTCATGGAGGTCCCGGCCGAGGCGTGCACACGATGGCACAGTGGCAAATTTAAAGGGTCGTATGTACGCCTATTTGCTTGTCCAAGCCATTCTGCCGACGTACATCAGCGTGCACCGGTCGGGAACCGGATAAACAAAAAAAAAATTGAACACCACCCCCCAACATTTCTTACTTTCTTTCTACTATAAAAGATATCCAGTAAAAACATTTAAAAAATCTAATTTCTTCATAACTTTAGGCCAAGATGTGTTCTGGTGCGTGCCGTTGGCAAAAAAAATTCCCAATAAGTGTATATTGTTTGCGTGAATGCTATAGCACCTACAAAGTATGCTTTATATACACTGGATTTCTTTTTTCTTATACTAGTAATGATGGTGATCAGCGACCTATAGTAGGATTGTAATAGTGTGGTGGGCAATCTGACACTAACTGACGCTTGAGGGGGGTGGGGGGGGACTAACTAACTGACTGACGATGACATTTCCAGTGACAGCAATACTGTGATCAGTGCTAATAATCTACACTGTTGGTGTACTAATGAGACTGGCTGGGAAGGGGTTAACATTTATGGGCAATCAAAGTGTTAAATGTGTGCCTACAATGTTTATTGTGTGGTGTTTTCACTAAGCAAAGTGCCGGTTTTTCCTCCGTTTTGCAGGAATAAAAAAATGGCACCTTGCCACTGTCTAGAGAGCCCTGTGTTGTTTATCAACACAGGGCTCTCTTCTGTCATTCGCTCAACTGATCAGCAGGTCCTGGCCATAAATCATTATACTGATCGGTATGTGCTGGAGCGAATGGCAGCACATCTGGGGAAGTAGGCGCATGTGTGCGTGCCCCCTTCCTGGAAGAGCCGGATCACGTACACATACATAACCCAGAGCAGTGGGGCTGCTGTATACATGCGGTAGGTGGTCGCCATGTGGATAAACGCGTCAATAAGCTGGTTGGATGAATGTAGTAGTAATTCTCAAGGTGCTCATCAGATATTAATGATCCATTATAAGTTTATCCATACTATCGATTATGAGTGCTGTTTTGGTTACTAATATATGTCCAGTGTCAGTAGGGGGACGTAGGTCGCTTTTCTCACAACAGATCCAGTTGAGTCCACGTGTCCGTTTTATATGGACTTGTGTTGTGGTTAATGAGGATGGCCAAAATTGTTCCTAAACAGGTGGTCTAATCTGCAAGTGAGAGTACCATTCTCAGAAGACAACCTAGCATCAATTACATTTTATTTTTTATTTTTTATTTTTTTTATATTAAGCACATGCAGGCTAAGTAATCTGTAACACTTTTATGCACTCTTTATATATTGAGTAGTGGGAATGCAGGTTCCTGTTGTGATTTTAAAAGCTTAATGCACGCGTGTTTCCCTGTGTCACGCACAAGGCAGCCCATTATCTTTGTCACACCAAAGAAGCTCAGGGACCAAATTATTATTTTTTTTTCCACGATTCTTATATGTTTTGTTGGTTGATAATCGTAGCAAAATCGCACCATCATTGCCCCTTTTTTCTTAACTAAATCTGTTTTTATCTTTTGAATAAGGGAAGAATTTTATGTGACCACACATACACCCATACAACAAACAATAAGCTGTACCTAAGAAGGTGGCTCATGTACCAGTCTACAATGCCATGAGATGTGTAGCAGAGCATCTTCCATGTCAGAGGGATGCAAGTCAATTGAGAACCGGAGGGAGCTAGGATAGCCTCACAAGAATCAGAGAGCAACCTAAAGGAGCTGAATTCACAGCAGTAGAAGGGTCCTTGAGCCATCATGCCCATACATTGGTTTACTTTTTCTTACTACCCCGATTTTCATAACTGTCCTGGTAGAGACCGATGTTTTGGTTAACCAGACGTTTCCAAAAGATGAGGAGAAGAGGCATTCCAGTGCATTGTGATTGATTTTCTAGCATAGAAGAGTAACAGACTTATGCCGACCATACACTGTTCGAATTTCGAAAATCGTATGAATTTCACACCATTAGTGGGCTGCAGCAACAGCCGATTTTTGTGTGGAAATAAAATTTGAGGAATCGGACATGTTGGAAATTTTTTGAAAAACGAACGATTTTCTAATCAATGATGGGAGAATCGTGCGAGAAATGTATTAAGAAAAGAAAATTTACGGAGAGAAAAGAAGATTCCCAGCCAAGAAAATTCTTTTCTGTAGCAACATGAGGTGAAATTGAAGGCTTGTTCGGCCGAATTTCGAAAATCAATGGTGGCACCATCGAACACAAAAAAAAGAAAGGAAAATTTGTTCGAAATTCGACCATATATGGCCTGCATTAGGAGTGTCTTTTCTTCTTCTATGGTAGGGGTGAGGTCCAACAGGCACATTTGGGTAAGATAGGCTTGGGTTACCATACTTCTTGTTTCAAGAGCCTCCAGCCAGAACTGGGAATTGAATGGACAGGGCCAAAAGATTTGAAAAAAGGCCCCGTTCGGGTTATTGTATCTCCAACAGGCTGGTGACCGGGATGGCCCTACCTTGAGGTTCCTATGAGGAGTGAAGTGTTCTCTGTAGAGAATTTTGAATTGGATCAACCTGATCTGAAAAGAGGCCAGCTGGCGGAAGGGTGCATGCCTAATATTGGTCTAGTTCTCCTCGTCCATATCTGGTAAATGTCCCTTTCACTTCCTCTGTAGGCTGGAGAGATCTGAGTGGGTATTGAAGATGACGTGTTGGTACAGGGAAGAAACTGGTTTGGTAATAGAAACAAACCTGGTTCACATTGCACGTTTTTGCTGTGATTTGGAGTTACGGGCAGAATTGTGCCAGGGAGAGGTGCATAATAACATGTTACACCCTCAAGGTTGGGATATGTCTGGATTGTATTCATGCAGAATTGTAAATACTGAAGTGTCCACTTAAAAATGTTTTTACATGTAGCATGTTTAAAGGTGTAAAATGTATGAGATGTGTTTAGATGTATTCAGTATGTTTATTTTGTTTTGCCTTGACATATGCTTTTACTTGTGTTAGTAGTGATAAGGGCACCAGGTTAACAGCAGCTGTGCCTGTATGTGGCAGCCCTTGGGATCATACTACCAGCTGTAATGTTTTTATCTAATTTCCTAGATAAGTAGTCATATCTGATATGCTGTATGCCCGTGGAACTTTGTCCATAGAGCTGACCTTCACCCTCTCTAACCTTTTTGATTAGTTTTACTACTGTCTTTGTCTCAGTTGAGGTCTTGCTCTTATCTGATGTGTTGCAATTTAAGTAACATTCATGGGCATCAGAAAAATTTTATATTTTCAGTAGAGTTTGTTTCCATCAGTGTAATGTTTTGCAATGCATTGGAATTACAGACCCTGTCGCCAACTTAATATTCTGCAGGTAGAAGCACAAAGTCAAGTATTTTGAATGCTTACTCAAAGTGTTTTTTTCTATAAATTTTTTTATTTATTTCCAATGTGCCTTTGAGCTTGCTCTAAAATATGACTACATTAGATTAATTTATGTAGCAAAACCCCCTCCTCCTTGCATGGCATAGTCCTCTTCACTGCTGGGCCAACTTGTCTGCTCCTCCTTTCACCTTGCTAAATAGTGATGCCCATTTAACCCATGTGTTTTGGTGAGAATATGCCCTGAGTAGACTTCACTTCCTGTCCCCATGGTGAGAAAGGAAGTGGAGTAACGCAAACACATTTACATTTGTTTGTATATGACTCTGAGCTCACTGAAAATTATAGTTTGTGGCCCAATCCCCTCCATTAAAGAGGACTGCGCCCCCATCCCTCTACTCTATAAACATTTAACCTGATTGGGTGTTGGGGGGGATAAACAATCATACTTGCCCACATCCTTGTGACTTTTTCCTCATACTTGCCTATTTTTGTCCTGACTGTGCTGCCTGGGTTCCCATTCCCATGTCGCCATTTTTAAAATGGCAGTGATACTGCTCATGCACGAGATGAATCGCATGACATCATGAGCTTCGTCTTGCAGATGGACTGTACAGCACTACAGGCATCTCTTGTAGGAAAACACCCTTCCCTGGGATCTCGGGAGATCCTGGGGAAGGGTTTTTTTTTCCCCCCAAGAGATGCTTGTAGTGTCGTATGGCGCATGTGCAAGATGAAGCTCATGACATCATCGAATTCTTCTAGTGTATGACGGCATTCGTCTAGATCTCGCAGTTTAGGTATTGGTCTAACCTAAAATCAGTGGTGACATTGCCTTTTCAGAGGGCAGCAGGGTGGCCAGAACTAGGTCAACGTTGTCTTCTTGGAAACCAGGAAGTAGAAGTAAAAAGGTAAGTAAAGCAAAAAAAAAGTTTGAACAAAAAAGAAAAGCGTTGGGTGATTTCATATTAGCATACAGAGATGCACGCTGAAGTGAAATATAGGGAAAGGGGGGAAATGTCTGCCATAAGTTGGTAATACAAGAGTTCAGTGGGTGGACCTGTTGGCCCTCTCCCGCCAGACATCCCTTGAAGGAACTGGCGTAAAACTCTTGGTGGAACAACCAATGTTTAGGTATTTTGACAACATGCGGGGTCGGCTCTCAATATACGATGGCTGCAACAGGGGATGCTGTGTTGCATGGATGGGGGAATCGTACTGAGCAGAAAAAATTCTACATGTATATGGACAGCTTTAGGTTGTTCCAATCCATCATTGCCTTATTCTTCAACTGTTACCCCTACTAACAACCAAACATGCAAAAGTAATGTTGGCACTGCCATTTATTAATGCGTGCCAGATATAAGTAATCTCTAATGTGTTAATTAGTAGCAAAATATTACCTGATGTGAAATCCCTGATGAGTACAGGAGAACTTTGTATCTGAAGGCATAATTAGTGTGTACTCAATGACTGCCATCAGATTACTTCAGTACAGCAATAGTGATGAAACTACAGTTATCACCTCATTTTTTATAAGAGTCCCTTTACACTGATGGCACCCATTCCAGTCACCAGGGAATCCGTGATCCCATGCTGAATAGGAGCAGAATGGAATGGATGGCACATTCTTCCTCTGTGGATGATGCACTTTCTTGTCTTAATGGCGATCTTTACTGCATCTAAGCACCACGAAACAAAAACACTATTTTATTCATTTTTAATATTCAAAACAAACTCTCCCATCCATTCATGTCTCCATGCTTTATTTTGTTGAGAAATCACTTTGAAAAACACCCCCCTATCATTTCTGGCCATGACGATCTTGAGTAAGCAAATTTTCTCATCACTGCAGTCGAAAACAAATGCCAATCTGATCCACTAATGTCAGAATTAAAATAAGAAAATCAAACAAACGTTATTAAACAAATAATTTTTAATAATTCTCTTTTCTCTGCCTCTACTTCTTCTGTCTTCTCACTAGCTGCAATGGTATTTTTCCATCTTTGGTATCATTTAATGAATGACTCAATGGGTATTGATTGTCTTTCCAAGGTACTCTTTTATGTATGCACTGACTGGTACCATTATATCCTACTGTATTGAGGCAAAATATCTCCTGCTGCCAAGTTCTGTAAAAAAAACTTTAAAGTGGAAGTCAAAGAAAATCACAACTTTTGGGTTGTCCCTAGAAAAGTAATAGGGGGAGTTCCCTAAATTTGCAGGGATTTCCTCTCACTTCCTGTTTTGGCTATGGGACAGGAAGTGAAAGTAAATCTCCCCAATAGGACAAAAATAAACCTTTCAGGAGTTATAACTAAGGGCCGGTTCACACAGGGGGTGACACGACTTGCCGTGCCCCGACCTGACAAGTCGCCCCCGTTCTGTACTACGGAACCGTTCTAAGAGGAGCGACTCGAGTCGCTCCGACTTAGAAAAAAGGTTCCTGTACTACTTTTGGGCGACCTCGGGGCGAATTGCATTGACTTCTATACAGAAGTCATTTGCAAGTCGCCGCTGAGGTCGCGGCAGGTCGCGGTGCGGCAAGTCGTGTCGCCTCGCATCGCCCCCTGTGTGAACCGGCCCTAAGGATGAGCTCGGGCGTGTTCGCACACTCCACGTGCAGAGCCCGTCAGGAAGTCGGCACGGCACTGCGCTTATCACAGGCAGTGAGACCTTTCCCAATGTGCGGCTGCAGAGATTGGGAAATGTCTCCCTGTCTGTGATTAGCGCAGCGCCGTGCCAACTTCCTGGAGGGCTCTGCACGTGAGTGTGCGAACACGCCTGAGCTCATCCCTAGTTATAACCCTCCCTTAGGCCGGGTTCACACTATTGCAAATTCACAATAGCAGGAGAATGTACCAGCTCTATATGGAGCCGGTTCACATATCTCCGGTGTGAATTTGCACAGGAGCCCTGTGCATCTTTTTGGCCTGTTTCAGGTCTGAATTAAGCCCAGAATTCAGGCTGAAATCGAACCTGAAATGGTGAACCAGGACGCACAGGACAGCCAAATCAGCATCCAGTGTGAACCGAGCCTCAATCTATCCAAAATGAAAAAAAAATAGTCTTGCATTTAGTTATACTTTAACTGCAGCAGAGAAAGATCTAGCTTTCTGCCCTACCTGACAGATCTGGGAAGAATATCGGGGCTGTTTAACATTTCATAACTGGATAGACAGAACCAAAAAGCCTTTGGCAGGTAACATCCCTCGTATGTAATTCATCTGCAATTTAGTTGTTTGCCTTCAAGTCCCGCTTTAAGGCTCCATGCACACTGAAGCTCAAAAAAGCTATTTCTGGACGCCAGATTTCTGGCAGAAAACGCTGGTTGAAAAACCTGCTTTTAACAGCGTTTTATACTAGCGTTAATGAGCGTTAATGAGCGTTTTACAGCGTTAGCGTTAATGGGCGTTTTTTATAAAAATACACAGAGGACACTCCAAAAATCCCACAATGCATTGAAAAATAGAATGCCGAACACTAATGAACGAGCGTTAACGAGCGTTAACGAGCGTTAATGAGCGTTAATGAGCGTTTGTCGTTTTTGCCGCTGAAAAACGGCACTTTGAACGCGAATTTCTGGCGTTCAGAAAAAAGCCCATAAACTCCACTGCTCATTAAAGCTGAAAAACGTCCATGTGTGCATGGACACATAGGCTAACATAGAGTGGAGTTTATGGGCTTTTACAAAAAACGCCCAAACTCCAATAAACTGCAGTTTATCAGCTTCAGTGTGCATGGAGCCTAAAGGAACATGGATCACAAAGGAGTTGCAAGTTCAGCCATGCATTTTCACTTGCTTTGGTCAAATGATTCATGTAGCATTTACTTCATATGTCCTTAGCTCAAGCATGCAATACAGGAGGGTGTGCTTTGCTGAGAAAACCCCTCCACACCTCTCCTCCCCTCCTGAAGACTCCTGGGATGTATGACGTTATTTGCCTAGGCAATAAACCAGGAAGCAACTGAAGAAATAACAAAAAAATAAGTTTTAAACAAGTCATTTATGATATACCTTGCTATCTATTTACTAATGTTAGCAGCATGAGGATAAAAACAATCAGACCCCTTTCAGACCACACCGCACCTTGCGTCGGCAGTAAAACACCGCTATTTTTAGCTGCGTTTTACCGCCGGATTTGCAGCGGATTTACGAAAGGGTTAAAACTGCCGGCAATACGCCGCAATAGCGGCGTTTTGCCGGCGGCATTACAGCGCTGCCCCATTGATTTCAATGGGCAGCAGCGGTGGAGGAGCGGTAAACGCACCGCTCCTTCACCGCTCCAAAGAAGCTGCTGGCAGGACTTTTTTCTGATGTCCTGCCAGCGCACCGCTGTAGTGTGAAAGCCAGGAGGGCTTTCACACTACACACAATGGTGCAGCTTCTTTAGGGCGTTTTGCAGGCGCTATTTCTAACGCTATAGCGCCTGCAAAACGCAGTGCTGTGAAAGGGGTCTCAATGCTGATTGAGTGAGTGAAGTTCAACTTTAACAAGAATTGAACCTGTCTGTGGGGGAGGATGTTCAGGTCTTCAGAGATCCAGCATATCAAAGATTAGAGACCTTGCTGAAGACCTCTTTTGCTTTGGAAAGGGCTGCTACACAGCTGGCTCTGGCAGCCATTGATGGCATTCCGAATTGTGACGTTTCGGGTAAAGCGCCTGGTTAAGAAAGACTCTACAGGTGCTGAGAAGGGTCCAGTTGAGGTTTTGCATCAAGCCCTTTGTTTTGCGGTAAATTTCTTAGAGGAACTGCAGTCTGCTCACATAATTTGTAATAAAAACATCTAATATTTGCCATTCTGAAGCTTCCCTCCAACCAATTTGCATATTATTTTATATATACTGTGATTTTGTACTTGCCTAACATGATGCAGAAATATCCCTCCACTAAGGCTAGGTTCACACTGAAGCGATGCGGGAACGCCGCAAATCCGCGGTGGGTTCCCACATCGCATGCCTCCCGGCGGCAGTTCACACTGCCCTATGCGAACTGCTGGGAGTGTCAGTGAAAAGTTAATGACACCTCCCAGATCAGTTCGCATATCGCAGTGCGATCTGCAAACTCGGACAGGAATCGGATCACATGGTGTGAACACCCATGCGATCAGATTCTGCTGCGGACCAAAAAAAGGGTCCTGTGCGAGTTTGGAGCGGGTAAGATGCGAATTCAGCCATACTATCTGTATGGCTGAACTTGCATCGCACAGAGAGAGGATGTGATTTGCACTGCAGTGCGGTGCGAATCACATCCGGGTCTCCTAGCCGCAGCAGTGTGAACCCAGCCTAATTCTGGCTGCAGCAATTTTAAATGTGGGCAGCTGAAGCTGCTGCCTGTTCACTTCCTGGATTTACACAGACACACAGAGGCACACCTCCAGCTCTGTAGCCCTGCAGCTTTTATTGGCTCTTTTATGACTCATCCCCCCCTCCCATCCTGGCAAACTCTTACCAGAGTGAGGGAAGAGAGCTGTGCATGATGTCATAAGCCTAGGCCTAGGAAGTGGGCTGTATAAGGTATTTACTGGCAGAAAAAAGTGTTTTACTATCCAAAGTTAAAACAACGGAAGAAGATTTAATAGATGAAAAGTTAAAAAAATGGCTGAAGGTTCGCTGTAGGGCTAGGTTCACACATGTCCAGCTACATTTTGTAGTCAGTTTTTAAAAAGGGACTGGTGCAGTTTTGTTCACAGGTTCAGGTGCGATTCAGGTGCAAATTTTTAGTTGAATTCGCACCTGAAGCGGATGTAAAATCGCAAAGGACTCTTAAAAAAATTGCAGCTGTCCTGCACATGTGTGAACTGGCTCCATTGCAGTCCGAGTCCACATGTTATGTGAAGCGGATGCAGTTCAAAACGCATCTGAGACGCATATATGTGAACCGAGCCTAAAAAAATCTATCCAGCAGATCTCACGCCTGGGACTATTAGCCAATTCACATGCACAGATTTTTTTGGCTTAAGAGCTGGTTGGCTGAGTTACCATGCAAAACGTTATTGGCAAGCTTCCCAATTATTTTTATTACGGGTACTTGTATAGCGCAATCAATTTTACACAGCGCTTTACATTGGACCAATATGAATATATAATATTATCTAACAAGGAGCATGCAATCTGAGGTCCCTAGCGCGCACACACACACACACACACACACACACGGACACTGGTTGACTAAAGCCCCATACACACTATCAGATTATCTGCTGACTTTTTCCTTCAGATTTACCAAAACCATATAATATGAGGACAAACATTAGGAGTTTCAATGTGTATGCAATCAGGCAGGCCCTTCTACTACATGGTTTTGGTAAATCTGAAGGAAAAACTCAGCAGATAATCTGATAGTGTGTATGAGGCTTTAGTGCACCTGGGAGACTTCATGTCGTCGGTCGACATAAGACGCCTATCTGCATGTTCTGATATTCCCTCCTCATCAGAGGTTTCTCAGCTTTGCTATAGAGAATCAGTATTTTCAGTTTGTGGCCTTGCAATTTGGTCTGCACACTGCCCCTCATGTGTTCACAAAAATTCTGGTCCCAATCTGAGTCTTTTAAGGGTCCAGGGGTGCCTATTCAGGGGTATTTAGAAGACCTGCTACTCTGAGAAAAATCGGCTCTAATAACTGCAGCAAAAAGTAGACCTCACAGTTCAGACTTTGGAAAGATTTTGGTGGGTCCTCAATCTTCAAAAATCGTTTACTACCAACTCAGAGATTCGGTCCAGGCAAAAGTTTGTCTTACTCCAGAGCAATGTGTCTCTCTCAGAAGTCAGGTGGTTTTCCTGAGGGGACTGAGGAATCCCCAGATCCTAGCGTGCATGAGGGTGTTGGGGAAGATTGTTGTTGTTTCATTTGAGGCTGTCCCTTTTGCTCAATTTCATTCCAAGCCTCTGCAGCAGAATGTCCTGTCGGCGTGGGACAGGAGACCTAAGCCCTTTTACACACGGTCGGACATTCTGACAACCAAATCCGTTGGATTTTGTCCGAAACTGTTGCATACACACGGTCGGACAAAGTTGTGGGAAAATCCGATTGTACATAACATGATGACGTTATTTCGTTACGACGGGACTACATTCAGGCTAGTAGCCAATAGCTTTGGTCTAGGAATTTGATCTGAGCATGCGTGGCACTTTGTCCGTCGGAGTAGGTTACACATGATCGGAGTATGTCGGATTGGAGCATTTTGTCCGAAAATTTTACTGGCAAGTTGGAAAAGTTGGTCCGTTGGATATTCCGACGGAAACAGTCCGCTGGAGACCACACACAGTCGGAATATCCGATAGGACACATTCCATCGGAATCTCCGACCGTGTGTACCAGGGCTTAGTCACTGGATTCTTGGATGCTTCTATGTGCTGAATTGGGGATTTCCTCTAAGTTTGGAAGCAGGGAAATCTTTTCTTCCCATTTTGTGGAAAATGGTAACTGGACCACAAATATAATTGGGCTTTACTTGCCAAGGGTGTTTTTATATAGCTTATTTTTTATTCCCCAATTTCAGCTCCCCCCCCCCCCCCTCCAGCTAGGTAAGTGTTTGACTTCCCATGGAAGCAATTCAGCCCTTTGCAAGGTCATCCTGTTCAAGTCAGCAGTTTGGCTCATTTCCATCATTTGTGCCTGTTGAGTGTCCATATAAAATAATGGAGCTTCTATTATTTTCCTGTACAGATTAATAACAAGTCTGTTCTTGTATACATGCACACATATATTTGTTCATTCTTTCTTTAAAGAAATATTTCCTGTACACTTAAATGATGCAGATTGCAGTCACCCTACTTTGTTGAGAGACTCTGAAGAAAAGGTCAGAAGCACAGATGGTGGTTATACTATCTGCCACTATTCATGCTCCCCAGACTGCTTGATTAATCCTATTCTTCATTTGCACACTGATCGGAGGTCCTCAAAGGGTCATCTGCAAAAATTAAAAGCGGAAATTGCGCTTTTTTTGGGTAGGAGTTAACAAGCATTTTGTCTTTGTTTAGGACTCCCATGCCACAGGTGTCCCCGAGACCTCAGATATTTAGATTTAATTGGCAAAAGATCTCAGCTAGAGGTCGAATCTTCAGCAGGAGTGTTCTCTGTACAGACGTAGCAGAGAGGCTGATGATTAAATGAATAAATCTTCTTTGCTTTAGTGGATACCATGTGCAAGATGGTTTTGAATGTTGCCTGTACACTATAAATCTTGGTGGCATGTTCAATTTTCAATGGCTGTATGGATCTTTAAATAAAATACTGCCCCAACTGAGTTGGATAGATGCATAGCAAATGATACTGCTTTTAGCAGCCCATAGATTATTCAATTATCTTTCCTTCCACGGATGGGTGGAAAGAAATAAAAAGGCTCGATTACCCCATCAACACAGTGTTGATGGAGGAATGCCCCCTGTAGTGCTATTGTGTTCTGTGGGTGGGGGGTGCGGGGAGCCTTCTCAGCCAGCAGAAGACAATGATTACTGCTAGCAGCTATACCTGCCGGAAGTAATCGCGTGTAAAAAAAAAATAAATAAATAAAAAAAAAATAATAATATATAAAATTCTGATAGGCTGGGTACACTGACTTGGACACAGTCAGCCGCCCATTCATTGATCAAATCTCAGCCTGTCTTGCTGAACCAGCCACATTTTGATCCATGTATGGACAGCTTTAGTCTTTCCATAGCAAATTACATGGGGGCATGAGTAACTTTGAACTGCATATTGGTGACAGCGGAGTGCAGTGGGTTAATCTCTCTTTTATCATTGAGACAATAAAGATGATACAATATGTGACATTACATGCTCCAGTGTCTTCTGTCTTTGATGAGACATCTGCCTGGTTATGGTAACTCTAAATCTGGATATAGATACAGTATCAGTAGATGTTCTTGCACATTGTCTTCCTGAAAAAAATAACAAAGGATGCCTGGATCTACCACAAAATTCAATATATAATATTTAAATAATGCACGTTCTCTCATTCACAATTTACTTATGAATGCGGTTCGTGTGACCCAATTTGCATAAACAGAAAATAGGAGAAATAGGTATCTCCAAAAGAAGGTCACCAACGAACACTATAATCAATGCAAAATACATTTTATTACAAGAAAAATCCACTACTTTAATTCAACACCACAGGAAAGAGGAGGTTTTACAAAAATCAGACTAATTTAAAAACAGATGGGGCCGTGGCTGCATTCATCACACTCATACCACAGTCACCATCCCTAAGACCCCTTTCACACCAGGGCGTTTTTGCAGCGTTTTAGCGTTAAAAATAACGCTATTAAAACGCTCATAAAACGCTCTCCATGCATCTCAATGGACCCTTTCACACCAAGGCGTTGCGCTGGCTGAGCGTTGAGAAAAGTCCTGCAAGCAGCATCTTTGGAGCAGCTTTTGGGCGTTAAAAAAAGCGCTTCAAAAACGCTCCTCTCCATTGGAATGAATTGAAAGCGCTGTAAAAACGCCCTAAAAACGCCTATAATCCACCCTGAGCTGTAGAAAAAGTCACATGATCTCAAAAAAAGTAAACATGCAAGTAGAAAGAGAGCATCTACAACAACAGGACTGAAATTGTGGAAAGGTCACAATGATTTCCAAGCCATCAAAGTGCCAAAGAAATCGTAGAAAAATGTAGATTTGAAGTAAAACAAGACACTGCATTTACTTTATATAAACTGCTTGTTTTTACATGATCTCACAAACAAAAGATAAACATGCAAACAAAAAGATAGCATCCACAGCAACAGGACTAGCTGTGGGGAGGTAACATGATCTCACTGAAGCGTAGGATGCTGGTAAATCAGGAAATCCTGTTTGTAGAGGTGGATAGGAGCTAAGAGAAGATGGAGGTTGAAAGAGACCAGGGATTTGGGACCAGTGGGAGTGGGATTAGGGTTGGAGATTAGGGTTCTGGGACCAGTGGGAGTGGGATTATGGTTCTAGATTTGGGTTTTGGGACCAGTGGGAGTGGGATTATGGTTCTAGATTTGGGTTTTGGGACCAGTGGGAGCGGGATTATGGTTCTAGATTTGGGTTTTGGGACCAGTGGGAGCGGGATTATGGTTCTAGATTTGGGATTTGGGACCAGTGGGAGTGGGATTATGGTTGGAGATTTGGGAGCAGTGGGAGCGGGATTAGGATATAGATACTTACGTTCCAATGCTCATTCGAGTATAGTTTCGGAATTTGTCTGGGTGCACTCTTAGGTGCTCATATAGCAACACAAATTGCCCGATAGAGCTGTGTGTTTGTAGGATGGGATGAACCCAATACCGACGTTGCTGCCTCTGTTGGTGGATATTTTCCCAATACAGTAGCACAAACATCAAGAACAGCTCCATGAACTCCATCTTCTTTCTGTATCCTCTGTCACCTCACAAGATCCCAGGAAGTAAACAGGAAGTGATGTAGGGAGGTGAGGTGGCTCTTTGACGCCCAACGCTTGTAAAACGCTTGTAAAACGCTGTAAAAACGCCCACAGCGTTGCAGTAATTTTAACGCTAGCGCCCCAAAAACGCTGTAAAAACGCTCTAATAACGCTGTAAAAATAGCAGCGTTTTACCGCTGACGCTATGGGCGGTGTGGTGTGAAAGTGCTCTAAGATAATAATACTGAGTTAATACTATAGTGTCCAAAGGAACATCTATCCATCAGGTTCAATCAATAGCGGGTGGTATATCTGGTATACTGGGTGGGTGAACAGCTGACCAAGTGTTTTTTTTTTTTTTTCACTTCAATGAAGATCTCTGCCATTAAATATTTTGATATATTCCCCTTTCCTTTGGTGTTGAATTAAAGTAATGGATTTTTTTTTTTTTGGTAATAAAATTGATTTTGCACTGATTATAGTGCTCGTTGGTGACCTTCTTTTTGAGATACCCATTTCTCCTATTTTTTGTGACATTGTCTTCCTGACCAGTTAAATAGCAGCACTTTAGTTGCACGATTGCTCAAATTTAGGGTATTAAGGGAGAGAAAGCCATGCACCGATAGCAGAGAGCCAAGCAATGCAATACCAATTGCACTTTTTTTTTTTATAGCAGAAATCTGTTTATTGAGTTTTTACAATAAACTAAAACACATGAATAAAACGTAGAAGAAGGAAAACGGGGTGTGGTACATTTGTCAGCAGGCTACAATAAACACATAAGTGAATTGCATTCAACAAAGAGTTTGATATGAAAAAGGAGCTGCATAGGTCAGAATACATCAGAAAACCATCACTACTATTAAAAAAAAAAAAAAAAAAAAAAAAAAAAGAATATATTTGCTTTTAGGGTAACTTGGCTTAATTAATAAAAAGAAGGGGGTGGGGGAGGGAGGCAGGGAAGGACAGGAACATATTGGGGCCACCAGCACATCAGACAAGTAAGATTGAGTACTTATAGAAATAAGGATCGTCTTACATAGTAAATAGTAAGAAGCATAGAAATAGCAACCCAAATAGAGAGCCAAGCACCTTTTTTGTATCTTTATACCCTGAGCATTAATCAAGCTTTCCCAGATGTTACCAATTTACAGATAATTCCTACTAGCTTATGTGTGTTATTTCTCTTTCGTTCATTGACGGACACAGCATCTTCAGCTTGACTTTGGGGTTACATCGCCCCTTTAGGAGAGGACTAGGCAGAACATGTTAAAAACAGCAAAACTGCACAGTACCACCCAGGGGGCAGTCCTACTGTCTATAACCCCTCACACTGCATCCAGCAGCTCAGTTTTTTTTTATTTTTTATTTTTATTTTTTTTTCTGCCTAGTGTAGGAGAAGGACCATTGGACCTGGGAATTTTTTTGTTTGCATTCTTAATTCCTGTGATCTACAATCAACAGCCGGGCTGGGTGACAGGCTGGATAATATAGATTCTGGTAGTCTCCCCAGCCTGACCATCGTGAGCAGACCTTAGCTACATACTGGGTCAGCCACAACATGCCCCGTCTGATCCACGGGCGGCCAGTGAGCTAAATGCTCTGGGGGGCACACATATGGCCGGGCTACTGCTGTCTGTGTCACAGTACGCTGTGGCTGACAGCCACACTGTACTGCTCGGGTGATGGGTCTGTCTGTGGAATGTGTCCAGCAGTCCCCACAGGCAGCGAGAGATGGCAATCGTGGGTTACCTGGACAACCTCCTTCTGAGGGCAGCTTCCGCCTCAGCATTAAGGGTGGGCCCTTTGGTCCAGGAAGTCGTTTCTGCCTCTTCATTGGACAGTGATCACAACGGACGCCAGCCTGACCAATTGGGGGGAGTTTGGGGCATACAGTCATCCCAGGGACGCTGGACGCAGGAAGAATCCCGCCTGCCAATCAGTGTGCTGGAACTTCGGGTGATCAGGCGGTGCCGCTCCAAATGGGCACAGAGGTTGCAGGGGCATCCAGTCAGGATCCAGTCAGACATCGCCATGGCGGTGACGTATGTCAACCATCAAGGAGGAACAAGGAGCTCGGCTGCAGCACTGGAGGTCGCTCTCTTCCTGCGATGGGCAGAGCGACATGTGCCGGATCTGTCGGCCGTGTACATTCCGGGCGTAGAAAACTGGCAAGTGGACTACCTAAGTTGTCAGATGCTGGAACAAGAGGAATGGTCGCTACATCCGGTTGTATTTTGGCTCCTGTTGCCTAAGGTGGGCCACGCCAGATGTGGATCTCCTGGCTTCTTGACTCAATTGGAAGGTACAGAGGTTTGTGGCCAGGATCAAAGGATCCCTGGGCAGGTGCGGCAGATGCGATGGTGGCTCCATTAGCGGCTGATTTATGCCCCCCCACTCAAACTTATACCACTCTGCTTCGCAGAGTGGAGGCCGAAGGGATTCTGGTGATTCTGATTGGACCAGATTGGCCTCGGCGTCTGTGGTACGCCGACATAGTAGGAATGGTGGCGGATGTTCCTTGGCGGCTGCCGATGCGAGAGGACTTTCTGTCGCAAGGTCCAATATTTCATCCTGCTTTACCATCACTGGCTTTAACATGGCTGTTGAAAGCCAGGTGCTAAGGGACCGAGGTCTGTCGGATTTGGTAATCTCCACTACGCCGAGGGCACGGAAGTAATCTTTTCGGAAGATTTATCATCGTACGTGGACGGCTTACATCTCCATGTGTGAGGAGATGGGGTGGCGTCCGCGCACATACTCATTTTCCAGGATCCTGCTGTTTTTGCAGTGAGGAGTGGAGCAGAAACTTGCCTTAAGCACCATTAAGGGCCAGATATCAGTTTGGGCTTTTTTCAGCAACCCTAGGTGACTCATTTATTGGTGAATACGTTTGTTCAGGGGGTTCGACGTGTGGCCCCTCCGGGTCGACCACCACTTCCTCTGTGGGATTTGAATCGGGTGCTCTTGGTGCTAAAGAAACCGCTCTTTGAAAACATTAGGGTGATCCCCTTATTGACACTCTCTCAGAAAGTAGTCTTTTTAGTGCTTTTACATCTGCCAGAAGGGTTTCTGAGTTGGCAGCCTTGTCATGCAAGTCTCCCTACTTGGTCCTCCACAAGGATAAGGCGGTGCTGCGCCCACAGCCTTCGTTTCTTCCAAAAGTTGTTTCTGCTTTCCATCCAAATGAGGACGTTGTACTTCCGTCCTTATGTCTTCCGCCATCACACCCCGAAGAGGTTGCTTTGCATTCCTTGGATGTGGTCTGGGCTCTGTGGCTGTATCTGTCTGCTATAGCACCTTTTCGGAGGTTGGACTCGGTGGCTGGTCCGAAGAAGGGCCTGGCGGTCTCGTCGGCCACCATTTCTCGGTGGATCAGACAGATTGTGGTTCAGGCTTATGCCATAAGTGGGTGGGCACCTCCCTTTCCTGTCACAGCACATTCTACCAGGGCAATTGGTGCCTCTTGGGCTTTCCGACAGCAAGCATCTGTTTCTCAGGTGTGTAAGGCGGCGACCTGGTCCTCCTTTCACACTTTCACAAAATTTTACAAGGTTGATGTGAGCGCATCTTCGTATGCTTGCTTTGGCTGAAAGGTTTTGCAGGTGGCTGTTTAACCACCTCAATACAGGGCACTTAAACCTCCTTCCTTCCCAGACCAATTTTCAGCTTTTCAGCGCTTTCTCACTTTGAATGACAATTACTCAGTCATGCTACACTGTACCCAAATGACATTTTTATCATTTTGTTCACACAAATAGAGCTTTCTTTTGGTAGTATTTATTCACCACTTCATATATAATATTTTTTTTATACTTTCTCTTTTTAAAAGAAACAAAAAATAAATAAATTTTGGCGAAAATTTTAGGCCAAAATTTATTCTACTACATGTCTTTGGTAAAAAAAAAAATCCTGATAAGTGTATGATCATTGGTTTGTGTGAAAGAGAGTTTTATAGAGCCTACAAGCCATGCTACGCATTATTGAAAATGTATCAATCCTAATGCACTGATGGCCTATCTAATTTCTTGAGGCCCTAAAATGTCAGGACAGTACAATAACCCTCCAAATTACCCCTTTTTTTGGAAAGAAGACAGTCTGATTTAGTAAGAGGCATAGTGAATTCAGGGGTTCTAAAGGCATAAATTACACATTTCATTTCCTGAATACCTATCACATTTTTGAAGGCCCTGGAGCACCAGGACAATGGAATTACCCACAAAGTGACCCAATTTTGGAAAGTAAACACCCCAATGTATATTCTATGAGGCATAATGAGTCTTTGACTCCTATATGAAAACCTATTTTTTTTTTTTTTCTCACAAAGTTGTAAATTGATATCTTTCTAACACATACAATGCACATAGCCAAAATTACACTCCAAAATACATTCTGCTACTCGTCCTGAGTATGGTGATACCCCATGTGTGAGACTTTTCCACTACCTGGCCACATACAGAGGCCCAACATGCAAGTAGCAGCTTCAGGCTTCTAACACATAGCATGTACACACCAAGAATTACACCCCAAAATACATTGAGCAAAGGGTAAAAAAAAAAGGCTCCCCTGTGGTTTTAGCAGGCAGGAATACCGTACCAGAACAGTCAAAGCATTTGTCTAGACAGCCAAAGGAAATGTCCAGGAATTGTCCAGGCAGCAGACAGATATGGAAAAGTATGAACATGGTTCAATACAGTCCAAGGTTTAGCAGGCAGTTAAGGTAACAGGCATAGGCATGGCCAGTTCAGGTGGCAGGCAGAGGCACGACCAGTTCAGATGGCAGCAGGCGGCACTTTGTACATTGGGCCTTGGTCAGGTAAGACCTGAGGACAGGGGTAGAGGCTTTGTCCCACCCAAATCTCTACGAAGCCTCTGAGTCTCCAGACCTTAATCCGAGAAAACTAAAAACCTAGAGGAAAAATTTTTTATCCACTCGGAAAACCTTTTCTGGAGCCCCTCACATGTGAGACCCTTGTGCTGTACAGTGGCAGGGCAAATGATCAGTTCAGGAAGCAGGCAAAAAGCATGGTCATTTAACAGGCCCGAGGTCAATTCACTTTGAAGGCAGAAACATGTTTGGCAAAGGCATTGTCGTTAACAGTCCGGGTCATTCACAGAAATGGCAGAAAGTGGAAACTGGAAAAAATCATCTTCACTTTACTAATAGTGTAGTGAAGTATGATAGCTTGGATTCAATCGTTCCAATACAGAGGCCTGGCTGGGAGGGACAGTCGGCACAGTAGTATTGGGTGTCACAGCGAATTCCTCTACTTGAACACGCACAACATTTTTTTGGGGGGGGGGGGGGGTTTGCGACCTGTTTGGGTAGGAGGGAGGATTTCGGGAAAGTGCCTTTTATGGAGTCTGGCTACTGCATCAGAGCGAATTAGTTGAGTGGGTTGGTCATGGGGATAGACGAGGGCTGTGATGACGTCTTCTTGGAATTTTAGATAGGTCACGGAACTTTGGGTGCACTTATAAAATATAATATATGAATCGAACATGGCTAGTTGCATCAAATAAATGGCGACTTTCTTGTACCAAAACAGTGATCTCCTGGTGGCCAAGTAGAGCTGCATCATCTGGTCGTTCATATACACCCCCCCCCCCCCCATGTATAGGTTATACTCATGGATACATTTTGGCTTCTGGATGGTTCCACCAAGGTGTCATTGTGTTTTGTGGAAAGGATGTAGTCATCGTTTTTTTATTTTTTTATCTCTCCACTTCAGCGATAGTACCTCTTCAGTCCGCATACTGGCCATTTCACCCTGTTTAAATTTATAGGCAACCAATGTCTGTGGGAAGCCTTTGCAGTCCCACAGGCCACATGCCTGCTTTAGGTACAGATGGCGGAAAAGTGGGAGACTTGTGTAGAAATTGTCTACGTATAGGTGGTAACCTTTCCCAAGCAATGGTTGGATCAGCTGCCAGACAATTTTGCTACTTGTTCCCATGTAGGTAGGGCATCCAGGGGGGTTTAGCTGTCTGGCTTTTCCCTCATAAATTATAAAGTCATATGTGTAACCCGTGGCCCTGTCACGCGCCTTATAAAATTTTACCCCACGTCTGGCTCTTTTACTGGGGATATATTGAAGTGTAATAGGGATTCATCTACACCAATATTTATTGCGGGTAAACATCTGCTTGAAGCTGGCGCAAAAAAAAATTGATTAGGGGCCGAATTTTGAATAAATTATCGAAACTGGGATGATTTTGAGGGAGGCATTGGGCATTGTTATTGAAATGTAAAAATCTCATAATCATCACAGGTTCTGGGCATCATTGACGAATAGACTGGCATGTGGTGGATAGGTTGGGTAAACCAGTAGGAATGGATTTTATTTTTATTTTTTTATATATTTTTGTCAGCCCCATGTTGAGGGTTAGTCCAAGGAAATTTTTAAAAATTCTTCCATAGTGAGGGGTTTTCAAACAAAAGGACGGGCATATGAAAAACTTGGATTGTTGGCTATATGGTGGCTGGCGTATAGATTACATTGCTCCACAATGTAGGTTAGGAGATCATTTGTAAAAAAACAAGTGAAAATAATAAAGTGGGGTTACATTTTTCAATCTGTATCTGAGGACCTAGCTGGGCTGTAAAAAGGGGAATTACAGGTTCCACTGACGTATCGGGCAGCCATATTGGATACAGTAGAACATCTGGAAGGCTAGCATGTGTACTGCCTCGTTGATGGGATTCTCCGTTGCTAGCATCTGGCCTATCTTCTAGGAATGTTGCAGAACTGCTGGTGGATGCCTGCATATCATCTTGGAGTGCTGCGCTGCTGGTGGATGTCTGCGCCTGCTCATTTCTCCCGCTTCTCCTTGTTAGGATTCTATCTTCCTCGATTTCCATCTTGGAGCCACTGCTTTCCACTGGCTCATCATCGCTATCCGAGTCTGATGGAGAGAGTTCCCTGCTACTCTTGTCCAACATACTCTGGAGTATCTGGAAAGCCTCCTCTGCGCTGTACGATCTTTGCCATGTTGACAGGCAGATGTGTCAGATGGCTGGTGGCAAATGTGTCAGATGGCGGGCGGCAAATGTGTCAGATGGCGGGCGGCAAATGTGATGTTAGCGGGTGGCAAATGTGTCATATGGCAGGCGGCAGATGTACCTGATGGTGGCGGGTGGCTGAGACTGATGATGGCGGGCAGATGTGCCTGATGGTGGCGGGCTGATGTGCCGGCTGTTGTGCCAGTTGTTGATGGGCAGATGTTCACTGCTTTGGGGACACTAGCTGGGTGATCAGTGGTTAACAGAGGACAAACAGCTATACACTCAAGCACAGATCTCTCTTCCTCTCCTCACTGACAGGCCCTGTGTGAGGAGAGGAAGAGATGAGAGCAGTTACAATGTCTCTATTGACATTACATGACGACTGTGATTGGACACAGTTGTCATGTGATCAGGAGGACCAATCACATGGCCCTCCTGTGTTGCACGGCTCTCCTGTTTATATGCAGTGGCCGGGTGGGAAGTGGTTAAGGTTCCAACTCCTCCATTCAGGAGCTCTGGTTGTTATGGGTGGAGTTTTCTTGCTGTTCCCACCCCTCGTTTTTTGACACTGCTTGGGGACGTCCCTAAGGTCAAGATGGAGATGCTGTGTCCATCAATGAATAAAAGAGAAAATAGGATTTTTGTACTCACCGTAAAATCCTTTTCTCTGAAGTTAATTGACCGACGCAGCACCCACCCCTTCTATTATGTTTGTACTGATTTTGAGGAACTGAGCTGCTGGATGCAGTGAGGGGTTATAGCCAGTAGGACCACCCCCTGGGCGGTACTGTGCAGTTTTGCTGTTTTTTAACATGTTCTGCCTAGTCCTCTTCTAAAGGGGCAATATAACCCTAAGGTCAAGATGAAGATGCTGTGTCCGTCAATGAACTTCAGAGAAAAGGATTTTACGGTCAGTACAAAAATCCTATTTTTGCAGGTGCTAAGAGTAGGCGGGTTTTGAAGATTTCCAATGTAACAGAATTTCTCTTCTGGCATAGAATGCAGCATAAAAAACAAAAAGCTTCTGGTATCTGGTAGCCTCAAGAATATCCATAATTCCCAAAAAGAAAAATAAGTGGGTCTTTGGGCAACTTCGGTTTTCCTACTGTATTAAAGGTTTGAACCATTTCCTTCCCGTAAGTCTGGAGCAGAGGACACGTCCAAAAAATATGGAAAAACGTGCCCACGTCCACTCTAAATTTGTGGCATGTGGCCGCAACCATGGGGCAAATTGCAGATAACCTCTGCGGGGTATAGTATACCAATGTAGGAACTTTATTTGTATAAAACGATCCTTAGCTGCAATCATGTTATGCAAAAAATGTTAGTACTCATCCCAATCCTCTGTAGTTGGTCAAGGATGGAACATCAGTAGACCATGCACTGTAAAGGGAGGTCATATGTGGTATGTCTATAGACAAAGTAAAGTTCTATAAAAAGAAGAAAGCAGTTTAGTCAAGTCATGCTTACACAACAGTCGTTCAACAGGATCAACCTTCATTATCAATTATCTTGGAAATTGGGTGTGAACTGCATGTTGTAATTACATAAAACAAAAAAAATTGGGTAACTTAAAAGTAAATTTAGGTGCATCAAAACTCAGCACACCCCATAGCATAACATGGTATATTTGAGCATCTTAATCCTGTGATTTGCCCGGAGTCGGGGTCCAGAATCATATGCAGGTGGAGGAGAATTGTGTTTCTGAGTGGAGTCTGTGGAGAGGAGTTCTCAAATTTAAATGATGGCCTAGCTTGCCTCCAAACTGTTAGCCCCCGTACACAGGGTCAGAAATTCTGACGGAAAATGTCCAATCGGATTATATTGTCGGAAAATCTGATAGAGCCCACACACAATCGGACTTTTTCTGTTTGAAATTCCAACGGAAAAAATTTGAGAGTAGGATCTCAAATTTTCCAACAAAGTGCCACGCAGGCTCAGATCAAATTCCGAGACCAAAGCTATTGGCTACTAGCCTGAACGTAGTCCCGTTGTAACGAACGAATGTCATCACGTTCCGAACGATCGCATTTTCCGACAACTTTGTCTGACCGTGTGTATGCAACACCAGTTTTGGACAAAATCCGTCAGAAAAAAATCAGACAGATTTTGTGGTCGGAATGTCCGACTATGTGTACGGGGCGTAGAGTAGTGCGCATGGGAATTGTAACTGATGCATTAGAGCTGGACCTCTGAAAGGTATATTACTATGCTCCGAGTAAGAACCTAGAAGTGCAGCTGGGCATACCACCACCATACAGTAACCAGCACTGCAGCCCAGTAGTATACAAAAAATTGGGAAGCACCAATCCACCCTCAGTGAGGGGCAGATGTAACATAGATTTTGCTAACCTGGAAGTTTTACCTGCCCAGAAAAACAAAGTAATTATCAAGCTTTTGGAAAAATTCTCTAGTCTAGGGTACAGGTGTCTGGCAAAAAAAACCCCACAAAAACCTGGACAAAAAAAAAACATTTTAAGGAAGTTAACCCAACCTATTGGACTGGTAGAGACCCGATTTATTGTAACATCCCTGAGGGTGTCATCTGCGTACATGGAGGTCTTTCTTCCCAGGGCCTGACCGTTAATCCCCATATAGAAGCATCTGCCAAAATTTGGAACATCTGTTATCTTATCAGTACATGTACACAGGGTCGTTTATAATCGTTTATAGGCAGTTGCGTTTAGAAGCATTTTTTTGAAACGCAAAAAAAAAATGCTTTCAGGATTTGATGTTCAGAGGCATTTTGAAACACTAAATGCCTTTTAACAGCTTGTAAACGCTGCTAAATGCGGTAACTCGCATTTAACAGCATTTTGTTTACAGATGTTTTTCACTTTAACAAAGAAAAAAACAAAAAAAACACACACACACACACACACACATACATACATACATATATATATATATATATATATATATATATATATATATATATATATATATATATATATATTATAATATTTACGCAAACGTGGCATTTTTAGACATTGATTTAACTTGACAGCTAGAAACTAATCGGGAGAGGTTAAGCGATGTCTTGTGTACATGAAGCTTAAAGCCCCATACACACTCAGGTTCTTCTGCTGAGTGTTTCCTTCACATTTCCCAAAACCATATAATATGATGTCAAACCTTAGGAGTTTCAGTTGGTATGCAATTAGGCAGGTCCTTGCACTACATGGTTTTTGTAAACCTGAAGGAAAAACTCAGCAGAAAAACTGATAGTGTGTATGGGGCTTTAGAGGCGCTTCTCTTTTTTATTTTTGTCCTTCATGTATTTAGAGTCTGCTATAGCTCTAAAGCTTGCCCTAGGGTTGGATCTGCTCGGACTTATTATGAACTCGCATATTATACTTTCATGAACATTGTTCATAGCAGATTAGGTATAGTGACCAAACCATTTTATATATATATATATATATATATATATATATATATATATATATATATATATATATATATATATATATATATATATATATATATATATATATATATATATATATATATATATATATATATATATATATATATATATAATATATATATCTCTATCCGCTTTCCCTTTTTTACTTCGCTGCATTGGAGGCCAGAGGAGAGATTTGGAATCTAATGCCGCGTACACACGACCAGACTTTTCGACGGACTAGGTCTGACGGTCTTCCCGACTGACTTTCCGAATGAACGGACTTGGACACACACAATCACACCAAAGTCCGACGGATTTGAACGTGATGACGTACAACTGGACTAGAATAAGGAAGTTTATAGCCAGTAGCCAATAGCTGCCCTAGCTTTGTTTTTTGTCGAAAAAATTTGAAGCCTGTTCTATTTCTAAAATCCGCCAGATTTTTAGACAGCAAAGGTCCGATGGAGCCCACACAAGATCGAATTGTTCGACTGATTTATTTCCGTTGGACCTTTGCTGTCCAAAGTCCGGTCGTGTGTACGCGGCATAATAGACCCCAGATCTCTCCATAAAGAGGACCTGTCACGGCACATGCTTTTACACGTGATATTGTTCATCCCTTGTAATAGCCATAAAGTTGATAAAAAAAAAAGTTAAAGTTGCAGTGTTAAAAAAAAAAAAAAAAAAAAAAAAAAATGTAATATACAATAGGTATAGGTAATTGGATTTGGCAAGTACTCGAGGAAACGTATCGGTACTCATACCTGGTTTAAAAAAAAACTAGTTTCAGTGCATCCCTATTTTTTAAAAAAAAAAAGTGTACTGTACATTACTAGTTTCTAGTGGATCCGTTTTAATTTCTCTCGGCTCCCTGACCATAACCTGGCTTCCAGTTCTTGTTTATATAATCATATCTCTTGCCAGCAGATGAACTGGTTTAGACAGTTTTCTTTCTTACTAATGGCACAAACAACATGCCTCTCCATGTGTCTTGGCATAGAAACCAGTTCCTAGAATGGAAGAATTGGTGCAGATGTTTGCTGCTGCATTCCAGCTTACTCCTATATCTGTGGACTTTTCATACAATTCTAACCCTTGCTATGAAATTTCTGTATTCTTTTATCCAAACAACTTTTTTTCTTTAATATGGCTCTTAAAAACCGATTGACTTTTGGCGCTTATCTCCAGTTAGAATCAGAAATAGTATATCTCATGGTAAGATTTCTTTAACCAGTGCTTCGTATCTTTGCAGGAGCCCTTGCCCTTGTTTACTTGGCTGCCAATGTATGTTAAAGTGTATCTATGGTCAAAATTGAAAATCATATATTCATTTCCACATTGTAATTTAATTATTTTTAGGCTACTTTAACCACTTGTGGACCTGTAAGTCACCGCCTGCTTCCAGGTTTAGGGCGTGCACATACCCCCATCTACTATACCCGCTGTGATTTATACACAGCTGGAGTCTGCCAGCAAGTCTTGGCTGGGACCTGCTGATCGGCTGTGTCCAGTCACAGCTCAGAGCCCAGTTTACAGTCATTACAGGGCTCTGTACAAAGGAAACGATCTCTCTGTTTTCTTATCATTGCTTTGGCATAAGGAACAAAGGCATTTAGTAAAGGCAGCACATATTACACACACTTCATAGTGTTTGGCATACATTTAACCCAGGGCTTGACAAATTTGCTTGGAATCTAGGAGCCAGCTTAAAAAGTTAGGAGCCAGGTCGGTAACGGCGATCCGGACCTGTCCCTGGCCTGACATGGAGACGAGTGAGGGGAAGATAGCGCCGCAGCCCCCCCCCCCCCTTTTTTTTTTTCCTTAATTAAAATAATTTTTTTTTTTTTTTTACTTTTTACAAAAAAAAAAAATTATATATAATTAAATTAATAAATAAAATTAATTAATAATATATATATAATATAATGAGAAGCCATTTACCAGCCACCACACTCACCGTTGGGCAAAAGGCGCCAGATGACGCCCACAATCACTTCCTTCTCTTCACTTTGGGAAGGAAATGGGCGGGCAGTGAAAAACAGGCAGGGGAGCTTCACTCCATTAGGAATTAGCATTATTGGAATAGGGTGTAATTTCTACATCCACCACAAGATGGCGCCAGACTACCGAAAGATTTTAGAAGGCCGCAAAGCCGCGGCCTCAATTACTGGCCGGCGCGGCCCGATGCAATTGCGCGGCGGAGTTCGGGGTCCAAATGGAGACGGGATACCCCAGCAGCGTTGCCCCAGTCACCAGGACACTAATTCTAGGCGCAAATGCGACCAGGCGCCCGGGGTTTGTCGAGCCCTGATTTAACCCCTTGATCGTCCTAGATGTTAACCCCTTCCCAGCCAGTATCATTACAGTGACAATGTGTATTTTTAGCACTGGTCACAGTCACTGTATCAGTGTCACTGGTGATGTCAGTGGCAATTAGTCAGTTTTATCCAAGCGTCAGTTAGTGTCAGATTGCCTGCCACAATTCCATTATGAGTTGCTAATGACCACCATTACTAGTTTAATAAAAAATAAAATAAAATCCAGTGTATATATACCATCGTTTGTAGACACTATAACTTTCACACAGACCAAGCAATATACACTATTTTTTTTTTTTCTTTTGCAAAGATATTTATTAGTATTATCAGAAATAAGAAAAATATACAATAAGTACAACATCCATTTCTTGGTCAATCGTGACATATAGTAGTGGCTACAGATACGTGTCAGCAAATAAACAGCCTATAAGTACCCTCCTATTATTATTTGGTCAGGTAATAGGGCTGTAATTGGCATAGAACCTAAACACACTGAAAACAGCAATAACATAATCAGGAAAACAATACTATGTAGATTCAAGACGTATTATGTAGTGAAAGGGGTTGTAAAGCCTCGCCGTTTTTCACCTCAATGCATTGAGGTGAAAAACCTAACTATTTTAGTGCAGCAGACCCCCAGATTCCCCGTTTTACTCACCTGAGCCCATTCGCTCCCATGCTGGAGATGCGCACACCCTCTCTGGCCGGTGTCTCTGCTCTTGATTGGATAGATTGATAGCAGCGCAGCCATTGGCTGTGCTGCTGTAAATCAAATCCAATGACATGGGCGCCGGGGGCGGAGCCGAGTCCTGCTGTCTTTGTCTACGGACGCAGCAGTAGGACATGGGAGCGCGCCCCCACGAGTGTCCACAAAAGGAGAGAGTTTCTCCGATGGGGCACTCGAGAAGAGGAGGAGCCAAGACTGCTGCGGAGGGACCCCAGAAGAGGATCGGGGCCACTCTGTGCAAAACCAACTGAACAGTGGAGGTAAGTATGACATGTTTTGTTATTTTGTTTAAAAAAAAAAAAAAAACCTTTACAACCACATTAACTACAATTCATACGATTCTGTGGACTTCTGCTAGCCCTACTCTGGTATATAGGACCAACAATGGCATAAGGGTTAAATCAGCATGCGGAAGGACGAGGAGAGAAAAAGAAATGAAAGGGAATAGAAAAAGAAAAGATGCAAGAAGCGTTTTTTGTTTTACCAAAGACGTAGCAGAGTACATTTTGGCCAAAATTTATGAAAACATTTTTATTTTATTTTTTTTTATTTTTTTTATTGGATCTGTTTTTTTTATTTTTTTGGTTTTATATCACAAAAAATAAAAAAAACCCAGTGGTGATCCAATACCACCAAAAGAAAGTTCTATTTGTGGGAAAAAGGTTAATTAAATGTTGTTTTCGGGTACAGCATTGCATGACTGCGCAATTGCCAGTTAAACTAGTGCAGTGATAAATAGCAAAAAATGGCCAGGTCATGAAGGGGGTAAAGCCTTCCAGAGCTGAAGTGGTTAATAATGATTAAAGTTTGTAAACCACATATTTATTTGAATTCTGTGACCCGTATTCTCTGTCCTGTGGGTATGTACTGCTGCACCTTGTGGTGAACCCTCTGTATTTGCTCTTGTGAAGTCTTCTCTTGATTGTAGACTTTAGCAATGATACCTCACCTTCTGGAGAATGTCTTTCACTTGTTTGGATGTTGTAAATCAGCTTTGCTTTACCATAGAGAGGATCCTGCAATCATCCACTACTGTTGTCTTCTGTGGACATCCAGGCCTTTTTATGTTGCTGAGCTCACCAGTGTGTCATTCTTCTCTCAGAATGTACCAAGATGTTGATTCGGCCACTCCTAATGTTGCTGCTATCTCGCTGATGGATTTGTTTAGTTTTTGAAGCCTTACAATGGCCTTTTTCACTTACATCGACCACTCTTTTGAATGGATGATGTATGTTCACAGCAATAGATTCCAAATGCAAATACCACACTTAAAATCAATGCCAGACCTTTTACCTGCTTAATTCATGAAGAAATAACGGAGTAGCCCAGCCCACACCTGGCCATGAAAGTGCTTTTGATTCAAGTGTCCAACTACTTTTGGTCCCTTGAAAAATGGGGGATGGCGGCTGTTCTTAAGATCTGTCATTTCTAAACCTTTCAATCAAAATTTCCAACAATAAATGTTCGATGTGAGCTTGTCGGAAATCCTGACCGTGTGTAGGCTCCATCAGACATTTGCTGTCGGAATTTCCGATAACAACTGTTTGAGAGCTGGTTCTCAAATTTTCCAACAAAAAAAATTTCTGATCGTGTGTACACAATTCCGAGACACAAAAGTCCACGCATGCTCGGAATCAAGCAGAAGAGCTGCACTGGCTATTGAACTTAATTTTTCTTGGCTCGTCGTACATGTTATACGTCACCACGTTCTTGGCGATCAGAATTTCTGACAACATTTGTGTGACCGTGTTTATGCAAGACACGTTTGAGCCAACATCTGTCGGAAAAAAATCCATGGTTTGGTTGTCGGAATGTCTGATCGTCTGTACGCGACGTTACTCTGATTTGGATGTACATACCCTCAAATTTAAAACCTGAGTGTGCACTTTCAGCCCACATCCATTATAGAACTATAGCTTGAATATGTTTTGGTAAATACCTGAAAAAGCTAAAATTGTGCCTTTGTCCAAATATATATGGACCTAACTGTAAGTGAGCTGTGGGTCTGCGTGTACATATAGAGAGCGCTAGCAGATAGATTACATAGAGCTACAGCTCTGAGTGTTCTTTTCTTATTATGAATGAACAAGCAGCACTAATTGTACATTTATAATATTTACATATCACTCAGTTTAGAGAGGGGATGGGGCTCTGTTTGGCTCCCACAGGAACACTCATAATTTGGGCTTCAAAAGGGGTGGCACTACAGTCAGAATATTTGGGTGCATTTAGGGGACAAGGAGAACACCAATCAGAACCATTTGCCTTGGAGGAATAACATTTTTACAATTTTTATTGAGAATATGTAGAATGTAAAAGAAAATGTTTCCATTTCATTACGAATTTTTCAATATGTTTAGACTGGCAATTTTGTTGAATGTTTTATGTGAATTTTTAGTGTAAATGTGCTGCTTTGTAGTTTAAAAATTCTAAAAAGTAAAGATTAAATTTTTCTGGTATTATAATAAAGCATTATATAGCAGCAACAGTTTGAGCAGAGCTTTATAATATAAATGGTGATATTACAATATATTCCAACACAGAAGTAGTAAGGGGACCCTGCTCATGGAGTTTACAATCTAATGAAAGACATTTTTGTTAAGTACGCTGCTTCATTAAATTTTATATATTGGCCTCTTGCACCACCTTGTGGCTGTACTTGGTTTAGCAAATACACAGATTACCGTATTGTTGATCGCAAGCTGATAAATTACTATTGCTAACCTCTAAAAATGCTAGATTTGGTTTAGTTTATTCTGAGTCACAACCCTGGAACAAAAATGCAGATCAGGATGACTTTGCTCTGATTCCATTGGTTCCATGTTTGTTCCAGGTCTATGGCTGTGAAAATACTGAAAACTGCAAGCAGCTAGTGTTTTCTTCAAAAGGTCAAAAATGGAAAGTTCCATATCTCTCACAGTATGTTCCCTTTTAAAGTGACCCTTTTACAAAAGATTGTTCTTAAACCTCTAATGCCTGTAAAAGAAGTCATGGTGTACCATTCGGATTTTTTGCCATGCAGAGTCTTAGGGAAATTGGACATCTAAGTAGCCTAATAAAAATGTGATAAAAGATGATCTGCTGTCGGCAGTACCAAGTGCCAGAAGTTGCTAAGTGGTTTCCAGCTATCCCAGTGACCTGACTGTTGTGTCTGGTGTCCTATGTAAGATCCAGCTTGTCTTCTGTCCTCTTTTGGACATGTCCTTTCTATTACTGACTCTGACTAAATTCCTACCTTCTTTGATTAGCATTGATTTGGTACCTTTACCGATTTATTTGATCCTAGCTTCAGTTTAAGCTTTTTCCCGCTTGTCATTTCTTGATGAATTGGTACCTCTGCTGCTTGGCTATTGCTGACCAATGCTCATCCTCAATAATGACCCTGTGTCCTCCTCCTACGTGTTTTACATCCACATTTGTGGTTTATATACTTCAGCAAAGATTTGATATGCTTGACACCATTCCTGTAAGACCGTGTCCAGCTTATCAGATCATCCACTTCTTGCCCTCTAGCCCTATAACCATCTCCAGGAGTTGGACAGGAGGTGCAAGGGAAGCCTCCTTGTCATTTTGGTCTTCACCAGGTACGTGATACAACACTGTACCCTAAGAAATTGCCGCTCCAGGCAATCAATATTCAACTTCGGTGACTCCTACTCAAGGATTCAGGTGGCTAAGGAGCCCCTCTATTGGCTTTGTGGTATATACTGGAAAGAGAGAAACACTGCCACACACCAACCAGGCCTGAAAGGTGAATCAACAACATGGTTTCAGCCTCCATAATTAAGCCCTGTGGGCAGGGTCAAATGCATCAAGGTCATGGCCTGGGTTGAGTCAGGCTGAAGCCGTTTTTCTGATTTACGGGGAGGGTTGGTGTGCGTCGATGTTTATCTCTTTCCAGTACATGACACAACAGCTATGCTTTTTATATGATGTCTCAGTTAATTATCCAATTAAAGTAACGCTTTCCTGGCCAGAGGCCATTGATATCTATGCTCCCAGGCCAATGTAGTACCATCTGTATATGTTGGTTTGACTTGACTATAACTGTGTGAGTAATTTGTCAGCCTTGTTAAAGAGGAACTACACTGCATGTATGCACCCCAAACTAAAAAAGGCTATTTAGTTGATTTTTTTTTTATCAAAGCAAACTCCCCCATCCATCCATATCTCCATGTCTTATTTAGCTGAGAAATCGCTTTAAAAACACTTTCCCAGCATTTCTGGCCATGGATTGAATAAGGACAGATGATTTGTGTAGTATTTACTTCCTAAAATCTATCTGCCCTTAGCTCAGGCATGCATGCAGGAGGGTGTGCTTAGATGAGAAAACTCCAACTCCCCTCCCGAAGACGCTTGGGATGTTTGACATCATTTGCCTAGGCAAGAAAACCAGAAAATAAATAACTGAAAAAAAGTAAAAAACAAAACAAAGAAAAAACCCAATGTCTATAAAACAAGTAAATATTGTATACTCCCCTATCTATTTAGCATAAGGATTAAAAATAGTCGATGTTTGAGAGAGTGAGTAAAGTTTTTTTTTTTTTTTTTTTTTTTTTTTTACTTCACTCTCACAAAAAAAAACAACCCTGATCGGTTTGAAGTTATAAGCTGACACTTTTTATCAATTCTGATTTTTTTTTCAAGTTTTTGTAGAACATTACACATATTTAAACAAGTTCCCAACTTACATATATAATAAATACATATCTTAACTACTTTAACACCGAAGAAAAAAAAAAGAGAAGAAGAAGAAAAAAGACCCAAAAAAAAAAAGAAAAAAAAAAAAAAATGGAACAAGGGGGCCCCCACCCTCCTTTCCCTCCCCTTCCTCCCCTCCATCCCCTCCATCCCTTCACCCTTTCTCTCCTCCAGCATAGTCTTTCCTACCGTTTCTTTCCTCCTTCTACCTTCAGCTTTTTACCAATTTCCTATACTGCCTCCATGGGTTCCAAACCAGGAGGCATTTTTCGCACACATCTAATTCTTGTGCTATAAATATCTCCATCCTCTCTATATTATCCATTTCTAAGGCCCATTCGTTTATCGTAGGGGACTGAGTTGATTGCCAGTGACGCGGTAAAGCTGACACTTTTTTAACCACTTCCCACCCGGCCAATGCACATATATGGCTGGGTGGGAGCCGTCTACTCCTGATAGGACGTTCAGGAACGTCCATCAGAAGGAGCGGGATCGCGCGCGCGCGTGCCCGCGCAGCGGCGCGATCCCGATGCGCCCGTGTCACCCGGACACGGCGCATCTCAGATCGGCAGGAGGGCTCTGTGATTGGCCCTCCTGATCACATGACGGGCGTCATGTGATGTAAACAAACAGCCAGTTGCTAGGCAATCGGCTCTCCTCTCCTCACACAGAAGTCATCGCTGAGGAGAGGAGAGCAGATCGCTGCAGCCGGCTGATGATCAGTGAGTATGAGCTGCTTTTTACAGCTTTTTACTCACTGATCATCAGTCTAGTGTACACACAAATCACCACACAGTAAACACACCACACAGTATAAACACAATGTCCCCAAAACATACATGTCCCTAATAATAAAACCATGTCCCCCACATATGTCCCACTAAAATCACATGTCCCAATGATTATCTGCACACACATGTACGTGATCACCTGCACACATATGTACATGATCATTTGCGTACATATGTCCGTGATCACACAAACCAATTATTATACACTTAACGGAATTTTTTTTACCAAAAACGTAGCAGAATACATTTTGGCTTAAATTTATGACAAAATTTGATTTTATTGGATTTCTTTTAAAATAGAAAAAAGAAAATATTGTGTTTTTTTTTTTTCCAAATTTCCGCTTTTTTGCGCTTATATCGCAAAAAATAAAAAACGGAGTCGTGAATAAATACCACCAAAATAAAGCTCTATTTGTGCGAACAAAATGATAAAAATTTCATTTGGGTACAGTGTAGCATGACTGCGCAATTGTCACTGAAAGCGCTAGAGCGATGAAAGCTGAAAATTGGGCTGGGAAGGAAGGGGGCGAAAGTGCCCTGTATTGAAGTGGTTAAAAAATGTTTGAATCAGGGTGGATTTGATTTAAATCAAGTCCAATTTAAATCCTTATTTAAATCACTAGTAAAAAGTCTTTATTTAAATCAACTCGATTTAAATCATAATTTTTAAAGAGCAACAGTCCTCTCTGTCCCACAGCGGTTCCTCCTCTGACTCGCTGTTGACTCACCGACAGTCCCATTCACTTTAACCACTTCAGCCCCGGAAGGATTTACCCCCTTCCTGACCTAACCATTTTTAGCAATACGGCACTGCTTTGTTTTAACTGACAAATGCACGGTCGTGCCACGTTGTACCCACACAAAATGTATGTAGTTTTTTTCCCCCACAAATAAGGCTTTCTTTTGGTAGTATTTGATCACCTCTGCGGTTTTTATTTTTTGCGCTATAAACAAAAGAAAAGCGACAATTTTGAAAAAACAAACACTTTTTTACTTTTTGCTATAATAAATATCCCAAATTTAAAAAAAAGCAAAAACAAATTTCTTCATCGGTTTAGGCCGATATATATATTCTTCTACATATTTTTGGTAAAAAAAAAAAAATCACAATAAGTGCATATTGATTGGTTTGCGCAAAAGTTATAGTGTCCACAAAATAGGGGATAGATTTATGGCATTTTTTTATTATTTTTGTTTTTTACTAGTAATGGAGGTGATTTGCGATTTTTATTTTTTACTGGGACTGCGACATTGCGTCAAACAGATCGGACACTTTTGACACATTTTTTTTGACCATTAAAATTTAGACAACAATCAGTGCTATAAAAATGCACTGATTACTGTGTAAATGTCACTGGCAGGGAAGGGGTTAACACTAGGGCAATCAAGGGCTTAAATGTGTTCCCTATGTGTGTTCAAACTGTGGGGGGATGGGACTGACTTGGGGGAGGAGACAGATCTCTGTTCCTATTTGCTAGGAACACACTATCTGTCTCCTCACCTCCTCTCTCTGTCAGGAGCCATGGTGCCAGGGCTCCTTAGGAAAGCGGTGGGCATGCGCATGTGCGCCCCTATACTCCTTGAAGCACCCGTACAGCTATGGCGACTTGCACAGGAGAGCCATTCTGCTGTGCAGTTGGCAAGCGGTTAATGGGATAGCTGGTGATGTGGCAGTGACACAACAAGGTGAGGGATGTGGCGGCAGCAGGTAAGTGGATGCCCACTAACAGGCACTGCCATGATGGATCTGAAATGAGAAGCGCTCTTTAACCGCTTGCCGACCAGCCGCCGCAGTTGTACTGTGGCAGCATGGCTCGGCTGCGTAAATCGCCGGTATGCTACGTCGGTAGCATAAATGGTCACTAGGGGGCGCTTGCGTGCCGCCGGAGGCATGCACCCACCGCTCGCTCCCCAAGCCAATGCAAGTGCCCGGCGGTCTTAATCGCCGCCGGGCTCCCACGATCATGCGGGGCACATGGAGAACCGGAGCTGTGTGTGTAAACAGTTTCTGGTTCTCTGAGCAGTGAACTGACAGATCGTCTGTTCATACGGAGTATGAACAGCGATCTGTTAGTTTCCCTGCACAGTCCCATCCCCCTTCAGTTAGAACACTCCCTAGGATACATATTAACTCCTTCACTGCCCCCCCGCTGCCAGTTACATTTTTACAGTAATCAATGCAATTCTAATCGCACTGATCGCTGTATTAATGCCAATGGTCCCAAAAATGTGTCAGAATTGTCCGACGTGTCCGCTGTAATGTCGCAGTCACGATAAAAATCGCTGATTGCCGCCATTACTAGTAAAAAAGAAAAATTATTAATAAAAATGCCATAAAACTATCCCCTATTTTGTAGACGCTATAACCTTTACGCAAACCAATCAATTTTTTTTTTACCAAAATATGTACAAGAATACGTATCGGCCTAAACTGAGGAAAAATTGTAAATTTTTTTTAAAAAAATATATGCATTATCGCAAAAAGTTAAAAAAAAATTATTTTTTTTTTAAATTGACGCTCTTTTTTTGTTTATCGTGCAAAAAATAACCGCAGAGGTGATTAAATATCACCAAAAGAAAGCTCTATTTGTGGGGGGAAAAAAGGACGTCAATTTTGTTTGGGAGCCACGACCGCGCAATTGTCAGTTAAAGCGATGCAGTGCCGAATCGCAAAAAGTGGTCTGGTCTTTGGCCAGCCAAATGGACCGGGGCTTAAGTGGTTAAATGTAAGGACTCATTTTTGCTGATAGAAGCTTTAATATTTGAAAACAAAATGACGGTTAGAGTAATAAGCTGTCAGGTTAGTAAAACAGCGATTATCAACCGATCCAATCATACAGTTTGTAGTGTACATTACATAGATTTGCAAAACGCAAAATGGGATAAAGGAATATTCCTGAACTTTGTTTTATCTCATGGTTACTGTGAAATTGCATCAATGCAGGGCATGTTATCTCCGCTTGCAGAGCTTGGATTCATTAAATGAGTTTACCAAAAATGTAAATATTGCAGAATATACAGCCTCATGCTACATAACTAAGCTCCATTTCATGCTGAATAAATTAAATTATTAAAGTATCTTAAATAGAAAACTAATTTTAGATCGATTTTTACAGCAAAAGCATTTTATTAAAATAAAGGTGATAAAACAAAAAAAATCTGATATTTAAATCAAAAAACAGATTTAAATAAAACTTTTTTTTTTTTTTAAAGTCATTGATTTTATCCACCTTGGTTTGAATACATTTTTTATTACTGTAATTGTATCCAGCAGTTACAATATTAAAGAAATTCTGTCACTAGAATACATTTCAAATAGAAAGTGGTAACTATTGTATAAAGAGGAGAATAGCTGTGAATCTGCTGTGATGCCGAGGAGACAGACGAAGCCGACTCCACTGATAACAAGCATGCTTTACTGCATATACAGACTGATTTTACTGTTGTGGGTTTAGTAACACTTCACAATGATATAATAGAAGTGTATAATTTTGCTGATCTTTAAGTGAAATGTTAGAGACTTTACTATGCTGCTGGATCAGAGAGCCTGCCCCACCCAGCGTATACCGTGATTCACTTTTAAAATTCCGAACTAATAACACATCTTATTTTCCCCCATGTGATGTAAGCAGTTTTCCTCCTCCTTTATGCCATGCCTATGTCTGGAAGTGATGCAATATTTCCTATTAAATGTAGGCCATATTAAGGGAAATTCCTTACACAGTTATATTACAGGAAAATGGTACTACCCGTGTTTCCCCGATAGTAAGACACCCCCGATTGTAAGACGTATCGGGAGTTTCAGAGGGGTCGGCTAATATAAGCCGTACCCCGAAAGTAAGACATATGTCTTACTTTCGGGGAAACACGGGGGTATTGCCGCCTCCAGTGACGTACGGTACTAAGAGTGGGGCGGGGGGTGCGGGCCGCACCCTGGGGGGGGTGCCAGGCCAGCGCCCTCCCCCTCCGACTGAAGAGACAGCGCCGTTTTGATCAGTCTCGGCCGAGCAGAGTGAAGCCGCCTCCCCCTCCTCTTGTATGGCTACACAGTGCTGTGTATGGAGGAGGGGGAGGCGGCTTCAGTGAAGCCGCCTCCCCCTCCTTCTCCTTCATGGACAGCACTGTGTAGCCATACAAGAGGAGGGGGAGGCGGCTTCACTCTGCTCGGCTGTGAGTGACAGCCGCTGCCCGAGACTGATCAGAACGGCGCGACGCAACCACAGAGAAGGGGATTATTGTGCCAGGTCCCGGATCACTGCCGACAGGTGTCACTGGCTCTGTGTCCTCTCGGGAAAAGGTCAGTGCTGGTCATACAGAGAGAGACCAAGGAGGGGGAGGGGGAGGGGGGGGGTGTGAAGAGATTCTCTGCAGCTCTTATTATGTAACCGCAAGATGCAGCTGAGGAGGACTACAAGTCCCAACATACTGGGCTGTGTGGGCTTACAGTTCTCTGCTGAGCATAGCAGCTTTGTATGCTTGGACTTGTAGTCCTCCATAGTGCAGCCTTGCATGCTGGGACTTGTAGTCCTCTGTAATGCAGTGCAGCCTTGCTTGCTGGGACTTGTAGTCCTCTTCTGTAGCGCATAAAATGCATATACACTAAAAAACACATTTTACACAGTTTTTTTTAGCTGTGTAAAATGTTAATTTTATGGTTAAAACAAAAAATTCGACAATTTTTTTCCAATATAAGACATACCCCGAAAGTAAGACATAGTGGGGCTTTTGGGGATAAAAAGAAAGTAAGACACTGTCTTACTTTCGGGGAAACACGGTATATACTGTAATGATGAAGCATGCGTGGGGGTGCTTCTATGAAAAGCTGTGGTCTTTACATCACTTGACGCAAGAAATAGCCCTTAAAAAATAATTTAGTAAGAAATGAAGCTCTGGTTGGAGGAGATATCTGTAATTTGAATTACAGGGAATACGATTTCTAGGGAACCTTTGTATAGAACATCCCCAAACCGCCAGCTGCAGAAAGCAGCATTTATATTTTCTGTTTTAGAAAACTACAGGAGATAAACATTGAAATGCAAAGGTCGTAATTTTCCCCTCTGGGTGATGAATGTACATAGCAGGGATTTTACCCACTTGACCACCGGAAAATTTTACCTCCTACATGACCAGGGCATTTTTTGCTATTCAGCACTGTGTTACTTTAAAGAGGAAGTAAACCTTCTCTTTAAAAAACAAAACAAAACACCCTGCAGGACAAAGGCATAATGAGCTAGTATGCATAGCATACTAGCTCATGAATTACTTACCTGAGATCGAACCCCCAAAGCGACCCTCGTTCACCTTCTCTGACGCTTACATGTTGACTCGGCGTGTCTTCCAGGTATCGCTGCTCTGGCGCTGTGACTGGCTGGAGCAGCGATGATGTCACTCCCGCGTATGCATGCTGGTGCCACCACTAACGCCATGATCGCCGTTAAACTGCATGCTCAGTGTGCCTGCGCTCCATGTCTACGGCGATCGCCAAACTTCATACAGGGAAACTCAAGTGTGTGGAATGACTTAAAATCGCATATAGCTTCTCATCCAACATAAAGCAAAAGGAGGATTGGAGATATACAAAATGACATCAGATAAAGGTAATGGATACTCTTACCACAAGATGTGGACCCACATACCGTAGTGGTGAGTGAATCAAGCTTGAAAATAATCAGCAGCGACTGCTCCTCCAGTCAGTGATGAAACGTCAAACAACGTTCAGCGATACGTCCATCCAGGATGTCGAATGTAAAATATCTTCATCCAAACTCCAGCTCAGAGAGAAGTGTAGTCATCCACACATAAGGTACTTCATGTAGAAAAAAATATAAAGGAAAAAAGGTCGATATGTATTCTTCTACATATTTTTCGTAAAATATTGGTAAGCGTATATTGATTAGTTTGCGCAAAAGTTATAGCCTCTACAAAATAGGGGATAGATTTATGGCATATTTTTTTTTTTTTTTTACTAGTAATGGCGGCAATCTGCAATTTTTTTTTTTTATTGTGACACCGATGTGATGGACAGAACAGACACATTTGATACTATTTTGGGACCATTGACATTAATACAGAGCTAAAATAGCCACTGATTACTGTGTAAATGTCACTGGCTAGGAAGGGGTTAACACTAGGGGCTGATCAAGGGGTTAAATGTGTGTCCCAGGGAGTGTTTCTAACTGTGGGGGGATGGGAGTGACTGGGGAAGGAGACCGATCGTTGTTCCTAAGCAGTAGGAACAACAGATCAGTCTCCTCACCCCTGACAGAATGGAGATCTGTCTGTTTACATTGACAGATCTCTGTTCTGTCGTCCTCGGGAGCAATCGCGGGTAGCCGTTGGGCATCGTGGCTGCCGGCCACGCGCATTGGCTCCTTTGTCACACCTCCTATACTCCTGAAAGCACCCGCTGTACAGCTACGGCGATTCGCGCAGGAGTGCCTTTCTGCTGCCGTCAGGCAGGCGGTCGGCAAGGGGTTAAAGCGGACCTTCAGTCATTTTTTTATCTTTCTATCAATTAAATCTTCTGCCCTTGTTGTTTTAACTTTGGATAGTAAAACTTTTTTTTTTCTGTCAGTAAATACCTTATACAGCTCACTTCCTGTTTCTTGTCTGGTAAAAAGCCTAGGCTTATGACATCATGCACAGCTCTCTCTCTAACTCTCGTGAGAGTTTGCCAGATAGGGAGGGGGGGTGAGTCATAAGAGGGCCAATGAGAGCTGCAGAGCTGGTGGTGTGCCTCTGTGTAAATCTAGGTAGTGAACAGGCAGCAGCTTCAGCTGCCCACAGTCAAAATGGCTGCAGCCAGACTCGGTGGAGAGAGATTTCTGCAGCAAATTTGGCAAGTACAGAATTACAGTATATATAAAATAATATGCAAAGTGGTTGGAGGGAAGCTTCAGAATGGCAAAGATGTTTTTATTACAAATGATGTGAGCAGACTGCATTTCCTCTTTAAGGAATTTACAACCTCCTATAAATGACCTTTTTTACCAGGAGGACTGTGTTTTACAATTTGGGTCTGCGTGGCCCAAAGTCATTGATTGGCTTTTGTCTCTTTAATTGAAAGTCAATACAGAGGACAGATAGAGGGGGAGCAGTCACAATCCTGCTTGGAAGGTTTTATTCTATAGGCTCAGTTCACAAAGCTAAACACCAAAATGGCACTTATTTATAGAAAGTGACAGTTGTTTTCAGTTACATGCACTGTAGATGCAACAGGGATGTGTAGAAGGTGTTATCTTACAGCAACCTACCATATTTCAGCTTACTGGATCCACAATGTGATCATTGGTTTCTCGGGGTTACTGCATTTTGAACATTATTGCACTGCATTATGCTGACCATTAAGGATGAGCTCCGACGTGTTCGCACACCCCGCATGCAGACCCCACCAGGAAGTCGGCACTGCAGAGCGCTAATCACAGGCAGTGAGACATTGTCCCCATGTGCGGCTGCAAAGATCAGGAAATGTCTCACTGCCTGTGATTAGCGCAGAGCTGCGCCGACTTCCTGGCTCACTCTGCACGTGGGGTGTGCGAACACGGCGGAGCTCATCTTTACTAGCCCATACATTCTGGAGACATTATGATAATTTTTTGGTGAAAGGATCTCATCTTTCCTTCCGTCTGGCAGATTGGATGAAAACGGACAGGATGCCATTGTATTCGTTTTCATCCAATCCCCCATAGAAGAGAGAGGGGCTCTGGCAGATCCGTCTAGGCACAATGAGCAGAGATGGACCTGTCATCCGCCTGCTCAGCGGGGTTCAGCGGATCGATCCTTGCTGAGCGAGCGGAGTCTGTGAAAACAGACATGAATGTGTCAAAGGGGCCTAAATGATCATTTTGACATGTGATTCGTCATATTCTTTAAAAAAGAAGCGTATGCCTTGGAGAAGACGGCTGCCTGTAACCAAATCCACCTTCTTCTTTTTTTTTTTTTTTTTTTTTTTTGTCAAATTGAAACATTTGGAAGCTCATGCAATTTACTCTTAATGGGAAAAACACAAGTTTAGTGTGAAGCCTGACCTTGTAACGGTGATTTATAGTCTAGGCTCCTCACCATGAGTGGGGGGAGGACGCAAAAACAGTAGGCCTTGCACAGGTGGCAACCCTTGCTGCTGAACTCGTTTACTGCACATGGGAGGATGGCGTGCGTTGGCCTTTTCACTGTGGGTGCTAAAGGACCATATCCTGGCACTGACACTAGCTATGCTGTCTATGCTACCTATGGGATTTATTTTATTCCCATTGACACCAAAGATGGAACACATTTTATTCCTACTAACCCTAATGTGGAGTCTTACTCCCACTGACGCCAATGTTGCACCATATTTTACTCCCACTGACACCATTGATGGAACTTATTTTATGCCCAATGACACTATTCATGGGACTTTTTCTCACTGACACCAGCAAGACCAACAATTAAACTTATTTTCCTGACATCAGCAATGAGACTTTTTTTTTTAACCCTTCTTTCTCTTGTATCCCCAACTCCTTTTTTGTTTAAAACGGGTTTCCGAACGTTCTAAACAGGGGGCTGGTTTACTGTCCCTCAGGCTTTGGGGGGCTGGACTGTTGCCAGTGGGAGTAGAAAATACCCCAGGATCAGTGCCCTATCATTGGTTGTAATGGGAGGAATAGTGCCCCATCATTGGTTGTAATGGGAGGAATAGTGCCCCATCATTGGTTGTAATGGGAGGAATAGTGCCCCATCATTGGTTTTAATGGGAGGAATAGTGCCCCATCGTTGGTTTTAATGGGAGGAATATTGTCCCATCATTGGTTTTAATGGGAAGAATAATGCCCCATTATATTGTGTCAGTAGGGGGAATGGTGCCCCAAGGGCCAGATAAAGAGAAGCAAAGGGCCACATCCGGTCCCCGGGCTGCAGTTTGGAGACCATTGGTGTAAAGCATAGGAAATTGTAGGAGAAAGATACAACATATAACATGACATTCTATGCTTGAAGCCACACTCACTTTTGGACATTTCCTCATGTGTCTGTTTAGCAACACACTTCTTACACCTCCATTTGTCTTCTCAAGTCCTTTTAAGGTGTCGCTCCTAATGTTTTTTTTAAATGTTGGAAACTATGCTGGTGGGTATATCATTAAAAAGAATCTGTTCATACATCTCAATAAAAGGACATTTCTCTTAAGTAATGGTGTTGGCAATGTAAATAATGATCACCAATCTTGTCTCAGTTTACCACTGAAACCGCCCTGTCCGCAATTCCCAAGACCTCCTGCTGTCTAGCTCTCTCATCTCCTCCGCTCATGCTTTCCTCCAGGACTTATCCAGAGCCTCTCCTGTCCTCTGCAACTTCAATCTGTCCGGCTATCTCCTCATATGTCCACCTTTTAGACGATCCCGGAAAACTCATCTCTTCAGGGAAGCCTATCCCACCTCCATCTAACAACTACACTTTTAATTCATCAGCTCATCCCCCATAGTTATCACCTTTTGTACCACTTGCCCCACCCTATTAGATTGTAAACTCTATAAGAGCCTTCTAACCCTCTTATATTGCCTTGTATTATAACTGTACTGTTTCCCTGTATATTGTAAAGCACTGATTGTACTATATAAATCCTGTATGATAAAAATAACTGTGTACCAGAGACATTATTCCAAATGGCACCCGAAGGCAGTGCACAATGAATGTCTGTGTGTTGTGGTGCGCTGTGTCAAGAAATGTGTTGTGGAGGTTTGGCAGCCCATATGTTGGCTTCATGTATAGACCACTATGAGAAATGTAGCATTTAACCCCTTCATGACCAGGGTCAAAACAAACTTTGACTCCCAAACCCAATTTGGCAACTTTGACGTGTTAGTAAAATTGTACATATCATCACAAGTACTTTGTGTATCCAGTTGGATTATACCTCTTTTTTCATTACAGTTTGGACTTTCATTTGGAGGTAAATGTTAATAGATATCTCCTAAATATGTGTTATTATCAAAGGAAGCCAGGCCCATAATACTAACAATATTTGTTATACACATTTTCCCTCGCCTATACTAGGACTTTGAGGCCTCGTGCACACTGGACGTTTTTTGATGTTTTTACAGCAGCTGTTTTTGGCTGTAGGCGTTTTTTTCTACAGTCATTAAACTCTACATCGTGTTATCCTATGTGTCCATGCACACTTATGCCCCGTACACACGTTCGGATTTTTATATGGAAATTGTTCAATGGGAGCTTGTTGTCAGAAATTCCGACTGTGTGTAAGTTCCATTCAACATTTCCATCAGAATTTCCGAGACACAAAATGTAAGATCTGAATCTCAAATTTTCCGACAACAAAATCCGTTGTCGGAAATTCCGATTGTGTGTACATAATTCTGACACACAAAGTTCCACACATGCTCGTAATCAAGCAGATTTACACATTCCTGTGTAAATGACACTGGCAGTGAAGGGGTTAACCACTAGGGGGCAGTGTAGGGGTTAAGTGTGTCCTAGGGACGTGTTTCTAACGGTGGGGGGTGTGGCTACGTGTGACACGTCACTGATCTCTGCTCCCAATCACAGGGAGCTATGATCAGTGACACTGTCACTAGGCAGAATGGGGAGATGCTTGTTTACGTTAGCATCTCCCTGTTCTTTCTCCCTGTGAGGCGATCGTGGGTATCCCCGTGGCGATCGAGTCCGTGGGACCCGCTGTCAGAGCTGGCTTAGCCCTTCCTCCTCTGGGCTGGCCGCTCAGCTGTCGGCTAATTGCCAGCTCTCTTCTCTTTCCACATTTACCAGCTGTTCCCGATGATGCTCATCTGGCCTGCCTATTTAAAGCCTTCCTGCTCACTTTTTCATTTGCCTTCGCGTTGGTCACATCACAAGGAACCATCTCCTGCTGTTTGTTTCAAGACTGGCTTGCTGACATCCCACCTGGCTTCTTTTCCTGCTTGCGGTTGCTCTCCTTGGATCCCTGACTTCCGGCCTGGCTGATCACCCGATCTGGTTAATGAACTTTGGACTGGCTGACTACCCGATCTGGCTACAGGACTCTGGCTATGCTTGACTACGCTTTTTTCTATTTACCTTTTTTATTATTATTAATAAACAAGTGTGATTTGGTTGTACTTCTGTCTCAGTCTGTTTCATGGTTTCTGACACCCGCGACCCGACTCATGGAGCTTGCCACGGGCGCACGTGCCCGCTGGCTGCCTCTTAAAGGGCAACGTACAGGTACGTTAGTTTGTGAGGTGGTCGGCAAGCGGTTAAAAAAACCTAACGCGGAAAAACCCTAAAATATGCTAATAAACGCTAAAAACCTCTATTGCAAGAACATTGAAGAAAGTTGAAAAGTTGAAAAACTCACTGCAAAGCTACTGGCATTTTTATAACGTTATTTTAACATCCAGTGTGCATGAGGCGTAAGGGCAACCCAATAAGCAAATATCACAAAAAAGTTTTTTTTTTTTTTGTTTTTTTTTTTTTATAGTGTTTTTTTTTTTTTTTTTGTGATATTTTAATTATTGGGTTGCTCTTAAAAGTCCTAGTAAAGGCAAATGAAAATGTGTATATAAATAGAAAGGGCTAATTTGGGCAAACAATAATAATAAAAAAAAAAAATTGTTAACCTTTTAGCTGAATATTTTCATACCATTACTATGGCTTGCCATGAAAAAAAAGCAAACTAAATTCTCTTACAGCTGATGATTGCAGCAACACCACGTATGTGTGTTATTTGTTCTTTATACTTTTTTTATTTGCACGAACATTCAATTTGTCAGGACACGATTTCGGGGTATGTCCCCTTCAAGTCCAAGTACTGCTTGGACATTGAAGAAGGGGACATAACCCAAAAACTTGTCCTAAAAAATTGAATGTTGGAGAAAATAAAAGTATCACGGACAGTACTCAATTTTCTCAGTTGATCCAGACTAAGGCAAAAAAATATCTGAATAAAATGGCATGGCTCCTAAGAAACGATGCAGCTATGGTTCCCACCTCATCCCTTTAAACCCGAACACATATTAACACATATTAATTACACAGGATCATTGTAAGCACCCCTGATAGTAGTAAGTGGTTTTTCTCATCCCTGTAAACTAATACATCTGCAAGAAAGGTGGTTCTTTAAAAAAACAAACTTACTAGCTGGGTTACCAGACCACAATCTGCATCAAATCTCATTTAGCTTTTTAAGAGCAAGCTGGTCATATAATTATAGCACATGTACATACAGTGGTGTGAAAAAGTGTTTGCCCCCTTCCTCATTTCCTGTTCCTTTGCATGTTTGTCACACTTAAGTGTTTCGGAACATCAAACCAATTTAAACAATAGTCGAGGACAACACAAGTAAACACAAAATGCAATTTGTAAATGAAGGTGTTTATTATTAAAGGTGAAAAAAAATCCAAACCATCATGGCCCTGTGTGAAAAAGTGATTGCCCCCCTTGTTAAAACATACTATAACTGTGGTTGTCCACACCTGAGTTCAATTTCTCTAGCCACACCCAGGCCTGATTATTGCCACACCTGTTCACAATCAAGGCATCACTTAAATAGGAGCTGCTTGACACAGTAAGGTCCACCAGAAGATCCTTAAAAGCTACACATCATGCCGAGACCCAAAGAAATTCAGGAACAATTGAGAAAGAAAGTAATTGAGATCTATCAGTCTGGAAAGGGTTATAAAGCCATTTCCAAAGCTTTGGGAATCCAGCGAACCACAGTGAGAGCCATTATCCACAAATGGCGAAGACATGGAACAGTGGTGAACCTTCCCAGGAGTGGCCGGCCGCCCAAAATTACCCCAAGAGCGCAGCGACGACTCATCCAAGAGGTCACAAAAGACCCCACAACAACGTCCAAGGAACTGCAGGCCTCACTTGCCTCAGTTAAGGTCAGCGTTCATGCCTCCACCATCAGGAAAAGACTGGGCAAAAATGGCCAGTTTTTCGTCAATTTAAACAATAGTCAAGGACAACACAAGTAAACACAAAATGCAATTTGTAAATGAAGGTGTTTATTATTAAAGGTGAAAAAAAATCCAAACCATCATGGCCCTGTGTGAAAAAGTGATTGCCCCCTAAACCTAATAACTGGTTGGGCCACCCTTAGCAGCAACAACTGCAACCAAGCGTTTGCGATAACGTACAATGAGGCTTTTACAGCGTCCTGGAGGAATTTTGGCCCACTCATCTTTGCAGAATTGTCCTAATTCAGTTACATTAGAGGGTTTTCGAGCATGAACGGCCTTTTTAAGGTCATACCACAACATCTCAATAGGATTCAGGTCAGGACTTTGGCTAGGCCACTCCAAAGTCTTCATTTTGTTTTTCTTCAGCCATTCGGTGGTGGACTTGCTGGTGTGTTTAGGATCATTGTCCTGCTGCAGAACCCAAGTTCGTTTCAGCTTGAGTACACGAACAGATGGTCGGACATTCTCCTTCAGGATCTCTTGGTAGACAGCAGAATTCATAGTTCCTTTTATCACGGCAAGTCTTCCAGGTCCTGAAGCAGCAAAACAGCCCCAGACCATCACACTACCACCACCATATTTTACTGTTGGTATAATGTTCTTTTTATGAAATGCAGTGTTCCTTCTACGCCAGATATACTTGGACACACACCTTCCAAAGAGTTCCACTTTTGTCTCATCGGTCCACAGAATGTTGTCCCAAAAGTCTTGGGGATCATCAAGATGTGTTGTGGAGAAATTGAGACAAGCTTTGATGTTCTTTTTGCTCAGCAGTGGTTTTCTCCTTGGAACTCTGCCATGCAGGCCATTTTTGCCCAGTCTTTTCCTGATGGTGGAGGCATGAACGCTGACCTTAACTGAGGCAAGTGAGGCCTGCAGTTCCTTGGACGTTGTTGTGGGGTCTTTTGTGACCTCTTGGATGAGTCGTCGCTGCGCTCTTGGGGTAATTTTGGGCGGCCGGCCACTCCTGGGAAGGTTCACCACTGTTCCATGTCTTCGCCATTTGTGGATAATGGCTCTCGCTGTGGTTCGCTGGATTCCCAAAGCTTTGGAAATGGCTTTATAACCCTTTCCAGACTGATAGATCTCAATTACTTTCTTTCTCAATTGTTCCTGAATTTCTTTGGGTCTCGGCATGATGTGTAGCTTTTAAGGATCTTCTGGTGGACCTTACTGTGTCAAGCAGCTCCTATTTAAGTGATGCCTTGATTGTGAACAGGTGTGGCAATAATCAGGCCTGGGTGTGGCTAGAGAAATTGAACTCAGGTGTGGACAACCACAGTTATAGTATGTTTTAACAAGGGGGGCAATCACTTTTTCACACAGGGCCATGATGGTTTGGATTTTTTTTCACCTTTAATAATAAACACCTTCATTTACAAATTGCATTTTGTGTTTACTTGTGTTGTCCTCGACTATTGTTTAAATTGGTTTGATGTTCCGAAACACTTAAGTGTGACAAACATGCAAAGGAACAGGAAATGAGGAAGGGGGCAAACACTTTTTCACACCACTGTATAGTACTGCTCATAGGGGTGTGCCTGGGCACACCCTAATCACCCCGCGTGGTGCAGATTCCCCCTGTTATTTCAGTAAAGCCCCCCCCAGAGGACTCCTAAAAAAAAATTGTAAAAAATAATAAAATAATAAAAATAAAGTCAACTGACGAGTCCACTGCTCTACTGACACCTTCCATGTTTTAATACATTTGGGGTGCACATTCTAATGCAATGGGCTGCGCACACCTATGGTACCGCCTTTACATACAGGTAAGGTTGTTAATATTTGCTTGTCATTTACTTATTTCTTTAAATGCCTAATGTTAAATATTAAAAGCTAAATTAAGTTTTGGGGTTAAAAAACCATTAGTCATTATCGGTGGTAATAATGCAGATCACCTGTGGAAAAATTTGCAAGTCTTGGCTTTGGTTGCTCATGAAGAAATAATAGATGTATCTGGAGTGTGTCAATTTAAAAAACAAATTCTGACATGGCTTATATAGAAAGCAGAAATTCATTTATTTTAACGTTGGATGAAATGCCAAGTTTGTTGAAGCAAATGATGCATGACTGTTTTATTGTCCTCATTTGTGCTTGCCAGGACATCTCATTTTGCCTGTTACTAGAAAGTACTCTGTAAAGTTACTTATTAAAATAATGCTATAAACCCAGACACTTAAGAGCACTGTGAGGATTAAGCTTGTAGAATTAGGGAACAAATAGAAAATAGTTCAGTGAACTTGGGAAAACTTTGAGATAAGTCATTTGTGGCGTTTTGGGCAGTTCACTATGATATCTGATGGGAGGCTGCCACAGGATCACTTTAGTTCCTGTCTATTGGGCAGAACACTCTAATAGATTTAGAACATATTGTGTATATCTCAGTTGGTCTCGCAGCAATTTGGAATGAATCCATTAGGAAAAGCTTGGCTCTATGGCTAGACAAAAGATTATATGGACTGATCTGCTCAGCCTCCCTCCTTACAGCTCTTTTTAGGATAATTGACAATAAATATTAAGAAGAATTAAATTGATTCTTAAGGTTGTGATATAAAAAAAAGTTACACTCTCCTGCTCTGTGCAGTGGTTTTGCACAGAGCAGCCCCGATCCTCTTCTTTTTGGGTCCCCCTTAGCCTCTTGCTATGGGTGCACTGGAGCAGGCTTGCTCCCAAGCTGAGCTCCTGTGAATGGACATTGTCCATTCATACAGCATGGCTTGACCGCGCTCCCGCTATCTCCTCATTGGCTCACTGGCTGTGATTGACAGCAGCAGGAGCCAATGGTAGAGAGAGACCCGGGAGAGCCACTTTCATGCACATCGCTAGATCGAGAGCAGGCTCAGGTAAGCATAAAATGGGGGAGCTACCTTAATGCATTAAAAGAGAAGTATTTATTTTTTTTAGATTCATACTTACCTAGGTAGATGCACCATTGGTCCGATGCTGCATCTGTCCCCTGGCGCCTCTAACACACACTGAGAACCAAGCGATGGAACACCTCCGATCACTCAGTTCTCACAGCTCTCAAGCAGAGAGCTGGTGAATGTCAGTCACCACTCTCTGCTCTGCCCCCTCCTTGCTCACTGGAGCACTTGGCTGTGGAGGGGGCAGAGCTCCCGGCTCAGGCTCTCAGCGGCTAGCTGAGAAACTGAGCCGAGTGTCGGTCCAGGGATCTGGTGGATCCTGACTCTGATCGTGATGACGCAGAGCCTAGACCGACTGCTGTGACGTGTTTATAGGAGTGCAGAATGAACTGCACTCCTGTGATCCACAAGAGAAGTACAGCCAAACAAGCTTTGGCTGTACTTCCCCTCTTTTAAGGCAAAAAAACCTGCCTTTGGAACCACTTTAATAATAATCTTAACCACTTCTTGCCACCGCCTCTGGATGAGGAGCTAAATGTTGGAGGTGGGCATTACACTCATGTGACCGCTTTGATTGGCTGTCACAGCAGTCACATGATCGGAAAGCTCCCAATCGCAAGTACACATCAGGAGCTTTCCGGTACATGTATGCTACTGTGCTGGGAGCACACAGGGAGCCCACTCTCAGCACAGTAAAGTGATTACATAGGGCCATATATATGTGGTCGCTTGGCATTAAAACCCACCTGCCGAGAGGCCACATATCTGCATGTGGCCGTTGGGAAGAGATTAAAAGAGAAATTTCGGTATGTAAAAGAAAAAATACATACTCCCCTCCATGCCGCAGCTTCAGTCTGATGCTACAGCTGTCCCCCACCAGCTCTAAGCCTGAGAACTGAGTGATCACATGACTGCTGGTCGCTCAGTTCTCGGTCTGCTGTAAGCAGAAAACAGTGTCTGTTGTTCACCGCTTTCAGCTCTGCCCCTCCAGCCTTCATTGGAGCAACAGGCTGTGCAGGGGGTGGGAGTGGCTGGCTCTGGCTCATCAAGCATCCGGGTAGGTCATGACAGTATGTTTGGGATCCAGAGCCTGGAGTGGTCCACTTTCAGATTATTCTGGGTCAGAGGAGAGCACAAGTAAGCGCATTCCTTTGATCCACAAGAATAGTGTGGCCAAAAAATCTTTGCCCATACTTCTTTTAACTCTAGTGATTTTCTATAAAGAAACCCCCTGCCCACACAATGGGCACATGACCCACTGCCATATTCTTCTATCTACAGTTCCATTTTGGACATCGGTCTTCACAAAGAATGTTGTGAAATGAAAGGAGACAGAGAAGAGCAATTCAATAAATAAAGGACAAGGAGGATCTCGGCTACATTTATTTGAATTAAATGTATTTACTTTTGAGAAGAGGCAATTGGGATATAATTATATTGTATAAATATACAGTATAAATAGCTTATCCAAAAGAAAAATCCAGTAGAGGCTTAAAGAGTAGCTCTACTTTTATCAAGAAAAAAAACCCTGTTACCTCTGGGTGAAAAATTTACATTTATGCCACGTACACACGATTGGACATTCCGCCATGGATTTATGCTTGTACTTGTCTTGCATGCACACGGTCACACAAATGTTGTCGGAACTTCCGATCGCCAAGAATGCGCTTACGTACAACACCATACAATGAGCTGAGAAAAATGAAGTTCAATAGCCAGTGCAGCTCTTCTGCTTGATTCCGAACATGCGTGAACTTTTGTGTGTCCAAATTGTGTACACACTTGTCGAAAAATTTGAGAACCAGCTCTCAAACATCTGTTTTCAGAAATTCCGACAGCAAATGTCTGATGGAGCCTACACACGGTCGGAATTTCCGACAACAAGCTTACATCGAACATTTGTTGTCAGATATTCTGATTGTGTGTATGCGAATTTAAAGTAACTATAGACAAATTTTTATTTTTATTTTGGATAGAGCAAATTAGGGTTATAGCCCCTGTCAGATTTTTTTTTTTTTTCATCACCTGTGTCCCATTGCGGAGATTTACGTTCACTTCCTGTCCCATAGGAGCTATAAACATAAATATAAACAGGAATGGAGAGAGGAAATCCTGCAAATTAAGGGAATCTCTTGGGGACCCCCAGGTCACCAGAAGCAGCATCTCCATTGGAAGATTTCCCCTCTATTACTTTTCTGGGGACAAACCCAAAATTTGGGATTTTCTTTTACTTTCACTTTCGCTTGTGTAATTCAGGGTTTTTGCATTGTTGGATGGAGGTACGGAGGCATTCTTTATTTCCACTACTAAAAGTAAACACTCGGCAGGGGATCTGGACAGCTCTGGACTGTGCATATGCTACAAAAGTAATATATGCTGACAGATAGCTTTTCGGGATGTTCTTTTTTGGCTTTTGAATTATCCATGGGTTTTCTTAATGGGATGCTTGTGGTTCTATTTTCCTTCAGTGTAGCACTATTTTATTTTTATTGTATTATTTCAGATCAAATATTTAGTCTCTAAAGCTTTCTGCTGTTTTCATTCTTTACAGATATGACTTGAATTTGGATGAAATGAGGGACCTAACATTTGAAAGATTAAAATTTATCTTGAGCTTACCCCAAGTTCAGCGGGCATTTCAGGAGATGGTAAGAAATTACATTTTAATGTTTTTTATTTTTCCTATTTTGCTATTGTAAAAAGTAAGTGTAAAGAAAAATGTTATGGCTTGTGTAGATGCTTAGATATATCTTTTCAGGTGTTTTTAGGTGTATTTAGATGGCTTTTGTTTGAGGTTCTGACTTGCAGTTGACCTCCTTCTAAGCTGCACAAGCTCTTAAGACATTCCCACTAGGATGGAGAGAATAGTCATTCTCGCGTGAACAAAAGCTAATTTACACAGGCCCTAAAGTGCCTATAGACAGTAGATGATTTTCTCCCAATTGTGGTTGAAAGCCTATGTTACCTTAATAAAAAAAGATTCTGTTCCCTTAAAGCATGTTATACAGCACAGTGCTTGTGCGGTGTAATTTGGCCACCTGTAACACCTGAAAAACCTGGATGATCCTGCCTGGCTATGTCCTACCCCCTATAAACTGACCACAGTATATCATGGCTGCTGAACTGACACTGTAGTCAGTTTAGATGCTTCCGTCAGCCACTGCTATCTGCAGCTCTCCTGTCTCTACTGTGTCTTCCCTCCCCCTCCCTCCCTGTCTGCTCTTTGTCAAGTGCCTGCCCCCTCCCCTCCTGCTGCTGAAATAACATAAAAAAATATAGAATCTTGTGTGTGTGATAATGCTGTGTGCTCCTGTCTCCATGTGATTTATAAAAAAAATGCAGTATATACCGTATTTCTGAGTGCCATTCAGCGCTCACGTGACTGGTCGTCTCGCTCCTCCTCTCCTTCTCCCTGACGTCAGGAGGGGAATCATGGCTCTGCCCGCAGCAGCTGCCAGACAGGGAGAGGAGATAGCTGGCTGATCATGTGAGTGCCGAACGGCGCTCTAAAATACGGTATATACTGCATTTTTAAAAAAAATCAGACGGCATTAGCACACACAGGATTCTATAAAGTTAAATGAGTGGGTTAACAACCACTTTAACTGGAGATAATTAGTTATCTCTTAATCCCCTTTACATGGAGGGCAGGGCAATTGTTAGTTTACATAAGGTAGCAAGGAAGGAAGATAAACTTTGTGCAGCTCACATGGAGTGACAAAGATGCTGAATTTCTGGCAAGATCAACAGATATATTCTGTCCTTGCAGAAAACATTAAGCCACCCATAGACGGTTCGAATCTGGGCCAGTTCAGTAGGAACCGCCCGAGATTCAAACCAGGTTCGGGCAAGCTGAATGTACACAAGTTGATTGATCAATCAGCTTGGATACAACCAGCCTGCCAAATTTTACATGCAATTATTGCTAGCGACTGTGTAATGATCACTGTGTTCTCCCGGCAGGGGCGGCTTTAACCACCCCACAGACCTCCTCTGGCCTACCATGGGAGAAATTCTCCTGTCAGCACTGTCTATGTTGACCGGGGAATCAAGTGATTTTCTTTCCTGCAACCCATCTTACAGGAAAGAAAATCGCTCGGTCTATGGCCGGCCTTAGTTTGAAAAAAAAAAAAAAACACATCCAAAGACTGGTAAGCTGCAATATATTACATTTTTGTTTTTTGTTCTTGTTCTTGAATTTAGATACCCTTTAAAAAAGACTGTGGGGTTGATTTGCTAAAGGCAAACTCACTTTGCACTAAAAGTGCACTTCAAAGTGCAGTCACTGTAGATCCGAGGGGAAGATCTGAAATGAGTGGAAGCTCTACTGATCCAATCATGTACAAGCTAAAATGCTGTTTTTTTATTTATCTTGCATGTCCCCCTCAGATCTACAGCGACTGCACTTCCAAGTGCACTTTTAATGCAAAGTGTATTTTTCTTTAGTAAATAAACCCTTGTGTGTCACTTTACCCATGCAGGATAAATTGGCAGTTTCTTTGGAAATGACATCCCTGCCCCTTATACTTACCTTACTTGCGCTTCCTCATAGTTCCTTTGTCCTCCGCAGCCGGCAACACTAACTGGCAATTCAGGCGTGGGGACACATGTTGGCTGCATCCCTGCGATGGTGTGCAGGCCTAGAAGCCAATCACTAGACTTGAGCTCGGTCTCATGACCAAAAAGAATGATTGGCATTTCTCACACTGCTAATATAAGCACTGGCTGCAGAAGAGCAAGTTTCTGTATCATATATCAGGATTATTATGTTTTTGTTTGGTGCATTATTGTACTAAAAGGCTAAGAGGTAATTTGTATAAACGGTTGTTTTTTTTTCTATCCTCAGATAGATAAAAATAAAAACTTTGTCAACAAAAGTCTAATCATGGGAGAAGTTTTTTGTACAGCTGATATGACAACTGGAGTAAAGGTAAAAATGACAATATCATCAATGTTCTTTGGCTAGAGAATAGCAATGCAAAATTGGTCAACATGTACAAGCTGAAGGCCACTCATCAACATCAACAATATTTTAAAATATCTTTATATCTTATCTAAAAGTGGTTGTAAAACCTCACAAATACCCAGTGAAGTGACTGGCCTTAGGTGATAAACAAAGATTTAAAAAAAAACCTCCTACATAAGTTGTACCCTTTTTATCTGTATTCTGTCTTCTCTTCTGTACAGTTGTCATGTTGGGCAGAGAATATGCACAGCGTTATTTAAGAAGGATAATAAAATTCTTATTTATTTCAGTTTAGGCAGAAGGTGATAGGGCATTTTGCTTTTAAAACTAATAGTTGATCAACACAGTAGTCCTTTGAATGTTTCTCCTTGATACTGCCTTTAGCTAAAATTTGCAGACAAGTGAGGATAGCTGGAGAGGAAACAGCTTCAGGATCATTTCAGCACTAAAAGGTTTACTAGTAAATGTATTGTGTGTATATATACAGATATCCTTTTCTATTTCAGTGTGGTGTAAACTGCTGGTTGTTTGGAGGAGCAGTCATTAATCTCGGGAGTCCAGGACACATCCAGAAATGGTTCATTCCCTTGAAGGTAGGTCATCTTTCTGAACCATTCTGTGAGCCTGTTTCTCTACACTAGAAAATAGAGCTTTATTTGGAGTGGTGTGCAAATGTGGGTGATATTGGAGAAGACCAAGCAATGTCAAAGGTAATATCTGAGAAGAAAGGAGCATGTCAAAGTTGATGAAGGGATAGAAAAGGTCTAATTACGATAAAACCAGCAAGGTGGAGTTAGGAATACCAAAGTGGAACACCAGCTACATTTTATCATTATGTTAAACAAAGTGTTCCGCTATAATAAAAAAACATACTGTCTCGTGTGAAAAATTAAATCAAAAGGAAAGTATCATTCAAATCAGTCCCAAATAAATGATGGTAAGAATCATGCAGCCACAGATCAAAGGGGAGTCGCATCACACTCCCTTCACTGCATAGGCCTGGCACCACCAAACGGACAGAGTGCACTCTTATCAAATAGCCAGGATCCCCTAGTGACTGGCAGGTCAGGCAAGCTTAGGGGAATTACCCTTTAACTCGCATTCCCGTATAAGCAAACAAAGATACTACCTTAGGGCATTTTCACATGCGGGCGGGTGTTGGCGGTAAGGCGCCGCTATTTTTAGCGGTGATTTACTTATGTCTTTGCTGCACCTTTTGACCGTTAGCGGGACGCTTTTAAGCCCCGCTAATGGCTAAAAAAGGGTTAAAAGCTCCGCTGCCCATAGATTTCTGCCCATTGAGATCTGCATTTCCCAGGAGTCAGTATGTACTCTGTTGAGATGAGATATATGCCTCATAGAGAATGTATTTTTTAGTGTGTTGGAAGATCCATACATAGACTTGTACTGTGAGAAGGAACAGTGAAGCACACCTATTGCACTCTGCAAGACTGTTAAGAGAAAATATAGCTGTGTGCAATGTACATGTTAATTTTTTCAGTAACTGATAAAATTGCTAACATTAAAGCCTATCTCCAGGAAAATGTAGCTCCATTCGCAATCCCTACTACCCACTCACAATTTTGCAAAAGAACCCCAACAACCTTTTTTCTTGAGTCTGCCAACACCTGAACTTTTATGCTGCGTACACACGACCGGATTTACCGGCAGAAAAGGTCAGATGTAATCATTGAATCATCGGATATTACTTGTGTGGGCTTCAGTGGACTTTTTTTTTTTTCAAAAATTCTGACGGACCTAGAAATAGAACATGTACAGCTATTGGCTACTGGCTATTGAACTTCCTTTTTTAGTCCCGTCGTACATCATCGTGTTCTAAATGAACGGACTTTGGTGTGATCGTGTGTAGGCAAGTCCATTTCAGCGGAACTCCGTCAGAACTCCGTCGGAAAGACCGTCAAAGTTTTTTTCTGATGGAAAATCTGGTCGTGTGTACTTGCCATTATAGTACATTTTTCTGTAAGTAGGAACCATCAATCCACTACCACAATCAAGGGCTGCTGCTGATAACTGTCCCTTTCAGTCCTAATTGTGAGATCATTGGAGTCTTAAGGACACGTGAAAGAACCCCACGACAGCTTTTAAAGTTGATCTCTATTCCTTTCTATAGGCTAAGCCAGACTTTCTGACCTTGTTTCATGTTTAGGGTGTAACATGAAACATGGTCAGAGTCCACAGCCTCCCTCAAACTGCCTCCACCTGCACACCACCCACCTTAAATACAGAATCCAGAGGTTGTTTCTCCCCACTTGCTCCTGCCAAATCTGAATTTGGCGCAGCTGTGCGTAGTTTTGCCACTGTAGCGGAGTGACTGTAGTCCTCATTGGACGTTGCTGCATTTGTAGTCCATTGATACTTCCTCCAGCCATGTAACTGATGGTGGAGAAGACCATGCATTGCACCCGCCTTTGCAGGCTCCAATGCAAAAAAATAAATAAATGCACATTTTTGGCTTTTTGCACTATGGGTGCATTTCTTTTTTTGCAAAAAGTGTAATTCTTTAAGTTGATTACATTCATATATAAACTGCAGTTTTTGCTTTTCTTTTTTTGTATGAGATAAATAGAAAATGTATGTATTTATTTATTTTTTTAAAGAAAATAACGGAGTACTTTTTTTTTTTTTTAAATGTGTTTTGTATATTACATGCCAAGTATCAAACTATCCAGAAGGTGGTGCTCACGTTTCTACATTCTTCTACATCAGCGATGTGTGTATTTTTTCCTCTTCACTGAAAATCGTCTTGGGAATTGCTTGAATTGAGTCCAGATTTATTACAAAGCATAGAATGAGCTTGTAAAATAGACTGTGTCTGTAAAAACTGTACTCAGTAATAATATCTAAGGTAAAACAATGACCTTCACTTCTGGTCAATGAGGGTGAAAGAAAAGATGTGTGCCTAAAGGAGCTGGTAACTTGGCTTTGTTACCCAGGTTTATTAGTAATACGGTAAATATGATAATGTGTTGCGTGCCCATAGCAGCCACTTTGTGGTGATTTAGAAGCCAGAGCAGTCAAAGCAATGCGGTTTGATTAGTTGCTACATGTTTGTGCACTGACATGTTTCCAGGCTGAATGAGAAAGCGGGGTGCATTCCAGATCTTTGGAGGACCCACCTATTGTATTTTTTGCATTGTGATTAAAGGATAACTGTACTAGCATTAGCTTGTTTATTATATCCAGGGATAACAAACAACCTTGCAAATACTTTTTAATCTGCCTTTCCCTCCTTGTGGTTTGAAAGTTGGTATTACAGTTCCAGGCCAGGATACACACTATTTTACAATAAACCTAATGGTATTTGCACTATAACTACACACACATAGTGAGAACAAGAAATGTATCTGTTCAGTGTAGGTCTACAGTTCCAAGAGACATTAATTCTAATGTTTATGCTGCATTGCATTAATATATTCACTGGAGATCACAGGCTGCTAGTAACAGCAAGCTCCCTTATAGTTTTTATGTAATATAGAGCAGCAAGTACAGCATGTTTCCAAGCCAGAGCTCTATAGCAGGAGTATCAAACTCAATTTAATCGCGGGCCACATCAGCAAAGGCCCAGTTGTTTCTGGACTGTGCTATGTAAAGAGTGCAAAGTTCAGGAGTGTTGCGTATAGAGTGCAGAGTTCAGGATTACGCTATGTACAGTGTGCATGATTCAGGGTTGTGCTATGTACAGAGTGCAGTTCCAGGGGTGCCCTATGGACAGAGTTGAAAGTTCAAAGGTATTTTGTGTACAGAGTGCAGGGTTTAGGGGGTGCACTATGTACAGAGTGCAGAGTTCACGAGTACACTATGTGGAGAGTTTAGTATTACCTTAAGTACAGAGTTCAGGGGTGTGCTGTGTGAAGAATGCAGGGTTTAGGGTTGCCCTTTGCACAGTGTGCAACCCCAACTACCACCCCCCCTTCCCCAAAGCTTCTTTGAATCTCTCTCCTACCTGGCCCATCTCTAGTACCTCTCTGTGTGGGCGGCTCTGCCTCACCTTACAGGGAGATCGTTCCCTCTCTCAAATTTTGGAAATATGTCTGTCTTGAATGTATACAGGGATCTAATAGATCTGGGAGCCGCTGAGAGCAAAGCTGTCCCTTGTAAACACAAGGGCTCCACTACATTTCATCTCCAAAACTGGGTGCAAAGTCCACATGACTAGGTCTGGGCGGGCTGGATTTTGCCAGAGGGCCTTGTGTTTGACATATATGCTCTATTGGTTTACTGTGCTAAGTGCCCTTTTACCCTGTTCTTTAGCAAAATCGGGGTAAAAATGCATATGCATTTTTACCAAGATTTTGCTGTGTTTGAGATTCATTTCCTGTGCCTTTTTGGGTTGCTTGCACATGTGACTCAAAAACGCACCAAAAATGCAGATCGTGGTATGTTTTTACAATGATTTCCATTCATTTCAATGGGAAGCTGAGTTTTTTTGTGTGATTTTCGTGCACGTTTTGGAGGATGGATCTGGAGGACATTTTTGTAGTGTGAACTAGCCCTAACCAAATGGGGGGGGGGGGGCTGCTTCTGCTTGTGCTCTGCTTCTCCAAGGGTTACATGAGTGCAGTAAAAAAATAAATCCTAATTTATTGTTCTAATAATGAAGATGTTGAGGGATGTGTGCATTCCTAGTTTTTCACATTTCCTTGTCTGCTGTTGTAGAGCCGACCCAGGCATGCTGAATGCAAATAGCAATGTTTACATTGGCCTTCGCTTGTAATATCAGATCTTAAAGCACAAGGGAAGAAAACAAAGTGGTAAAAGGTTTTATATTAAAATCTGCTTAGTAATCATGCATATACATAATAAATATGCTGTTGTGTTTTAATGTTAGTTATCCCAACAGCAACCTATCCAAAGTCATCTTCACACAATTGGCTAGGATTGGTAGCTCAGTTTGAAGCAACTCATGAATTTCATACCACTCACATTTCTATGAGGCTTGACAGTAGCCTACAGGTCATCCCTGTAGTTGGGATTGGGGGAAATAGCTCTGGTTGGAAGACATGCTCAGCTCTGGTTGGAAGACATGCTCTGTTGTTCTGCTCAGCATGCCCCTTCCCTAAACAAGAAAAGCTGTTCTCGTTCCCACTCTATTCATTAATGTAAAACTTAGCAGTACCAAACGTTTTCATATACAGTAGTGCACAATTTCAGAGATGTTGCAGGATGGTCAACTAATCTTCAATGTGTATGGCCACTTGTACAGGCCTTTAAACATAAAATGCTAATTGGACAAGATTGTCTCCCAGATATTACTAAATACACAGCTAAAATACAGTATATGAGAGCTGTTTTACCTGTTCTTTCTTTGCTACAGTTTAATTTTTAATTAAAGGGCCCTGTCAGGTCACCTAGAGCCCAGGTGACAGATGCACACCGTAGGGTTAGGGGTGCACCGCAAGGTTGTGGACCCTACGGCTGACTGCTGCAGACGGGGGACAGATCCCACTGGGGTTAGAGCGTAAGATTCCCCGGGGCGCGGAGTCTAAGAGCCAGCAGGTGTTCACCAGAGCCTCGAGTGGTGAGGATGGACTTGGCTGCAACTGGCTCCAGGTCGCGACCCCCAGGGTCCCCCAGCTCACACCCACAGTAGGCAACAGGAGGATAGGGATGGTGCGGGACAAAGCCAAGGTCGGGGCCACAAGCAGACAAGAATAGTCGGGTACACGCCAAAAGGTCAGGGTCACAGGCAAGCGGGGATAGTCGGAACACGCCAAAGTCAGTAACGGAAAACAGTAGCAGAGCACACGGCAGGAAACAGGAAGCTAACACACAAAGGTTGATCAGCAGGATAAGCTAGCAGTGCACAGGTTAATATAGAGTTGTCAGATAGGAGCTAGGGTGGAGCCATGCCAGAGGAAGGAAATAAAAGCAGTCAGGTGAAGCTTGGCTGGTCTCTAGAAATGAACACATGCAGACAGGTAAGCAGACGAACTCTATTGCATAACCATGACAGTACCCCCCCCCCTCTTACGAGGCCTCCCCCCTTCCCCGCCTGGGACCAGGTTTAGAGGGGAACTTCAAATGAAACTTCCTCAACAGACGAGGTGCAAAGACCTCGGAAGCCGAAATCCACAACCTCTCCTCAGGACCAAAACCTTTCCAGTGCACGAGGTACTGGAGAATGCCTCTACAGAGTCTGGAATCCAAAATTTGGCTAACCTCGTACTCCTGATCATCCTCAGAGACCGGTGCTACGGTAGAGAGAGGACAAGAGAACTTATTGAGGACTAAAGGCTTTAGAAGGGCAACATGGAAGGAGTTAGAGATTTTGAGCCTTTTGCAAATCCCTCGACATTACCTTGGATTTTACCTCTTCTTATCATCCCCAATCCAATGGCCAGACTGAGAGAGTTAATCAGGAGTTGGAGGTCTTTCTCCGTACCTTGGTCTCTGCCCATCATGATGATTGGGCATCACTATTACCGTGGGCTGAGTTCTCCCACAATAATCATGTTAACGTCAGTTCTCAGAAAACACCCTTTCTCACTGTTTATGGAAGACATCCTCAGCTTCCTCTTCCTATGACTTGTTCTTCTGACATTCCAGCTTTGGCTACTGTTCAGGAATCATTTAATTCCATGTGGGCTGACGTTCATGATTCCCTCCAGAAAGCTGCCAACAAATTCAAGAGTTTTGCTGACCGTCGCAGGCGTAAGCCACCTTCTCTTCAGCCAGGAGACAGTCTGGCTCTCCACCAGGAACATCAAACTCCGGGTTCCTTCCCTCAAATTTGCTCCAAGATTCATTGGTCCATACACCATAATTTCTAAACTGAATCCGGTTTGTTTCAAGCTCCAGATTCCCAAAAGCCTCAAAATCTCTAACTCCTTCCATGTTGCCCTTCTAAAGCCTTTAGTCCTCAATAAGTTCTCTCGTCCTCTCTCTACCGTAGCACCGGTCTCTGAGGATGATCAGGAGTACGAGGTTAGCCAAATTTTGGATTCCCGACTCTGTAGAGGCATTCTCCAGTACCTCGTGCACTGGAAAGGTTTTGGTCCTGAGGAGAGGTTGTGGATTTTGGCTTCCGAGGTCTTTGCACCTCGTCTGTTGAGGAAGTTTCATTTGAAGTTGCCCTCTAAACCTGGTCCCAAGCGGGGAAGGGGGAGGCCTCGTAAGAGGGGGGGTACTGTCATGGTTATGCAATAGAGTTCGTCTGCTTACCTGTCTGCATGTGTTCATTTCTAGAGACCAGCCGAGCTTCACCTGACTGCTTTTATTTCCTTCCTCTGGCATGGCTCCACCCTAGCTCCTATCTGACAACTCCTATATTAACCTGTGCACTGCTAGCTTATCCTGCTGATCAACCTTTGTGTGTTAGCTTCCTGTTTCCTGCCGTGTGCTCTGCTACTGTTTTCCGTTACCGACTTTGGCGTGTTCCGACTATCCCTGCTTGCCTGTGACCCTGACCTTTTGGCGTGTACCCGACTATTCTTGTCTGCTTGTGGCCCCGACCTTGGCTTTGTCCCGCACCATCCCTATCCTCCTGTTGCCTACTGTGGGTGTGAGCTGGGGGTCGCGACCTGGAGCCAGTGGCAGCCAAGTCCATCCTCACCACTCGAGGCTCTGGTGAACACCTGCTGGCTCTTAGACTCCGCGCCCCGGGGAATCTTACGCTCTAACCCCAGTGGGATCTGTCCCCCGTCTGCAGCAGTCAGCCGTAGGGTCCACAACCTTGCGGTGCACCCCTAACCCTACGGTGTGCATCTGTCACCTGGGCTCTAGGTGACCCGACAGGCCCATTTTCAACTCTACTCTGTAGCTGCACAGAGAAAGGAGAAGCAACTCCTGTGACCCAGAATTAGCCAACAGCGGTCTAAAGACTGCTGTCGGCGGACATCACAGAGCTGCTCCAGATTTTGAGAGGATCTTGACAATAATGTCAGAATCCACCCAAACCGCTCCTGCCCCGCATTCCAGTGAGTGCTGGAGGGGCAGAGCAAAGAATGGTGACAGACAGTCTCCCCTCCGTGCTCAGACTGGACCTGAGAACTGAGCTATCGGCAGTCACATGATCACTCAGTTCTCAGACATAAAGGCAACAGGGGACAGCTGCAGCATCGGATCCATGCTGCAGCCACATAGTGGCCACATAGCCACAAAATGTTTGTTGTTTTCACTTCCCACACTTGTCCTTTTAATGAATGCCTTTTATATCTGCCTGAGGTTCAGCTTTAATGCCTTTTTATGGTTACAGTCTTACAGATATATGTTGTTGTTATCCTTTTTCACTGTAAAGCTGGCCATACCTTATACAATTTTCTTATTCAATTTCATTTAGATTTACTTCAACTATTTAGTGCAAGGGCCTGCCTGATTGCATGCAAATTGAAAGTGTTTAGGTTTGACCTCATATTAGATGTTTTGTTAAATTCACTGGAAAATTAAGAAAATTGTATAATGTATGGCCAGCGTAGGTCCAGTAGAAAAGAGTTACTGTGACTTTAATTTCTAAAACGGGTTTCATCTTGGCAGCTGGAATAATGAGTCAATAGAGTGGATTCTTTAGAGGATTACTGTTCTCAGGTTTGAAAGCTAACGCCTCGGTGTGTGTAGTTTATGGTTATATCTCCTGGAAAAGAGTCTTTTAAACTGCAGAGTGTTATAGTTGAGTACAAAGACTCGGCAAATCAAAGTAGCAGGATTTCATATTCAATGTAATTAATTCACTACTTGGATGTAGCTGCTGATGCTAACTAGCAGAAGTCTCCCTGTTCTCAGACCCCTGAGCATCATTGTTTTTAGTGTGAATGTGCTTCATAATGGGAGCTACATCACCATGGAAAAGACCAAGCTAATTTTCCTCAGTCAAGGTGTCCGTAGCAGATCCTTTAAGTCCTATAAGTTGTGACATGGGGCCTCCATGGATTGGACTAGTTTTTTCAGCACATCCGACAGATGCTCGATTAGATTGAGGTCTGGAGAATTCGGAGGCCAAGTCAACAAACTTGAACTCTTTGTGTTCCTCAAACCATTCTTGAACCATTTTTGCAGTTTGGCAGGGCACATTATTCTGCTGAAAAAGCCCACTGCCATCAATGAATACCTTTTCCATGATGGGTGTACAGTATTTGGTCAGCAACAATGTTTAGGCAGGTGGTACGTGTCAAATAAAATCCACAAGAATGGCTGGACTCAAGGTTTCCCAGCAGAACATTGCCCAAAGCATCGAACAGTAATTGAAAACAGAAGAATATTTCTGGAGTACTTATTGTTGTATCATTGTAGCATTATTGTATTGAAGTTCGAAAAACTATAAATGCAACCAAAGACAATTTTTTTTTTTATTTTTTTTTTTTTTTTAAGATAAATCTCATTAGCTTTTACAACTTTTCATGACATAATTAACCCATTCTTATACCCCCTATCCCAATGCAAATGACCTATCCAACTGAGCACCAAAAGTGGCAACTTAACCATGGTGGGTTTAAAACCAAATATGATGTTCATTGTTTCCAGCATCAGATGACATGATAATGGTCAGATTAATTGTCAAATATTGAAGCAGAAAATCTATTTTTATGTTGGTAGTTTGTTTACATTGAGGAACATAATGCAAATCAGTATGGACGATAGATTTATATCATTGATTTATCAGTGCATGCTTGTCTCCACTATTATGGTATAGTAGTCATAGGAGGACAGCTGACAACTCCATAATCCTCATGTATTTGTTAAGCCATAACAGTGAGTACACAGACAGTGGCAGATGCGTTGAGGGATAAGCCGCGTTCACAGTGTATATATGTATGTATGTGTATGTATGTATGATATATATATATGATATGGATATATATATATATGGATATATATATATATAAATTCAAGATTCTGCCTCTCCTTCAATCCGTAACATGTTGAATTAAACAATTAATGATCGATCACAAAATGTCAGCAGGTGTAGTGCTGGCAGAAGGGGGGTAGGAAGTATTACCTTAGTACAACACCTAATAAAACAAAATAAATGCCAAAAATGTCTTATCCCAGTATATATGTAATAAAAGTGAAGGGTATAAATATAATTACAAAAAGATGTTCTAAAAATACATGTATAATGGTATACACAAATAAAGATCAAATGGATAAGGACTACTTAAGATACACATCTACATTTTAGCAGTGATTCATTCCCTGGTGCACTCTAGTTTGAATATTGAATATCCACCAAACCTCACGTAACAGCAATTTACGGTGAATATCCACACTGCAAGAGAACAGTTTAACCTTTCCAAACCTAAAAAGGAAAAAGATGCAATTTTTCTACCGTGTCCATACTTCAAATGTTTGGATACCTTGGATAGTTTTTGGTCACTTTTATAAGATTCCCAATGGAAATGTTCCCTCACTCTAGTTCTTAAAAGTCTAGAAGTGCACCCCACATTGCATTTCATGCACTCAACAGCATAGACCATGCTGTCTGTGCCCCAATTAATGAAACCACGGATGGAAAATTCCCATCCATTGGTACATGAATCAACTGCCCTGTGCTGCCTGGAGTACCTACTGCAAAAACGACATGTATTAGTACTGCACATGTATGATCTCACAGTATTAAAGGAAAGTCTTATTAGGTCTGTCAGACTTGAAAAGACTGGGAGATGAAATGTTGCCTAATGTTTTGGCACAGCGGCTTGAGAATCTGCAACCTCTCATGATTATTGGTGCTAAATCATTATCTGTGGAGATTATGAGTAAGTATTTTTATATGCAACATTTTTAATTTTAATCAATTCCAAAGAGAAGGCGGTAACCAATGTAACTGGACCCTTCTCCCTGGTATCCACACCAACTTTGCTGGTTTTGTCTCTCCCACGGCCGGCATTCTCTAAAAGGGTAAGTCTATTTTTTTTCTGTGGCCAGACAAGCTGCTCTAGCAATGTTCCATTTGTCATAATGTCGTGACCGAAGCCTAGAGGCAATAATATTGCATTCTTTATTAAATACTTCTGCAGTAGAGCAGTTCCGTCTGGCCCTGGTAGACACCCCTATCTGAATAGATCGCTTAGTGTGTGTGGGATGACAACTGGAAGCCAGAAGTAACAAGTTTCCCACACACTTTTCATATATATATTGACTACCATAGGAGTAAACCTGCACATGGGTTGGTGGCAGAGAAGAGATACCTCTCCTCCCACCAACCCATGTACAGGTTCGCCAAGGAAGGCGAAAAATTAGCTTCCATTGAGGCCCCCTGCACTGCAAGTAGAAAACCCGGTCCAAACTAAAATAATTGCGAGTAAGAAGAAATTCAAATTCAGTTCAGCTCCTGGAATCAAATGACAGACCATCTCCTGTGGTGTCCGAATGCTCTGATTAGGAATCCGACACCTCAGGGAGCTAAAGCTGAAATGCTTAAGGCCCCTCCGCTGATGTCTCCTATGACCCTTAAGAATGGAATGTGGCCTCTCAGTCCTGCTGCAAATATATACCTTTCCTGTTTGATAAACCTGTAGATCTCTCAAATACGTACATAGTTTTTTGTATTCATTATCTCCTGTTCCAAAGTGTTCATGGATGTTAAGAGATCTTCATTCAAAGAAGAGTAAACCGTCAGTGATGGAATCTATGGTTTCTCTTCTATGACATAGTGGTGTCTGTCAAATAATATTAGTTTCTTTAGCCCATACAGTTATGCATAACTGCTGTATACTATTTAGAGCAACAGCGCAGTATTTCACCTTTATTTTGTATCAGATTAGTCTTCCAGACTTAGTTTCTGAAGGGTAGAATAAGTGCAGTGGATGATATACTTATAGGATTCTGATTATTGCTTTGTCCCACTGCTTATCCAAAATGGTTCCAGTTTCCACCACCCATTTTGTTTTACATTGGAAAGGACATTTTTTGCAATCAGTAGGGTAGTGTAATATATAGAGATGAGACCTTTTTGTGTAATGAGGTGTAGACATAAAGACAATTAAATATATTTTCCCATAAACCAATGGCCATAGACATTTTTGTGCCTAAATGAAGTGTGTGAGTTGGAGTTAGGAATAGAATTTCTTTCTTGGCACTGATAAATCCTCTCTTAGTTTCTGAAATGTTTTTTTTTAGAGTATTATCTTGACATATTTGAGATACGTATTCAACTTAATGTTTCTTCCAAATCTCTTTCCCCTGTAACTTTTGTATCTCCTCCAAATAAACATTATCTTATAGTGAAGCATAGGCGTTTTAGCCCTTGAGGTGATTGTAGCCGTATTAGTGTATTTGCGAAAAAAACTATTGCGAACTGTCCATGCTACTTTCTTTTCTTGCACTAATACAATTTTTCTGGAAAAACTTTTGGAGTGTGCCCCCTTCAAGGTCCAGGCAGTACTAAACTTTACTTGGACCTTTATGAAGGAGGCATACCTTGAAAGCTTGTCCTGAAAAATTGTATGTTATAAAAAAAAGTATCACAGACATTACTCAAGAGTTTTGGCCCTTAGGCCAAGTACACACGATTTGCAATTTGGCCAGCAAAAGACCGATGGGATCTTTTCATCGTAAAATGTGACCTTGTGTAGGCTCCATCAGAATTTAGCTGGCCGAATTCCCGCCAGCAAAAATTTGAGAGCATTTTCTCAATTTTCCAGACGGAAAAACTTTCGATCGGAAATTCCGATCGCATGTATGCAATTCCGACGTGCAAAAACTCACGCATGCTCAGATTCAACTACGAGATGGAAGCTATTGGCTACTGGGTATTGAACTTCCTTTTTCTAGTGGTGTGACCGTGTGTAGACAAGACAGCTTGAGCGGTCCTTCGGGAAAAGCATCAGACCTTTTTCCAATCAAAATGCTGATCGCGTGTACTCGGCATTAGAGTTGAGACATTTTTACATTTTTGTCCATATTTTTATCATTGGTACACGCATAGGAAGTGGAAGAATAATAGAGTTGTAGCCTCCATAGAAGTTGCTAGTCGTTCCTGCTAATAATATGAAGTATCGGGCATAAAGCTGGGTCTTCCCCTGCAAAGTCTTCATGTCTTACCTAGGTGCTAAAGTTGGACAGCGAAAAAATAGATACAATTGTGCTCATAAGTTTTATGATTTCTTGGCCATTTTTCAGAGAATATGAATGATAACACAAAAATATTTTTCATTCATGGTTAGTGTTTGGCTGAAGCCATTTATTTTCAATCCACTGTGTTTACTCTTTTTAAATCATGACAACAGAAACGACCCAAATGACATTGAGCAAAAGTTTACATACCCTGGTGATTTTAGCATGATAACATGCAAACAAGTTGACACAAAGGGATTTGAATGGCTATTAAAGGTAACCATCCTCATCTGTGATCTGTTTGCCTGTATTTTGTGTGTATGTATAAAAGGTCAATGAGTCCTGACAGACCCTTGCATCTTTCATCCAGTGCTGCACTGATGTTTCTGGTTTCTGTCAAATATATGCGGGAAAAGGTAGTTGAACTGTATAAAACAGAAAAGGGATATAAAAAGATATCCAAGGATGTGAGAATGCCAATCAGCAGTGTTCAAATTCTAATCAAGAGGTGGAAATGGGGGGGTACTGTTGAAATTAAACCAGGTCAGGTAGACCAACTAAAATTTCAGCCACGACCACCAGAAAAATTGTTCGGGATGCAGAGCAAAACCCACAAATAACTTCAGGTAAAATACAGGAGTCTCTGAAAACATGTGGTGTGGCTGTTTCAAGATTCACAATAAGGAGGCACTTTAAGAAAGATGGGCTGCTTTGTCGAGTCGCCAGAAGAAAGCTATTACTATGCAAATGTCAAAAAGTATCCCACTTAAAATATGCCAAACAGCACAGAGACAAGCCTCAAACCTTCTGGCACAAAGTGATTTGGAGCGATAAGACCGAAATTCAGCTTTTTTGGCCACAACTATAAAAGCTACATTTGGAGAGGAGTGAACAAGGCCTATGATGAAAGGTACATCATTCCTACTGTGAATCACGGAGGTGGATCGCAGATGTTTTGGGGATTTGTGAGGTATAAATGCACAGGAAATTTGGTCAAATTGATGGCAAGATGAATGCAGTATGTTATCAAAAAATACTGGAGGAATATTTTGCATTCATCAGCCACAAAACTGCACATGGGACGTACTAGGACATTCCAACAATGATCCAAAACACAAGACCAAGTCCACCTGTCATTGGCTACAGCAGAATAAAGTGAACGTTCTCGAGTGGCCTTCTCAGTCTCCTGACCTCAATATTATTGAGCCACTCTATGGAGATCTTAACCGTGCAGTTCATGCAAGGCAGCCCAAGAATTTACAGGAACTGGAGGTTATTTGCCAAGAGGAATGGGCAGCTTTACCATCTGAGAAGATAAAGACCCTCATCCACAAATACCACAAAAGACTTCAAGATGTCATTCATGTTAACAGGGGGCATTTGTAGGTGTAACTTCCAGTCGGAACACTGCATTTGTAAGTGTAACTTCCGCCTTTGCATAGATGTGGGATGTTATTTGGGGCTCTTCTGGCCATGCAGTACATGCAGTACTGCAGTGTGCGATGTGACCCGAGGTGCTAAGAGGTATCCAGGACCAGAATGGAGCACAAGTGGCTGGCATTTGAGGCTGTTTGTAAGTAGGAGTAGTTTGTAACTCGGGCACTGCCTGTATCCAAATAAATAGTAAATTTTGCAAATGTACCAAACGTTTCTTTACGTTGTATCAGGCATTTAAAAACTGTCCTTGTTCTCCTAGAAAAAGCAATCTGCATAGAGGGCAGCTTTTCTACTCCTCTATTGAGTTCTTCTTCTATTGTCTCCCTAATTGCTCCTGCAAATGGTTCTTATGCTATGACAAAGGACAGAGGTGACAGTGGACACCCCTGTTAAATACCCTTATCCAATTTGAATGGTTCTGGCATTTAGGGCCCAGGTCAAACCTCTGCACTTTTAGTTTTAGATATAATAGGGACGCATTAGATCACCTGTCACATTTAGAGCTATTCTTGGGGAGATTTCCCTTTTGGTTCCTGTTCCATACTGATACACTGTCACATTGTGACATACAATGTGTTAACTGGATGGGAAGTGAAGCATTTCTTACTAGTGGGAATACAACAATAAAAGACTGACTGAGTTTGAAACCCTTTGCCATTCTTCTCGAGCAGCTGTTTTTTTTGCTGTTATGTCTGTGCCTCTGTTGAGGAGCTCTTTCCTCACTTGGTGGATAGGGGAACCGGACGCAAGGAAAAATCTCCCCAAAACTGATGATAGCAGTAAAAACCTAAAATAAGTTTTTAACGCTTACCCAGTCTACAAGATGAAAAATTATGGGTGGAGTTGGGCTTTAATAAATACACCTGAGTAATGAGATGAGCATATTCTGTGAAAGCATCATATGTTTAAAGTAGTTGTAAACTCCATTCATGAAATTTGACGTATATATCTGTAGTGTTTACTTATCTTTCTCCAAAGCTCTCAGTGTCCTTGCTTTCTGCTGCTCAGTTCCTGTTATCAGCAGAGGGGGCACGTGTGCCTTTCCTCCAATCAGCTCTCACACCATGTAAACCAGACAACACACCCACTGCTGAATGAGAAAAAAAGATTTCTAACACAAGCTGCATTTTCCAAAAAGCGTAGAAAGGGAAATCATCTGAGGCTGTTCACTTCACTTTGTATAGGAGAGGGTTTACAACCACTTTAAGTCAACTAATGCTTGAAAGAATGCTGTAGTTTGTACATGCATGCACATGTTATAAAATATGACATGTATCTTCAGCAACAAGACTTACAATTATATTTTTAATATCATTTTTGTTATTGATTTCAATAAAATTATTAATCTTTTGAAGCTCTACTATACATTGGTACCTTAACCACTTGCCGAGCCATACCTGAAATACGGCTGCAGCGTAGACTGCTTATTTTGGGAGGGTGTCCATGGATGTCCTCCCAGAATCTTGCTCCCACATGCCCCCTGGGGGTGCACACCCGGGAATATCCGTGACAGCGGCCGTTTACCACCTGATCACTACGTCAAATGACGGAGCGGTCACTTGTAAACAAACCAGTGTCATGTCCGGTTCAGTTGGATGTGTACTGCCCATAGCGGTGTTCTGTGCCCATTCCTGCGCTCATCCATCCATGCTCAGTCATCCTCAGCAATAGTCATCCATTCTCAGCAAAACTCATCCATCCATCCTCAGCAATACTCATCCATCCATCCATGCTCAGTCATCCATACTCATCCATCCTCAGCAATACTCATCCATCCATCCTCAGCCATACCCAGCCATCCCATCCACACTCGCCCATACCTACCCAGCCATCCCATCCATACTCAGTTATACCTAGCCATACACATTCATGGCTCAACCATGCTTAGCTATCCCCATCCATGGCTCATCCATGCCACTACAGTGCCTCAAAGTGTAATAGGTAGTCAAATTAGATTTGACATTTATGCCCCTAGAACGACTGATGGCGCTCCCTGCATGTTGGGTCTCTGTATGTGGCCAGGCTGTGTAAAAGTCTCACACGTGGTATTTCCATACTATTCTGTGTCAGTCTGACTGGGCTGTGAGATGTTCAGCCTGGCCATAGATTATACATTGGGGTATTTTCTTGTGGTATCGCCATACTCGAGGAGTAGTAAAATTTTTTTTTTTTTTTTTTTTTTTTTGGGTGTAATTTGTGGTATGCATATGATGTGTGTGAGAAATAACCTGCTAATATAAGAATTTTGTGAATAAAAATAAAATATCTTGATTTGGCAAAGAATTGTGTGAAAAAATGACAACTTCAAAAAACTCAGCCTGCCTCTTTCTAAATACCTTTGAATGTCTACTTTTCAAAAGGGGTCATTTGGGGGGTATTTGCACTGTCCTGGCTTGTTGGGGTCTCGAGAAATGAGCTAGGCCGTCAGTACTTAAGGTGTGATCAATTTTCAGTGATTGGAACCATAGTTTGTAGACTAACTTTCACACATACCAAATATACACAGATTTGGATTATTGTTACCAAAGATATGTAGCAGTATACAATTTGGCCAAAATCTAGGAAGACAAATTACTAATTTGCTAAATTTTATAACAGAAACAAAGAGAAATGTGTGTGTGTGTGTGTCTGTGTATGTATATGTTTATATATGTATATGTATATGTGTGTGTAATAAATATATATATATATATATATATATATATATATATATATATATATATATATATATATATATATATATATATTTATTTTTATTTATTTTTTTTTTTTTTTTTTTTTTTTTTCAAATTTTCGGTCTTTTTTCATTCATAGCGCAAAACGTAAAAAAACCCAGCAGTGATTAAATACCACCAAAAGAAAGCTCCATTTGTGTGAAAAAAGGACAAACATCTCATATGGGTACAGTGTTGCATGACTGAGTAATTGTCATTCAAAGTGTGAGAGCACGGAAAGTTGAAAATTGGTCTGGAAGGGGGTTTAAGTGCCCAGTGGTTAAGGTAAATTTAAAGAGGGAGTAAACCCTGATGAGTTTACTTCCTCTTTGATTCCCTGCAAAGGTAAAGTATAATGGACTACTAAGCATCGCATTGTAGTCCATTATGTGTCACTTACCTGACACAGGAGCCAGCGAAGTCACTGCTGTCCCCTGTAGTCCGGAGTATCCATCTTCTCGTGGGTCTCACTGCTCCGCCGATGTCATTCAACGAAGCCGCAATGACGTCACTCCCACGCATGTGCACGGGAGCCGCCACTTCGCCGTAGACGGCGGTGCCTGTGTTTTGGCAAATATCTCCTAAACCGTGTAGGTTTAGGAGATATTTCTTGGACCTACAGGTAAGCCTTAATCTAGGCTTACCTGTAGGTCAAATTGGATTGTAAGGGTTTACAACCACTTTAAAGGATTTTAAAAAATAAATAAAAATAAACATGTTAGAATTACCTGCTCTGAGCAATGTTTTTGCACAAAGCAGCCCTGTTCTTATTTTTGGGTCTCCTGCCGGCAGTCCTGGCTCCACACCCCATGCCAAGTGCCCCCATAGTAAACCTCTTGCTATGGGGGCATTTGAGCAGGCTCGCTCCCCAGCTGCTCTCTCTGTGTGTGGCTTGCTCCTGCCCTGGTCCTGCTCTGCTCTCCCCTCATTGGCTCACTGGCTCACTGGCTTTGATTAGAACCACTTTAACTGTACTGTAATTCTGTTAGGTCTTTGAGATATTGTGGCATGCTGTGGTTATCATGTGACTCAGTCCAAGATGTTTAAACACAGCAAGTCAGCAGTAGTGTAAAGGATTAAGCTTTTCATAATACTCTGGAGAACAGGATTTGACAGACAGCAGCAGGATCCTATGGCTCCCGCAGCTCTGTGTGTTGTGTGAAAGCAGGGAGAGAGCAGTGGTAATGAAGCCGGGACTGGATCCTGAGGGGGGGGGGGGATTAATGGGGTGTTTTCTTTTCCCTATTGCAGGGAATGCATTAAAGTATATAAGTTTTTTGATTTTGGAAACACTTTAACACCTTTAAAGTAGAACTAAAAGCATCTTTTGTTGCTCATTCTGGATGAAGTAAACAAGGGTTAAATCCCCTGTCAGGTTTTTTATTTAACAGGAAAGTGAGAGGAAATGCCTCAAAACTGATGGAATCCCTGGTTGTCACCATGGTCATCAGAAATAATATCTTCATTGGAAGACGGTTCTTGGGACAGCCCAAAATTTGGGATTTTCTTTTGCGTTTGGTGAGAATTGTAAACATGACATATAGAGCGGGTAAATCTCCATAACGGGGGCAGAGACGGCAACAAAGAAAACCTGATGTGTTCTAATCCATCTGCACTCTATTCAAAACTAAAAATAAAATTTTACTTTTAGGTATACTTTAATGACCATAGGGCATTCCTATGTAGATACCTATACCAAATTTAGTGGGATTTGAGCTTTTTTTTAAATAACATTTTAGTTAAGAAAAAACGCAACTCCAAAAAAAGCATGTCATCACAGATACAAAATAAATAAAATTGCATATATACCATAATCTCTGTCAACTAATTTGACAATAACACTACAACCTTTACCTATCCGAATATTGTTTGCATACAAGTTTTATTTGGCATGCTTTTGGAAAAAAAAAACATTAATGTCCTCTTAAAAACTATTTCTTTCTCTGTGCACAGCAAGTGTATGCCGGAAGAAATTCACTGACTGCTGCAAGGTTTGTTTGTCAACAAATTTAAGAAGTCCGTGGGATGGGAAGCAATTTTGTGAATGCTGGGTTTTCACTTTTACGTCCTGGTGGTGGATGTGCTGACACACTTGTGTAGTTTATTTGGGGATTGTGCCAAGAAGGGTGACTAATTTCACGCTAGAGCTGCACAATTAATCATCAAGAATCGTTATCGCGATCTTGACTAAAGTGTTTCACAATTCTTTCTATGCAAAGAAATCTCTCTGCTCTTCTGAAGCCACAGCCTTCAAAAGAAAAGAAGAGAAAAACTGGGCAGTCTGCCAAGAATCAAAACATTCTTTATCAGTTGAACTTGAGTATAAACATTGTAACAATTTGTCACTGGAATAGACTTAGTGTTTAAGTGGTTAAACTTTTTTTTCACTTACACACAAAGTGTCCTTTCATACGGGACAAATCCGTGATGATCCGCCCGTGAACATCTGCTTGCTCAGTGGGGATCGATCCGTCAATCCCAGCTGAGCATGAAGATGACCGGTCCGTCTCTGCACACGGTGCAGTGAGGGACACACACTGTGCAAGGTCGGACCTGTCAGAGCGCCGCTCTCCCCTATGGGGGAGCGGATGAGGACGGACCGCCGAGTCTGTTGTCACCCGATCCGCAGACGGATGCAAAAGTAGGTTTTTCCTCCTTCACACTTTTTCGGATCGAAGTGGGTCGGATGTCAGCAGACATGTCACCTCTGACATCTGACGCTCCATAGAGGTCTATGGAGCATCCGTTCAGGTCCACCTAAAAAACTGACAGGCGGACCTGAATGGATCAATCGTGTGAAAGAGGCCTAAACCTTTTTCTGACATTTGTTGGTTTCAAGTTGAAATCTTTTTTTTTTTTTTTTTTTTGCTAGAAAATTACTTAGAACCCCCAAACATTCTATATATTTTTTTAGTAGACACCCTAGAGAATAAAATGGTGGTTGTTGCAATATTTTATGTCACACTGTATTTGCGCAGCAGTCTTTCAAATGCAATAAAAAAAAAATACTTTAATGGAAAAAAAAAACTAACCAGTAAATTTAGCCCATTTTTTTTGTATAATGTGAAAGATTTTACATTGTGAGAATCGTAATCTTTTCATTCTAAGCAAAAAAATCGTAATTCTCATTTTGCCCAGAATCGTGTAGCTCTAATTCACACATACATACAGTGGGACTATTGAGACTGAACATGGCCATCTTCATAGCTACAGCATGGTCGGCCAGTTCTGAGAGGGTGTCTTATGACTTCCTTCCATTCTCGAACCTGCCGCACGCCCGCTGCGGCACACTCTGATTGCTGTGTCCAGTCACATCTGATCACAATGTAAACACAAGTCGGTTATCGGCCTTTCCTTTCCTCACACTAACAGCTTGACCAGCTTGTGTGAAGGGGACATCTACACTCATAAGCAGGATGCTAATTAGCAGTGCCCATCACTGGCCACCTATCAGTGCCACCTATCATTGCAGCCTTATTAAGTCCCGCCAGTGCTGCCTCCTCAGCGCCCATCAGTGCAGCCTACCAGTGTCCACCAGTGCAGCCTCCTTAGTGCTTCTTCATCAGTGTTGTCTCATCAGCGCAGCCTCATCAGCGCACATCAGTGATGGAGAAAAAATACCTGTTTGCAAAATGTTATAACAAACTATGAAAAACATTTTTCCCTTTTTTTTTTTTTTTTTTTTTTTTTACTTTTCGGTCTTTTTTCATTTATTTGGCAAAAAAGAAAAAACCCAGAAGAAAGCTTTATTCGTGTGAAAAAAAAATGATAAAACTTTGACAATTGCATGGTCGGTCAGGCTACACTACGTATATCAAAGTGTGACAGCGCTAAAAGCTGAAAATTGACCTAAGCAGGAAGAGGATAAATGTGCCCAGTAGGCAAGTGGTTAAGGAACCTCTTTATACCATTATAATTTTTTTAGTTACTAATGGAAATGTCCAGGTAGCTGAAGTTTAGAGTGTTTGTACAGTGTGTCTTAAGTTTAGCAGACATAGCACTCCAAGTTATATGTATTGGTGTGTATCCCATTACCTGCAGGCAGCTACTTCTGCTACAAATCATCCCTACAGTGTCTGCTTCACAGGCACCAGATATTGCCCTGAGCAGCTGTCTTTTTGGCACCGTGAATGTTAACAGCAGTGACTGCTACTGAGAAAAATTGAGTCAGCCACCCCCTTCTGCCCTCTCCACCATTTAAATAACTTTTACTTTTATTGTCCTACAATGAACTGCATTCTGTAAATGGAAGAGGATTGGACGCATGAAAGGATCTCCTCTGTCAATTCAACACAATACATTGTGGGTAAATAGTAATACAAGCAATATGAGTGGCCAAGAGGGCAGAAGTGGAAGGTAAAGTGGCACAACTTTTCTCAGTAGCATCTGCTGCTGCTGTTAACTTTCAGAACACTTCAGAAAGCTGCCAGGGCAACAGGATGTAAGGGTATACCTGTGGATATAATATGGGTGTTTTTTTTTTATTATTATTTGCTGAAAACTTTGAATGTTTATATGCTGTATAACTACCCCTTTTGTTCACTGTTTTTTTTTTTTTTTTTCTTTTTGCGGTATTTAAAAACATTATCTTACAGTTTTCTCTCAGTTCTCAGTTTGCTTTGCTGAGAAGGTTAGGGCATTTTAGAACAACCATATTCAGGCCAAATAAAACATATAAAAGGTTGTTTACAGAAAGTATTTGGCTGGGACAATTGTTCCACAAGTATGGTTTTTATTACATTATTGTAGCTGATAAAGTGGCTGGACATCCATAATAAATAAATGGTTCATTGCCTGCTGCGTGATCCTGCTTCTCTTTATTACTTTGAAAGTGACATGGCAAGAGTCATAGCAATATTTTTAGAATTTGGGAACGATGTACTAGCCCTAGGTGTTTTACACTTGCAGAAAATGGACTGCTGCCACTAAAGGAGATGTGCTTCCAAGTTTCTAATTCCTACATATAGGTACACAAAGGATTCCCATTCTTCTGCAGCTCCCATGTGAAAACATCGCTGTCTCCCCTTTTTATTGTTTACAGTACTTAACTGAAGTTTACCCCATGAGATAAATTAATTCCCACAGAATAATGACACCTAATATACTGTATGCTCTTTGTAGCAGGGGTCACTGCATGTGAACATGGTAATTGAGGCTCACAGACTTGGTAAAGCCCCAAGCAATAAAAGAGAACCATTAAAACCCATTAAAAGGAAAATTGGACTGTATTACCATGGAGTACTCATTTTGGGCTGTCACATTTACATGAAAGTAACTTTCACACAGTGGCGGCTGGTGCTCCATTTTTTTGGGGGGGGGGGGCAGTACCTTCAGGAGTGGAAGCAACGTTTGGTGTATCTAAGTAGTGGTCTGAAAGAATGGCATAACAACAATTTCAACAGAAAAGACTACCAGTTTCAGATAAAAAAAAATCTTGGGTTGCCAAAGAACTTCATGAGGATGTGGCGGCTCTAGGGTGGTAAGAAAATGGAGGGGTCAGACAAGTTGGACACTCTAAGGTTACCTAGGGAATTGGTGAGGTCTCCTTTAGGATACCAATCCGTAAAGCGAAATGGATGCAGGAGTTCCTGCACTTCCTTTTGGGTGATTATATATTTCATATATTTACACCATCTCACAAAAAAGCGTGAAGTAGAGCGAAAGTCCAGTACGATAGTGTCCAGCCTCTTGAGGTTGAAGAGTGATAGTATAGCCCATTTTACTTACGGTAGGTTGGGTGGTATTGAATTAATCCAATGGGACATGATCAGCCGACAAGCATCTAGGAGACATATGAGTCCATTGTATAAGGTTGAGTGGTCCAATCCGGTCTTAAGACCCACTTCCGGTCTTGATTGGCCGGCTTGAGAAGCAGGAAGACAATAGCGAATGTTGATTCACTAATGTCACAAGTGGGTGGGCTTGGGGCACTGTGCTCTGCACCCCGAGCCCAATCTTTTTGAAGCCAATTAGAATCTCAGGCTCTAATCATGTGCTTAAAAAAAAAAAAAACTCATAGATATCTATGCGTCTGGTGCCCCACATGGAGATTCGGGCCAGCGCATGGAGATTAGCGGGGCTGTGACCCTGCTCCCCTTATGGACCGGCCGCTGCTGCTTACACATAATCACTTGTGTTTTTGTTATATTTTCTGTTAAGATCTTATTTCATGTAAAGAAATTATCTTTTCAGCTTACTAGTAGTTTAGTTAGTTATCCTTGTTGAACAGTGGCTGCCAATAACCGAATAAGCAATATGACTCCAACTAAAAGTAATATTTCAGATATAGGCGGAATCTGGTGAATTATGCCGTCTTTTATCATCTTTTATCTCTTGGGGGGGTAAACCAGTGAGATCTGTCTGCCATTCCTGGTTCTGTTCCTGCCCATCATAAAGCTTGTGGCCTCCCTTCCAACATTTAAAGAGTATGTAAAGCCAGCATTTCATATTCTTTATATGTGCCTGCTGTACCATGTACTTGTGTGAAAAAATTATCTGTTCTCTATGTATTTTTTTTTTTTGTGTGTAAAATCCCTGGAGTTCGAGCCAGTCCTCTTTCCTATTAAAAACTGATCACACTGAGCAGGAGAACACACCATGATCAGTTCTCTAGCTATGCTGAGAACTCAGTATGGCTCTGCTCTAATGATCAGACTTGTCTTGATGCACCCCTCCTGCACAGCCTTTTACTGATCAATGTGCTGCTGTTTCTCATCCCCCCAGCTCTTATGCAGCTGAGAAGAGAGGGAATGTTAACACTTATAAAACAGGGAAAAAAGTATATATAATGTTTTTTATATCTATACACAAATGTTACGCCTTTCATTTCTATTTTAAACTGAATGGGTTGTTTTACAAGGTGATCGCTTATGAACACTTTAAATGTCCCCCCTCCTTATTTTTATTCTCAGTTGTGTAAAGTTGACTTCTCAATGGGTCAATGGATCAATGTCTGTGATCAAGGGTACTGAAATGTAATAAAGGTCATAAAACTTAAGCCGGCCATAGATAATTTCAATCTTCAGCAGGGAAGGGACAAGATTGGAACAATCTATGGGCAGACTTCTTTTACCCCAGTCAATCCATTGATTGACTTAGGTACACCAGCATGTAGGATTTTTGGCATATGGTTAGTGCCAGCAGCTGCTAGAAATAATCATTGTGCTCTCCCCTGCTCTACGCCCCCCCACCGAGAGAACACAATCGTTTCACGGGAACACAGTCAGTGTAGATGGGGAAATCAAGCAATTTTATTTCCTTCCACCCGTGATGGAAGGAAAAATTCATCTATAGCAGTGTTTCTCAATTCCAGTCCTCAAGGCGCACCAACAGGTCATGTTTTCAGGCTTTCCATTATTTTTCACAGGTGATTTGATCAGTTTCACTGCCTTAGTAATTACCACAGCCGTTCCATCTGAGGGAAATCCTCAAAACAATGACCTTTTGGTATGCCTTGAGGACTGGAATTGAGAAACACTGGTCTATGGGCTTCCTTACTCTTGCTTATCAAGCAGTCACAGAAATTACATTAAAGCGGAACTTTAGTAACTTTTTCATCTTTCCATCTATTAAATCTTCTGCCCTTGTTTTTTTGTTTTTTTTTTACTTTGGATAGTAAAACATTTATTTTTTTGCCAGTAAATACCTTATACAGCCCACTTCCTGTTTATTGTCTGGAAAAATGTCTAGGCATATGACATCATGCACAGCATGCTGGGGATGAGCAGGGGGGGATGAGTCCTAAGAAGGCCTATGAAGGCTTCAGAGCTGGAGGTGTGCCTCTGTGTGTCTGTATATTTTCAGGACGTGAACAGGCAGCAGCTTCAGCTGCCCACAATTAAAATGGTTGCAGCCAGACTCAGTGGAGGGAGATTTCTGCAGAATATTTGGCAAGTACAGAATCACAGTATATATAAAAAAAATATGCAAAGTGGTTGGAGGGAAGCTTCAGAATGGCAAATATGTTTTTATTACAAATTATGTGGGCAGACTGCAGTTCCTCTTTAAGGAACCAGAGAAATCCCAAATGACTCCGTGCACTGCTATATGCTCTTGCTTAGTGAGGGTCAGTGGTGTGCTTCCAAGTTGGGTGCACTTTGAATTTTCAAAGTGCAGTAAGAGGCATTGTACACAGACACATCTTCATTTTTAAGAACTGCTATTTTTCTCAATGCTAAGCTACCAGGAGGTTAACTTGTGCTGTGTAATGGCTTTGGTTCCTAGGCTTTAAAAGAGAAGTATGGGTTTGGGGGAAACTTACATCATACTTAGGTGAATGCAGCATCGGCCTCTACAGTGAGAACCAAGCAATCGAACACCGCCAATGGTTCGGTTCTCACAGCTACCCGAGCAGAGAGCTGCTGACTGTCAATCAGCAGCTACTCTGTCCTTCTCCTCCATGCTCCACTGGAGCGCTGAGCTGTGGAGGGGCAGGGAACGACCATCTCAGGCTCTCATCGGCTTGCTGAGAGGCTGAGATGTGTGTCAGTCTAGGCACCTGGCAGATCCAGACTTTCATTGTCGGGATGATGCGGTGCCTGAACTGGTTCCAATGATGTCAGCAGAGAGCAGACTTCAGTCCGCTCTCTGCTGAAAATGGTTCACAGGAGTTTTCATTCTGCTCTGACTGTCTTATCAGGATGCAGGACCACTGACCCTCTGTATGGACAGTGCTGATTGACCCTGTGCTGATCACATGCACTCTCCCAAGAAAAAAAGAAACTCTCGAGCAATACACACCAAACTGAGCATGTGCAGCCTGTCCCCTGGGTTTGTGAATATCAGGAAATATATTGGAGTCAGTGGAAGAAGGAGATGATCAGAGAAGATAGGATCGAACAGCCCTTTTACACAGTACAAAGGATTAACCCCTTAGGTTCCACAGTGAGTATAACAAGTGTGCTTTACTGCATATACAGACTAATTTTACTGTTGTGTAAAACTTTAAATCACGAATAAACCCAAAGAAAAAATTTAATATATTGCAGTTTACCAATCCTTAAATGTGGTGGCTGCATCATTTTTTTTAGACTTTATTTTCACCTGGTGATTTGGCCAGTAACATATTTCCTGTCCAAAGCAGGGCATACACTGTACACATTTTGGCTGGTTCCCAAGATTCAGCAAAGGGAAAGACACATACAGGAGAGACAGCTGCATAGCCCAAAACAAATTGTGTATCATGGGAAGGTTCCCCCCAGGGGGCTTTGAAACAGAAATATATGCAATTCAGAAAGGATTTATATAAAATTTTATTTGAAACATGTAAGGTCAATAACATGTTGCCAAATCAAGCAGTATAAACTGGTCAAGAGATAACACAAACATTTCACATTTACAGAAAGCAAACACAAAATTACAGCATCACATGATCATTAGTCTGTTGTGACGGTGCCCCGAAGCGTTTCGACCCGTATGGTCTTCTTCAGGGGATTGGTTGGCTATAAAGAGATATATTTAGTATCGCAAAAGAAGGAAATATTCCAACATGTATTCATTTTCCTATATGCAAGGTAACACTGAAAGGTAAAAAGGGATCTTTTGACCACATGTTTAAAACCGTTGGATAATCCCCGATGGTCCATACTCATTTGTGTCCCAAAGGCGGGAAGGATCGATCTAATGCGACTTGCAAGCAGTCACGCTGAAGTCAACCTCAGAGGGTAAAGGAAGCCAACACCTGCAGCAAATTCCCAATGATATCAGTGCACCAAAAGGGATTCCAAAAACTCTTAACATATTCCCCTGAAGAAGACCATATGGGTCGAAACGCATCGGGGCACCGTCACAACAGACTAATGATCATGTGATGCTGTAATTTTGTGTTTGCTTTCTGTAAATGTGAAATGTTTGTTATCCCTTGACCAGTTTATACTGCTTGATTCTGCAACATGTTATTGACCTTACATGTTTCCAATAAAATATTTTATATAAATCCTTTCTGAATTACCTATATTGCTGTTTCAAAGCCCCCTGGGGGAACCTTCCCATGATACATGGCTCCTAAAATTCTATCCATTGAGGGACCTGTCGGCTCGCTCCTATCGGCTTAAAAATCAAAGGATTTGAGTTGAAAATTGTCACCTGAACAGCAGCATCCAATCACCTATTCAGAAAAAATATAATGGCTCAGCAGGGAATTCGTCAATCCACACTGCTATTAGTGTAACACCAACTTAGGGTATTTCCACTCTGGATACAGATACCAATCCGGGAAAAGGGCAGTGGTGAGCTGCCCATGCACTGATCAAAAATTCAACCAGTTCAGCACGGACCGACCAAATTTTGTTTGAGTCGGTCCCCACTGAACAAAAGCGACATGTTGGAAAATTTCCCCCGATCAGCAGCTGTAGCCAGTTACCTGCAGCCACTGATCAGTGTATTCTGACAGCAGCTGTTGGTTTTTCCAGACTTACCTATGATAAACCTGAAGTAGTCCAGACATGGATCTGGAAATCTCTGGTTTGTAAATTCAGAAAAAACTGAATGGACAAAGTTGTCACAAAAGTGACATTCATCCTGTTCTGTTCCAATTCAGCAAGCTGGCTGACCAGAGACAACCCATGGGAAAGGGGCCTTAAAAATATGCCAGCAGTTGCAGCTCCTGAGCAAAATGTGTTTTATAACAAGCAACCAAACATTGATTTACCGACCCTAAATTGCTAAAAACTGGATTGTGATTGGTTGCTGTGTATTTCTGGTCATTTTTTCCTTCTGCTTTTAAAACCCTGATTGAGTAGATTGTATGAGACGATCTTAAATGTTCACATGTGTTTTGTATTTAATAGCAGTTTTGAACTGCAGCATTAATTTCAATCCAAATGTGGCAACACCATTATTCTGCAAATATGTAATGACATCAGTTCTCTCAAAATTTACATTTTACTGAATATTTCACACATGTTTATGCCGTTTGCAAATCCTGTATTTTTCTGGTATTTTCCATATTTTCCTGAACTTATTGGTCAGGATGTTTTGGCAAAATAGCAGGTAAATTTTGCATAAGCAAAAAATGTTTTTCCATTGAAATTGCCCAATGCTTCCTGCTGAGGCTTCACACCAAAAGAAATCCAAGCCATCGCTGGAAAAATCATTTTAGATTATGAATAATTTGTTTTGCAGCAAAAGTTGTGGGCAATATTTCCTAGGTCACAAGTTAAGAAAGGCAATAAAAAAGGCAAATTGGTAATTTATATTTATTTTTAGAGAAATCATTCATCTGGACCATATCATTAGTGTGGAATATCACCATAATTTAAGTGGACTTTTCATGTGTGCAAGTGTAACATTTACAGGTATTTTTCATCTCTCTTAGGGATCAATAACCCCTCTGTATATTTGTCTGTTTTTTTTATTATTATTATTATAATTTATTATTTTTTTATTCTTGCATTATGGCAAAGCTTTTCAAATAAAACAAAAATCAAGTTGTCTCAGAAAATCTTCCAGTCTATCAAAAATACCATAGATCAACACACATTCAGCATATAAGAATGACAGAAAAGAGACAAGACCAATGTATAAAATTGCTGACTGCAAGTACACAGCTTTGCATATATTACAGGATCTAATTAGCCAAACAAAGGGGCCGCAAGGCCCAAGAGATCATACCAAAATCTCAGTGAAATTAAAGCTAGTCAGGTATGGTGATATATCTTACACTTATGCATTATTCATTTATTAACAGGCATTATCGCTTGACTCATAACTTCTGAGAAGTCAGCCAATTTTCATTTTACATCTGGAAGAGATCGGTAGCAAAAGTAAGGCGGAAGATAAGATAAAAATGAGGGGAGGGGGATACGAAAGCAAACGGGTCACGCTCCAAAAGAAAGACCCTTCATGAGAATCAGGGCTTCCGCTTGGATCAGTTCAGGGTGGACTCAGAACGGGTCATAGCCTGCAGATATGCTTCCATACACGTATAATCAGTCCAGGGCCTCCACTTGTCTCTGAATTGTTCTTCAGAGTTGGAGCGTAGCTGTCAATTCCTCCGTATGGTGTAAATAAATGATTGTACCACTGAACTTTTATTGGCGGTTGGGGCTGCCTCCACAAATCAGGGATGCAAGTGTCTGCTTTTCTGTGTTGAAGCATGGCACCATCTTTCATTTTCTGGGAATATTTTGGTTTAGAAGTGACAATCGTGTAAGTCCCGCATTGATACGGCATGAACGTATGACACAGATCAGTACCTACTACATCTCCTTTTACCTTTACCTTGTTGCTTCTTGCTTCCAATAAATTCCAGTGATTAGTTCTGATTTAAATAATCAGTTAGCAGCATGTCTTTCTTTTGTTGCAGTAAATGTTTTTGATTACTGCAACATTGATAAAATGTGCTTTTCTGTGATAAAATGTAGCAAAAATAAATAAAAATACTATTGCTGTATATTACATGGTGGCATTTTATTCATACTCACTTCTAAAGCTACTGATACGTTTTACTAATAAACAACAACATTTTAAAAAATAACTCACTGGAGTCAACTTTATTTATATAGGGTGTATAGTTTAATCAAACATTGTTAACCACTTCACCCCAGAAGATTTTACCCCCTTCCTGAGCAGAGCACTTTTACAATTTTTTACAACTGTGTCGATTTAACTGACAATTGCACGGTCCTGCAATGCTGTAACCAAACAAAATTTGCATCCTTATTTTCCCACAAATAGAGCTTTCTTTTGGTGGTATTTGATCACCTCTGCATTTTTTTTTATTTATTTTTTTTGCGACAGAGCGACAATTTTGAAAACTAAATTTTTTACTTTTTGCTACAATAAATTCACCCAAAAAAAAAAAAAAAAAAAAAAGATTTCTTCATCAGTTTAGGTCAATATATATTCTTCTACATATTTTTGGTAAAAAAAAACAAAAAAAAAACACAATAAGCGTATATTGATTGGTTTGTGCAACAGTTTTATAGTGTCTACAAACCTATGGGAAAGATTTATGGAATTTTTCTTAGTATACTTTTTTTACTAGTAATGACGTTGATCTGCCATTTTTAGCGGTATTGCGACAGACAGATCAGACACTTTTGATACTTTTTTGGGACCAGTGCCATTTTTTACAGCGATCAGTGCTATAGGGAAGGTTAACACTAGGGGACGATCAAGGCTTGTTCTAACTGTATGGGGATAGGACTGGGAGAGGAGACATATCGTTGTTCCTACTTAGTAGGAACAAACTATATGTCTCCTCTCCCCTGACAGAATGGAGGTTTGTGTGTTTACACACAAATCCCCATGCTGATGCACGCGATTACGCCACACACATTAGGTCCCTCGCCTTGCAGCGGGTGCGCGCCATCTGGCAGCTCTAAAGGGAAGGATATACCCACACAGGGTTTCGCCCAGTAGAGCCATTGTGCCTTAGTATATCTGCGTGAGCCGGTCGGTATTTTGTGCTTTTTATGGAAGTCTGATTTGAAGCATATACCTACAATAATGCACAGTGTAATAAATATTATTTATATGGTTAACTATGCTCTTCAATACACAATAAGAGCTTGTTTTAGTCACCCAAAACTGAAGATTCTCCAAAATTCACCTCCCATTTCATCAGTGACCCCACATACAGGGCTAAAGTAAGTTCATAGTAACTAAAGGGGCATATGTTGTAGAATTATCAAGTCCACATCTTCGTTTAGTCTAAAAAATCCGTGGCCCGATTTGAAAGTCGCAATATTAAATTTTTCTCTAACCTTTCTATATTTTGTTTGGTATAAAGCAGGTAAGGGTTTATATGCTATGTCAGGTTTTTTTTTTTTATCAGTTTGTATTGAGGATTACGGATATTTCCCCTCATTCCCTGTCAAGTGATCACTTGAGGCCACATGAGTAGGGTTTTCCATAGGAATGGAGCCAATGTGGTGTGCATGTGCAGTATGAAGCCCCTCGGTGCTGGGCCGTATAGATCTCTGGATTGGGGCCAAAGTTAAGGTGGGCAGAGCTCTCAAAGGGGTGGGGGCAAATATGTAAAAAGAACAATAAAATACACTTGCCCTTTTGGGTTAATTTTACCTCACTTTCGCAGAGTTCCCCCTTGCACTCTAAGTGGGATTCCTGCAGACTCTGATGTAAAGGGGAACTTTGAGGACTCTGATTTTCTGTAAAGGTGAACTTACCCTTTGATTTTCAAAAAATTATCCTTTACCTTGAGGTTTATTTGTGTCTGTAAGGCTGTCAGTTGTGATACAGTAATTGGGAATATTTTGTGAGCACAAGGACTGTTAAATTTGTGTTTATGGAGCGACTAGGCACACCTTCTGTTTAATGATCCGCCTTTAAGCCGCTCCCACTGTTAGCTAAAATCTGGTCATGCATGCTGATCACTCTAAGCAACTTTAATTTTCTGTTTCATCCCAGGGAGCCCCAGGGCTTTCATCATCCTAGTCACGCTCACATTTTGCCACGTTGTTTGAAATTTTTCATTATAAAGCCACCAAATTACTTGTTTTGAGTACTGTTAATGTTTACATAAAATTTATACTGCTTAACCACTTGCTGTTCAGAAGATTTTACCCACTTCATGACAGGGCATGTTTTCTATTCAGCACTGAGCTACCAAAGAACCCCCCCAGCAGCGTGGCAAGGCACTGAAATGGCAGCCCCCCCCCCCCCCCCCCGGGCAGTCCGGCACTTACCTGCTCCAGTGTGCGCTCTTCCAGATTCCTACGCTGTCTCCCCACTTCCACCAAAGCGCTAGGGATCCAATAGGATCGCCCGATGCTTTGGCCAATTGGGAAACAGGTCTCACAGACCTGCCTCCTGATTGGCAGGGAGGAATTTTAGTGTGAAAATAGCGAAAATTCATTTGCTATGGTCACACAACTGGGTGGCCTCGGAGCGCAATGCTCTGCTCTCTGAGGCCACCCTTTTTTGAAGCCTATTAGAGCCTCTGGCTTGATAAAATACCCACCCTGCATTGAAATCCATAGCCTGGCACCACTGATATGTAGATCAGGGGGCCGGACGCATGGATAGGGGAGGCGGCGCCCGTGCGCCCTCTATGGATGGGCCGCCACTGTTGTACACTAATGAAATTTATACAATTTTTTTTTTTCACACAAATAGAGATTTCTTTTGGTAGTGTTTGATCACCACTGTTTTTTTTTTTTTTTTTTTTTTTTTTTAACTATATAAACCAAAAAGACTGAAAATTTTGAAAAAAAACACAATATTTTCTACTTTCTGTTATAAAACATAGCCAATACAAAAATCGACTTTCTTCATAAATTTAGGCCAAAATTTATTCTGCTACATGTCTTTGGTCAAAAAAATAAAAATAAAAAAATTCACAAAAAGTATTGGTTTGTGCGAAGGTTATAGTACCTACAAATTATGGTTGGTACTGTAATGGCAGTGATGAACAAATTATAGTGGGACTGTGATAGGATGGCGGGCAATCTGATGCTAATAGACACTAATGTCGCTAGTGACACTAATATGGTGATCAGTAATAATACTGGACACCGTACTAATGACACTGGCTGGGAAAGGAATTAACATTTAGGGTCAAGCAAGGGATTAATTGTGTGAGTAACAAGTGTATTTTGTGCTGTTTTTACACACAGAACCCTGTGTGTGATTGGACACAGCCTATCAGCAGTTTCAGACAAAATTGTTGGCTGAAATCTGCTGCCAAACTCATGCTGTGTCCAATCACAGTACAGGCCAGCACGGGGCACACACCTGCTCTCGCCAAACCGGAAGGAGGAGGGTCGCGTACATGTACATGACTGTTGCCTGTACTTGCTGCCAGCTTGCAATATATTTACTGTGAGAAGTCGGCAGGTGTTTCAATATTGATTGTCTGTTGAACATACGATTAAGAAAATGCATGAGCAGAGGGAACCCTCATGTGAAACCAGACATTGGATCCAGCCATATAAGTGTAGCACTAACCCCTGAAGGAGCTGCTGGTTATTTTTGGGATTACCATTACCTTCCGCTTCTCCTTGTTGCACGATGTCCCGTGGTAGGTTACCCAGTAACTTGAGACTGGCAATAGATCCAATTGAATGGATTTTATTTGCAAACTTCAATCATTGAACAGTCTTTTAACTTGGGATTAGAGGGTTGGAAAGGAATTCAGGTACTCTCAATGTCAAAGTCTATAAACGTTAAGGAACTTGCTTACTTTGACTGCATCCAGAGAATAGCCATTTGCAGCTGGATGAAAACTCAGGTTGGACAGTCCCTCTCTCACAAGGCTTAGCAGCCAACAAGGTTCTTACTCTTACTCTACAAAGTCTTTATCACCGATGTTGCAAAACACATAGGAAACTAAGCTGTGGAACACTTGTAGGATACCTGGATCTTTCAGCCTACTTGGCGATAGCCACAAGACCGGATTCTCTTGGTTACTTCAGCCCTTCCAGGCTCTTGTTAAGAAAACCCCCGTACGTGGTGTGCTTCTAAAGGGTCCTCCCCTCCACCCATCCACCTCAGAATCCTCCTCTAGTTTCTATGCCTTGGGCTAGCCAGCCCAGAGGCATTAAAGTCGGGTGGAACCGCACCCCAGGCCATAGCCTTCCTGGGGGCTGGTCAGGAGGATCAGGACCATGTAATCAGCACTTCATACTGCACTGGAACCCCGACCCACGTGACGTCCATATCTTAAATACCCTCTCTCAGAGGGCACAGCGAGAGGGCCACTGACCTGACTCCAAAAGAGTAACTTAAGCACCTGACCAGACCATAGTTCTACGCCTGCCACAAGAGACTGTGCCCCCTGTGGCCAGGCTGAACATCTCACAGCCCAGTCAGACGGACCCAGAAGTCTAATTTAGGCAAATGGTCCCAAACCAAACTGTAGTTTTGGTAAAGTTTTAACTTTGAAAAACATAGCGTGTGCTGTTCAGGAGCCCGGCGCTACATAAGCAACTGAAGTTATATGCAAATGTCAGCTTTTTCCAAAAAGGAAAAATGAAACTTGTCCCCTCCATCTCTTACATGTAAGACCAAGGTCACTTTTACAAAAAAAAATTCTAGATTTGCATATAACTTTTGCTGCTTGTATCTGCTTCCCTTAATGTGGATGTAAACCCGATTCATGACATTTGAGCGCTGGGCACATATATCTGTAGTGTTTTCTTATCTCTCTCCAAAGCACTATATCCTGTAGCTTTCTCCTGCTCAGTAGCTCTGTTATCAGTCTGATAACCTTTCACAAGCTCTCCTAGACAAGAGCCTGAAGTGTGTGTGTGTGCGTGTGTGTGTGCGTGCGTGTGTGTGTGTGTGTGTGTGTGTGTGTGTGTGTGTGTGTGTGTGTGTGTGTGTGTGTGCGTGTGTGTGTGTGGGGGGGAGGTTGCTATAAATATCTTAGCAGTCAGCTTGCTGTCTCCAAGCAGAACTATGCACATTCCTTTCTTCCTTTACCAATGAGGAGAGGGGGTGTGTGCCTTTCCTCCAATTGGCTGTCTTGGCTGTATGCTTCACTGCAGAGCTAACCAGAAAGAGAAAATCTCCTAACAGGAAGAGCACTTTCTAAAGGATGTATACAGATGAAGACAGTAGATCTACATGTGAAACTTATGTAGGGAGATTAGTTTTATCTCTGTGTATCATCTGAGGCTGTTCATTTCACTGGGTATATGTGAGGGTTTACATCCACTTTAGTTGTTTTGATTTGCAATTGTCACTGAAGGTATTCTCCTACTATGCTATTTACTATAATTAATTATGATTCCGTCTGGATTGCACAAATGTGTACCGGGCTTAATGTCTTAAAACTGGAAGATAGTTTAAATTTAACTTTCTGAATATTAAAATCAGATGTCTTTTATTTTACAACAGAACCAGGACATCACAGGAATGTTTGCAATGACAGAACGGGGGCATGGCAGCAATGTACGAGGGATTCTCACAGAGGCTGTGTTTGATCCTGTGTCACAGGTAAAAAATTAAGTGCTGACTTTATCGTTAAACCAGACATAACCTATCATCTTGTGAAATCATATTTCTGTGAGCACTTCTGCTTTCTTTTTCCCAGTAGCTATAAAAAAGGAAATGATTAGTAATACTGAATGTTAAATCCAAAATCCACTGTGTCATGTCGATAACTTCCTCAGTCAAGCAGGAGGAAAACGTAATTGTTTTGATTTCATGCCATAATAGCACCCATAATGGAGTACATATGGTCAGCAACAGTTGTTGTAACATTTAATTAATGATCAGCTGTAATTAAGGATCCTTTTGTGTAATGAAATTACTACCCACATCAATACACCCCTACTAACACAAACCAAAATTGTTGGATACATGCCGTGTGTTCCAAATCATGACCCTTACATTTGCATTTCACTACAGAAATTGAGGTTTGTCAGCCTAGGTAGCATTTTTCTGATGTTAAATTAATCAGGTTTGGCTCATTGTAGTCGCATTTCCTTTTGCCATACAAGGCAAACCAATATATTTATTTAAATGAAGGGAGCATACTCTGCACTTCCTGGTATAGGATAGCATGGACTCTTACCATTTTGACCGTAATGCAGCACTGGGTGCCTGAGCAGTCAGTTTATAGGCCTTGGTGCTCTTATGTGGGCATGGAGAGAGAGTTCTTAGCCCTGAGTAAGTTCTGACCAGGCAACTTGGAACTTAGACGGTTTCTTCTCTTCACTTCTTTGAGGGAATGGAGCAGAAGAGATGCAAAGGAAATTGTAAGAACAAACAGTAGGGGGACAACATTTTAGTGTACTTTTAGTACAATTATCCTTTTTAGGGTCACATACTGTACCTTCACCTTTCAAATGACAAATGAGGTTCAATGTAGAAAAATGCATTTGGGTGTCAAAAAAAGGAATGCAATCTATACACTGGGGGGAGAACCTCTGGGGGAATCTAGGATGGAAAAGACCAGGGGGTCTTAGTAGATGATAGCAGCAGCTTGGCATTGCATGCCATTGCTGAGCCTAACAAAGTAAACAGAATATTGGCATGCATTAAAAAGGGGATCAACTCCAGAGATAAAACGATAATTCTCCCGCTCTACAAGACTCTGGTCCGGCCGCACCTGGAATATGCTGTCCAGTTCTGGACACCAGTCCTCAGAAAGGCTGTACTGGAAAAGGAGCGAGTACAGAGAAGGGCAACAAAGCTGATAAAGGGTCTGGAGGATATTAGTTATGAGGAAAGGTTGTGAGCACTGAACTTATTCTCTCTGGAGAAGAGACGCTTGAGAGGGGATATAATTTCAATATACAAATACAATACTGGTGACCCCACAATAGGGATAAAACTTTTTCACAAAAGGGAGTTTAACAAGACTCATGGCCACTCATTAAAATTAGAAGAAAAGAGGTTTGATCTTAAACTATGTAGAGGGTTCTTTACTGTAAGAGCGTCAAGGATGTGCAATTCCCTTCCACAGGCAGTGGTCTCAGCGAGGGGAATTGATAGTTTCAAGAAACTATTAGATAAGCACCTGAACGACCACAACATACCCGGATATACAATGTAATACTGACATATAATCACACACAAGTTGGACTTAATGGACTTTTGTCTTTTTTCAACCTCATCTACTATGTAACTATGTAAACTGTTTTTACTTACTTGTTCCAACTCTGCTTAGATATTGGCCGAGCAGGGGCAGTTGGGTAGAACACTTAAAAGATATGCAAAGGATTAATGTATTTAAAGCAGACCTTCAGTCATTATTTCAACTTTCCATCTATTGAATTTTCTGCCCTTGTTTTAACTTTGGATAGTAAAACTTTTTCTTCTGCCAATAAATACCTTCTACAGCCCACTTCCTCTTTCTTGTCTGGTCATTAGCCTAGGCTTATGACATCATACACGGCTATCTCTCTCACTCTTGTGAAGCCATAGGTTCAATCAAGGCAGACCTCTTTTGCATGTACATTTACGAAAAACATAAAAAGACTATATAGTTATCCTTCAAAAGTCCAGGCAATTATAGTAATACATAGTAGGAGAAATTGATTGCAATCTCTCTGATTCCCAGCTATGTCAACTCTGCTGGAAATAGGTGAGGGATAATTTAGAAAGCAAATCAATGCATTTGAAGTCATCTTTGGGGTTGATTTACTAAAACTGGAGCGTGCAAAATCGGGTGCAGCTGTGCATGGTAGCCAATCGGCTTCTAACCTAAGCTTGTTCAATTAAGCTTTGACAAAAGCCTGGAAGCTGATTGGTTGCTATGCAGAGCTTCACCAGTTTTTTAACTCTTTAGTTTTAGCAAATCAATCCCTATGTCTCCTCTACCTTATTTTGCTATATGCAATACAACCAGCAGCAAGACATTGGAGTATTTGTCCCTTTTTTTTTTTCCCCACAATAAAACTCAAAAACAATATTTGTGCAAAAAAAGCAAACTAAATTCAGGGTGGTTTTAAAAAAAGTAGGCTCGATACTAACAAGTTGGCCAAACTCACTATAACCTGATTTAACATGAAACTCCTTTAGATTTACCACCAACGATATGTAACAACCTTTCTGGTTGGATATGAATTACATTTAGTTTAGGTGGTCCTTGTAATACATTATTGGTGAATCTAAAGGGAGTTGTACAATCAGATTGTAGCATGCATGGCCTAGTTAAATAATCGTAGCATTACGAAAAGTCAGTCCCCCATACACAGATTTAGGCTCCGTTCACACATAAACCGGCCACGGATTGCACGGCAACGCTGTCCGTCCCTGTTCTCCATTTCAGGGCAGAATCTTTGCCTGAATTCGGCCCTGAAATGGAGGCAAAGACGCACACCATCGGAATACTAGACAAAAATATATAGGCAAAACAATAGGTGAGCTATCCCTTTTAAAGGTTGAGTTTACCTTTCTGAATATGTTACATGTTACACCCATATTTAGGGTGTAGTTACGGCCACACCCATATTTAGGGTGTAACTTGTGACATGTTAAGCATCAGACCCACCCCCCCTTGTGGCAGCGAGCTGGGGATCTTCTCCCTGTACTCGCTGCCACAATTCAAAGAGAGCATGGCTATCCACCCACACAGTTGCGTCATTGATTCACAGGCCTTTGCGGCTGTCAGCTTGAAGTTCTCAATGAACTATCATAGCAAAACTTCAGTTATTTTCTCATCTTTCCATCTATTAAATCTTCTGTCGTTTTTTGTTTTAACTTTGGACAGTAAAATATTTTTTTTTCTGCCAGTAAATACCTTATACAGCCCACTTCCTGTTTCTTGCCTGGTAAAAAAAAAAACCTAGGCTTATAACCTCGTTTGCCAGGAAGGGAGAGAGTCATAAGAGGGCCAGTGAGAGCTGCAGAGCTGAAGGTGTGCCTTTGTGTGAATCCAGGAAGTGAACAGGCAGCAGCTTCAGCTGCCCACAGTTAAAATGTTTGCAGCCAGACTCAGTGCAGGGAGATTTCTGCAGCATATTTGGCAAGTACAGAATCACGGTGTATATATATAAAATAATATGCAAAGTGGTTGGAGGGAAGCTTCAGAATGGCAAATATGTTTTTATTACAAATTATGTGAGCAGACTGCAGTCTGTTCTAAACCCCATAGTGTAGCAGTTTAGAAATTGAATCACTTTTATTTAGATAACCACTCACATTCAAGAGATGAAAAACTGACTTTTACAATGAACAACTGATTTCCCACTGGCGGTAGTGATGACATCACGTAGCAAGCCCCGCCTGACATGTTTGGCATTGGGCGGGGCTTGTTACCTATTCCTGCACCTTCTTTGTGAATACATGCTACATATGTATTGTGGACCTCACCGGCAGGCCTCCCCCCCTGACGATATCTGTGTAGAGAGGCCAGCCAGTGACATCCGCAATACATATTACATACCAGTTGTATTGGATCCGCAAATGGATTTGGTGTAAATATGACAAATTATTTCCTCACCTGACGATTGTTTTAGTTATTACCAATACCTGTTTAAAGAGATATTGCATCTATTGTTTTGCTTATATACTTTTTAAACTACTCATCCATATGGCAGGTTACTCATACAGATTACAGAAATCAGTATGCGGTGTCTAGCTTTGAGGAAGCCAACAAATGGCTGTAACAGCCTGGTTATGGTTTCATTTTTTCCTCCGCAGAAAATCTTTTCTCATTTTGGAATGTCCCTTAGGAACACAGCTTGTAAATTTCCCTCTTTCTGCTTTTTGGTTTTCCTTGTGGCAGAGGTTTGTGGTGGTTATGTTACAGAGATTTCTGGTCTTTATCAAATAGAAACTGTATACATTGTATAGAAAAAGACACAAATTGCAAGCCTATACATGCAACCATAGGTACAGTAAATAAAATAAAAAACTCACCCAAGCTCTACCGTTATGTAGTATAGTTCAGTGATGGCGAACCTTGGCACCCCAGATGTTTTGGAACTAAATTTCCCATGACGCTCCACTAAACTGCAGAGTGCATGAGAATCATGGGAAATGTAGTTGAAAAATATCTGGTGTGCCAAGGTTCGCCATCACTGGTATAGTTGATGTGTAGAGTAATCGGTGCTCTGGCTAATTAAGCTCACAAAAGATCCATAGAAAGTACAGGCTCACAACTTGACAGATTCTCCACAGAAAATATTGATTTAAGCATCACAGCAATAACATCATCCAAAAATACTAACGCGTTTTGGCCTTCATGCTTTTGATGAAGGCCTAAGGCCGAAACACGTCAGACTTTTTGGATGATTTAATTGCTGTAATGCTTAAATAAGTATTTTCTATGGAGAAGCTGTCGAGTTGCTGGCCTGTACTTTCTATATGTGCAGTAAATGTCATGTGACTTCCCGATGCTGCAGCCATGTCTCATTACATAATGTCTACGTAATGTAATGGAGGCTGGCAGCCAGACACACATTTTGTTTGGAGATATGCAAGAAAGTTGCCAGTTTCATATTAGCTACTCTTTAAGTTCAAGTTAAATAGCAAAACGTGAGATATTTAATGAATTTAAAGCACACAAATATTAAAGGATGTGTTATGGGGTCTGCCTAGAGTGGAGAACAGTGACTGTCAGTCACTGCTCTCTGCTCTGCCCCTCCAGGACTCACTGAAGGGCCGGGCCAGAGAGGGAGCTTTCAATCAGGCATCTGGGTGGATCCTGACAGTATTGTTGCAATCCTTCCAGACCGTGGAATGGCTCTGCCACATTAGCTAACAGTAGACAATAGCTCCCCTGATAGTAATGATAACTTGCCACAAATTTGTGGCAGTGTTGACTTGCAAGTCTAAGGCCGCGTACACACGGGCGGACTGTTCGCCCAACTTTGTCCGCTGAACAGTGTTTGGGCGGACAGTCCGCTCGTGTGTGGGCTTTCAGCGGACAGTTTCAGCGGACAGTTGGACGGACAAAGTCTTTCGGAAATTCCGAAAAACTGTCCGCTGAAACTTGGTTTGAGCGGACAGTCCGCCCGTGTGTAGGCTACTTTCGAAATGAGCAAACTGTTCCCGCTCGGAGGGAAGTCTGCTCATTACGAGCGCGTGTGCAGGTAGGCCCGGTCTTCTGTCGCCGCTGTCGCCGCCTTCCGTTCTTCTTCTTCTTCTTCTTCTCCAGGAGATGTTGACACGACGCTCTCTCCGGCCGGAATGCCAGAGCCGCCCTGCGCTGCCACTTATATAGTGACAATGGGGCGGTGTCACATGGTATATGTCACATGGGTTGGTCACATGGGTTGATGTCACATGGGGACTATGACATCGTGAGGGGGCGGGGTCACCATGTGACATCAACCCATGTGACATATACCATGTGACACCGCCCCATTGTCACTATATAAGTGGCAGCGCAGGGCGGCTCTGGCATTCCGGCCGGAGAGAGCGTCGTGTCAACATCTCCTGGAGAAGAAGAAGAAGAACGGAAGGCGGCGACGGCGACAGCGGCGACAGAAGACCGGGCCACCGCCTGCAAAAGAGCTATAAGAAGGCGCGGTGGCCCGGCAGAAGAACGGAAGGTGGCGGCGACAGAAGACCGGGCCACCGCCTGTAAAAGAGCTACAAGAAGGCGCGGTGGCCCGGCAGAAGAACCGAAGAGGGGGACAAGACCCCTGAAGTCGGGAGAAGAGGCCGGCGGCGGGGAGGAAGAAAGCCGTACTCCTCCGCTAGTAAAAGAGCTACAAGAAGATAGCGGAGGAGTCCGGCGAGAAGACCCCCGAAGACGGAAGACCCCCGGAGCTGTGCAATAAAATATTTTTTCTCGTGTGTTGTGTTTTTTTTTTGGGTACTTTTATTTTACAGGTGAATGGGTAGGGGTACATTGTACCCCATACTCATTCACATAGGGTGGGGGGGCCGGTATCCGGGGGCCCCCTTCTTAAAGGGGGCTCCCGGATTCCGATAAGCCCCCCGCCCGCAGACCCCGACAACCAACGGCCAGGGTTGTCGGGAAGAGGCCCTTGTCCTCATCAACATGGGGACAAGGTGCTTTGGGGTGGGGGGGCCGCGCGGCCCCCCCTTCCCCAAGGCACCCCCCATGTTGAGGGCACGCGGCCTGGTACGGCTCAGGAGGGGGGGCGCGCTCGCTCGCCCCCCTTTCCTGGCCGGCCGGGTAGCGTGCTCGGACAAGGGTCTGTTGTGGACTTTGGGGGGACCCCCACGCCGATTTTTTTCGGCGTTGGGGTTCCCCTTTAAGTCCATTCCAGGCGGCGGAGCCCGCGACGTCTCCGTCGCGGGCCCCGCCTACCTGCACACGCGCTCGAAATGGGCGGACTTGCCTCCGCCTTACGTGGGCGAGTCCGTTCATTTCAAAAGTTGAGCGAACTGTTTGGCAAACAGTTCGCTGAAACAGTCCGCTCGTGTGTGGGCAAGTCCGCTCATGCAAATTTTGAGCGGACTGTTTGCCGAAACTGTTTGACGAACAAGGTTGGGCGAACAGTCCGCGCGTGTGTACGCGGCCTCAGTTTCTGCACATGTTCATTGGCAAGTTGTACACTTACAGGGCACTTGGAGCACAAGTTCTAGTTGACACTTTTCTAATTTGTAGCAAATTTGTGTGGCAAGTCTCTAGTAAGAGCAAAGTTGCAGTGATAAGTCTACAGCAAGAACTCTGCAAGTCTATTCCATGAAAATTCAGTCACAGTGACCCCTGTGGTGGGATGACTATTGCACAACTTTACTAAACCAGAACTTGCAGAATTTTTGCAAAGAAAGTGGATCTGGAGTCATGCAATGTGGATTTGTTTTGATTGTGCAAAAAACTTATGAAGCCTGGCATATCTAGCAATAGCTTAGCAAGTCATTTTCAAACTTGCAGCACAATTGCTTGCTATCTGGGCCACTATAAGCTGACTCTGGGTCACAGGAGTGCAAAAGTAAGTACACCCAAGTTACTCACATCAGAAGTATGGTCAAAAAAGGTATCTTTTAATTACCTCTTAATATTATATCCTATATTTAAAGTGTAACTGTACTTTTAATGCAGTTACACTCTTTTTTTTTTTAAAAGCCCCCCTTTTCCCTGCCTCCAGACCAGACCCAATATGCCCCCCTCCAGCAAGATCTCTTGTCTCTGATTCACCAAGGGGTTCACAGCCGTTAGTGAGAATCTTTGACTCTGCCCATATGCTAGGTAATCTCTGTTCAATCCCATGGAGAGATTGAATTCCAGCAGAATATTAAAATAAAAGTTAAAAAAGTAGGCTGCGCTTTATGTGGCTGGAAATTACACATAATGGATGTAGTCCTGATTTACTAATTTGTCAGATTAGGTGAAGTAAACCTGTGTTCACAAGGTGAAGTAAACCTGTGTTCACTGTAGACTTCTAATTATATGATCGGGTTCTGTGTTCACAAATACTTCAAACAATTATATATGAAGTGTCCACATGTTCGCTTCGCCACACTTTAGTAAATCAGGCCAAGGATCAGCTAACTTTACGCTTTAGAAAATCAATTTAGGTAGGAAAAAAGAAACCTTTCATTCTGATAACATTTGTTTTGTTCTCTGAAGGAATTCATAATTAATACCCCATGTGAAAATGCAGCAAAGATGTATATTGGCAATGCAATGAAAGGAAATTATGCTGCTGTATTTGCCCAGCTCATCATCAATGGAAAGTCTCAAGGTTGGTCTTTTCAGAATAGTTGTAATCTATTTCTTAATGCATTTAAAAACATATTAACGTTAATTGTGGAGTAGTAATTGTATAAAAGCTCTCAACTCTGTCTGGAAGTTAAAAAACCTGTATTTTCTGAACAATCTCATAGAAAATAGAAGACACATGGATGTGGCCAAAAACATGGAGGTGGTTTTAGAGCATGAATAAATACTGACCAACCTTTTATTTTCTACACCCCACACAGAATTCACTAACATGACAGACCGTAGCAGAGTTTTCATAAGGCAGTAACAGTACACTACATACTTAATAATTCGCATTTCCAAATAAAGACTTCACAAATGCCCCAGTTCTTCACATATCCAAATCAAGACTTCACGTATTCTCCAGTAGGAATTCACTAACCCCTCAGTAGTACTTCACATGTCCAAGTAAGGATTTCACATGTCCCTACTTGCTTCAAATGTCACCAAAAGCTGCCACTGGTGGAACAGTGTTGGATCTTCCATGCAGGCATTTATTGCATACCAAATCCAGGTGGGAGGATGGACACTATATTGTAGCAGCATATAAGTTGACAGGAGATCCCACAGCACACAGTGGGGTAGCAGATATTCCAGAAAGTTAAATATAGAACCTCTTCTATTATAGGTATTTAATTCTTTGCAAGTGTCCCTGTTGACAGGGTTTCCTTAAGCCAAGATGGTATTTTTAAATTACAGACCATGTATTTTGCGCATGTTTCCATCACGAACGTATAGTTTACATACAGTATTTACCATATTTATCGGTGTATAACACGCACAGGTGTATAACACGCACATTCATTTTAAGAGGGAAGTTTCAGGAAAAAAACTTGCATTGTAAATCAGGAACTTTGAAGCAAAATAAAGGTCACTGCCCATCTGCAGCCTAACAAGTGCCATCAATACAGCCTCATTATTGCCATCAATGCAGCCTCATTATTGCCATCAATGCAGCCTCATTATTGCCATCAATGCAGCCTTGCCATTTCCAACAATACAGTCTGATCAATGTCCATCTGCAGCCTAGAGGGGACAGGGAAGGGGGCGGGATGAGCGCCGACAGATTTCATACAATGAGAATCTCCTATGATAGACAAAACAGTGGTCCAATGGCATCCCAGAAGATGGGACTTCCTATTACAGAGGGCGGCAAGTAAACAGGAGATTCTCACTGTATGTAATCTGACAGCGCTCGTCCCGTCCCCCTCCCTGTCCCCTCTGAGGCAGCTAAAATAGTAGTATTGGCGTATAAAATGCACATGCCATTTTCATGGTGAAAAAGTGAGTGTTATAAGCCACTAAATACAGTATCTGTATGTAATGTACAATATCGATCTGTCATGCTAAATTCTAGTTCATTTTTTGGTAAAGGAATAACTTTTGAACTCTCTTTTGTAGGTCCACACTGTTTCATTGTCCCTGTTCGAGACCAAAATGGGACTATGTATCCAGGAGTAGAAGCGGTGGACATGATGTTCAAAGAAGGTGAAAAAACTTGAGACATATTTTTGCATAGAAAGTTAAGTGCATTAAAGCAAACTAAATAAGCAGAACCTGCATGTTAATTTCATATTTTAGGCTTGAAGATTAGTTAAAACCCCAAAACATTATATATTTTCTGAAAGGGTCACTGGAGAATAAAATGGTAGTTGCAATTTTTAGGTGACATAATTTAAGCACACATGTTTATCAAACTCATAATTTCAGTAAATAATAAACTAAGGTTGTTTTCAGTGCATACAAACACAATATGTTACCCAATTTTTGTCAGGGTATAAAAGATGAGGTTGCGTTGGGCAAACAGATACCAAACAGACCAAGTATTAAAATGTTGTGTGTCTGTCAAAGGGCAACAAATTTTGGTACCCACAATTGTTCATAGGTGATAAACCATGAATGATGGCCTTAGAATTACTGCTCTTAATTTGACGTGCATGGCAATACCTAATATGTGTATTGGCTCAACTATCTTTTCCTGACAGACTCCATGTCAGCATACATATGGGTTAACCCTGACTCCTCTCCTATGCCATAGGATCTCACTCCCATAAATTTTGTCTCGGAGCCAGAGGCCATGTTCTTTTTTGCCCTCCTCCTGGGGCCCTGTGTGTTTGTAATATTAGCTTGTTCCTTTGTTCAGGTGGTAATATCTATGGCCAAGGCCTGGTGGCTCAGCATGTAAGCCATATCTGGAAGATGGAATGAATTATGTGTTGACAGGGCTGAGCTTAGCCCTTCCTTTGAGCTGGCGTTCACCTGTCGGTTAATTGCCAGCTCCTATCTCTCCACAGTGTCCTACTTGTTGATATCCTGCTCCTCAGTCCTGCTTACTTAAGCCATCCAGCCCAGATGATCTCTGCCTTCACCTGGTCAACATCAGAGAGATTCTCTCCTGCGTGCCTGTGAAAGACTTGCTTGGTTGACGTTACTTCTGGCTCCAGATCCTGCTTGCTGTTCCACTACGCTGATCTCTGGCTGACTATCTGTTCCGGTTTCTGAACTCTGTCTATGTTTTCACTACGTTTGTTCTATTTACTTTTATTATTAACTACTTCCCAGCCAGCCGATGTACATATACGGCTGGGTAGGTGCTCTCTCCTTCTGAATGGACGTTCAGGAATGTCCTTCAGAAGGAGGGGGATCGCGCACGTGCGTGCCCCCGCAGCAGCACGATCCAGATGCGCTCGTGTCACCTGGACACGGCCCATCTCCGAGAGACAGGAGGGCTCTGTGATTGGCCCTCCTGATCACATGACGGCCATGTCCAATCACAGCCGTCATGTGATGTAAACACACAGCCGGTTGCTAGGCAATCGGCTCTCCTCTCCTCACATGGAAGTTGTTGGTGAGGAGAGGAGAGAAGATCGCTGCAGTCAGCTGGTGATCAGTGATTATGAGCTGTGTTTTACAGCTTTTTACTCACTGATCACCAACCTAGTGTAAACACGCATGTAAAACACACAGTGTAAACACATGTCCCCACACAATGTCCCCAAAACACACATGTCCCCAAAACACACGTCCCCCACATATGTCCCACTAAAATCACATGTCCCAATGATTATCTGCACACATGTCCATGATCACCTGCACACATCTGTACATGATCATTTGCATACATATGTCCGTGATCACACAAACCAATTATTATACACTTAACAGAATTTTTTTTTACCAAAAACATGTAGCAGAATACATTTTGGCTTAAATTTATGACAAAATTTGATTTCATTGGATTTCTTTTAAAATAGAAGGAAGAAAATATTGTGTTTTTATTTTTTTCAAAATTTCTGCTCTTTTTTTCGCTTATATCACAAAAAATAAAAAACGGAGTTGTGAATAAACACCACCAAAATAAAGCTCTATTTGTGCGAACAAAATGATAAAAATGTAATTTGGGTACAGCGTAGCATGACCGCGCAATTGTCATTAAAAGTGCGAGCGAGCTGAAAGCTGAAAAATGGTCTGGGAAGGAAGGGGGCAAAAGTGCCCAGTATTGATGTGGTTAAACAAGTGTAATTTACCTGTACTTCTGTCTTGGTCTGATTCATGGTTTCTGACATGCATCCCTTGTCAGTTCCTGCAATCTCCAACTATATAGCGGGGTAGAAAAGGACATATAGATACAGTGCCAATGAAAAGCAATGGCCCAGGCAGCGGCGGGCAAGTGGCAGTTTGGCTGGATAGCCCTGCTAATAGCGGGTGGACTTAAGATGTCTAGGATGGATGCAGCAGTCTCCCTACACCAGGGATGTGGTGCCAATAAAAAACTATGCCCCTGCCATTGGCGGGCAAGCGTCAGTTTGGCTGGATAGCCTTGCTATTAGCTGGTGGCCATGAAATGCCCAGGATAGATGCAGCAGTCTCCCTACACCAGGCTGAGGTTGCGTGAGTGCCATCATGTAGTAATTTACATTTGTCCTTGTGCTCTATGGCAGCTGTTTTTGTGATTAAATGTGTCCTTTCACCTTTGTCTTTCCTCCCTGGCTTTCATGGCGGCTGCATTGCATCTGCATTCCAAGCCGCCACTCTCTCTTCTGGCCTGGCGTCCATGGGTTACTCCTGCCCAGGGATCCAGCACATGCACACAGATTTGTGTTTCTGTGGCAGTTCCAGAATGCCAGGGATTTCAGGGCATGCACTCGCACCACTTTATGGTCATGAAGAAGAACAGCTTGTGGAGGCCGGTTATAGACCTCATGTACCTAAAACACTTTCATCAAAAGGAGAAGTTCAAGAAGGAAACATTGTCCATGATTCACAGGCAGTCCAGCCAGGCGACTGGCTAGTTTCCATAGACTTAAAGTTGCTTACTTTCATGTGCCCATTGCAGAAGTGTTCTGCCAATTCCTTCGGTTCTCTATAGGTCAAGACCATCTCCAGCTCACTTGTCTAATATTCGGCTTTCAACGTCGTCTTGCATGTTTTCAAAGTCTTATTGGTTGTTAATCGGTATGAGGGGCATACACCTGCATTGATACCTGGATGACCTTCTCCTACTTTCCCAAGACAGAGGGCAGCTGCTGAAGCCCTGAGCTCAGATCTTTTCAGTGCTCCTTGAATTAGGCTAGCTGCTGAATCTGGAAAAGAGTCACCTGGAGCCCACTCAATCGCTTGTGTAACCTCGGGGCTCAGCTCGATATAATCAAGAGCACTAGTGCTTTGCCTCTAGATCCCGGTGATCTGCAACAGAATGCTCCAGACCTTGTCTTGTTCCCACCTGCGAGCCTCTCAGTGCCTAAAATTATCTGCACTATAATGTCTACGATTTCGATACTAAAGTGGGCTCTCTGGAGGATGCTGTCCTTCCAGAAGGGATTTCTCCATTAATGTGGGAGAAGTCGCGCTGTTGCTTAATCAGTTTAAAGTGCCTGTCTAGTAAACAGAGAATCCTGAGTTTAACTCAGCAGTGCCTTTTGCTGGTTCAGTTTCAAGAAGCAAAATGTTCTAGGAATTGCTCAGAGACTCTGAAGTTATATCTACAAGCTACAGCTTCCTTCAGGCTTTCAGATTACCTGTTAATTTTTTTTGCCAGAAAGGACAAAGGGGAAAGTGCCTCATCTAGCATGATTGTGGCATGGATTGTCCACGCCACCCGACAGGCTGACAGGGCTTGGCTCCTCTGAAGGTGATGACAGTTTGTTTTTCCATGAGTGTGTCTATCTTGGACGGTTTTGTGTCATGTGGCTCCCGATGTAATCTGTAGGGCAGCCTAGTGGTCCTCAATTAACGCCTTTATGGCTCATTATTGTGTAGAGTCTGCTTCTTTAGCCTCTGTCAGTTTTGGTTTTAAAGCCCTGTCGACGGTACAAATTAAAGCGGTTTTCATAATTTCCCACCTATGGTGTGTATGGCTAGTTAGATGGTCTTGACCTACAGAGAACGGAAGAAAATGGCGTTGTTAACTTATACGTATGCTGCCATGGAGTCCACCAGGAAAAGAACATTACAGTAAGTGTTTGATAGGAAACTTTCAGTTTTTGTTATACACAGTAGCGGCAACGAACACTTTGAATTCATTTTTTTGTGATTGTATGTAACATACATTTTTAACAATTTTTTATATTTTTAGTTAACTTTATTGCTATCGCATAAGGGGCTGACACAACATATGTTGTAGCAATTGTAAAGTTATAGATTTTCTTTAGAAAAACATCAGGGGACTTTTAGACCCCTAATATCGCCCCTGCTTTTGTGCGACTTCCGGGTTCATTTACTGCAGGGAGGTAAAATGGATGTTTGCTGACCACCCTCTGCTCTACCCGGTGACTCCCACCATGCCCGGGGCCCAGGCCTGCAGGTGGGACAGTGGAGCCTGGTATGCTTGGCAGGTGGTTGGGCTGTGGTCGAAGGCATATTTCAGTATCTGGAGAGGAGATCACGTGACTTCCATCACAAAAACCGACAGCTAGCTTGACAATTATACACACACTATATTAGACAGGTGTGCAAATATCCCTGCTGCTATCGACATTAGCCTTATGATGATGAAAGGGTTAAAAATATTACATCTGCACTCCAGACAGAAATATAACAGATAAATATTGTAGCTTTGTAATCATTAACTGCTTAAAAGAGTTGTAAAGGCAGATTTTTTTTTTTATCTTAAAGCGGAGGTCCGCTGAATTTTTATTTATTTTTAAATCTTTTTTTAAAGTCAGCAGTAGTAGCTGTAAATACTACAGCTGCTGACTTTTAAAATAAGGACACTTACCTGTCCAGGGTGCCCGCAATGTCAGCACCTGAGGCCGAACTGTCCCTCGGTCTTTGGATGCTGCCACCGCCATCTTCTGTAAGGGAATCACAGAAGTGTGGCTTCACTTCTTGGTTCCCTACTGCTCATGCACGAGTCACGCTGCGCAATCCGAATGGTCCCTGCTGTCTCTGGGACCCGTGTGTCTCCCAGCAGACAGTGGGGAAGGGGGGTCGGGAAGTGGGTGCAAATACCTGTATTATAAAGGTATATGCACCCCTCTCCCTCCTGAAAGGTGGCAAATGTGACACCGGAGGGGGGGTTCCGAAAAGCGGAGGTTCCATTTTTGTGTGGAACTACGCTTTAATGTATTCTATGCATTAAGATAAAAAAACTTTTGTGTCGTAGCCTCCCAAGCACCCCCCTAATTACTTACCTGAGCCCCATCTCTCTCCAGCGATGTCCACAAATATCTAAGCCATCTGAGACAGTCCTCCAATCAGGGGGAGAGGGGGCATGGCCAGGTCGGGGCTCTTTGTCTGAATGGAGAGCTGTGACTGGGCTCTAGTGCCCCTATAGGAAGCTGCTGACTGTGGGGGCACTCACTAGGAGGGAGGGGTCAGGAGCAGCAAAGAGGGACCTTGAGAAGAGGAATATAACTGCACAGCGGAGATAAGTATAACATGTTTGTTTGTTTATTTATTTTAAACAAGACTTTACAATCACATTTAAATGTATTTTTACGGCAAGCAGTAGGCTGTAAGTATCAGCATTTGAGCTGGTATCAGCCTCTTACATTCCCTGTACAGCAAAGCTGAGAGAGGAGGAGAGAAAAACAGCACAAGAAGTCAGTCAGGTGTGCTGCAGTGCAAGGAGCACACCAATAGGATGAGGAAGCAGTCAGGATAAAAATCGCTGATCGCCATCATTACTAGTAAAAAAAAATATATATATATATATATATATTAATAAAAATGGCATAAAACTATCCCCTATTTTGTAGATGCTATGACTTTTGCTCAAACCAATCAAAAACTTATTGCGATTTTTTTAATTTTTAATTTATTTTTATTTTTTTTAACCAAAAATATGTAGAAGAATACTTATCATCCTAAACTGAGGAAAACATTTTTTTTAAATATATTGTTGGGGAATATTTATTATAGCAAAAAGTAAAAATGTGTTTTTTTTTCAAAATTGTCACACTTTTTTTTGTTTATAGCGCAAAAAAATAAAAACCTCAGAGGTGATCAAAGACCACCAAAAGAAAGCTCTATTTGTGGCAAAAAAAGGTCAATTTTGTTTGGGAGCCACGTCGTACAACCACGCAATTGTCAGTTAAAGCGATGCAGTGCCGAATTGCAAAAAGTACTCTGGTCAGGAAGGGGGTAAATCCTTCTGGGACCAAAGTGGTTAATACATTTTGCCATTTTTATTTATTTTTATTTTTTTGTCCAATATGTTGTTGGGCAGATTAAAAAATGCAAAACACACTACATTCTTTTCTGCAGCTTTTCCATTTAAATCTGTTGAACCAAAAAAGTACCGTTTTGCGTTTAAAGTCCCTGACCCTATCCAAAAACGCAGCGGCTGAAAAAAGCATAGATGTAAACGTGTCCCATAGGAAACCATGTTAAATAAACAAGTGCGTTTCTGAAAAAAAAGCACCAAAAAATGCATAGGTGTGAACCAGGACTTACTGTACAGTCGCAGGTTGGGTTGTGAGTGAAAGTGAAACTGCAGCAGAGGAAGATCAGGTCGACTCCCTTGCCAGGCAGGATTGTGCTTTGTGCAAATATCAAGACTAGATGGACTGAAATACAAATCCTTTTTGCAGGTCATACAGATATGAATTCATTTTTGTGTAATTAGTTGTTTGTCTGGAGATCAGCTTTACCATATCTGTTACAACTGTTTATGGTAAGCTGCTCACATACACATATATACCATGCAAAGTTCAAAAGTTCCACTTTCATGAGTAGTAAATATGATGTAAGGTGTTTGTATTGTAGTTGGGGTGTTTGCTTATAAATCACAATCTGTATAATAAAACAATTATTTTATTCATATTACAGAATTAGCTATGTAAACGGATTTATTCATCCCTTTTTACTCCTTACATAACAGCCAGACAGGTCCCCTGGGACAGATGGTCACATTAGCAGCCATACTTCTGATAGATACCTCACTGCGTAGTAGGTCAGGTCAATGTTACGCATGATTAGCCTCCATATTTCTTATGGAGTGTACACGAGTGACTGCAAACTGTTGAAGTTGCTAATACACTTGTCATCACAGACTGTTGTCAACAAACCACCATCTGGCGTCTGTGATCTTTGTAGTAGCTGCAGTCCAGGTTTGTTTTCCTTGCCCTATTGCATAGAGCAGTGCTGACATAAAATCTAAAATGAATGAAGTGTACTGATCTTAATTTCTCAAGTAACCACAACAAACTTTAGTAAGGCTTTTTTGGTGATTGCTTTCCAGATCCATTCACTTTGACCTGTAACGATTTTTGAAATGTACACATTTCATATTACACCTTCCTATCAACTGTAAATTGAATGACATTTTATAGCACAAAAGTTTAGGTAAGGTTTTTGCAAATTTAAACTGGAGCCATAATGAATTCCCTTGCAGGCCAGACCTAAATATTTCAAAGATTTAAAAAATAAATTGCATTGTTGTGTACCATACTTACAAACGTAGCATGCATAAGGGAACAAAAATAAAGTGAGGTTAGTGTGAATGCTAGGGTTAAAGGAAGATTAATATTAAAGGTTAGTGTTAAGCCTAGTACACACCATAAGAATATCGTATGAAATTATCCGCAATAAGAGCGATCGTACAATAATCTAACTACACACAGCTTCATACAGCCGATCACGACTGTTTATATGACATTTTCTGAAGGAACAAGAGTGAACCCAAATATTTTTTACAATGGAAAATGTAATCAAACGGAGGAGAAACCATGTTATACATATTTTTTTTTTTTAGCACTGATCACTGTATTAGTGTCACTGGTTCCAAGCAAAGTGTCAAAAGTGTCAGCGTCCGAATGTCCCACTATCACAGTCCCACTAGAAGTTGCTGATAACCGTCATCACTACTAATACTATATTGCATAATTTGTAGACGTTCTAGTGTTCACGCAAACCAATCAATACCCTTATTGGGATTTTTTATCACAAGCATGTAGCAGAATACATATTGGCATAAATTTATGAAGAAATTCGATTTTTTTTTTTCTTTGTATTATTAGATGTGTTTCATAGCAGAAAGTAAAAAATATAGTTCTTTTTCAAAATTTTCGGCCTTTTTTTGTTTATAGCATAAACAATAAAAACACAGTAGTGATCAAACACTCCCAAAAGAAAGCCTTGTTAATGCGAAAAAAATGACATAAATTAGATTTGGGTACAGTGTCGCAAGACTGCGCAATTGTCAGTAAAATAACACAGTTCTGGTTGTGAAGGGGGTGGGGGGAGGGTATATCTTCCGAAGGTCAAGTGGTTCATTTTTTTTTTCCTGAAAAATTCTCTTTACTGTTTTTCAATAGAGATTTCCAACACAAGGCAGAAAACATAGGGGCTGCTAAACCACATCATGGAAAGCAGTTCCAGAATAAAATGAACAAAAAAATAAAATGTACACAAAAGAAAACCGTACAATATAAAACAGTGCCTGCGAATCTTTGCAGCCATGACCCCCGACATAAGTTTATGCTTATTTTGAGAATTCGGTCTGCACATAAATAAAACTATAATGATCCATGAAATAGGCAACCCACACCCTTCACAGGGCGCATACTAGGATTCTTCGCAAGTTGAGATTACAAATAGACATATAAGCCGACCCAACCGAGGCCAATGGAAATGTAGAAAATAGCAAAAAAAAGGGTAACCATTTATGCTGAAATTACTCTGACAGTGAGAAGCCACCAGACACCCCCCCCCCCCCCCCCCTAGACCTTAACAAATGTGAACAGTGCCCCTCTGTTCAAGTACGTCGCTTTATAAAAGGGTAAAACTTTTACTGAAACCTTCTGGATTCTACAGATGGAGGATTACAGTACAGATTTTTGCCAGGATAAAACTGTAAGCTTCCTGGCATGGAAGAAGAGCAAGGTTCGTAGGTTCTGTATAGCTCTTGTAGGGGCAAAATCATCAATCATGCTAAGAAGACAATGTCTTACAGAGGAACTTAGTTGGATATTGGTCACCTCCTGTACACACTGCAAAACATCCTTCCAATACTACTGGATGACAGTATGCATAAATTATGGCCCCCGTGGAGAGCAAAGCCAGTAGGAAGAGGTGGCTGAGCCAAATCTCATAGCTATCTTTGCTGGAGTCATAAATATGATGCAAACATTTGTAATTAATCAATTGGTCATGGGCTGAGATTTGTCTGGTAAAGGGTGCATCCCAGACATCCTCCCAATCTTCTGTGTCCAGATCCTGGACCACTGATGCCCATCGAGACCTACTGACACTCAGGAGCCCGTCAGTTTCAAAGAAAAGGAAGTTATAAATGATGGACAAAGGCTTATTAAGAGCATCATCTCACATTAAGGATTCCAGAGCTGACACCAATGAATCAAGTGGGCCAAGTCTTCATAGGAGCCCTCAAGTGGTTCATTTGAGAGTTAGTGTAGAGGGAGTTTAGGGATGGGGGTTAGTGATAGGGATACGGGGAGGTTAGTGTGAGGGCTAATGTTAGGTTACAGGGAGATCAGTGTGGGGTTTAGTGATGATTACAGTGAGGTTAGTGTTAGGGTTACAGGGAGGCAAAGTATGTGGGAGCGGCTCATGGTATTGCATTGATCTTACTGAAATGAAAGCTCTGTACTGAAGACTAATATTTCTAAACTCAAACCACTGAAAACCAGCGTATTGGCGTAATAATGCCAAGTTTGTATAATTAAGAGCTGATTCGTTAAAACAGAAAACAATCAAATTAGCAGAAGATTGGCTGTAAATGGCAACAAATTCAATCAGCTTTTACCAGATTATTTTTTTTGTTTCCCCTGAGATAAGGACAGTGTGTAACATATCTGCTGGTGCCTGCATGTCGGGTCTTTTTTCTGATTTTTTGCCTTGAATTCTTAGATACTTTGGCTTCCTGGGTCAAGAACCTGGCCATGCTCCTCAGCCATCACTATGGCTGGTGGTCTCATTGGCCAACTTTGGAGTTTAAGACATGGATTGTGGGAGGTGGCTCTTGAGCTGGGTAGTTTGATCATTATTCACATACCAGAGCTCTCCTGGATTTAGGTCATCCGGCATACGCATACTGAAATGGAAGACTTTATAGTGTCAATGGCTGTTTCATTTTTCAGAGAATTTACAGGCCATAACTTGCACATTAAAAAGGTACTTCTTATATATATATATATATATATATATATATATATATATATATATATATATATATATATATATATATATATATATATATATAATTTTTTTTTTTTTACAAATACACTAGCTGCTGATTTTTATAAGTCAAGCACTTTCCACTGTCTTGAGTCCACTGATGTCTTACTGCAGCCTGTTCTGGGGCAACGAGTCCTCAGTGCTGCCATCTTGAATACTCTGGACATCTGTGGCTTACTAAGGAACCACAGTTGGGTGCACTTGCACAAGCACACATAATGCCCTGTGAATAGTAATGCAGGCTCCTGGGACATGGCATATCTTGGCATGCTATCGGAGGGTGTGGGACAAGGGGCACCATCCTTACCTAGGTGAGGATTGCAGAGGTGGGGGTTGATGTCGATTGGAGCTTGCCCTCCCACTACCGCCATCAGCTCAGTTACAGGCTGCGGGGTGTGTACAAACCAGCAGTACTAAACTTTTTGAATTAAGTTCCTCTTTAGGCTGCAAAAACTGCTGAATGCACCATAGTGGAAGGTTTAGGAACTGGGAACATTGAATACATGCTGTATTGAAATCCGTAATCTAGTGCACTAAACTGTACCCACCATATTTCTTTTTTGCCATTTTGTAACTTGATTTTATAACTCTTCTGAAGAATCCAAAATGCAAAACTTTTACACTGTTTTTATTGATAACATATTGATTTTTAAGAATGTGGCATTTTATAAAAAAAAAAAAAAAAACATTATGTAGTAATAACTCTGCCTGTTTTATGTGTTTTTATTATAGGTCTTCACGGTGTAGACAATGGAATTCTGACGTTCAGTCAAGTTCGGATTCCCAGAGAAAACCTGCTTGACAAGTTAGTATATCAACATCAACTTCAGTTTGGCAGCAGTTATATGTGGAAAAGAAATGGGTTTTAAGGATCTTATCAGAGTTATTATAAGCATGACCAAGCTGTATGTGACTTTGTTTTTATATTTAGATTGGTCTTTAACCACTTGCTTACTGGGCACTTAAACCCCCCTCAGTCCCAGACCAATTTTCAGCTTTCAGCGCTGATGCACTTTGAGTGACAATTACGCGGTCATACAACACTGTACCCAAATGAAATTTTTATCATTTTTTTCCCACAAATAGAGCTTTCTTTTGGTGGTATTTAGTTACAGCTCGGAGTTTTATTTTTTGCTAAACAAACAAAAAAAGATGCAAAAAAAAAAAATCATGTTTTAATAGTTTGTTATAAAATTTTGCAAACGGGTCATTTTTCTCCTTCATTGAAGTGCGCTGATTAGGCGGCACTGATAGGCTGCATTGGTGGGCACTGATGGGCTGCATTGGTGGGCACTGATGGGCTGCATTGGTGGGCACTGATGGGCTGCATTGGTGGGCACTGATGGGCTGCACCGGTGGGCACTGATAGGCATAGTTAAGGCGGCACTAATAGGCACAGATAAGGCGGCACCGATGGGCACAGATAAGGTGGCACTGATGGGCAAAGATGGGCACAGATAAGATGGCACGGATGGGTGGCACGGATAAGTGGCACGGATGGGTGGCACGGATGGGCACTGATAGGTACCACAGATAGATGGGACTGATGGGCACTGATAGGTGGCACTGATAGGTGGCTCTGATAGGTGGCACTGCTGGGCACTGATGGGCGGCACTGCTGGGCACAGATGGGCGGCACTGCTGGGCACTGATGGGCGGCACTGGGGTGCAGCACCTTTGAGGCAGATTGGGTGGCACTGTGGGTGGCACTGTGGGCACTATGGGCACTGACGGGGGGCACTGACGGGGGGCACTTACTTTTGCTTTTATTTTATTTCAGGATGGCACTGCGGGAGGCAGGTGGGCACAGGCAGGTGGCAGGTGGTCCCTTGTATTGATGGCCGTGATCGGGACTCATGTCCCGATCACGGCCGCCGGCGATCGGCTTTTTTTTTCTCGGAATAATAGCCGATTACCGGCTCCGTTCTATCACATGATCAGCTGTCATTGGCTGACAGCTGATCACGTGATAAGGGGTCGGGATCGACCCCTTACACGGATCGGTGATCAGGCGAGTCTCACGGACTCGCCGATCACAGAGCGCGCCGCGCGCGCCCCTCAGGGGGCGCGCAGGCCGCTCGTAACCGGGACCACGTCAATAGACGTAGTCCCGGAAATGTAGGTCCGCGCTAATGCCGTCATTTGGCAATAGCGCGGATCTGTAGTGGTTAAAGCTGATTTTCATGTTTCCTATCACTATTTCCTTTAAATAGTTTTCTTTGGACCAAGCTGGTCCAAACAAGCTATTTCCTTCACTAAGTGCTGTAATGTACTGAATGTAGCTTGAATTATATACAGTATACGGTGCTGGGTTCCAGCTGTGAAACAGGGACTTCCCATCTCACACACAGAAAAGAATAACCTCAGCCATTTAGAGACCACTTTGGATTCTGTGAATTAATGCCAAGCTTCCCCTTATTGGCTGAGATGGAGAGGCAGGCTGATGACATCTCAACACCCTAACGCAGACTGACTATTTTGTTCCAGTTGTGAGATAGAAAGTTTCTGTCTCGCAGCTGGAGCCTGGCACTGTATACGGTATGAAGCTAAAGCTACATGCAGTACATACAGTGCTTAGAGTCAGTGCAGCACTGGACCAGCTTGGTCCAAACAAACTATTTGAAGTGGCTGGAAACATGGAGATCAACTTTAATTCACTCTGAAAATACATCTGGTGTAAACACAGACCTTTGCTGTATGTTGGTTAGTGACTTTGGACACCTTAAATTTGTGAAAATTGTATCAGTGAATACATTTTCTAGAAAAACCAAATAAATTCCTTGTGCTAGCGAGTGAAATCTAAATAAGAACTGCTGCATCCACTACACAATCTAGATACTAGATTTAAAAAAGCTACTCCAAGAAAAAAGTGGCCTTGCTATCCCTTAATTTTAAAAGTGTCAATATGCATGCAATAAAGTTACATCATATAATTATCACATGCCCTAAGAAGATACTAATAGTTTACACTATTAGTACCTTCTTAGGGCATATGATCATTATGTGATGTAACTTTATTATATGCATATTGACGCTTTTGGAATGTAAAAGGATAGCGCGCCCACTTTTCTTGAAGTAAATACTTTCTATCCGTACTAGTTGAGCAAAATTATTCTGTTGAGTGTGAAATGTTTTATCCCCTATATTACTATAAGTGGAGACATGGTGCAGATCATCCATAATGCTGGGCTAAATGATAATGACTGATGTTTAATTCAGAACTTCTTGCATTTCTTATACTTTATTTTCTCATCATAAAACGAGAGTTTAGAAACCGCTAAGCAAACCAGCATTTCCTATTCTACATTAATTGGTTATTATTACGCTGATATTAATGTGACCTTTCAAATTAGAGAGCACAGTAAAATATGAGAATGCTTACTTCTGCTATTTCTAAAGCTGACAAAGCCGTGCTATGCTAAAACCGTTTATCTCCGCAAATAAGTCTAATAATAGTTAATGCATTTCCATGATTGTCCCATGGCCAGGCCAGATTCCTCTAAATGTTTGGTTGTTTTAATGCCTTCCATAGCCAGCCGATATCTTCAGTTGTCCAAACATTGGGCTGCAGTTGACCACTTGTATTTATCATTGGACTTCTTCTAAATGGCCCATCCAAACAGGAAGTTCTCTAAGCATGTTTTTATGAGTTTCAGAAAGAACTTCTTGGCCAGTGTTTGTGTGAATAACTCGGAACTGCTAATTGTGTTGACCATGTCAGTTACAGTAACCTAACCGATCAGATGAATCGGAGAGAATGGACAGGTTTAAATCACAGACAGACTGAAAGCGTATTTCCATTTTTGCAGCTATATTTCAGAAACACCTGTTATGTTTGTTATGTGTTCCCATTCACACAGCATACCCAACAATTAAAAAAAAAAAAAAAAAAACATATATTAAAACAATATCCTTTTTAGATGAATTTCTAAGGAGAAAGTGTCATGCCTGATTCTAAGAAATTCTGGTCAATCTCAAGTGTCCATCATTAATATATAATACAGGAGGTCGGTTTCTAAATTTTCATCTTTAATAGGACAAACCGTTTTCCGATCTATTTTACAGCTGATAATGAAGAACTGTGAACATGATAGACATAGGGTTAATTATGTTATACATTACTGCATAGCTCCCCTTTACACATTACAAACCAGGAGGAGCATGTAAGGATTGTTAAGGAAGTAAAAAGCACTTAAAACGGTAACCAGCAGTTTTTCAAAATCTTTTAAGGCAATCTATCTTAATGAGAACAAATATAAAGTAGATGATACCCACATTTGACTGAAAAAGTGGAGTGACTGAAGAAGTGGAAATATACTTTAAATTGTACTTGTACTCAGACTACAAACTTTTTAAGTTTTTACATATTCTTAATAACCATTAGAAGAGCTAAACAAGCCACCCCTGACCTCTCTAGCTGCATGTAATATGAATGGATTAATTCTCAGATTACAATTTTAGCCCTGGTTCACATTGATACTACTGTGAAATCGTGCAGCTTCACATTAAGTAGCACGATTTCAAAGTAGCAGGTCAGCGCGATTTCAGGTGCTACTTGGCTGACATCTGTGCCACTTCTTGCACAGATGTCTATGCAAGTTGCACATAAAATTGCAAAAAATGGTGCAAAAACCCTTTTTTCTCAAATTGGTGCCGCTCCCCAAAATCAGAGTCACACCTATGCCGACAATAGAGTGCGACTTGGGAATTGGAAATGTAAAATGTAAAACCGCATGACAAGTTGCACCGTGTTAACGGGAGCTTAGAGTTGGGTTTCAGTCCTTTTCTAATTAATAACAAGCCCCTGGTGTTGGCCTATATTGGAAGACTGGCAGACTACCAAGATTCTACTCTCCATAGAAAGTAAGGCAAAATGCACTGTCACTTTCGGTGCCTCTGAATCTGTCCACAGTGCCTATAGCTACAAAGGTTAAAGAGAGCTTGTTTAAGTTGCTTTCAATGCTTGTTCAGAATATGTACAGTGGATAGTTTAAAGTGGTTCTACAGGCTTAATGTTTTGTACCATTCTGTGCCTGAAGGTACAAAACCTTCTCTGTGCACTAGCCCCCAGCCCCCCCCCAATACTTGAGAGCCCCATCATGATCCAGCGATGTGCACAAGAGCCTTGTCTCTCCAAACACACTCACATTGGCTAAGACAGCAGCAGAAGCCAAGGACTCCTGCTGCGGTCATGACAGCCAGTTAGCAAATGAGGTGAGAGAGGTGGTGGCTTTGTGTAGGAATGGACACGCGGAGCAACGGCTCGGAGCAAGCCTTTTTGGGTGGCCCCACCGCAAGCTGCTTAATCTGGGGGAAGTTGGCAGGAGTGAGGGGCCAGAAGCGCCAGCAGGGGACCCAAGAAGAGGAGGATCCGGGCTGTTCTGTGCAAAACCACTGCACAGAGCAGGTAAGTATAACATGTTTGTATTCAGAGGAGCAACAAAGGTGGGACTTTACATGAAGTGCGTGAGTGCCATAAGATCAAATTTGGTGAGCAATTGGGAAAATTTTATTAATTGGTTCATAAAATTAATCATTAAACTTACAGTATACATTTAATATTATCAATTCCATATACAAAGATATTGGGTACAATCAAGTAAAAATGATAAACATTTATACAGAGTAATATGAGCACCAACATTTTTTTCCCCGGTACACCAAATTATGTTAATGAAAAACCATAGATTTAAGGTAGTGCCTGCCAGACAAATGGCTCAGATATCCAATTGAAAAAAATATTAATAAAATCTCTAAAAAATTAGTCATAATTGAAGATAAACACGACAGTTGATAGCTCTACGCGTTTGTTACATGTTTGTTACTGTTACCGTATTTATTGATGTATAACACGCATAGGCGTAAAACGCACACATTCATTTTAAGAGGGTTTCAGAAAAAAACGTACATTTTTAAATAAGGAACTTTGAAGCAAAATAAGGGTCAGTGCCCATCTGCAGCCTCACAGGTGTCATTAATGCAGCCTCATCAGTCCACATCAATGCAGCAGCCTCACCATTGCCATCAGTGCAGTCTGATAGATGCCCATCTGCAGCCTAGAGGGCACAGGGAGGGGGCGGGATGAGCGCTGACAGATTACATACAGTGAGAATCTCCTATGATAGACAGAACACTGGTCCAATGACTTCCCAGGAGACAGGACTTCCTATTACAGAGGCCACCAAGTAAACAGGAGATTCTCCCTGCATGTAATCTTAAGGCGCTCGTCCCTGTCCCCTCCCTGTTCCCTCCGTGGCAGCTAAAATGTAAGTATTGGTGTATAACACACATGCTATTTGCAACCAATTTTCAAGGTGAAAAGGTGCGTGTTATACGCCAATAAATACACTACCTCATTTTTAATTGCCTTTAATATCAATTTAATGTGCATAGTCTGGGTATAGGTTCACTTTAAAGTCAGACTAGTTAGTTGGGCATTAGCAGTAGACAGGCAAACCTAACCTATCCAGGTGTCCCAGCCATATATAATAAAATTACAAGAACAGTAGATCTTAGCAATTTTTTGGTGTTGGGGATTAGACAAATGGTCAGTCAGTACAGAACAGGTAATAAAATCAAGCTAACTTTTCACCCCTATTGCTTAATTAAGTATCAATTGCTCAATTCCGCATTGAAAACTGAGCATACAGTAATTATACATGCAATACTTGTAATATCCTCTGTTCGCAGAAGCCTAGTATTCTGAGCCTGCAATGCCACAGACCAAACATTATCAGACTTTATAGCAGTCTTGGCCTAATCGCACATCTGCATTTGCAATTCCATGCAATTACATTAAGGTTTAAAGATGTACTTTTACACTAATATGGTGGGTTTTAGGCTGCGATTTTCTACAGATCACCAATGTAAAAAGCAGAAAAAAACATGTAATCTGCCCCAAAAAAGCTCATGTTGTTTTTTTGAGCTTAAGGCATTTTTCAGGCTTTTTGAATAAATTACCGTATATATTTGTGTATGAGCCGCCTTTTTCAGCATATTTTTTTATGCTGAAAAAGCCCCCCTCGGCTTATACTCGAGTGAGGGTCTCCTGCTGTGTCATGCAGTCTTAACTGTTCGGCGACTGTCCACTGTAAAAAAAAAAAAGCCCCGCCTCCTCCTCTTCCGTGATAGACAGAACACTGAACGCTGCTACAATGCTGGGAAACTGAATCAGTGTTTGTCTATCATGGATGAGGAGGAGGTGGGGCTTTGTTACAGTGAATGGCTGCCAAACAGTTAAGACTGCAGTTGCATGACATAGCGGGAGACATCCGCTGTTTGTAATCAAAGGTACAGGCGGGCACAGGGAGGCTGCAGATGGGCACTTATAATATAGGTGGGCACAGTGAGGCTGCAGATGGGCAGTAGCTGCTGCATTTCCCACCCTAGGCTTATACTCGAGTCAATACGTTTTTTTTTGTGTAAAATTAGGTCCTTCGGCTTACATTCGGGTCAGCTTATACCCGAGTATATACGATAATCGATATTCGCTGTTGATCCCGACCCCTTACCACGTGATCAGCTGTCAGCCAATGACAGCTGATCATGTGATGTCAACACAAATGGTAATCGGCAATTTTTTCTGCTTGCGCTGACAGCGAGAGGAGAAAGAAAAAAAGCCGATCACCGGCGGCAGTGAGAGGGACATCAGCTCTTCAGTGCCCACCTGTGCACCCTACAAGTGCCACCTAGTAGTAGGCAACAGTGCCGCCCACCTGTGCCATCTGTTAGTGCCTACAGTGTCATCTGTTAGTACCCACAGTACCACCTATCAGTGCCTGAAGAACAGTGCGGCCCATCAGTGTCACCTACCAGTGGCCATCAGTGTCACCTACCAGTGGCCATCAGTGTCACCTACCAGTGGCCATCAGTGTCACCTACCAGTGGCCATCAGTGTCACCTACCAGTGGCCATCAGTGTCACCTACCAGTGGCCATCAGTGTCACTTATCAGTGGCCATCAGTGCCGCCTTATCTGTGCCCATCAGTACCGACTTATCTGTCTCCATCAGTGCCACCTTATCTGTGCCTATTAGTGCCCACCAGTGCAGCCTATCAGTGCCCACCAGTGCTGCCCCATCAGCGCATATCAATGAAGCAGAAAAATGACCTGTTTGCAAAATTTTATAACAAACTAAACATGAATTTTTTTATTTTTTTAATAAAAATTTTCCATTTTTTTTTTTTTTGTTTAGCAAAAAATAAAAACCCACGCTGTGATTAAATACCACCAAAAGAAAGCTCTATTTGTGGGGGGGAAAAAATTATAAAAATTTCATTGGTAGTGTTGTATGACCGTGCAATTGTCATTCAAAGTGCATCAGCGCTGAAAGCTGAAAATATATAATATTTATAATAATGCTTGCTGCTTTTGAGTATTAATAGTAGTTATTTTATGTAGCCAGTAGTTGTACATGGCAGCCTACCAAAAAGCCTAACTCAAGTTTGACTCGAGTGTGTATTTTTAAAAACTGTTTGAGGTATTTTAGTGCTATGTCTATACAAATGCCTTATTTGTCATATTGTATTGTACAATAATGCACATGACTGTGAGATATTTGGTAATGTTAACGCAGCATAATCCCTGTGGCTTTGCTATATAATGAAACTAGATAAGAGATGTGTCACGGCTTTGCAGGAAATATATGCAACATCTTCCATATAGCACATTTCATTTTCTGTTTCTTGAGAAAGGTGTTTTAATTACCACTCTACTGTTACATTACCAAGTTCGTCAAAGTTAATCTTGTTGTTATTGGTAATTCACACCTGAGCTTTTTCAGCTCATAAAGCGCTCGTATAACGCCCCCAATAAAATGCCTGAAAAACGGCCAGCGAGCAAAATCCCATTTATTTAAATGGCACCTATTCACATCTGAGCATTTTGTCACCTGAAGCAAAACGCCTGAAAAAACGCCTTATGCTCAAAAATGCTGCTTTTTACATTGATGACCTGTACAAAATAGCGTTAAAAACATGGTAAAAATGCACGACTTTGAAACGCTCAGGTGTGAATGCAGCCTTAGCGTAAGGTACATTAGCCCATCCTCAGAATGACAGCCACTGTTTATCCCTTCCAGAACATATCTTGTTCACTGCACAATAAGCCCCAAGACTTGAATAGGGCAGAACTACAAATGTTTTTTAGTTTTAGGCTTCATGTACACTGGATGTTTTTACAACCTCTCCTGAACAATTTAACTTGAGAGATAGTAACCCACATTTAAAATGCCCATTTTGCCGTGTTTACATGCCACGTTCAGCAGCGTTTTGCCGCGTTTGCGCTTAGAAGCATTTAAAAAAATAAAAAAATGTGTGTGTATATATATATATATATATATATATATATATATATATATATATATATATATATATATATATATATATATATATATATATATATATATATATATATATGTATGTATGTGTGTGTGTGTGTGTGTGTGTGTATATATATATATATATATATATATATATATATATATATATATATATATAGTATCTCACAAAAGTGAGTACACACCTCACATTATTGTAAATATTTTATTCTATCTTTTCATGTGACAACACTGAAGAAATGACACTTTGCTACAATGTAAAGTAGTGAGTGTACAGCTTGTATAACAGTGTCAATTTGCTGTCCCCTCAAAATAACTCAACACATAGCCAAGAAGTAGAATGCATGGAGAAAGAAAAGTAGAGTGAGGTGACATTGCAGAAATGGAACAAAAAAGAAACAAACAAGTAGAAGATGTGCAAAAAAGATTGCATAAAAATGAAGCAATGCAAAGTGAAGGAAAATATATTATATATATATATATATATATATATATATATATATATATATATATATATATATATATATATATATATATATATATATATATATATATATATATATATATATATATATATAAATAAGGAATGAGCAAGTGACCATGTGAAATGAAATTGTGTAAAGTGATGATCATAAAGGATCAGCGTGAGTATAAGTGAAACAGTAATGAAAAGAGGGAGGATGTGGAAAAAAAAAACATATGTAAAAAAAGTACCCCTAGGTAGGGGACATTGAATCTGTATGTGGTATGGGGCAGGCAGTGCAAACTGGTCATCAGGTCCGCTTTAAATGGGGGCTCCCAATCCAGCTGGTTAAATAGGGCAGACGTGTGGCAAGGGCATGAGCCTGATGATGAGCGGGAGCCGTCCAGCCGCCAATGGCGCCAAAACGGACTCCCACTAAACATCAGCTGGATGGAAACATGCCGAGGCAACCAAGCAGCACTCAAGAAAAACGTCACTGGTGCGGCATGAGCGTGGCTCATACGCACAAAGCTGGCCGCCCCCATGTCACCTGATTAAGGCTATGGGTGGCAGGGAGCGGCACCTGATGTGAAACTCAACTCCCGGGGAAGAAAAGATAAAGGGGCAACCAAAGTAAAGCAGGCACAATGGACAGCATCCACTAGGGGTAGAAGAACTTTGGAACAACTCCCAGTATATGGAGATATACTTTCCCCCCTTTTTTTGTATGTTGTACCCAGGATGGAGGCAGAGCTCCAACACAATGGGTAGCTTATACCTACCTTTTTAATTGCTTGTACATTTTCCTCAGGGACAGATGGGATTTTATTCCATGATTCCCACCCTCTGGATGGCATTTACTAATTATACACATTTGCGATACGTATATTTTTTTTTTTTCTATTTGTGACCTATTTTTCAAATACTTATGTTCCACAGTTCTTCTACCCCTAGTGGATGCTGTCCATTGTGCCTGCTTTGGTTTGGTTGCCCCTTTATCTTTTCTTCCCCGGGAGTTGCGATTTGCATCAGGCGCCGCCCCCTGCCACCCATAGGCTTGATCAGGTGACATGGGGCCGGCCAGCCTTGTGCGTATCGACGCCACACTCATGCCGCACCAGTGGAAAAAATGCCCAACTGCTCCTAAATGTCCGTTTACCAGCAGCAGTGGCCTTAGAGTCCAGTCCCATTCAGCCACTTAAGGATGTGGCCTATATTTCAGACTTGGTATTTTTCATTTACAATCTTTTTTTTTTTGCTAGAAAATTGCTTAGCACCCCCAAACATTATATATATTTTTTTCAGACACCCTAGAGAATAGAATAGCGGTCGTTGCAATACTTTGGCACACTCTATTTGCACACCGGTTTTACAAGCGCAATATTTTAGGAAAAATGTATTAATTAAAAAATAAGACAACAGTAAAGTTAGCACAATTATTTTTTATATTGTGAAAGATAATGTTACGCCGAGTAAATTGATACCCAACATGTCATGCTTCAAAATTGCGCCCGCTCATGGAATGGTGACAAAATTTTACCCTTAAAAATATCCATAGGCAAAGTTTAACAATTTCTACAGGTTACCAGTTTAGAGTTACAGTGGAGATCTAGGGCTAGAATTATTTCTCTTGCTCTAACGGTCGCAGTGATACCTCACATGTGTAGTTTGTACACTGTTTTCATATGTGGGCGCAGTAACGTATGCGTTAGCTTCTGCGTGCGAGCTTGGCGGGAAGGGACACTTATATTTTTTTTTTCTTATTTATTTTATTTTTTATTTTGACACTGTCCTTTAAAAAAAAAAAAAAATTGGTTCACTTTTTTATTCCTATTGCAAGGAATGTAAAAATCTCTTGTAATAGAAAAAAGCATCACAGGTCCTCTTAAATTTGAGATCTGGAGTCAAAAAGACCTCAGATCTACTATTTTCACTAAAATACTATATATATATATATATATATATATATATATATATATATATATATATATATATATATATATATATATATATATATATATATATATATATATATATATATATATATATATATATATATATATATTTTTTTTTTTTTATGATTTTTTTTTTTTCTTTTGCAAAAAAAAAATTCCCCTTTAAGACCATTGGGCAGAAGTGACGTTTGACGATGTGGGAGCCATCTTTCCCTCACTCATCTCCATGCCTGTCAGGGAAGAGGCTCCAGTCGTCTCCTCTGCTAGCAGAGAGTCCGGTAAGCTGCAGAGACCCTCTTAGAGTGTCAGGAAGGGGGGGGGGCCCTCTCCTGCCCCTGATAAAAGCGGTCTCGTGGCGAATCCCCTGCAGAGATCACTTTTATCTGATGAAGAGGATACTGGGGCTATGGCAGCTATCTGCCATAACGGTATTCCTCTTCAAATAGCAGACGTGGAACGACGGCAGGCGGTCCTTAAGTGGTTAACTTTCTGAAATTTCAGCCATGGGTGGCCCCTTTGGCATGACTCTAGCTGACATAATTCAAACTGAAAATTGAAGGAACTAGTGGAAAATATTATAGCCAAACAGAGACAGCCACTGTTCAAGTGCTTGCTGTCAGCAGAGGTATAGGTTGATGCAAAAAGTTGACCTAGGGCCTGCCCCCCCCCCCCCCCCCACTACCACCCACCACCACCCACCACTTCCACTGTGTGTGCAGATACACCCACCGCACGCCAAGATACTTAAAGTGGCTTAAGAGTTAAGAGAACAGGGTTCACCCCTGGAGAATCAGAGGACAGGGACCCCTGGCAGGTCATTTGGCAGAGCTCTCCTTTCCCATTCCAGCACTCTAAACTGCCCCCCCCCCCCCCACACACACACACACACACACACACACACACACACACCCCCTCACACACACACACACACACACACACACACACACACACACACACACACACACACCCTCACACACACACACACACTACACAGGGCTGAAATCACAGTCCTTTACACACAGTCTATCAGTCTTCACAGGGTGTTATCTGGCTTTTATGTTGCCGTTCTGGCCTGTGAAATTCCTTGGTCGGAAATGGTGTAGTTGCAGTAGGCAGATGCACCCTATGCAGATCATGGCTGACTGGCTGTGTTGTGAAGGAATGTGATTTCAGCCCTGTGGAGGAGGAGCGGTATAAAGTGCTGTAATGGGAAATAAGCTCAGCAACAGGCATAGCATCTAGGCGGAGGGGGTGGTCAGGGAGCTTTGGGGGGGTGCAACTTAAATCTGGGGGGGCAAAGCCATGTCACACAAAATCTGGAGCCTGCAGCCCCTCAGGAGGTGTCAAGGGATTTGTTTTAGTAATTTCTTAAGGTTTCTCTGTCAGTGTTGGCAGGTGTTGGGGGAAGGTCACCTCCCAGAGATGCGTGTCTTTTCCCCAGTTGTCAGGGAAGTGGGGTAATCGGACATCCTTGGGTGGGGGGGGGGTGACTAGAAGACACGGAGCAGTGTCTTACCTCACCAGTGACATCGGTCCCATGGTGACTACAGGATGGCACTCTCCTCCTTTTTAACTCGCTGAGCTTGGTTACCATTCCATGTTGCCAGCACACAGCACAGAGACTTCCCCATCCTGGGCTGTTCTCACCCCATGCTCCTCCAGCAAATGGCTCACAGTGTCTCCCCAGCCAATGAGAACAGAGGGGTGTGGACTGTGGATAGCAAAGTGGAAGCCCAGTAATGGGGCATGGCTGTGGGGCCCTAGGGCAGATCGGAGCTGGACTGTGGAGGATATGATAATATGACGGAGGCTACAGGGGCCTCCAGGAGCTAGGGGTGGGGTTGCGATTGTGACCCCTGCAACCCCTTATGCTACGCCCATGGCTGTCGGAATACAATAGCTGACAGGAAATATTCCTCCATACATGCTATTTAGCAGGATGAGGGAATTGATTGATTTCTCTCATTCAGCCCACAGGGCCAGCCTAAGGGTGCTCACTGTGCAGGTGTTCACATCAGCTACACATTGGAAATTTATATTGATCTGGCACCCACATGTAGGCTGGACCTACAGCTACCCAGATAGCAAGGATAACTTACCACAAATTTGTGGCAGTGTTGAATTGTAAGTCAGCTTGCTTCACATTTTCACTGGCAAGTTGTACATTTGCAGAGAACTTGAAGCACAAGTTCTAGTTGACACTTTTCCCATTTGTAGCAGATTTGCACGGCAAGTCTCTAGAAAGAGCAAAGTTGCAGTGGTGACTCCACAGCAAGAACTCTGCAAGTCTACAGCATGAAGATTCAGCCACAGCGATCCCTGTCTAGTCTATGTCTATATTTTATATATATTACATCTTTAAATAAATATTTATTTTATTAGCCTCTAGCAAGTGTCTGGTCCTCACTTTTGTTGTTTTGGTTTGCGGTTGAGTTTTAGGCCGCGTACACACGCGCGGACTGTTTGCCCAACCTTGTTCGTCAAACAGTTTCGGCAAACAGTCCGCTCAAAATTTGCATGAGCGGACTTGCCCACACACGAGCGGACTGTTTCAGCGAACTGTTTGCCAAACAGTTCGCTCAACTTTTGAAATGAACGGACTCGCCCACGTAAGGAGGAGGCAAATCCGCCCATTTCGAGCGCGTGTACAGGTAGGCGGGGCCCGCGAAGGAGACGTCGCGGGCTCCGCCGCCTGGAATGGGCTTAAAGGGGAACCCCAACGCCGAAAAAAATCGGCGTGGGGGTTCCCCCAAAGTCCACACCAGACCCTTGCCCGAGCACGCTACCCGGCCGGCCAGGAAAGGGGGGCGAGCGAGCGCGCGCCCCCCCTCCTGAGCCGTACCAGGCCGCGTGCCCTCAACATGGGGGGGTGCCTTGGGGAAGGGGGGGCCGCGCGGCCCCCCCACTCCAAAGCACCTTGTCCCCATGTTGATGAGGACAAGGGCCTCTTCCCGACAACCCTGGCCGTTGGTTGTCGGGGTCTGCGGGCGGGGGGCTTATCGGAATCCGGGAGCCCCCTTTAAGAAGGGGGCCCCCGGATACCGGCCCCCCACCCTATGTGAATGAGTATGGGGTACAATGTACCCCTACCCATTCACCTGTGAAATAAAGTACAAAAAAAAACACAACACAGGGAAAAAATATTTTATTGCACAGCTCCGGGGGTCTTCCGTCTTCGGGGGTCTTCTCGCCGGACTCCTCCGCTATCTGTGTGTAGCTCTTTTGCTAGCGGAGGAGTCCGGCTTTCTTCCTCCCCGCCGCCGGTCTCTTCTCCCGACTTCGGGGGTCTTGTCCCCCTCTTCGGTTCTTCTGTCGCCGCTGCCTTCCGTTCTTCTGTCGCCGCCTTTGGTTCTTCTGCCGGGCCACCGCGCCTTCTTGTAGCTCTTTTACAGGCGGTGGCCCGGTCTTCTGTCGCCGCTGTCGTCGCCGCCGCCGCCGCCTTCCGTTCTTGTTCTTCTTCTTGTTCTTCTTCTTCTTCTCCTGGAGATGTTGACTCGACGATCTCTCCGGCCAGAATGCCAGGGACACGCTCCGCTGCCACTTATATAGTGACAATGGGGCGGTGTCACATGGTATATGTCACATGGGTTGGTCACATGGGTTGATGTCACATGGGGACTATGACATCGTAAGGGGGCGGGGTCACCATGTGACCAACCCATGTGACATATACCATGTGACACCGCCCCATTGTCACTATATAAGTGACCGCACAGCGCGGCTCTGGCATTCCGGCCGGAGAGCTCGTCGAGTCAACATCTCCAGGAGAAGAAGAAGAAGAAGAACAAGAACGGAAGGCGGCGGCGGCGGCGACGACAGAAGACCGGGCCACCGCCTGTAAAAGAGCTACAAGAAGGCGCGGTGGCCCGGCAGAAGAACCGAAGGCGGCGACAGAAGAACGTAAGGCAGCGACGACAGAAGACCGGGCCACCGCCTGTAAAAGAGCTACAAGAAGGCGCGGTGGCCCGGCAGAAGAACCGAAGAGGGGGACAAGACCCCCGAAGTCGGGAGAAGAGGCCGGCGGCGGGGAGGAAGAAAGCCGGACTCCTCCGCTAGCAAAAGAGCTACACACAGATAGCGGAGGAGTCCGGCGAGAAGACCCCCGAAGACGGAAGACCCCCGGAGCTGTGCAATAAAATATTTTTTCCCTGTGTTGTGTTTTTTTTTGTACTTTATTTCACAGGTGAATGGGTAGGGGTACATTGTACCCCATACTCATTCACATAGGGTGGGGGGCCGGTATCCGGGGGCCCCCTTCTTAAAGGGGGCTCCCGGATTCCGATAAGCCCGCAGACCCCGACAACCAACGGCCAGGGTTGTCGGGAAGAGGCCCTTGTCCTCATCAACATGGGGACAAGGTGCTTTGGGGTGGGGGGGCCGCGCGGCCCCCCCTTCCCCAAGGCACCCCCCCATGTTGAGGGCACGCGGCCTGGTACGGCTCAGGAGGGGGGGCGCGCTCGCTCGCCCCCCTTTCCTGGCCGGCCGGGTAGCGTGCTCGGGCAAGGGTCTGGTGTGGACTTTGGGGGAACCCCCACGCCGATTTTTTTCGGCGTTGGGGTTCCCCTTTAAGCCCATTCCAGGCGGCGGAGCCCGCGACGTCTCCTTCGCGGGCCCCGCCTACCTGTACACGCGCTCGAAATGGGCGGACTTTCCGAGCGGGAACAGTTTGCTCATTTCGAAAGTAGCCTACACACGGGCGGACTGTTCGCTCAAACACAGTTTCAGCGGACAGTTTTTCGGAATTTCCGAAAGACTTTGTCCGTCCAACTGTCCGCTGAAACTGTCCGCTGAAAGCCCATACACGGGCGGACTGTCCGCCCAAACACTGTTCAGCGGACAAGGTTGGGCGAACAGTCCGCCCGTGTGTACGCGGCCTTAGAGACACTTCCCCAATACATTTTTGGGTGTTGGCATGCAATTATTATTTAGTTGTTGGCATGTACATACGGTAATTATTGATGCTCACTGTGCAGGTGTAGCCAGTACTAAAGCAATCTACATGGAAGTGGTGAATATCTGAAGATGTAGTGTCTGTATTGGCAATGTAAATAAGCAGCTGAATGATGGAGTTCTAGTTTAGATCAAATTAGGTTGGGTACAGAGCCTGGACTAGTGCAAGCAATTAGTAATAGACTTGCTAAAACTATTACCCAAACATTGTAACAGTGCTAAAGGGAGAAATTATGGTAATTTCGACCTGAGCTGTGTTTCTTGGCCAGGTTGTACTAATTGCCTATGTGCCATTTCTTGGTTTCTGGAGCAGCTGCATAGTGTAACCATGGTGTTACTGCAATTTTTAATTGTCGAATTTGTCTGGAGTATATGAACAGTGGTGATCTGTACAATGTAATTAGAAAGTATTATACTGTTGCGGACATGGTCATAGAACACATTGATATTGCTGTATTTTTTTCTTTCATTTTGTTTTTTTGTTAAATTCAGAAGTCTGATTTTCAATATAGGAGGACATTTTTTTCGTGCTGATCATAGCAGTCAGGAAGATTCTGGCAATCATTTTATATTTCAGGTTAAAAAACAGAGTGTCTAGGATGGCCATAGTGCGACCATGTCTTTGGTTGCTTTACACCCCAGAGATTTTTTTCTTTTATATCAGCCACTATAAATACTGTAATACTAAATATTATTGAAACATCTAGCGGATGTTGAATGAGAATGCAGTATTTAGTTGAAAAAGTGGTTTCCTACAATTAGCCACAATATACAGTTTGTGAGAAGTCTTATGCCCTGTACACACGGTTGTACATTCCGACCACAAAATCTGTCGGATTTTTTCCAAAACTTGTGTTGCATACACACGGTCGCACAAAGTTGTCAGAAAATCTGATCGATCTGAACGAGGTGACGTCAAACACATACGTCTGGACTATAAACGGGCCGGTAGCCAATAGCTTTTGTCTCTTAGTTTATTCTGAGCATGTGCGGCACTTTGTCCTTTGGAATTTATGCAAAAGGATTTTGTTGTCTGAATATTTTAAATCCTGTTCTGAAATTGTGCGTTGTAAAATCTGACAGAAAAAGTCCGATGGAGCCCACACACGGTCGGATTTTCCGACAACATGATCCGATCGCACATTTTCCATCGGAAAATCCGACCATGTGTACAGGGCATTAGCGTTCTCAGTATTTTGCACGTTTAGGTGCATCAGGTGTTTTTTCTGCTCAAACGCTACTTTCCTGAATTAAATTTTGCTGCATTCAGATTCCCCCCCCCCCCCCCAAATGCTCCTGCCTTTAAATGCCTTTTTGTGCATGGGCACATGGGCTAACACAGAGGGGAGTTTAGGAGCAGAAATAAAGTCAAATATCTGTAAATCAGGCATTTTTTAGCAGCAGTGTGCATGAGGCCTTATTGCTTTAATTTAGGGCTTATGTTGTGGTTATGGGAAAAGTTGCGTGATTTAGTAGTTTAATAAAGTTTTATGGGGCAGGGTTGATACCATTCAGTCCACAAAAATGCTGTTTGTTGTCAACAGGAATTAGTTGCTGAGTGCAATGCATTTTTCTTTTATATTTTGCCCTAACATACACTTTAATAATAAAAAGGGCATTTTAAATAAAACATTACTGCTTATTAAGAGCATATTGGAGATTTATTCATCAAGTATTATAAAGGTACTGACTGACATGTTCACTTTAATGAGCTACAAAAATACATTCTCACATATTGGGTGTGAGTGTGTTTGTGGTCAGGGTGACTGTACTTATTATGCTTAGGCAAATGGAAGAAGTCCCATGCATCTGCTATTCTGAACTGCCATTAAGGAGACTTACTCTAGCTGTACATAATAAAATTTTTATTAACCAGTCCCATTTAATAATCAGCAAGTGCACTGTAGTAAGTAATTTTAAGCTGGGTACTGTAGACATGTCACTGGAGAAGTGGTTGAGGGGGTGTACATCTCACCTAGGTTGCTACACAGTGTGAGATGGTAAGTCCAGGATGGATCAGTTTCTCAGCAGCAATATGCTGCTGAGTTGTTATTTAATCTTGCCGGGCCTGGGTTTATATGGAATGGCAGGTAGGTTTGGTAGAGGGACCTGTCATTCCACACCCCCCATCCCTCGTTCCAGTTCTGGGTTTTGGATCAGGTGAGCTTTGATCCTAATTAGCCTGGGAAGGTAAAGGCTCTGCGGGCCTGCAGGTGTTTGCTCTCAGCCAGGGAAACGAACAGTCTGTGTGTTTGAGGAAGCTGCAAGCACAGCCACTGCTGGAGCTAAAATCCACCCTGCGATATCCAGGCGAAAGACGCTGTGTTTATAAGTGTCAGATAGGTGAGAAGAACCTGTTAGTAAGCGCCCAGCCGGGCTAGGTTGTTTGTTTTTGTTATTATTTTGTTCCTGTTATACACAAGAAGCACGGTGTTGCTGTATACTTTGTTTGTTGGACTGTTTGTACCACGAATAAACGCCAAGGTCTGCTTTATAAAGTCCAAGTCTGCTGTGAACTGTGTCCAAACACACCCTACCCCGGGAAGATCCCTTACAGTACATACAGATTGAAAATTGTCCAGTTCAGCAGGTACCAGCCAAGGTCTGATCTGTTCATAGCTGATTACTAGATTGTCTTCTTTAATGAGCTGTGCTATGTGAGAAGTGTGTGAAAACAGGAAGGGACTTCAGGGGCCCTGGGATTCACATGCTTGTATCATCTGAGTCAGCCTCGCAGTCCAGTAAGTGAAGGCTAACCGTTAATGAGACCTGGACAAAGATAGGACCATCCTTCTGATGATATAAGCAGATGATTAGGAAGGTACCATGCTCTGTGTGGAGGTTAAATTTCTGTAAATGTTACACTTACACATTACGTAACATGAAATAATATATATGACACTTGGTCCACTTTCATAAAATGCTATATATTGTGTCTTCCTCAGGTTTGGCTCCGTTTCTGCTAATGGGAAATACAGTTCATCCATTCCAAACACGGGTGCGCGGTTTAATGCTATGCTTGCAGCTCTCACACCAACACGATTAGCGCTAACATTCCAGGCTCTCGGCGCTATGAAGGTATTTGCTAAAAATAAAAAATAAATCTACTAATCAATGGATGACAGTAAAGTGTCCCTTTCTGTGCAAAATAAATGTTTGATAGATGCATGTGCACATTATAAACATTTAACAACCATACACATATAAATGAATTGGAGTAAAACCACATTTCAACAAACATATCACAAATGCAATGCCAACTTTTAGAATATCAAAACATATGCATACATAATATAAGAACCAAAAAAACATGACAGCCATGTAAAGTTTAAATCATTAGGTGCACGCAGAAGACCACCAGATCAACTGGCTGGAAGAGGGTCACAAGAGTTGTAAATAACAGTAAGACTCTAAAAGTGAAAGCCAAATACAAAGAATCTAATAAAATAATCCAGAAACATCATGAATTGCCAATGGTTATGATTGGCAAGCACAAGGAAAAAATACCTTCCCCAATACTTTAACATACAAACGATCTCATAGAATCCCCAGGCATTTTGGAAAGCCTCTACGTGTCCATTTTCAAAGGACTGCTATATATATTGTTTGGTAAGGTGTTTCTGTCCTCATGTGATGCTTACAACCAATCGCAATACAGCTCTTGATCCCTACCAGCTCTGCATGGCACCAAATGTGGTGTCTAATCGGGATGAACAGTCCTACATTGGGGACCCCCTCTGCTTCCATGTACAAGTCGCTTCATATCCGGCACACCAATGTTGTCAGTTCCGCCATGGTGCAGGAACCCACAGACTGAGTGGCACCAGCATGGAATCGTCGACACCCACTCACACCAAAGGATGGAAGAAGGGCAAACCCACTGCAGGCAATGACTAAGTTGCCACTGCACACAAGTTGTACATACCATCCAACCTGTGGTTAGCGGACAAAAAGTATGGTCACCCACAGATGTATTGCGTGGGTGACCCTACCTTGCCGAATGTCCACTCCAGCCCAGACAGCTCAACAGGTACTGCCAGGACCCCTACAGGCAAAAAAACAAATTATAGGCTTGTTACAAAGTTAAACAATAAACCAAAATGTCAAATCAAAACAACAAATGCCATATATATTTCTGTAAGTAGATATTCAATGTTATCTAAACTTAAACAAAGAAACATGTAGAGGAAAGATTTTAGATTTCCGGATTGCCTGATGTGAAGCTGTCGAAATACCATCTGAAGTTCATTGCTTCATTTAAGCTGGGAAGGGTAGTAGCATGTAACATGTAAACTCATCTTAACTCTCACTGTAGTAGACTTTTATTCCAGTGTTCCCCCCTCGGGTCTTGATGGACTATATCTAATGCCACAAATTTTGACCTTGGGTATATCGTATTTGTGTTTCTCTGCTACATGTCTGCCCTACATAGTATAAATGTTACCTGTTTCTATAACATGAGTATGGTCGTATTTTGTTTTCCACCATGCCCTTTTAGTCTAGCCTACATAATGCCACAAGGGCACACAGATAGGTAAATCTGGTCTTACAGTAATAGAGTATTTTATAACATGTTATTTTCTATTGGGTAGTATGATAAACCTGTCAGTACAGACATAGTAACAATGCATATTCAGCTACACATTTACCTAATTTAGGATCTGTTATAAGAACAGGCCAGTATTTTGAAATTATTTGTTTGAGCTTACAATATTGATTTGTATCTCCCATAATGATCTGACTAGTGTATTGGGACACATCTGGAAGTTTTTGATTATAATAGGCCAGATTGTGAATGTTGAACTACTCCTATAAAAGGCTTTTTTTTTACACGTCTTACGGTAACCACTATCAAGTAGATGGAATTTGAAGGCTTTAGTTTCATTTGTGAAACTGTTAATGTCAGAACAATTCTGTTTTAAATGTAAATATTTGGCAAAACAGGATTGAATGTACTAAAGATTCTGGATGGAAACTGTTGGCTCACAAAATGGTGTTACGTGCTGTAGGCTTACGATACAAAGGAAACTTTCTAAATGTCTAGATTTATCGACATATACTTCAATGTCCAGAAAACTGATATGTTCAAGGTAATATAACATGGTGAATGTAAGAGTTCACGCGTTGGAGTTCAAGTATGACAGACAACTGCCTAGTTCCGTTGCTGATCGATCCCAGAATATAAAGAATATAAATGTCTTATGTACCTGTGCCATGGCAAAATGCGGCACACATATATAGATGACTCATCACCCAGGAGAAACTCCCACTCCCCTAGGCACAGCATTTCACCATCGCGATGTCATGCACCTGAAGATAGGGGGGGCTGCCAAAAGAAAAGACACAAATCTTAAATTTCCACTGACTCCCTTGCTGTAAAAACTGTCCAATGACTCTGAGGCCCTTGTCATATGGGATAAAACGGTATAAAACCTTCACATCGATCGTCTCCAAAAGAGCTTTTTCAGAAATAACCCAATCTTTAATCATTTGTAAAAAACTGATAGTATCTTTGACAAACGAATGGAGGCTGTACACAAAAGGTCCTAAATTAAAATCGATAAATTTGTTTAAATTTTCGATGAAATTTGCCCTACCAGAGATGTGTTAACCTGGGGGCTTGTTTTTGTTCTTTTAAATTATGGGTAAGGTATAAAATGTAAGCAGTGTAGGGAATTTAGTCCTGATAAATTCCTACATGCTATTGGATATATTGATTGCTTTGATGAAATGCCCTATTAATTAGTTAAAACTCAAATTTGAATTTTTCAATCATAAGAACAGATATTGAGCCCTACCAATGTCAGTTTTTCATTATTTCCATACACGTTTTCATAATTCTTGTTGACCATTATCACTGTTTCCAACCTTATCAGCTGATTTAATAGTAATTTGATAATTTTATTTTAAATTCTGAGGTGATATTTAATGCAATTTAGTGGTCCTCTGATGACGCTCGCAACTGAACTAGGGAAGCACATTTCTGGCTTTGGCAACCCATTAATCGTGATCTGGGCCTGCCAACCCATTATTCCAAAGCATCAGAGTGCAGGGAGCAGGTGACTCTTGTCCCAGGCGGAGTAATACCAAGTGCACTCCTCCTCTAATCCTTTCTAGCAGCCCGGATAGCAATGCCAACAGGGTGGGGTGAAATATGTTGGGGTCTGGACAAATGTCTGCCAAGCCTGCACACTCACTAGTCAGTGGCGTCCAACTTACTGGACCTTGGCAGCTGGAGCAGGGGCCTCTACGCATTTATCGTAGGTCACCACAATTTACTTAATAAATGTAATTTTCTTGATTTATATTGTCAAATGGACATTTTGTTTTATATATCCCACACTGTCAATTTCTTAAACCTTTTTTTTGGCACACTACTGTCAAAAGGTTGCCTTCTTATAAAGAGTTTTTTTATAGGGTTAAGAACTACAACTAAACTGACATGCCGGGAAAGTCGAGCATTAATCAGAGAAGCAGCCAAGAGGCCCATGGTAACTCTGTAGGAGCTGCAGTGATCCACAGCTTAGGTGGGGGAATCTGTCCACAGTACAGCTATTAGTCGTACACTCCACAAATCTGGCATTATGGAAGAGTGGCAAGAAGAAAGCCATTGTTGAAAGAAACAAATGGAAACGGTGAATTACCACGCTATACCAAAATGTAAAAACTAAATACCTACATTAATAAAAAGTAGCTGCTAAAAGGTGAGATGCACACAAAAATTAAACAGAGGAAAGTGTAGCAGCGCTGGATTAAGGCAATAAATGAATACCCTAATTACTAATAAACAAAACCAAAATGTAATGCCTCAGAAAAATATATAAAAAACTGATAAATAAATCGGTATAGGTGAATGAATAATTAAATTCAGCAAAAAATGAATAGTGATATAAAACATTCATATTATCATGCAGAAAAGTCCATAAAAGGGGGGTGTATATAATAACATCACCCTCCTAAATTACAATCAATTAGGTGAAACAAATAAATAGTAATGAAGTGAAAAAAGTGTCCCAAAAAAGAATAAGATAATGTTCTGTGACAAATCCACCACCATATCCAGGATGTGACGCCAGATAAAATGCAAGCCTACCAAATAGCAAGCTATATGAGCTTGTAACCTGCAACCCGATTGGGGCCTCATTCCAGAGGGGAACCAAATTTCTCCAATCTCGGATTCGTATCCTAAGGTGGACAATAATCTCCGGAGGACCCACCAGATGAAACTGACAGCTGGGCGAACCTGTCCGGACCAAGAGGCTCCAAAGAACCCAAAAAGAACAAGGGGACTCACCATAGTACATAATACCATTCAGTGATGTTAGGGGCGGCTGATTGTCCATCATGACATCCTTGTAGAGATCCTTGTGTCCTTCTAAATACTCTCTCTTCTATGCAGAAATACAGTGACATCCTGACACCTTATAGGAGCTTCTCTTCCATGAGATCTCTGGTGATTTCTAGAATTTTCTTTGTATTTCTCTATTCTATCAGGGAGGGAGGTGGAGGCAATGTGATGGTCATATGATCTCACAGGAGGAAAACTCTAAATCTCCTCTGCCACCAGATCCAGGAACGTAATCTCTCTACGTCCTTCTAGAAGTGACGAGAGAGATGGTGTCAGGATGTCACTGTCTATTTCTCCATGGAGTGGGAGCATTTAGAAGGAAACGAGGATCTCTACAAGGACGTCATGATGGACAATCAGCCGCCTCTCACATCACCCGACGGTATACTATGGTTCTTTTTGGGTTTGTTCTTTGGAGCCTCTTGATCCTAACGGGTTCGCCGCCCAGCTGTCAGTTTCATCTGGTGGGTCCTCCGGAGATTATTGTCCACTTTAGGATACGAATCCAGGATTGGAGAAATTTGGTTCCCCTCTGGAAAGAGGCCCTGATCGGGTTGCAGGTTACAAGCTCATATAGCTTGCTAGTTGGTAAGCTTGCATTTTATCTGGTGTGGTGGATTTGTCACGGAACATTATTTTTTGGGACACTTTTTTCACTTCATTACTATTTATTTGTTTCACCGAATTGATTGTTATTTAGGAGGGTGAGTTTAATATATACACCCCCCCCCCCTCCACTTTTATGAACTTTTCTGAGGCATTACATGTTGGTTTAGTTTATTATTGTTGAAAGAAAGCAATCAGAAATGCTGCTTTCAGTTTGTGAGAAGCCATGTGGGGGACAAAGCAAACATGTGGAAGAAGGTGCTTTGGTCAGATGAGACCAAAAGTGAACTTTTTGGCCTAAAAGCAAAACGATACATGTGGCGTAAAACTAAAACTGCACATCACCCTGAACACACCATCCCTACCGTGAAACATGGTTGTGGCAGCATAATGTTGCGGGATGCTTTTCTTCAGCATGGACAGGGAAGCTGGTCAGAGCTGATGGGAAGATGGAATGAGCCAAATACAGGGCAATCTTAGAAGAAAACCTGTTAGAGTCTGCAAAAGACTTGAGACTGGGGTGGAGGTTCACCTTCCAGCAGGACAACAACCCTAAACATACAGCCAGAGCTGCAAAGAAATGGTTTAGATGAAAGCATATTCATGTGTTAGAATAGCCCAGTCAAAGTCCAGACCTAAATCCAATTGAGAATATGTGGCAAGGCTTGAAAGTTGCTGTTCACAGATGTTCTCCATCCAATCTGACAGAGCTTGAGCTATTTTGCAAAGAAGAATGGGCAAAAATTTCACTCGCCTAGATGTGCAAAGCTGGTAGAGACATCCCCCAAAAAGACCTGCAGCTGTAATTGCAGCGGAAGGTGGTTCTACAAAGTATTGACTCAGGAGGGCTGAATAAAAATGCACGGCACACTTTTCAGATATTTATTTGTAAAACATTTTGAAAACCATTTATCATTTCCCTTCCACTTCACAATTATGTGCCACATTGTGTTGGTCTATCACATAAAATCCCAATAAAAATAAATTTATATTTTTGATTGTAACATGACAAATTGTGGACAATTTCAAGGGGTATGAATACTTTTTCAAGGCACTATATGTGGCAGGGCAAGAGATTTGATTTTTTTTCTGCTTCAGTTCAATTACACAAGTCTTGCCCCTCGCCCAGGCTGTAAGTGGACAGTCAAATGGTAAGCAGCACAGTGATGAGCTCATCTCTCTGTCACTCTACCCTCCTATCAGCATGCTTCTTTTTTGAACATGAGCACTGCTGAACAACTGACTGGCTCTTTGTGCTGCTTCTCTGTTGTACAGGGGACAGCAAGAGGCCAATTCTGAGTAAATTCATAAGCTTACAATAACAATACATTTAATGATGTATTAATAAACATAGAGCTGCAATTTTTGTCTTTCGTTTTTGCCTGAAGCACTAAAGAAAATCTGTCATTTTCAGTAAGAGAATGTACTGCAAGTCCAAAAAAAAAAATTGAGTTCTGTAGTAAGTGAGACTTTCTTTACAATCAGGCAGGCATCTGCTTGTTGTTGTGTTTTTTTAGATATAAAATATTGCAGTAGGTTGCCAGATACCAACTCATACAGTATACTTCCTTCTCACAGCTGTCCAAGAGCAAAAACCATATATAATCATTGCAGATTTTTTCTTCCTGTTGTACCTACAGGACAGAATGTGTAAATGGAAGCATGTCCAATGTGACATCAAAGATTACTCTATCCAAAACGTTAAAAAAAGTTTTGTTTTTATATACTTGTATATTTTAATGTCTTCTGTCTTTGGAAAAGAAGAGATCTACCCTGGAAGTGTCAGACGCTCATTGGAAATCCATCTCACAGTAGTGTGACAAATACAAGAACTTTTGACAGATTTATGTTGGTAAGGTGTATGTGATTCTTTCTCACTGACACAAGGATCTCTTCTGCAAAGCGGCAGAGTTTAACAGATAGAAAACATCGGGAGAGTAAGGACAATTACTTTGTAGAATTGTTTCAAAGATGCAGCACAATAATTACACATGCAAAACAACTAACCATTTACTTCCATCATTGAAAATGTCTAATTTTCCTCCACTTTTTCTTTATCATGGATACGCCGGTATTTGTGGCAACCCATAGCACTGTATAGTAAAAGTGACGCAAATAAGAATTTGTGTAATATGTACAGAATAACCTGGGTATATGGGCCTTTTAAGGTACCAGAAAGAAAGAAAATGCATAAAATGTCAAATGTTCTTACACAAGTAAAAAAATCAATGTCTGATTACATGACCGTAGCATTCATCTCTCATGACATCTTCACAAGATACATACACAGTGCATTCATAAAGTATTCAGACCCCCCATTCACTTTTTTCAATTTTGTTATGTTGCAACCTGATACTTCAGTTATTTAAATTTATGGTTTTTGTCATTAATCTATATTCAGTACCCTATAATGACAAAGTGAAAACAGAATTTTAGAAAAGTCTGTGAATTTATTCTAAAGAAAAAGCTGAAACATCACATGTACTTAGTGGAGTGGAGTGGAGGTCTGTTGCAAAAAATAAAAGCCAACAGCTGCACATACTGCACTTTCTGACTTTTAATAATCAGAACACTTACCTGTTCCTAAGTCCAGTGATGTCGGCACCACAGCTGATGTTTCCATCAGTGTTCTAGTGCATGCTGCCTCCATTGCGAGCAAGGGAACCCGGCAGTAAAGCCTCACGGCTTCACGCCGGGAACCCTACTGCGCATGCACGAGGCTCTGCTCCTCTCTCCTACTGGCCCAGATGCCGGGGAAGGAGGAGGGAGGAGGAAGGGAGCCCAGGCAGTGACGTCAATATGTCAATGAGGCTCCCGGAAGTCGGAACAGGATATCTGTGAAAGACAGGTATCCTGCCCCCCCTCCCCCCAAAAGGTGCCAAATGTGGCACCTGAGCAGGGAAGGAATACAACGAGTGGAAGTTCTACTTTTGGGTGGAACTCCACTTTAAATGTTCAGTCCCTTTACTCAGTACTTTGTTGAAGCACCTTTGGGAGCAATTACAGATTTGAGTCTTTTTGAGTATGACGCAACAAGTTTTGCACACCTGGATTATGGGATTTTCTGTCATTCTTCTTTGCAAATCCTTCAAAGCTCAGGCAGGTTGGATGGGGACTGTTGGTGGACAGCCATTTTCAGGTCTCTCCAGAGATGTTCAATAGGATTCTGTCAGAATGCTGGCTGGGCCACTCTAGGACTTTCACAGAATTTTCTCCAAAGCCGCGTACACACGATCAAACAATCTGGTGGAAAAGTGGACAATCCGCCCGTGTGTGGGCTCCGATGGACTTTTTTTTACCCAAAAGTCCGGCGGACTAAGAAAGTAGTTTTGCACCTAAATATGTCCGCTGGACTCGCATTTCGGCGGACAATATGGCCGTGTGTGTGCTAGTCCGGCGGACAATACGGCCATGTATGTGCTAGTACTTTTCAAATGAATGGACTTTTCCCGCCCGGAGAAAAGTCCGCAAATTTTGAGCGCGGCTCCAGGTAGCCGGGACCAGCGAAGGAGGCGTCAGCTGGTATGGAGTTAAAGGGGAAGCCGTACACCAAAAAAACGGAGTGGGGGTCCCCCCTAGGTCCATATCGGACCCTTATCCGAGCACGCTACCCAGCTGTTCAGGAAAGGGGGTGGGGACGAGCGCCCCCCCCCCCCCCGAGCCGTATCAGGCCGCGTGCCCTCAACATGGATGGATGCTTTGGGGAAGGGGGGTTGTGCAGCCTCCCCACCCCAAAGCACCTTGTCCCCATGTTGATGAGAACAAGGGCCTCTTCCTGACAACCCTGGCCATTGGTTGTCAGGGTCTGCGGGCGGGGGGCTTATCGGAATCCGTGACCCCCCTTTAATAAGGGGGCCCGGATCCTGGTCCCCCACACTGTGTGAATGAGTATGGGGTACAATGTACCCCTACACATTCACCTGTGAAAAAAATAAAAAAAAAATACACAAGGTTTAAAATAGTTTTGCACAACTCCGGGGGTCTTCTTCTGTCTTCGGGGGTCTTCTCGCCGGACTCCTCTGCTATTTTCTGCTAGCTCTTTTACTAGCGGAGGAGCCCGGCTTTCTTCTTCGCCACCGCCCTCTTCTTCCGACTTCGGGGTCTTGTCCCCCTCTTCGCTTCTTCTTGCCGGGCCACCGCGCCTTCTTCTAGCTCTTTTACAAGCGGTGGCCTGGTCTTCTGTCGCCGCCTTCTGTACTTCTCTTCTGTTCTTCCCAGCATCCTCTGGGACTGTGACATCATAGTGGGCGGGGACATCATCCGGCGATGTCCCTAAATAAGTCGCCGCATGCTGCGTGTCTGTCATTGTGGCCAGAGACAGCGACGAGGCAACAGCTCAAGAAGAGAAGAACAGAAGAAGAGAAGACGGCCACAGTGGCGACAGAAGACAGGAGACAGGGTCACCGCTTGTAAAAGAGCTAGAAGAAGGTGCGGAGGCCCGGCAAGAAGAACCGAAGAGGGGAACAAGACCCCCGAAGTTGGAAGAAGAAAGCCGGGCTCCTCCACTAGTAAAAGAGCTAGCAGAAGATAGTGGAGGAGTCCGGCGAGAAGACCCCCCCAAGACGGAACCTTGTGTGTTGTGTTTTTTTTTTTACGTTTTTTTCACAGGTGAATGGGTAGGGGTACATTGTACCCCATACTCATTCACATAGGGTGGGGGGCCGGTATCAGGGGGCCCCCTTATTAAAGGGGGCTCCCAGATTCCGATAAGCCCCCTGCCCGCAGACTCCGACAACCAACGGCCAGGGTTGTCGGGAAGAGGCCCTTGTCCTCATCAACATGGGGACAAGGTGCTTAGGAGTGGGGGGGCCGCGCGGCCCCCCCCTTCCCCAAAGCACCCCCCCCCCATGTTGAGGGCACGCGCCCTTGTTTTACGGCTCAGAAGGGGGGGCGCCACTGTTGGGATGGTATTGGGCAGGTGATGAGCGGTGCCTGGTTTCCTCCAAACATAGCATTTAGAATGGAGGCCAAACAGTTCAATCTGGGTTTCATCAGACCAGATAATCTTGTTCCTCACAGTCTGAGAGTCCTTCAGATGCTTTTTTGCTAACTCCATTTGTTTTGCATTGAGGAGAGGCTTCTGTCAAGCCACTCTGCCATAAAGCACAGATTGGTGCAGAGCTGCAGTGATGGTTGTCCTTCTGGAACTTTATCCCATCTCCACACAGGATCTTTGGAGCTCAATCAGAATGACCATTGGGTTCTTGGTCCCCTCGCTTGCTAAGGCCCGTCTCCCCCAAATTGTTCGGTTTGGCCAGGTGACCAGCTCTTGGAATAGTCCTGGTTGTGTCAAACTTCTTGCACTTGAGAAATATGGAGACCACTGTGCTCTTGGGGGGAAAAAAAATGTTGCCTTCCCCAGATCTGTGCCTTGCAATAATCCTGTCTGAGGTCTGCAGGCAGTTCATTTTGACCTCATGGCTTTTGCTCTGATACAGTATGCATTGTCAAATGTGAGGCCTATAGAGAGATGTGTGCCTTTCCAAATCATGTCCAATCAATTTAATTTACCACAGGTGAACTCCAGTCAGGGTGTGGAAACACCTCAGCAATGATCAAGAGAAATGAGAGGCACCTGAGCTAAATGTCAAGTGTTGTTATAAACAGTCTGAATACTTATGCCAATTTGATATGTCAGTTTTTCAGTTTTCATACATTTGCAAACATTTCTAAAATTCCATTTCCACTTTGTCATTATGGGGTGTATATAAGTGAGAAAAAAATGAATTCAAAGAACGGTAGTATTAGGCTGTATCATAAAGTAACAAAATCATAAAAAATGGAAACAAGTTAAATGTCTGAATAGTTTATGAATGCACCCGAGGCAGGACTAGAACCTTCATAGCCCTGGTGCAAGAAACCATGAAGGGCCCCCCTCAAAAAAGCATGATTGTACTACTTTTTTATTTTTATTTATTTTTTTCCATATACTGTAATACAGTAAAACATTTCTGTTTCTGATTTCAACTTACTGTAACTGTGGCGGTGGTGGTGAGGTAGGGATAACATCAGTGGCAGTGGTGGGATAGGGATGACATCAGTGGTGTGGTGGTGAGATAGGGATGACATCAGTGGTGTGGTGGTGAGATAGGCATGGCATCAGTGGTGGTGGTGGTGGGAGAGTGATGACATTAGTGGCAGTGGTGGGATAGGGATGACATCAGTAGTAGGATATAGATTACATGAGTGGCAGTAATGGGCTAGGGATGATAATCAGTCGCAGTGGTGGGATAGGGATGACCTCAGTAGTGGTGGTGAAATAGGGATGGCATCAGTGGTGGTGGTGGGATAGGTATGACATCAGCGGTGGTGGGATAGGGATGACATCGGTGGTGGTGGTGGGATAGGGATGACATCGGTGGTGGTGGTGGGATAGGGATGACATCGGTGGTGCGATAGGGATGACATCGGTGGTGTTGGTGTAATAGTGGTGGTAGTGGGATAATGATGACATCAGTGGTGGAGGGATAAGGATGACATCAGTGATGGTGGTAGTGGTGGGATAGAGATGAAATTAGTGGTGGTGGTGAGATGATGATATCAGTGGCAGTGGTGGGATAGGGATGACATCAGTGGCGGTATTGAGATGATATGGATGACATCAGTGACAGTGGCGAGATAGGGATGACATCAGTGTTGGTGGTGAGATAGGGATGACCTCAGCGGTGGTGGTGGGATAGGGATGACCTCAGCACTGGTGGTGGGATAGTGATGGCCTCAGCAGTGGTGGGAGGATCGGGATGACATCAGCAGTGGTGGGGGTGTTGTTAGAAGCATCGGTGAAGCAGATTGGGAAGGTTCAGTAAGAGGCAGAAGTGATAGGGGGGTTAAGTCAGGGAGTCAGTGGTGGTGGTTATGGGGGGGTTTCAGTTAGAGGCAGTGATGGTGGTTATGGGGGGGGGGGGTTCAGTCAGAGGCCATGCTGGTGATGGGGGGGCTTATTCAGAGGCAGTGAAGGTGGTGATGGGGCAGGGGGGTCCAGTCAGTGGCAGCGATGTTGGTGATGGGGGGGTTCAATCAGAGGCAGTGGTGGTGGGGGGGAATCAGTCAGAGGCAGTGGTGGTAGTGGGGGGGGGGGGGTTCAGTATGAGGCAACAGAGGTGGTGATGAGGGATTCAGTCAGAGACAGCGGTGGTCGTTATGGGGGGAGGTAAGGCTCAGTCAGAGGTAGTGGTGATGGGGGAGCTGGTGATGAGGTGAGGGGGCTCAGTCAGAGGCAGCACTGGTGTGGTAGTGGTGATGGGGAGGATGGGATCAGTAAGATGCAGCAATGGTGGTGATGGGGGATAGGGATGAGATCGGTGGCACTGGCCATTACTTTCTCACTATGTCAGTCGATTCCTCCCTTCACATGCCTCCATGGATGCCTCTGGTAACGAGGGGTCTTTTCACAGTGCCGAGGGCTCCTCCCCCTTCACTATATTGGCCGTCAGCTGACCAGCTGACTTTTTCCTTCAGTTTCTGGCTGTTGACATCCCTTTTCTTTTCACCTATGGATGGAGAGGATGAGTGGGGTCTGCAGTCACAGCTCTCAGCCGCCTCTGAGCCACAGTGAGTGAACTAGAATAGGCGCCGAGTGCCCCCATCCCACAGTGGAGGAACACCCAGGGTCCGCTCACAAAGATAGAACTCCAGGGCCCAGTCACAAGTCTGACTGCTGCGATCCTGGTAGTTCCGCCACTGGAATGCACTATATGTAAAGGTATCCATGCTGTTGTAGATGGCTCAATATGTTTCGAGTAGATTGTCTTCAGGGGAAAAACAGGACCTTCAAATACACTCTATGAGTGTAATAAAGTTATAAGCTGAACAAACTTAAAAAACAACCCAGCCTGTAGATCTGGGAGGCACTTGCAGAAGACATGCAATGATGGAAGCACACACAATGTCCCAGGGACAGACACATGCTTGCAGCACGCCGCAGTGTCTAAATGATTGGTGTACCCCAGGAAGCGATCGACCCCACTGGTTTATGGAAACATCTATTGGTCGGTCACATACTCTATGTATCTTTGTATATAATTTGGTGGAGATGGAGATGCTATTCTCATATACAGTTGTGCTCATAAGTTTACCTGGCAGAATTCATGATTTATTGGCCATTTTTCCGAGAATTTGAATGCTAACACACAAACTTTTCTTTCACTCATGGTTAGTGTGTGGCTGAAGGCATTTATTATCAGTCAACTGTGTTCACTCTTTTTAAATCATAAGAACAACAGAAACTACCCAAATGACCCTAATCAAAAGTTTACATACCCGTGTTCTTAATATCGTGCATTGCCCCCTTTATCATCAATGACAGCTTGAAGTCTCTTGTGGTATTTGTGGATGAGGCTCTTCATCTTCTCAGATGGTAAAGCTGCCCATTTCTCTTGACAAAAAAAGCCTCCAGTTCATGTAAATTCTTGGGCTGTCTTGCATGAACTTTACATTTGAGATCTCCCCAGAGTGACTCAATGATATTGAGGTCAGAAGACTGAGATGGCCACTCCAGAACCTTCACTTTATTCTGCTGTAGCCAATGACAGATCGACTTGGCCTTGTGTTTTCGATCATTGTCATGTTGGGATGTCTAAGTACGTTCCATGCGCAGCTTCATGGCTGAGGAATGCAAATATTCCTCCAGTATTTTTTGATAACATACGGCATTCTTCTTGCCCTCAGTTTTGGCCACATTTCCTGTACCTTTTTGTAGCTCACACTTCCTGAAAACATCAGCGATCCACAGTAGGAATGGTGTACCTTTCATCATAGGCCTTGTTGACTTCCCAAATGTACTGTTTATACTTGTAGCCAAAAAGCTCAATTTTGGTCTCATCACTCCACATGACTTTGTGCCAGAAGGTTTAAGGCTTGTCTGTGTGCTGTTTGGCATATTGTAAGAGGGATACTTTGTGGCATTTGCATAGTAATGGCTTTTCTCTAGCGACTCGACCATGCAGCCCATCTTTCTTGAGGTGGCTCCTTATCCGGTTCCCGACCAGCACACGCCGATGTACGTCGGCAGAATGGCACGGGCAGGCATATTGGCGTACAGGTACATCCAATCTTTAATGCCGCCCTGCCATCGTGAACGCGCTGCCAGCGGGACTCCCGTGAGTGTGGTCGCGCGGACTCGATCGCCGCGGGCATACCCGCGATCGTCTCACGGGGCGTCTGAACGAGGAAATGCTGTTGTAAACAGCATTTCCCCGTTCTGCCTAGCAACTAGTGACGCTGATCTCTGCTCCATGTGATTGGAGCAGAGATCAGTGTTCACTAAATGAAAGCCCAGCCCCCAACAGTTAGTAACACCCCTAGGAACACTTAACCCCTACACTGCCACCCACTGGTTAACCCCTTCACTGCCAGTGTCATTTACACAGGAATCACTGCATTTATATAGCAGTGATTTCTGTATAAATGACAATGGTCCCAAAAATGTGTCTCAAATGTCCGATGTGTCCGCCATATAGTCGCAGTCACAATAAAAATTGCTGATCGCCGCCATTACTAGTAAAAAAAAAATTTATAAAAATGCCATAAAACTATCCCCTATTTTGTAAACGCTATAACTTTTGCGCAAACCAATCAATAATCGCTTATTGCGATTTTTTTTTTTACCAAAAACTGAGGGGAAAAAAAATGTTTTTTTTATATTTTTGGGGGTTATTTATTATAACAAAAAGTAAAAAAAATGCGTTTTTTTTTCAAAATTGTCACTCTATTTTTGTTTATAGCGCAAAAAATAAAAACCGCAGGGGTGATCAAATACCACCAAAAGAAAGCTCTATTTGTGGGGAAAAAAGGACATCAATTTTGTTTGGGAGCCACGTCGCACGACCGCGCAATTGTCAGTTAAAGCAACGCAGTGCAGAATCGCAAAAAGTGGTCTGGTCTTTGACCAGCAAAATGGTCCGGGGCTGAAGTGGTTATTGTGCATCTTGAAACAGCCACACCACATTTTCAGAGAGTCCTGTATCTCACCTGAAGATATTTGTGGGTTTTTCTTTGCATCCCGAACAATTTTCCTGGCAGTTGTGGCTGAAATTTTAGTTGGTCTACCTGACTGTGGTTTGGTTTCAACAGAATCTCTCATTTTCCACTTCTTGTTTAGAGTTTGAACACTGCTGATTGTAATTCTCACATCCTTGGATAACTTTTTATATGCTTTTCCTGTTTTATACAGTTCAACTACCTTTTGCCATAGCTCCTTTGACAATTATTTTGCTTTCCCCATGACTCAGAATCAAGAAACGTCAGTGCAGCACTGGATGAAAGATGCAAGGGTCTGTCAGGAGTCCAGAAACTCATTGACCATTTATACACACACACACACACACACTAATTACAAGAAAACAGATCACATGTGAGGATTGATACCTTTTTAATAAACATTCAAACCCCTTTGTGTCAACTTGTATGCATGTTATCAGGCCAAAATCAGCAGGGTTTGTAAACTTTTGATCAGGGTCATTTGGGTAGTTTCTGTTGTGATTGATTTAAAAAGAGTAAACACAGTTGAATGATATTAAATGGCTTCAGCCAAACACTAAACGTGAGCAAACGCTAACAATGAGTCAAAGAAAAGTTTCTCTTGCGTTCACTCACTGACACAGCTCCTTTACTTAGACCATCGGGTTGTTACGCCACCTTCAGGAGAGGACTAGGCAGAACATATTAACATGTACAACAAAACCAGAACTTTATAGTTCCGCCCAAGGGGCAGTCCCTTCAGTAACAATCCTGCAGCCTCAGTTTTTTTATGCCTAGTGAAGGAGAAGGACCTAGGAACCCTGCGGGCCCATCAGTCCGGGGTCTTTTCTGCAGAAGTTTCCCTTTTGTGCAAGATTAAGATCCTACTATCAACCGTCGGCTGAGACAGGCTGGATACCCTTATCCTTGTAGTCTCCCCAGCCTGGCCAGCGAGCGTGTGCAGACCAGAGCTCTGCGCTGGGTCGGCCACGACATGCCCCCCAGGCTCCAGGGGTGGCCGGTGAGTGTATTGCTCCAGGGCACACATGACCCGGCTACTGATGTCTGTGCCGGGCCAGCAGCCACTCGGTACTGATCGGAGAATGGGTCTGTGATGGAATGTTCCCCAGCACGTCAGGACTGGGAAGTACAGCTCTCCCTGCTTCGGTGGGGCTGAGCAGCTGGGCATTCCCTGGGAGGTCAATTTGGGGGTCCCTCACTACCCTCTCTTCTCTCCCTGTCCCTATCTTCCCTCTCCCCCCCATGGGCTGCTGAGTGGCGTGTATTCACATAGACAGGGGCCCCCTGGGGGGGGGGGGGCTCTTACCTGGGGTGGGGGCTGCGCTGGGTGGCGGTGCCCTGGATGTCTGTAAGTTCTCTCCCCTGGAGGTCTGTGTCTGCTGATCACTGTTGCGCTGTTTGCCGCCATTCCTCTGCCTGTTTTTTTACTGTCTCTCAATGTATACAGTGCTTGGCACCCATTTTTGGGGTGACCAGGGAGAAGTATGGTCAGACTCCATTTTTCTGTAGTCCGGCGGCCATTTTCCCTGTGATTATGTCCTTTATACTGGATGCTCGTGGCCATTTTGTTGAAGCCTAAACATGTTTTTCATGCTCAGCGCTGTTCTCTCACAAGCATCTGAGAGCTGACACCGGGCACAGGCACACCTAGCTGGAAAGCGGAGAACTTAGTCAGGGTGGTGAGTCCTGCGGTGGGGGCCCCTCAGCCTGCAGAAGTTAGGAGGGTGGGACCATCAATGTTCTAAGTCCCCAACAGGTGGCAGACATGGTAGGGTCAGCAAGGCTTCAGAAACTGGTGTTTCTTCCCCTGAAATCCAGGCAATTGCAACCGGTTCGCCTGCAGACAGTGCAGTGCCTCTGGACGCTTTGTCGGTGGTCCTTAACAGGTTCGTTGCCAAGATGGAGGTGGTGCGTGGGTGCAAAGGTGGTAAAAAGTGGCCCCTGTCCCTGTCCTCTGGGGAGAGCTCTGACGCAGACTTGGGTCCCCCTGAGGCTGGCGACCCCCGCTCTGTTTTTCAGACGACGCTGACCAGGACCGATCGGACAGTGAGGATGAGTCCCTGCCCGGCTCAGCGTGTGACAAAGCACTTGTTGGAGCACTTATCACAGCTGTGCGTGATATCCTGGAAATTCATGATACAGCAGATCCCTCTGCTGATATAGTGGTCACTTTTGGGTCCCGCAATAAAAGTGGCCTGTTCCTTGTTTACGTTTGTGGGGTCAGCAATGCGACCAGTACTGGCATCCGCACTTGCGTCAGACATTTACTGAGTGGGCAAAATTTTTCCATTGCAAATTGGGGGAGCAACAGGCTTCTCCTGTCTGTGTGGAACTAGCAGACCAGTTAAGCCCCGTACACACGAGAGGACTTATGTCCGACAGACTTCCAAAGGAGTTCCGCCGGAGTTCCGCCGGAGTTCTGACAGACTTTTCGGCCGAACGGACTTGGCCACACACGATCACACTAAACTCCGACGGATTCGAACGTGATGACGTACGACCCGACTCGAATAAGGAAGTTCATAGCCAGTAGCCAATAGCTGCCCTAGCGTCGGTTTTAGTCCGTCGGAGTAGCATACACACGAGCGGATTTTTCGAAGGGGACCGGGTCCGGCGGAGTTCCGTCTGGAAAATTTGAAGCATGCTTCATTTCTAAAGTCCGTCAGACTTTTGCGAAGCTAAAGTCCGTTGCAGCCCACACACGATCGGATAGTCTGACGGACTCGGTCTGACGGACTTTGGATGTTGAAAAGTCCGCTCGTGTGTACGGGGCTTTAATGCAAGGCCTTAAGTATGTTTGTGACGCAGCCCTGGATACTCTCCCTCTGTTATCCAGGGCTTCAGTGTCAGCAGTGGTGCTGAGGCGCCTGGTTTGGCTAAAATGCTGGTCGGCTTACCAGGTATCTAAAAAAGCCCTGACAGATTTACCCTTCCTTGGTGAGCGGCTCTTTGAATCCTCATTGGATGACATTATTAAGAATGCCACAGGTGGTAAGAGTACCTTACTCCCACAGGCCAGGAAGGCTAAGGAGCCACGCCGTAGGCAAGGGCCCTCATTTTCCGCTCACAAGCGGCTTTTTCGTCCGCCTGAGGCTTTGGCTAAACCTCCCCAGCCCAACAGGACTACCTCTGAAGGACAAATGCGTCCTTGGAACCGCAAGCCTAACAAGCCTGCGAGCAAAAGTGCTACTGCATGAAGGTTTGCCCCGCCCCGCAACACGGGTAGGGGGTCGCCTTCGCGAGTTTTCAGCCCGGTGGGCCTCTCGGCTGTCTGACCAATGGGCCTGCGATCTGGCTACAAGAGTTTCTCTCTTGGCCACCAAACAGTATACCCTTACTCTTGGCTCACCGGGAGGCCCTAATGGGTCCAGTAAGGGACGTGCGGAGTCGGGGGGTGATGGTACCTGTTCCGTAGCAAGAAAGATTCCAGGGGTTCAACTCCAATCTTGGACCTAAAAGCCCTCAATTGTTTTGTAAAAGTACAGAGGTTCAGAATGGAATCGGTTTGCTCAGTAGTCGCTGCACTCCATCAAGGGGACTCCTTAGCGTCTTTGGACATCCAGGATGCGTACTTGCACATACCCATATGCCTACGGCATCAGAAGTTTCTGAGATTTGCAGTCGGGGAAGCCCACTTCCAGTTTGTGGCTCTCTCTTTTGGCTTGGAATCAGCCCCCTGAGTCTTTACCAAGGTTTTAACTCCAGTTTTGGCATTGCTACCACAACACAGAATTGCGATCGTAGGTTACCTATACGATCTCCTCCTGAGAGCATCTTCTGCCTCAGAATTAGAGGAGGATGTGGCGATCTCCATGCAGACCCTGCAGGAATTTGGATGGCTGTTGAACCTAAAAAGGTTAGTGATCATGCCAACTCATCGCTTGGAGTACCTAGGCTTGCTGCTGGACTCCATGGAAGCAAGAGTTTTTCTCCCTTCAGACAAGCTGCAGACTCTGAGCCGCAGTAAAACTTTTGATGAACCGCAGGTGGTCATAACTATGCTTCTGCATACGAGTCCTGGGACTCATGGTGGCCTCCATCGAGGCAGTACCGTATGCACAGTTTCACACCAGAATCTTGCAGAAGGAGATTTTGACGAAATAGGACAAATCTCCATTATCCCTGGATCGTCAGATTCAGGTGAGCCAGTCAGTCAGGGACTCCCTGCTCTGGTGGCTGAGATCCCCGGCACTTCAGTCCGGGAAGTTGTTCCTACCTCTGAATTGGACAGTAATCACAACGGACGCCAGCCTAACTGCCTGGGGTGGAGTACTGGGAGTACAGTCGACCCAGGGCCTCTGGTCGGAGGAGGAATTCAAGTTACCGATCAATGTGCTCAAGTTATGAGTGATCAGGCTATGTCTCTCCACATGGTGAATAAGACTTTGAGGGCGTCCAATCAGGATCCAGTCAGACAATGCCATGGCAGTGGCATATGCCAATCATCAAGGTGGAACAAGAAGCTCGGCTGCCTCACGGGAGGTTGGTCACATCCTTCAGTGGGCAGAGCGACATGTACTGGCCCTGTCGGCTATTTACATCCCGGGAGTGAAGAACTGGCCGGTCGGACTACCTAAGCCGCCAGATGCTGGATCCAGGAGAATAGGCGCTGCATTCGGAGGTGTTCAGGCTGCTGTGCCTACGTTGGGGCACACCAGACGTAGATCTTCTGGCCTCCCGTCTCAATCGGAAGGTGTCGAGATTCGTGTCCAGGACAAGAGATCCTTGGGCAGACACATCAGATGCGCTGGTGGCCTTTCCTCTGTTAAAGCTGCTACCACCAGAGTGGAGATCAAGGGGATTCCTGTAATTCCGATTGCCCTAGATTGGCCTCAGCATACCTGATACGCAGACCTAGTTCGCCTAGTGGCGGACGCCCCCTGGCGACTGCCGTTATGAGAGGACCTTCTGTCTCAAGGTCCGATTTTCCATCCTGCTTTACCATCGCTGGTTTTAATGGCATGTCCATTGAGCCAGGTGCTAAGGAACCGGAGCCTATCGGACTCGGTGATTCCAACTATGTTGAGAGCACGAAATTCTTCTCAGAAGATATACCATCGTACCTGGAAGGCCTACATCTCCGTGTGTGAGGAGAAAGGATAGCGTCCACGCTCCTATTCCATATCCAGGATCCTGCTGTTTCCATAGCGAGGAGTAGACCAGAAATTGGCTTTAAGCACCATTAAAGGACAAATATCAGCTTTGGTTGTCTTTTTTTTTTTTTTTTTTTTTTTTTTTGTTAGCGACCCCTGGCGTCTCACTCCTCAGTGAGCACTTTTGTTCAGGGAGTCCGACATGTAGTTCCTCCGGTGCGTCCACCACTACCCCCGTGGGATCTGAACCTGGTGTTTTTGTCGGCGCTTCAGAAACCGCTGTTTTGAGAATATTAGAGAGATTCCTCTGTTGACTCTTTCCCAGAAAGTGGTCTTTCTAGTGGCCATTACATCAGCTAGGAGGGTTTTGGAACTTCTCATGCACGTCGCCCTATCTGGTTATCCACAAGGATAAGGTGGTGTTGCGTCCTTCTTTTCTGCCGAAGGTGGTTTCAGCGTTCCACATCAATGAAGACATTGCGTTGCCATCTCTGTGTCCTAAACCGACACATCCTAAGGAGGTGGCCCTCCATTCCCTGGACATGGTCCAGGCTCTGAGGGTGTATTTGTCGGCTACGGCTCCCTTTCAGAAGTCAGAATTTGTTTTGGTGGCTGGTCCGAAAAAAGGCATGGTGGTCTCATCTGCCACCATTTCCAGGTGGATCAGACAGATTGTAGTAAAGGCCTACGCCTTGAAGGGGAAAGTGACCCCCTTTCCGATCATGACCCATTCCACCAGGGCAATTGGAAATTCTTGGGCCTCAAGTGTGTAAAGCGGCGACTTTGTCGTCTGTTCACACCTTTTCAAAATTCTACAAGGTAGATGTCAGTGCATCGGCTGATGCCTGTTTTGGCCACAAAATTTTTCAGGCGGCCATGTAATTTGCAATTGCAGTTAATTTTTTTTCTGTTTTGACAAGAAACACAGTCACGTTTAAGTAAATGCACTGTTGCATTGTTGCCACAAGTTCAGTGACGGTTTGATAAGGTGGTGACTCCCAGATTACAGTGCACCCTGTTTTGTGGGTGAAGTTTTTATGCTGTTTGCCTCCCCTCGTTTTGGCACTGCTTGGGGACGTCCTGATGGTCTAAGTAAAGGAGCTGTGTCAGTGAATGTAAGAGAAAATAGGATTTTTGTACTCACCGTAAAATCCCTTTCTCTGTAGTTCACTGACTGACACAGCACCCTCCCCTCCTATTTTTACGTCAACTATTGTTGACGTACTGAGGCTGCAGGATGCAGGCTGGGGGGGTTGTTACTGAAGGGACCACCTTTTCGGCAGAACTAGAAAGTTCTGGTTTTGTTGTACATGTTAACATGTTCTGCCTAGTCCTCTCCTGAAGGTGGCGTAACAACCCGATGGTCTAAGTAAAGGAGCTGTGCCAGTCCGTGAACTACAGAGAAAAGGATTTTACGGTGAGTACAGAAATCCTATTTTTTTTGTTATTCTTTGTCTCTGAAAAATGACCAAGAAATCATAAATTCTGCCAGGGTATGTAAACTTATGAGCACAACTGTAATCAGCCATTGATTTTATGTCTTTTTGAATATGTAAAAAAAAAAATAATGAAACTTTATCTATTTTCATTGATTCTGGTGCCTGAAAATTCCCATACACCCAGTGGTTATTCTTTATATATTACACAATTAGGGATGTCCGCAGATATCCAGACTTAAGTGACATCTCATTCTCCAGACATAAATAAGAATTTGTCACAGGCATCTATCCTAACAATGGAAATACTGCAGGTTTCTTATGAATTTAGTGCAAGGCTTCTGACTACAGATACAGCTCCAGAAATGAGTTGCAAATGTCCTATTAAATTGAATCTTAAAAGTCATATAATTTTATTTAAGTTGGTGAAAGATAATACCTTCTGTTATTCTGTGGAAACCCAAAACCTGAGTGCACATTCTATGCAAATTCTGATATGTACCATAAATTTGGGAATTTATTACCGCCCTCCCCTGCCCCAGAACACCCAGTGTGTGCAAATCAACCAACACTGTGGTGTAAAATAACCTGAAATACGGACATTGATAGCCTATCTTTACAGATGTCTTCTCTGCTGTGCTCATATTGCTACTCACAGTAGAGAAGTCTTTATATGAGGCTTTAGCTAGCCATACACTAGTAGAATCTCATTTTGAAAATTTTCATTTTAAGAACGTTCTTTTGGCTTTCCAATCATTAGTGTTTTTGACTGCATTAACAGAAAATTTTAAGGAGCAGGATAAAAAAAAATTTTCTTTGCGAATTAACAGTTTTTATTTTAACAACGAATGTGGTTTTTCTATGGAAAGTCCATTCACTCCAAAATAGGATGTTAAAACAAATGTTTTTGAAGTACTTTTAAATGTCGTCAAATGTACAGTAAGAATTTTTATATGAATATTAGCCTGAAAATGTACTAATGTATTAGATTCAAATTGAACAATTCCTTAAAAATAAAATAGACGCCATCAGAAGGGGTAAAGCACCAACAGAAGACTAGTGATTGACATTTTTGACAAAGCCAAATAACTTTGGGTATATTTTTGGCTTATAGGAGGAAACTGCAGCATCTAGATAAAATTCATGAAGACACAAAGATAACATATACACTCCATCCCATCCAGATAGTGTCCATGGTGTATTTATATGTAGGACCCAGAGCTGAAAACATGGTAACCCCTGCAAAGGTACACTGTTGGCAACTACAGTATGCTTTGCACTATGTCAGAAGAAAAAGCCGTAACTACAAATCTGAGAATATCAGTTGTCAGAACGAAGTTATATCTTAATATGAGACCAGCCATTTTAACCTTCTTCTTTTATTTTTTATTTTTTATATAGCATGTTTTTTTCTAGCAGTCTTTAAAGTACATGTGAAACGTTTTAACAAAAAAGACTTGTTTGTGAATAATATACTGGATTTGTGACTCTTACATGACATCTAAAGTTTACCGCATGCTAATTAACTACTTTCTACTTTTTTGTGCCTAATTTGCATGTGGCTAGAACAGCAGAGCTAAATACTGTGCCCTTCAGCTGCACTCTGGCCATGCTGAGAAATATCGTGACTCATTTTCCCTTTGTAGGTTTATTTTCTTTTTCTCATTTTGTTCAGTTGAATATGGCTCTAAGATACACGAATACATTAAGTTAAAAAGTATATCTAATTGGTAAGGGGATAGAAAGTCAGGTTCACATTGCTGTTTGGGACCCACTGGGGAGATTCATCCTGTTTGCTCTGTCAAAGGGATGGAAAATCCAAACTTTCACAGTTGTTGGTAGAACAGAAGGTAAGGGGAAATCTTTCCGTGGAGACACCTGTTTATGTGACAACTACATGTGTCTGTGTGAAGGTCTCATGCACACGGACAAGGAAAGGCTAAAAATATGCCCAGGTTGTTTTCCCATGCCCGGGGAGATACAGGTACTGCATAAAGCAAGCAAGACAAGTAAATGGTAGTACACTGCTGTGTTGTTGTAAACATTGATGCATCGGTGTGTACCCATGCATGCGCACACATCGTGTTTCCCGAAAGTGGAGGTTTCGCTTTGGGGCATATACGGCATTTGCACACACATGGGTAAATGCCAATGCACAGAAGTATCAGCCTGCCATACAAGTGATATAAGAAAGAGAGTTTCTCTGGCACAAAGTTAGATGCTGAATTAGCATGGTAAATACAGTCCCATAATTGGCAGAAAGGCTAGTCAGTAGTTCAAGTGTAATCTATACATCAGTCCATCAGTGTATGGGAAATTCATGAAGGTAAAGGCGGCAGCTATCCTCAGGTTATAGCCAGTTCTGTAACAAAGACAAGGAAGGAGAGAAAGGGATGCGCCACCTGAGTGTAGAGGTTAAAACTTGTTTATTCCACAAGGATTAAAAATCAGTTACAGGATGCAGGGAGGGGAGAGAAGGCTACTCCAGTCCGTTCTTTGAGTATCACGCCATCCATGGGGTTTGTGGGGATCAGGTGTAGGTCCCCTGGGTGTCCTGTGGCCACCAGGAAGTAAACCAGCGTGGAACACAGGCAGAAATAATATCACGGAATGGACGAGATGGCTCCCCTGCTTTGGAATAACGCACAGTATTTTACGCAGCTTGATGCTTAAGAGGAAATTTTCTTTTGACCTCCTTTTGTGTCTGTGGGACAAGATGACAAATTCATTCTTCATTGGGACACAGACAGCACAGATAAAAACTAGCTTGTGGTAACCACTCATAGTCAATTCAAAACTTAGAAAATTAATTTGGGCTTCAGGTAAACTTTAACCATTTCAGCTCTGGAAGGTTTTACCCCCTTCATGACCAGCGCAATGTTTGCTATTTGGCACTGCGATACTTTCTAAATTTTATTGAAATTTTCATAATAAAGTCACAAACATTAAAACAGAGTCAACAGTCAGCACTACAGCATACCAGCACCAGTAAACAATGCAGCTCTAGACCATAGTAGTGATCAGTTTTTTGTAAAGAGGTAAATAAGGAAAATAAAGCACACATTTACAGAGTCAAATTGCATCACCCAAGCGATATCAACAAATATTGGGCCAGGTTCTCACCAAGGCCTGCATACGGCTAGCATTTTGTCCACAGTATAAACTACCAATAAGCACTTAATCGGAAGCGGCAGAACTATCATTCATTCAACCCCCCGCACCTTTACAAATTTAGTTGGTACCCCTCTACTAAGTTATGTAGCTTTGTACCTTGGTAAGGTATTATTTATTGGTAGGGGCCAACGGTTTCTTCCATGACAGAATAATTATTTTACGTGATTAACAGGAGCAGGGTAAGTAGTATACGGATCACCTTTTTGGGTGCCAACAGGTCCACCAATCCCGACAGACAGACTGCTATGGAAGATATGATGGTAATCGTCATAGCTGACTTGGCAGAGTCCATAACCTCCACCCAAAACTGCTGGATTGGTGTGCAGTGCTATAAAGGCACTGCACTACTTTAACAGGTAATTGCGTGGTCATGCAGCACTGTACCCAAATGGAATTTATATATTTTTTTCCACACAAATAGATCTTTCTTCTGGTGCTATTTGATCACCACTGGGATATATGTATATGTATGTGTGTATATGTATATGTATGTGTGTGTGTATATATATATATATATATATATATATATATATATATATATATATATATATATATATATATATATATATATATATATATATATATATATATATATATATATATATTAAAATAATTAAAAAAAAACAATGATGATCAAATACCACCAAAAGAAGGCTTTATTGTGTGAAAACAATTATATAAATTTAATTTGGCACTGGGTGGGCACTGACACCACTAGTGACACTAATACAGTGATTAGTGCTGTACTAAGGACATTGGCTGGGAAGTGGCTAACATCTAGGGGCAATCAAAAGGTTAACTTTGTGCCTAACAAAGCATGATGTGTGTTGCTTTTACTAAGAGATGGGGTTGTTTTTTCTCTTGGCTTAGCAAGGAAAAAACAGCTACATCTCTGCTCCATGTACAAAGCCCAGTGGTCTTAGTAAGCACAGGGCTCTGTACTGTGATTCAACAAACCAATCAGCAGGTCCTGGCCTTAAATCATTGTCTTGGACCTGCTGACCAACTTGTGCTGTACTGAATGGCAGCACAGATTGGACGGCGGGTGCACCCCCCTACCCGGAAATGCCAGATCATGTACATGTACTTGACCTGGTTTAGAGGGGCCTCGCTGGCCCAGTATATTTACATGAGGCAGTCTGCAAGTAGTTAAAGGAGAAGAAGGGCCAAATCCTTTTGCCCTACTTCTCCTGTGGGTCACAGGAATGCACTTAGTTCTGCACTCCTATGACCTAGATTCGACCAATAGAGGGGTGAAGTCCGCTGCCAGCTGACATCACTCAGCCAATCCAGACTCTGAAGGGATCATGACTTCAGATGCCTGAATGACTGCCAGTTGCTCCCATCCCCTGCGCAGCCCAGCACTGCAGTGAGCGCTGGAGGGGCTGATCAGAAAGTGGCTCTCTGCTCACTGAAGACTGAAATTTGTGTGACCAGCAGTCAGATCGCTCAGCTCTCAGTCTTAGTGGAGGGGGGGGGGGGGGGAACAAATGCAGCATCAAACTTATGCTACACCCTTCTAGGCTTCTAGCCATAGATTGTTTTTTTTGTTTTTTTTTGTTTAACCACTTGCCTTCTGGGTACTTTCACCCCCTTCCTGCCCAGGCCAATTTTCAGCTTTTAGTGCTGTCGCGCTTTGAATGACAATTGCGCGGTCAACAACAGAAATATTGTACCCAAACTCAATTTTTATAATTTTTTGAGACAGAGCTTTCTTTTGGTGGTATTTAATCACCACTGGGTTTTTGATTTTTTTTTTTTTGCTAGACAAACAAAACATTTAAAAAAAATAGTTTTTCTTAGCTTCTGTTATACAATTTTGTAAATAAGTCATTTTTCTCGTGCACTGACGAGGCTGCACTGATGGGCAGCACTGATAGGTGCCACCTCGCAAAATCGTCCATTCAATTCAAAGGGGCTGCGCTGCAACGCTTAGCTTACAGTTGCAGTGCATTAGTCCTATTGTAAATTTCCATTTGGTGCAAAAAAGACAAAAAAACAGGCATTTAGGAGGCAGAAGGATCACCTCCTGAATGCCTGACAGCGGCTAATTAGCCACACTTTATAAAACGATACACTGCTAGGTTCACACTAGCCCATTCTCTAATGCCTTGTACACACGGTCGGAAATTCCGACGGAAAATGTCCGATCGGATTATATTGTCAGAAAATCCGACTTTTCTGTAAGAAATTCAGCCGGAAAAAATTTGAGAGCAGGATCACAAATTTTCAGACAAAAAAATCCGCCCGGACTTTTCACGATCGTTTGTAGAGAATTTCGATCGGACAAAGTGCCACGCATGTTCAGATCAAATTACGAGACCAAAGCTATTGGCTCTGGCCACAACGTAGTCCCATCGTAACGAATGTCGTCACGTTCCGAACGATAGGATTTTCCTACAGCTTTGTCCGACCGCGTGTATGAAACAACAGTTTAGGACAAAATCTGTTTGAAAAAATCAGACGGGTTTTGTTGTTGGAATGTCCAACCGTGTGTACAAACAAGGCATAACAAGTGATCAGCGGTGGATCACTTTTCAGAGAATGGGCTAGACTAATTCATTTGTACAGCAGTGACTGAAGACTGTTCTACAGCTCTACTTTATAAAATGCTGCACATCCCACAGAATGGTGAGAATATCTAATTATACACGGGCTCTGCTATGTGAGAAGAGTAAACACAGACAATCAACTGTTTCTACTACATAAAATGGCCTGAAGCTAACTTATACAGTAAATAGGAGGTTTGTGGATGGTAGGGAAGGGACATTAAAAGAGAAGAAAATATTGCAAATGCTACATTAATAAAAGAAACCTAAAGCCCATCGCCAACTTGGCCAACTTATCCAGTCATGTGTCAGAGTCACGGTCCTCCTTGATTTCCTGTGAGGACAGGAAGCATGATTACCCAACCACAGGCTGTGTGTCTGTGATAGCCTGGGCTCACAGATAACTTTAGCATGTATAGGATGGGCACAAAAGGTGTACTCTTGAGTGTGAACATTTATAACCCACAGCAATAAACTGACTAAGCAAATCTAATTGAATCTTTTTACATGTAGTATTTATAAAACTCCTATATAGTGCATAGTTGAATTTGATAGGAAGGATTACCCTCTGATCCCATTAGAAGTACCCTAAGCCCTTGTACACACGGTCGGAGATTCCGACTACCAAATCCGTCGGATTAATTCCGGAAGTGATGTTGCATACACACGGTCAGACTAAGTTGTCAGAAAATCCGATTGTACATAACGTGATGGCGTTATTTCGTTAGACAGAACTATCTTCAGGCTAGTAGCCAATAGCTTTGGTCTAGGAATTTGATCTGAGCATGCGTGGCAATTTGTCCGTCAGAGTAGGCTACACATGACCGGAGTATGTCCGATAGGAGCATTTTGTCTGAAAAGTTGAAAAACTTGATCTGTAAGATATTCCGACGGAAACAGTCCGATGCAGACCACACACAGTCGGAATATCCGACAAAACGGTCCGATAGGACACAATCTGTTGGAATCTCCGACCGTGTGTACAAGGGCTTAGAGGTGCACATTTCACATGTTAAGAACCACTGGTTTGAACTTTTGATCTATAAAGATATGATGGTGTAAAATGTAGATTGCTAAATATCTTTTCTTTTATGATTGAGATGAATATCCGGTCACTTTTTAAAATACATTGATACAAAGATCTAAACATTTCCAAAAGCTCACACAGTTTTTCCCTCACAACTCTATGAATTGTCACAAATTGTCACAAATGCATCATGTGGGTGGCCCCCTCTAAGCACCACCCAGCACCAATGATCAACTGAACCACTGTGTGCAGACAGATGCCAGGGCTGCTGGATATAATGGCTGGCAGTAGAGATTCCTCCATCCATGCTGTTTAACATGAATTGGGGAATCAACTGATTTTCTGTCATTCAAACTGTTTGGTTAGATTAACTCCTTTTCTAACAAGGTATGCTTACAAAGGGTTAAAACAAGCTCCTGGATCACTTTTTGGTTTGGCTAGTGTGAACCTAGATTAACAGATTAATCTAATTAGACTAATTCATTTGTACAGCAGTGAATGAAGACTTTCTGTTCTATAGCTCAGCTTATAAAACACTGCACATCCCACACAATTGCAAGAATACTTAATTATACACGTGCTCTGCTATGTGAGAAACGTAAACACAGACAGTTTCTACTGCATAAAATAGCCTGAAGCTAACTTATACAGTAAATAGGAGGCTTTTGGATGTTCACGAAGGAAATACCAGGATGTTTATAAATGTACCTTGGTAGAAAAGGAATTAAGGTAGCCAAAAAGTGTGAAGAACAGAAAATCTGTTGCTTTCCCCATTCACGTAACGCAAGCTCACGGCTCCAGCTGCCTGCTATTGGGTTATAGAGCCAGAAAAGGACTTTCAGGTAAAAGTAATCTGGGTGGCTCTATAGCCTTCTGATCACTTTTATGGGGCTCTGAAACTGCACCCTCCCTTCCTCCGCCAGCAAAAAAAGCCCACCTTGAAGGTTTTCCAACCCAAAGGTTACAGACTTGTATATGAAGTATTTGGTATTCCCAAAATGATATATGGTATTGTATAAAAGGAAAGTTTAATCTCTGCAAGCTTGAAAAATTTAGCAAAAATTTCAGATTTATTGCATCTCTATTAAAAATATCCTGTTTGACATTCATTTAAATTTGACATTTTTCCTTATTCTGACTTAACGAAGATCAATTTTTTTTTCTTGCAGCTTGGATTGACCATAGCAATCCGCTACAGCCACAGGTAAAGAACCCTGTTTCGTTGCTTATTTGTATGAAATGTGGCTTAAACTAAGTGATATTTAATCTTACTTCTGCACTTTAAAGATTTTGCATGGGCTGCTTGGTGAGATGGCAGCTTCATGGTGTATGATTTTGTGCTTTACATACATTGGGTATTGTTGAGAATAGTTGGCTGCCTAATCAAATGGTTTAACATTTGGTGTTCCTAGAATACAACATACAATTGTAAACAGCCATTTTTGTCATAAAAGCTAACCAGCTTTATTGTACATAACCCGGGCAGAATCGGAAACTAGATTGGCTGATTAAACTTGAGAATACTTCTCAGCATGCTTATTTTAATTAAATAAATGCCTTTACAACTGCTTTAAGGGGGTTTCTTTGATCACATGACCAACCACTGTGAGATACCAGAGAATCTGCTTCTGGAACCAAGGTATTTCCTGCCTTCGGTTTCCTTTTGTGACTTTAAAACATATTTCCACTTTTGCATTTGAGAAAAACCCACTGTATGTTTGTTTTGTGTTTCCATTCATACGGCATACCTAAAGCAAATATTTTTTTTAAATATTTCTTACCTTTTTAGATGTTTTAGAAGAGTCATGGCTGTTTGCAAGGTTTTTTGAACAATTTTAGAGTGACCTTGTCCCAGGTCTGTCCTCATTACCATGCAATGCAAGAAGCCCAGGCTCTACACATTTATCTCCTAAGACCCCTTTCACACTGAGGCAGTTTTCAGGCATTTTAGCGCTAGAAATAGTGCATTTGCATGAGTGCTTTCACACTCGGGCTTGTGAGACATCATAAAAAGTCCTGTAAGCAGCATCTTTTGGGCGGGTTTTGGAGAGCCTTAAAAAGCGCTCCAAAAATGCCTCTGCCCATTAAAAGCACTTTTAAAGTGCCACAAAACTGTTTTTTTTTTTTTTTGGACTGCCCCGCTAGTGCCTGAAATGCACAGCAAAAGCACGTCTAAAATGCAGCTAAAGCACCACAAAAATGGCTGGTGCTTCAGTGTGAAAGGGGTCTTAGAGCACAAAGCACCAAATAGAGCACCAGAAAAGGGAAAGCTAATATATGTATTAAAGTGGTTGTATAGTCTTAATTTGAACTTTCACCTACAGGTAAGCCTATAATAAGGCTTACCTGTAGGTAAAAAAAAAAAAAAATCTACTAAACCTGTAAGGTTTAGGAGATATTCCCCTGGCAATGTGCCGCTGACTGCAGTGGCGCATGCGCACATGTGGATTCTCGGCTGGAAGCCCGGCAGATGCCGGACCCTGCCGGAAAGAAATCTCCTGCGCGCATGCGTGGGAGTGATGTTATCGCTGATCCGGCCACTCACAGTGCTGAAAGGCACGCCGAGGGAACATGTCAGCTCCCTCAGCGTGTATCGGGTGAGATGTCGGGGGCTCGTTCTAAGGTAAGTATTTCATAATGAGCTAGTATGCATACTAGCTCATTATGCCTTTTGCCTTGCAGGTGTGAAAAAAATAAAATAAAAATGTCAGTGGGTTTACTACAGTCCACACAAAATAGTTCCAGTTCAAGGCTTGTTGGCCCACTTTTATTAAAGAGAGATCAGAGGTTCCAGAAATGAAAGCAAAGGTTTCCACGCAGGGAGTCTTCATTCTTAACACAGAGATTAAATATCCAGCCTCCTGGCTTACTTTAGTAAAGCCATACAGCCCCTTCAACTTTAGTCCCCAGTCTGTCTCCCGCAGACCATTCTCTTGTCAGCACTGTCTATATAGATAACAGCCCCTTGCTGCTCTGATCCTAGGGCTTGGCTCTATGGCTTCTCCCAGTGCACACCTGCACTCTCTAGCTAATCCCTTGCAAGCCTTGACTCCTCAGGAGGGTGGAGCCCAGAACCATGGTTAAGTGTGTACAAATAGCCCAGCACACACCTGACCAGTCAGTGTGCTGGTGATTCTCAAAATCAAGACCCAGGACTGGGGATTTCATCACACTCGAATCTCTAAGAAATCCCAAGGCTCCAGGTCCCAAAGTGGACTTGCGTAAGCAATGAGGAAACTGAAAAGCCAAGTTCCTCTCAAATAAGCAACCCTGCCTGGTTGAGAATCCTGCATCCATATCCTGGTGGGGTACTACAATATATATAGGTTAAGGTTCTGCTATGTAAGTGGGGTCAGTATTGTTTTTTTTTTTTTTTTTTTTTTTTAATTGCAGAGGGTATCAAATACCACCAAAAGAAAGCTCTATTTGTGAGAAAATAAAGACATCAATTTCCTTTGGGTGCAGCTTTTTCACGACAGTGCAATTGTCAGTTAAAGTGCCGTATCGCAAAAAATGGCCTGGTCAGGATGTGGGTAAATCCTTCTGGGGCTGAAATGGCTAAGGGAGTAGGATCAGTGTAGTGGATTTTTTGACTATAATTATACACCAACACAGGACATAGTAGCAGTGGCTAAACAGGGATAACATTTTAAAACTTCTATGTAGTACATCTTTGTAGTGTTGAGATGTTAATTAGAACTGATATGGCTTCTATATAGTATAACAAAATGACCCCTTGAATCCCCCTTGTACACAATGAAGAGATCCTACTCTGCTTTTGTTTATTTTACTACAGTGGTCCCTAGGGTATCCTGTAACGCTTCATATAAAATTAGCCCTAGCAGTTCAACCAGTGGGTCGATACACCAAATTCTACCGGAGATGCATAAACACTAGCACAATGTCAAATAATTTCTAGAAAAATTGTAAACTAAAACTTACTTGACTTTTTACCCTTCTTGTTACTGAGATGGAGCTCAAGCAGTGGATCACATTTAAAGCCAAATGTAAAAATCAATGCAGTATACCAGATGTCACTGAACACAGTACTCCCAGTGTTTGGAGGAATTGTTTTCATAAATTAGCAGCTTGTACGAGTATTTAACATATTTTTTGGTAAAATGTGATGCCATCAAAGCTAATATTTTAAGCAGCAATAGTGTTCCAGCACTAGAGGTAGATGAGAACAACACGTTCTCTTTTTTTTTTTTTTTTTTTAAATAAAGTAATATATTGTCAGATCGCTGACAATTTAGCTATGGTACATGTAAAAAGAATTTTTTATTTTTTTTTCAACACACCTACGCATCAGGAAGTCTATCCCCGGTACGTGGGTGGTGGGGGCGTACAGAGAGCTTTCTTATCATGTACGGTGATTCTGGGGATACCAAGTGAATACCAAGGTGGTTTCACTCAAAAAGACTGATGAGCAAGAAATGGAACAAAAATACATTATCTAAGAAGAATCAGTCCTACATAAATTTACAAGAAATGAACACTTTGTAGGATGTGTGTATACCTAGTGATTTCCATTAAAGGTTCCTCTATCAAACTCTATGCAGGTTTCTGATCCTTTATTGCCGTACCAACAATTATGACATATTTAGTGTTACTCAAAACATGGAACATTTCATAGTAGTACTTCACTTTTTTTTCTTTCTGAAGATGTACTTGTTTACTATAAGAGAGCAGTATGCAAAGAACAGCAACCTGCTTCTACACCATTCACTATTGCTCGTCGGGTTTTACATAGCTATTGGAAGGACTGTAAAGTTCATGATGTCAGGTCACTTGAGAGCGGGGCTGGAATCGTGTCCTTTCTTGACATGACCTCGGCTACAATTCATTGTATCTGTTGCACACCTTTAAATAATAAAAAAAAATGGGGGAGAGGTGCAGGATTAAAAAAAAGATTCATACTCATGTGGCTTCAGCATCGATCTGATGCTGCAGCTGTCCCCTGCTAGCTCTAAGACCGAGAACCGAGTGATCACTTGACCACTGATTGCTCAGTTCTCAGTCTTCACTGAGCCACCGCTCTCTGCTCTGTCCTTTCAAGTGCTCACTGGGGTGCCCAGCTGTGGAGGGAGTGGAAACTGCTCGCTCAGAGTCTCAGCAGTGCACTGAGAGGCTGAATCGGCTGACGGTCATGCATCTGGGTGGATTCTGACATTGTCAGGATCCATGCAGAGCCTTGTTTGGCCACAAGAGTGCAGAACTGAGTCCATGGGAGAAGTATGGCCAAAAGAGCTTTGGCCATACATCTCCTTTGATTTTCTCTTTTTTTGGGCTTTTTTCCTTTATTTTTACCTGAGGATCTAGCCAGCCAGTAAGTCTGTTTTTTTTTCCAACTGCAGAACAAGCTGTCCAGACAAAACAACAGTTAGACAGTGGAGACAAACTATTTACCCCACTGCCAGGGGGCTAGGGGTCAGCTTTGATTAATTTCATTAAAACCTTTATCCAAAAAGAAAAAAATATTTTTTTATAACAGCCTATAAAGTGTTATCTGGAGGTCATCTTCAAGTGGTTATTTAAGTCCATCTAAATCTGTTAGTCTAACACTACCCTCACCCCAGAATAACAATGCAACTGTCCAAAGGTGTCTGCTTTACTATTTCGTCCAGATTACAGATGACCTAATATAGGAAGTGTGTTACTGGCCAGTACTGGTCACCAGGTAAAAAAAAAAAAAGAAAAAAAAAAAGCCTAAAAACAACCAACTGCAGCCAACTGCAGCCACCACCTCTAAGGATTGGTAAGCTTCAGTATATTACATGTTTGTTTTTGGGTTTCATACTGCTTTAACCACTTGAGGACCAGCCACCGCAGTTACACTGCGGCAGGTGGGCTCCCCAGGTTGGCTCATAGCTGTATGTTGGCCACTTTAAGAGCACTAGGGGGCGCGTGCGAGCCTCCGGCAGCTTGTGTGCGCCCCGCAGGGTGACGACGGAGCCGATGCACCTGCCCGGCTGTTGCGAAGTCCGCCAGGCACCCTCGATCGCTCCTGAGAGAGACAAAACAGACCTACTGCTTAGGAACAAGGATCGGTCTCCTCCCCCAGGCAGTCCCATCTCCCCACAGTTAGAAACACTCCGTAGGATACACGCTTAACCCCTTGGTCTCCCCCTAGTGTTAACCTCTTCCCTGCCAGTGGCTATTTTTAGCACTGATCGCTGTATAAATGTCAGTGGTCCCAAAAAAGTGTCAAAAGTATCCGATTTGTTTGCCGCAATGTTGCAGTCCCGATGAATATCTCTGATCACATCCATTACTAGAAAGAAAAACAAAAAAACGAATAAACGCCATAAATCTACCCCCTATTTTGTTGACACTAACTTTTGCGCAAACCAATCAATATACATGTATTGCAATTTTTTTTTTTCCACCAAAAACATGTAGAAGAATAATTGGCCTAAACACATATATATATATATTTTTTTTTTTTTCAATTGGGGATATATATTGTAGAAAAAAGTGAAAAATATAGTTTTTTTTTCGCAAAATTGTTGCTCTTTTTTTGTTTATAGCGCAAAAAATAAAAACCACAGAGGTGATCAAATACCGCCAAAAGATAGCTCTATTTGTGGGGAAAAAAAGAACCTCAGTTTTGTTTGGGCACAATGTAGCATGACAGCGCAATTGTCAGTTAAAGCGACATAGTGCCATATCGCAAAAATTGCCTGGTCATTAAGGGGGCAAATTTTCCTGGGCTTAAGTGGTTAAAGTCTAACTGTAAATATCCACTCATGAATTATTCTTTAATAATAGTATCACAAATGCAAAAGTTCGAGGAAAGTCTTAGGTAATTTAAAATAATTATAAAAACTTGAATTCCAGGATATTCTTCTGATTCTGCCATCCAGATGCATCTTTGGATATTGATGTCATCAAGCTTTTTTTTCTCCTAATTTTTAAAGGAACAGCCTTTTTTTAAAATCTGGAAGATACATAAATTCATTCTAATGTTTTGCTATGCTTTTCATTGCTCAAATACATGAATTTTCCTACAAGAAAGAATTACAGTGTTTTTTTAACAGAAAAAAGATGAATGATTAGTTTTAAAACAACGACTTTTGCAGTGTTTTTAAATACAGACGACAGAAGACAACTGGGCTTTTTACTATTGAAATACCTGTACTATATATTCCTACACGTACTGTGCAGGGCTGGACTGGGACAAAAATTTGGCCCTGGACTTCATCCAGACTGGCCCACTTTAAAACACACACAAAAACAGTATATAAACAATACACAATTGCGCAAAAAAAATAAGTGGTCAAGTGGTAACCAGTGGTCAGCCATTAATGCATCAGTGACCAGTGGCAGTACATTCATTCATCATCAGTGATCATGACCAGCAGTGATAGTATATTAATTCATCAGTGACCATGACTACAAGTGGAAGTACATTCATTCATCAGTAACCGTGACCAGTGGCCGCAAATTCATTCATCAGTGACCGTGACCAGTGGCAGTAAATAATCAATTAATGTGACCAGGGGCATTAAATTATTAATTAGTTACCGTGGCAGTGGCATTAACCACTTGCTTACTGGGCACTTAAACACACTTCCTGCCCAGACCAATTTTCAGCTTTCGGTGCTCTCACACTTTGAATGACAATTACTCAGTCATGCAACACTGTACTCAAATGAATTTTTTGTCCTTTTTTTCCCACAAATAGAGCTTTCTTTTGGTGGTATTTGATCACCTCTGGGGTTTTTATTTTTTGGGCTATAAATGAAAAAAAACCGAAAATTTTGAAAAAAAACGCATATTTCTTTGTTTCTGTGACAAAATTATGCAAATTATTAATTTTTCTTCATACATTTTTTTTTATTTTTTGTAAAATCTTTTTTTATAGAATTTTTGGTGACATACAAAATCGCCCACGCAGGGGCCAAACATTTCCCACATAGGGGTAATCTTCCAAATGTGGCAACAGGCCACAGAAAGGCACATTACATAACATATATCCTGCCTCTGATGCAGCAACCGACCACAACAGGGCAAACACAAACATAACCTTATCTATCTATACCCCACTGTGGGGAGAGGATATTGTAGGATAATTCGTGCTAAGTATTAAAATGACCGGATAAGGTGTCATAAGAGCAGGTGGGTCAGCCTATAACCGTACTACATCTATACCGATGAACTATGGGTTATTCACTACATCCGTTGCCGTAGTGTTATCATCCAACCAGCAGTTCCACACATTCTCAAATTTCTGTGGGCAACCCCTGCTCAAGTAGGTGGCCCTATAGAGGGGTAAGCTAGCGTTCACCAGGTTTTTCCAGAATTTGATAGAGGGGGGAGATGATTGTTTCCAGGTCATGGTGATGGCTTTGCGTGCATAGTAGAGTAACAGGGATATGAGTGTTTTCCTAGCCCTGAGAATCGACATTTGTTCCACCAGCCCCAGCAGACAATATTTAGGATCGTAAGGAATATTAACCTCAGCGGCCTTAACTATCACCAGGAGAACTTCTTTCCAAAAGCATACAATCGCTGGGCAAGCCCAGAAAATGTGAATGAAGTCTCCCGGCTGATAGGAGCAGCGCCAGCACTCCGGGGAGTGCGTCGGCGACATCTTGTGGAGTCTGTGGGGCGTGTAGTGGACTCTGTGTACAATTTTGTATTGGACCAATTTGTCCCTGGCTGAAACCAAAGGGGAGAACGGAAAATCCCAAACCTCCCTCCAGTCATCGTCATCCAGCTCCGGTATGTCCACCACCCATTTCCTGCGGAGGGAGGACAGCTCGGGGACGGCAGCAACCAGTAGGGACCCGTAAATCTGAGACATGGGTTTCTCCAGGTCTTTTACCAGAAGGATGGATTCAAGCTCAGAGTATTCTAGTACGACCGGTTGTCGCAAAAATTGACAGTGATAAGCATGCGCGATTTGAAGATAACGGAAGTGGGCCCCTGTAGGCACATTAAATTTATCACGCAGGATATGAAAGGGAGTGAGTTCCCCGTTGGTAACGACATGCTCGAGCGTCAGTATTTTACACTTGGCCCAGGCCTGAGGGTCCGGGATGGTATTAAACTGCGGAAGGCTAGGATTCAGCCACAGGGGGGTGTGAGGAGACCAGGAGTTCGGCAGGGACGCCCTCAGTGCCTCTCCCACCCTGCATGCCCTTAAAGTGGTGCGCATAGAAGGGGTGAGGCGGTGAGGTGTTTTTGGCCCCCTGAAAACCAACCCCCTTAAGGCCTCCAGAGACCCCACTATAGCTGCCTCCAGGACCGTTGCAGCATTGGTCAAGTCCGGCTGCAGCCACCAGTGGACGGTTACAAGCTGAGTGGCTAGGAAATATTTGTGACAGTCAGGAAGAGCTAACCCTCCACTACCCACAGGCCTGGTGAGCGGGGTGTATTTGAATCTAGGGGATTTGGGTCCCCAGATGAAGGAGAGAAAAAGTTGTTTCAGAGAGTTAAAGAAGGCTTTAGTCAGCCATTGTGGGGAGTTCCTAAATATGTAGGTAAGTTTGGGAAGGACTTTCATTTTAAGAAGGTTTATGCGGTCAATAAGAGAGAGGGGGAGATTGCCCCACGCCTTTAATTTGGACTTGATTTCTATCAGAACAGGTTCAAGATTGAGCCGGACAAAGTCCTTGTTCTCTCTTGAAATGACAATACCCAAATAGGTAAACCTATCCACCCATTGAAGCGTGGTGGAGGATGGTGAGGTCCTGGCCCCCTCGTCCACCGGAAAGAGCTGAGATTTATGCCAATTCACCTTCAACCCGGTGAAGGCAGAGAAAGCATCCATGATTCCAAGTGCGCCCCCCGCAGAGAGTCACCAGGATCATTTAAAAAAAGCAGAAGATCATCCGCATAGAGGGCCACTCTCTCCTCCAGCCAGCCCAACCGAAGACCACGGACCTCGGCCGAACTCCAAAGAGCCTCAGCAATAGGTTCCATGGCTAGGGCGAACAAGGCCGGGGAGAGAGGGCACCCCTGCCTGGTGCCCCACTGCAGGGGGAACGAGGGCGACAGGGAGCCATTCAGTTTAATGCATGCCATAGGACCGGTGTACAGTGTACGTATCCAGGCAATAAACCGCAGTGGAAAACCCATTCTTCTAAGGACCTCCCACAGATACACCCATTCCACTGTATCAAATGCTTTCTCCATATCAAGGGTGGCAATGGTCCTAGTACCTTGATTATCATGGGGGGCATGAATGTTAGAAAACAATCTGCGGATATTGATGTCAGTGGATCTACCTGGCATAAAGCCTGTTTGATCGGAGTCAATCAGAGATTTGATTACTGTGTTGAGTCTAGTGGCCAAAATTTTAGTCAATATTTTTAAATCACAGTTCAGGAGTGCTATCGGCCTGTAAGAGGCACATTGCTTGGGATCCTTATTAGGTTTCGGAATGAGAACTATATGGGCCTCTCTCATAGAGGCCGGCAGGGAGCCTTGTTGTAGACAGGCTCGGTACATCTGAGCCAGCCTGGGGGCAAGCGGCTCCGCATGGGCTCTGTAATACTCTATGGGCAGTCCATCCGGCCCCGGGGTCTTCCCTGCTGGGTGTCAGGACCTCTTCTGGTGTGATCTCCGAGACAAGGAGTAGTCGCTCCGTGTCAGAGAGCCATCCCAGTGCCAGCGTATCTAACAACGAGGTCATTGGTGTGGGGTCAAAGCTTTCAGGGAGTGAGGAGACATACAGAGAGGAGTAAAACCTGGTGAAGGCGGTCAAAATATCCTCTGGAGAGGTAACCAGTGTCCCGTCTGCCGTGAGTATTCCTGGTATAACCGCTAAAGGCCTTTCTTCATAAATTTTGGCCACAATTTATACTGCTACATATCTTTGGTAAAAATAACCCAAATTAGTGGATATTATTTGGTCTTTGTGAAAGTTAGAGAGTCTACAAGCTGTGGTGCGAATCGCACAAAATTGATCACATCTGATGTACTGGTTGCCTATCTCGCTTCTTGTGACCCGAACAAGTCAGGAAAGTACAAATACCCCCCAAATGACCCCTTTTTGGAAAGTAGACATTCCAATGTATTTAGTAAGAGGAATGGTGAGCTTTTTGATGTTGTTATTTTTTTCCCACAATTCTTTGCAAAATTAAGATTTTTCCCTTTTTTTTTCTCCACAAAATTGTCATTGTAATGGGTTATTTTTCGCACAGGGCATGTGTATACCAAAAATGACACCCCCAAAAAAATTCTGCTAATCCTCCTGAGTATTACAATACCACATGTGTGGGACTTTTTCACAGCCTGGCCACATAGAGAGGCCCAACATGCAGGGAGCGCCATCATGTGTTCTAGGAACATAAATTACACATCTAACTTGTTGACTACTTATTACACTTTTGAAATACCAGGACAATGACACGTGACACTGATGACAGATGGCACTGATACGTGGCAATGATGACACTAATATGTGGCACTGATGACAGATGGCACTAATATGTGGCACTGATGACACGTGGTACTAATACGTGGCACTGATGACGTGCACTAATACGTGGCACTGATGACAGATGGCACTAATACGTACCACCGATGACTGACAGATGGCACTAATACGTGGCACCGATGACGCGTGACACTGATGACAGATGGCCCTGATAAGTGGCATTGATGACACGTGACACTGACAGGTGGCACTGATGACAAATGGCACTGATACGTGGCACTGATGACAGATGGCACTGATACGTGGCAATGATGACACTTATACGTGGCACTGATGACAGATGGCACTAATATGTGGCACTGATGACAGATGGCACTAATATGTGGCACTGATGACAGATGGCACTAATATGTGGCACTGATGACAGATGGCACTAATACGTGGCACTGATGACACGTGGCACTAATACGTGGCACTGATGACATGTGCACTAATACGTGGCACTGATGACAGATGGCACTAATACGTGCCACCGATGACTGACAGATGGCACTAATACTTGGCACCGATGACGCGTGACACTGATGACAGATGGCCCTGATAAGTGGCATTGATGACACGTGACACTGACAACAGATGGCACGTGACACTGACAGGTGGCACTGATGACAAATGGCACTGATACGTGGCACTGATGACAGATGGCACTGATACGTGGCAATGATGACACTTATACGTGGCACTGATGACAGATGGCACTAATATGTGGCACTGATGACAGATGGCACTAATATGTGGCACTGATGACAGATGGCACTAATATGTGGCACTGATGACAGATGGCACTAATACGTGGCACTGATGACACGTGGCACTAATACGTGGCACTGATGACATGTGCACTAATACGTGGCACTGATGACAGATGGCACTAATACGTGCCACCGATGACTGACAGATGGCACTAATACGTGGCACCGATGACGCGTGACACTGATGACAGATGGCTCTGATAAGTGGCATTGATGACACGTGACACTGACAACAGATGGCACGTGACACTGACAGGTGGCACTGATGACAAATGGCACTGATACGTGGCACTGATGACAGATGGCACTAATACGTGGCACTGATGCCAGATGGCACTAATACGTGGCACTGATGACAGATGGCACTAATACGTGGCACTGATGACAGATGGCACTATGTGGCACTGATGACAGATGGCACTTATACGTGGCAATGATGACAGATGGCACTGGGGACAAATGGCACTGACAACAGGTGGCACTGGGGACAGATAGCACTAACAGGTGGCACTGGGGGCAGGATGGCACTGGGGGCAGGATGGCACTGGGGGCAGGATGGCACTGGGGCAGGATGGCACTTTTTTTTACTTTTTTTTTTTTACACTGACTGCCACTGCAGCCGTTCATCTCTCCCCTCTCACACTCTGTGTGAGGAGGGAGAGCAGCGCTGAGAGATGATCTCATATGTTTACATATGAGATCATTTCCCATTGGACACGCCGATCGCGCTGTAAACGTCCGCTGTGATTGGCCGTTTACAGCGATCTGTGTTTGCCTGTCCCCGGGGGACACATGGTTATATTATTCATCAATTACCGTGACCAGTGGCATTAAAATTATTCATCAATTACCGTGGACAGTGGCATTAAATTATTCATCAATTACCGTGACCAGTGACAATAAATTATGAATTAATTACCGTGGACAGTGACATTAAATTATTAATCAATTACCGTGAACAGTGGCAGTACATTTACCCCTACCCCCTCCCCCCACCATGCTGCATATTACAGATATCACAGACAAAGACAATAGCAGCCTGCAGCATTCGATTAGCTTATTTAGTCCTTACTTGTTACTTGAATGACACTGGTGAGGTGATGGACTTTTCTTTGTCCCTGACCCTGTCTGTGCTGCTGTCTGGAGTCCTGGGCTTGCTCCAAGCAATGTTCTGGTCCCTCCTCGGCGGCGCTTTCTCCTCTTGAACGCAGTCCCAGGCCAGGCAGCTAAGCCTGGGAAGCAGCTGATACGCTGCGACTCCTCACATGTCCCCGGGCCGCCTCCGCCCTCCGGCCGTGAGTGACGTCACGGCGCTGGGACATGGAGGCTGCCAGTAATGTTAAGGGGAGTGAGTGCCAGCATCACGAGGGGGTGGTACTTGTGTGGCGGCCCAGGTGCTGGAGCGGAGCCGCGGCCGCGGCTGGCGTTAAACACAAACACAAACTACTACAGAAATGGAGAGTCCAGCCGCGGCAGACAGTAGTGTAGTAAATCAGACACACTGTCTGACAACCGGCCCAGCGGCCCACTGAGCCAATCAGCCCACCGGGAATCTCCTGGTAGTCCCGATGGCCAGTACAGGCCTGGTACTGTGTATAAGATACATTACTAGGCTTTAGTCATGTTTACACTATTATAGTATAGTGCTGATTCCTGCTAAAATAACTTTTGACTGCTTTATTATAATCTGGTATAAGATCGGACCAAAGAGATCAGAAGATGCAGAGTTGTATGACATTGTTTCTTGTGATTCTAAAGCTATCCATGCACTGTGTGCCAGCCTGAATACAATAGCACAGCAGGGAGATTCAACCATCTGCACTTTATAATGTGGATTGGAGAATCTGTAGGATTTTTTTTTCAATCAGCCTGCAGGCATATGCCCAGCCTAATGTCACATCTTGCACTTTCACCGTGCTTTTTAGCGAACCTGTTGCTGGTGAACTGTAGTAGGATTGACCCCAGCTGACTGGGGTGCGTGGGAACCTTTAAAGGAGAAGTATGGCTAGCGCGCCAGTGAGTGCTAGATGGGAAAGCAGAGAACTGACCATCACAACTCTCTGCTCAGAGCAGAGATGTAGAACTGTGTGATCAGCAGTGTTTAGTCCCTCAGTTCTCACTGCAAAGCTGGCGGGGGGGACAGATGCAGCATCGATCCTAGGTGAGTATAAATATATATATATATTTTTTAATCCAGCACTTTTCTTTGAATGTATGTAGATGCTTTTACTTGCTTATTGTTGCTGCTAATATTATAAGGATTGTTATTGCTGGTGTTGTCACTCAAACCACAGTCTAGTCTTATGTTTTCTGTGGTCTTTTATACTGCCTTATAAACCCAACATAGAGCTTCAACAGACATAAATTTACTAAAGGTTAATAGGCTGTTCACTTTGAAAGGGAAGTTGCACTTTGCAAAGGAGTTTTCCACTGAGCTTCTTAGTGAATATAGTAAAGTTTCAGTTTGCAAAGAATGCCCAATCACGTGCTATTCAAAATCCCTTGCAAACTACAACTGCAAAGTGAACAGTTTGCTTGCTTTCAGTAAAGCAACCCCAAATATTGTAACTTGTAACATTATATTATGCTCATAGTAATCTTTGGAGTAGAGCTTGGTTGTGTGGTTGTGTCATTTTGTAAATTGTGGGTACATTTAAATTTTTTTGTATGTTTTAGGCATTCACATGTTACTGATGCTTATTGTCAGTACTGAAATACTGTTTTTGCATGCTACAATAGATACAAAAAATACCAGAATAAAGATGGCATTATTTACTGCAGACACATAACCCTATGCATAGGGAGGAATTTGAATAAAACGTGTCTTTGGCATATTATAAAGCACATGGCTCATACGGAGCATGCACATCTAAAGAAATCTGGAAAAAAATCTGGTAAAAAATGTATCCGGTTTTCTCTTCTCAACACAACTTCTTTTTTTACATGCTTTCAGATCCCCAACTAAGGCAAGTGCTGAGTTCAGGGTTACTTAGTCTGCACAACTGTACAACAGATTCAATGTTCATGGTTAGATTTATCACACCAAATTATCCCCAAGCACCAGACATTCTAAACAACATGTTAAAAAATGTCCCTTATTTGCTATGCATTATGGTGCAGACATAAACTACAACCTCAATTCTAAAAAGTTGTGATACTGTGTAAAATCTACTTAAAAAGAGTGTGCAATGATTTACAAATCTCATAAACCCATATTTTATTCACAAGGGAAAATACTGTTTAACCACTTCCCGACCAGCGCACGACGATATGGCACGGGCAGGCATATTGGCGTACAGGTACGTCCAATATTCGATGCCGCCCTGCCATCGGGAGCGCGCCGCCGGCGGCGCGCTCCCGCGCTGGTCGGGACCCCCATGAGTCCGGTCGCGGAACCCCCGGACTCGATCGCCGCGGGCATCCCCGCGATCGTCTCACGGAGCGGCCGAATAGAGCAAATGCTGTGTAAACAACATTTGTCTATTCTGCCTAGCAACTAGTGACGCTGATCTCTGCTCCATGTGATTGGAGCAGAGATCAGTGTACACTAAATGAAAGCCCAACCCCCCCACAGTTAGTAACACTCCCCTAGGAACACTTAACCCCTACACTGCCACCCACTGGTTAACCCTTTCACTCCCAGTGTCATTTACACAGGAATCACTGCATTTATATAGCAGTGATTACTGTATAAATGACAATGGTCCCAAAAATGTGTCAAAAATGTCCGATGTGTCTGCCATAATGTCGCAGTCACAATAAAAATCGCTGATCGCCGCCATTACTAGTAAAAAAAAAAATAATAAAAAATTAATAAAAATGCTATAAAACTATCCCTATTTTGTAAACGCTATAACTTTTGCGCAAACCAATCAATAATCGCTTATTGCGATTTTTTTTACCAAAAATATGTAGAAGAATACGTATTGGCCTAAACTGAGGGAAAAAAATGTTTTTTTATATATTTTTGGGGGATATTTATTATAACAAAAAGTAAAAAATAATGCGTTTTTTTTCAAAATTGTCGCTCTATTTTTGTTTATAGCGCAAAAAATAAAAACCGCAGGGGTGATCAAATACCACCAAAAGAAAGCTCTATTTGTGGGAAAAAAAGGACGTCAATTTTGTTTGGGAGCCACGTCGCACGACCGCGCAATTGTCAGTTAAAGCGACGCAGTGCCGAATCGCAAAAAGTGGTCTGGTCTTTGACCAGCAAATTGGTCCGGTCTGAAAGTGGTTAAACTGAGAAAATGTACCATTTAAAAAAATAAATAAAAAAACGGTAATTTTGAAATTGGCAGCAACACATCTCAAAAAAGTTGGAACAGGGCAACAAAAAGCTGGCAAAGTAAGTGGTAATAACAAGGATGAGCTGGAAGAACATTTTGCAACTAATTAGGTTAATTAGCAACAGGTCAGTGGCATGTCTCTGGTGTACTTCTGTCATGTCTCTCTCTAAGAGGCCCTTCGTATGCAATCTGTGAAAAGCTGCATCTAAAAATTGAACAATTTCAGAATAATGTTAATGAGCGTAACATTCCAATGACTTTAAATATATCATCTACAGGATATAATATCGAAAGATTCTGAGAAATCTGTGCGCAGGCTGACACGCAATATTGGATGCCCGTGATCTTCGGGCCTTCAGGTGGCACTGCATTAAAAACAGGCATTGCTGTCATCAATTTCAAAATTACCGTATTTATCGGCGTATAACACGCACTTTTTCCACCTGAAAATAGGGGGAAAATTGCGGGTGCGTATTATACGCCGATAGTGTACCTCGGGGTGCAAAGAGGGGGACGAGTGCCACCGCAAATCAACGAGCCGCTCGGCTTTCCGCTCGCTCCCCTGCGACCAGCGATGTCCTGATCAGAGTGAGTTCCTGGATACGGAACGGGGGAAACTCCTAGCCTCTGCCCTCTTCATAGAGGACACATGGTTTATTATAGAAGCGCTGGCTCTGTAACCTCTGCGTGATATATATATATATGTATATAGACAAGAATGCAGCGGGAGTGTGCAGGCTCTACAGCGTGAGGTGCTGCACACTCAGCCTAGTAAAGGGCTCCCGGCTCCCTTCAGCCCCTGCCAGCCCACTGGAGGATAACAAGCATGTAGTGGAGATGCAGTCTGGCTAAAGTAGTAGGGTATACCTCTGAGACCGGCTTCCTGATTAACTCGGTCGATGCTGGCATCCAAGTCTCCTGAACTCTTTCATCTATAGCATCCTGATGGCCAGAGCTTCTACAGTGCTGACCCCATGCAGAGGGTGCTGGTGCTATGCAGTGCCATAGACAACAAAAGGGCAAGGTAAGGGCGCTCATCTCCTTGGGGGGGGGGGGACATATCAATATTAAGTCCTTATTTTTATTTTATTTTGTATGAAAAGGAGGGTATCTCTACCATGGTTTATTTATTTTTTCCTGAAACTTGCCTCTTAAATTGGGGTGCGTGTTATACCCCGATAAATACGGTACTTTTTTTTTTTTTCTTAAAATGGTACATTTTCTGCGTTCAAACATTTGCTATGTGTTCTATTTTCTATTGTATAGAAAATGTGGGTTTGAGATTTTCAACTTATTGTATTCTGTTTTTATGTAGATTTTACACCGCATCCCAACTCAGTTGGAATTGGGGTTGTATCTTCCTGGACAGTTTTCAGCAAAACAGAGATCCTTTGAGCAGGGAGAAGCCATCTCCTGTTTGTTCATTTTTGTAAAAAGAAACAATCCTACTGAAAAAGCCATAAGAAGACATTAGTGATAGAATTGTGAAGGGCAATGGGATTGTATTGGTGATGATGGGTGTAGTCACTGTGCTAGAATAGTGCACACATGGCCTTTCCAATATCCTGTACATTGTTGACAAAAACACATTTATTAGAAGGCTGTACTAAGTGCATTTTAGTGTCGGTAAACATATACGGTATTTTGATTGCTTGACATTGGTTATTGCACCTCAGTTACTGGACATGCACTGTTTTATAGCAGAAGCCATATAATCCAGGACTTTTTTAGAATCAAAAATATCTGCCAAATTACGATGTTTCCACACATTTTTTCATGTACTTGGGGTACACAAAAAAATGGAATTATAAATTAGTAATATGAGATTGCAAAAACCAACTTGCTTAATGTCTTCTGCCTGTGCCCTGTAGTAAATGGTAAATGTCAGATCCACTTACAGCACAGTCCCCAATTTTGCTTTCGATCTATAATTCAGTGTTAATTTTGGCAGCAAATTTTGATTTAGTTTTAGTGTTAGGACTAAAATGGCGTTTTAGTTTTAGTCCCATTTTAGTCTTCTGCAAGTGTTTTAGTCGTATTTAGTCAACTAAATCTCCCGTACATTTTAGTAGACTAAAATTGAATGGGTTTAGTTACATTGTAATGCATTATTTAAGCATTTCTCTACAATTTCCAAACTCCTTATATACTCCTAGAGTCAAAATGTTGATATTTATGGCATTAAGGTTTGAACATGACACAGATTTAGTCGTTATATAAGGTCTTTAAAGTTAACCAAGTTTCATTACAAGAATATTTATTTTTTGACAGAAGTGTAACGTTAAAATAAAACAATGGGTATAAAAACGCTTTGCCTGATGATGCCACCATGCAGTGGACATTTCCCACATCCAATTCGAATGACTGGAGAGAAAATCTCAGATTCAGCTGCAGAGCGGCTTACACAGTGCGTCTTTGGCTCAGTTTCATGGCCAAATTCAGGCAAAAATTCGATTTTTTTTTTAATTTTTTTTATTTTATTTTTTTTTATGCATGGGTGCAAAAATATCTCTGGCAGCAAAAAGGTTAATCCTGCACAGATCAGACAGTTTGCTGCTCTCTCATAGTGGACAAGCTGTGAAGCCTATGGACAAGGAGCAGCTCTCCTTCAGGGGGTCTCTATATATTAGTATGAAGTGTGAGTGTGTGGCATTGTTTGAGAGGGTTAACTACTCAGCCCAGTCCCCATCATCCTAATAGAACATCCACCTTCAGACTGCAGAAAACAGACATTGATAGTCTAACCTTTCTGCATACAGCCTTCTATCTACAAATGCTGGGCTCCATCCAGAGGATGCAGGAGCTCCATGGAAACCGGAAGTTCTGAGGAGAAACGTCCCTCCTTCACATTTTCGTTTACTTTTCGTTTGTTAATGAAAACTGAATTGATTTTCGTCATGGTTTTCGTCAGAGGATGAAAATGTGGTGCAATTTTCGTTTCGTTTTTGTCACAGAAGAAATGCCACGGACTAAAATTATGACGAAAACTTATCCCAGCTGTCCAGATTCTAAGCTTCTGAAGAGATGTGGCTATAAAAAATGAGCTTTGCTTCATCCATATTTGGTTCCTGGGCACCTTGTTCAGAACCATGAAACAAAGGGTCAACGAGCGAGGTAATAATTATCTACTCATGAAACCTTTGTACGGTATGTGATCTCTGGAGCTCCAAGACAGCAGTGAGATTTAATGGCGAGGGACATGATTACAATTATGATCTTTACACTAAGCCCAATAACTTATGTTTTGAACTTTGGCTTTTACTGCTGGTGATATTAATTAACTTTTTGAGATTAGTGGCAGTTGAATTTACCTATACCGTCAAGATTCACGACATTAGGTTGGTAATTCTGTAAAGTAAACTCAAATTTCACAGCCTGAACTTCGCGTGACCTTGAAGTTTGCAGAGTAAACTCAATCTCTCTGTAACATCTAGAACAGATGTGCAAACAGGTGCAATGTATGTGGTGTAACAAAGAGAATCTCTTATATGAACATATGCTATTTTTTATAACATTTCACTAGTGCCAGTCTGTAATGTACGTCTCTGTGTTTGTCACACTCTGTGAGAGCGACACAGGTGCAACATTATACAGTGCATTGAAACAGATCATTTTATTTACCTATGTGGACTTTATTGTGTGGCTCAGATTTCATTTGTCAACATTTTGGGCTCTTGGTCACTATGTATGAACAGCGACAAACTATACAGTCCAAAAAACAGAGTGTTAATTGAAACTTGTCATGAGAGAATTATACTGGATGTCCTTCTGAAAATGTTGCTTGGCTGTAATGCTGATCCATTGGGGGAGATTTACTAAAACTGGAGCACCCAAAATCTTGTGCAGCTATGCATGGTAGCCAATAAGCTTCTAACTTCCGCTTGTTCAATTAAGCTTTGACAATGAAAACTGGAAGCTGGTTTTCTATGCACAGCTGCACCATATTTTGCATGCTCCATTTTTAGTAAATCCTCCTAATTGTCCTCAGTACTTCTTGAGTTAGGGAAATAATGCGGAAAGTGAAGGAAACTAGAACTCCTGATCTACATTCCAATCGACTAGGGAATACTGAAGCCAGGGGGGTTTCCATGCAAGACAACAGGCATTTTCAGATGGAGGTTGGCATATATTTTCCCCATAACACGTTTATTTAAAACCTTTCTTAATGGGTAATAATTACATACAGTTCCAGTACTCACAAGCCTAAAACTCCCTTCTGGCCTCCTTGGATGAGCAACTGTGAATGGGTACCCAATCACCTCCCGACCATTTTTTATTTTTTTTCAACTTTCCTTTTGCTACTTTTCTTTTACTTTCACACTTTTCTCCTTTCCCAAAGCCTTCTGTTCTCTAACTGTTTTCAATAGAGTGTTCACTCTCTCTTTCTGCTCACCCTGGCTTCCTTTCCATCGATCCTTTATGATGACATACTTTACCCTATACCCCTTTATTGAAAGTCTATTTGTCCACCAGCTTCTGGGTTTACACGCTGTTACCCGTTACAGTGTTCTGAAGTTATCAGTTGACGCTCCGACATTGACTTTCATATTTTTGTACTTTCTGCCCATGTCTTTATTTTTATTATATACAGGTGCATCTTTAAAAAAATTGTATAGTATCAAAATTTATTTATTTCAGTAATTAAATTGAAAAAGTGAAACTCGTATATTATATAGATTAATTAGACACATATTTCAAGCATTTCTTTCTTTTCATTTTGATGATTACAGCTAGTAAAAACCCCAAATTCAGTATCTCAGAAGATTAGAATATTGTGAAAAGTTCAATATTGTACACTCATGGTTATACACTCTAATCAGCTAATTAACTAAAAAAAACTGTAAAGGTTTCCTGATCCTTTAAATGGTCTCGCAGTCTGGTTTAGTAGGTTACACAATCATGGGGAAGACTACTGACTTGACAGTTGTTCAGAAGACAGTCATTGACACCCTATACAAGGAGGGTAAGTCACTGAAGGTCATTGCCAGAGAAGCTGGCTGTTCATAGAGTGCTCTATTCAAGCATGTTAATGGACAGTTGAGTGGAAGGAAAAAGTGTGTCACAAAAAGGTGCACAAGCAACTGGGATAACCGAAGCCTTGAGCGGATTGTGAAGTAAAGGCCATTCAAGAATATAGGGGAGGTTCACAAGGAGTGGACTACGGCTGATGTCAGTGTTTCCACAGTCAGTGATGATTTGGGGAGCCATGTCATCTGCTGGTGTTGGTTCACCATGTTTTATCAAGTCCAAAGTCAACACAGCCCTCTACCAGGAAATTCTAGAGCACTTTGTGCTTAGACTAGCTTTATGGAGATGCTGATTTCATTTTCCAGCAGGACTTGGCACCTGCCCACACTGCCAATAGTACCAATACCTGGTTTAATAATCATGGTATCACTGTGCTTGTTCGGCCAGCATCTCAGCTGACCTAAACCCTATACATAATATGTGGGGTATTGTCAAGAGGAAGATGAGAGATGCTAGATCCAACAAAGACTAGCTGAAGGCTGCTATCAAAGCAACCTGTGCTTCCATAACACCTCAGCAGTGCCACAGGGTGATCGCCTCCATGCCACGCCACGTTGATGCAGTAAATCATGCAAAAGGAGCCCCAACCAAGTGTATGCTATACTGTACATGGACATACTTTTCAGTAAGCCAACATTTCTGTCATAAAAATCCTTTTTTTTAATTGGTCTTATGTAATGTTCAAATTTTCTGAGATACTGAATTTTGGGTTTTCACTAGCAACAAGCCATAACCATCAAAATTGGTAGAAATGCCTGGAATATATCAAACTGTGTGTAATGAGTCTAGATAATATGTGGGTTTTAATTTTTGAATTTAATTATGGAAATAAATTAACTTTTTGATGATATTCACATTTTTTGAGCTGTATCTGTATCTCTGTAACAGTTTTAAATATTATACCCATATTCGATGCAGGAGTTTGTATTGTTTTGCTGGTGTGCGAGAAAATTACTTTAAATTAAAAAAAAAAAAAAGTTACATACAGAAGAGTAGTTTAGAATGTAAAACTTTGAAACAAGTCTAGAAGCTATGGGGTTAATTTACTAAAACTGAGAAGCTGATTGGTTACTATGTAAGGCCCCTTTCACACGATAAGCCCATTCAGAACCGCCTGTCCGTTTTTCAGATGGATCCGAGCGGGCCACCCATTGACTCCTATGAGCAGGTGGATGTCAGGGGAGATGTGTCCGCTGACGCAGTAGCGGGCACGTGCCCACACTATCTATTGCATGAAACAACATACAGGTACGTTGTGTTGCGCATTAGAGACACCCTGTCACAGTGTATATGTGATGGGTGGCCTTTAAGTGGTTAATATTGTCATCAAAGGCCCAGGTTATTGTAAGTTTTGCTTTACTTACCTTCAGACCATCTGCAGTTGGCACTGTATAAGATAGAGTATAGCATGCTGTTAAATCACAACTGCATCAATGGTTCCTCTAGATGTGCATTATGCCTTCTACTGTTGGGTATCTAGAATCATTTGGCATGGTGATGAGCAGTGTTTAGCTAAAGCCTCATACACACTATCACATTTTTGTACGAATGGGTGTTGGCCGTGAACTTGTTCTGCATACACACGGCAGTACATTGTCAGCCAACCCTCCCTAAATCACGTGGTTTTTCAGCTCTTTACCACCACCCTTTGGGCAACTTCTGCTATTGTTGGCTGATGTTTAGCATTGGTTCTGAGCATGCGTGTTGGACTTTGGACTTTAGTCCGATGGACTTGTGTACACACGATCGGATTATCCTCCATCTGACATTTGTTGCACAGCGAACATTTGTCTGTTGAAAAAGCAAAAACAATTGTCCGATGGAGCATACAGACAATATGAGAAGAAAAGGGGGGAGAGGGAAAAGTTTGGGACTTTAAATGAAATTACGGCCTGGTAAGGTGGTGTATTTCCATCCCTGTCATTATGACTATATATTTTTCAGCACGCAGGCGAATTGCTAGCGATTTGAAAGAAAAGGAGTTGGGGCGTTTTTTTTGTGTTTTTAGTGTTTTTTGGCTTTTTTTAAGCAAAACTATATTCCCACAAAAGCTTTTGGCTCAAAAATGCTGATAAACGTGTAATATCCATTTTTTACAGATAAAAACTTCTCTTAAAACCCACTAGTTCTGGGGGTATTTTTCCAGCCAGAAAACCCCCCTACCAAAAACCGCTGATAACAGCTTATGTGTGCATGGACACATAGGATAACATGGTGGGGTGTTTACTGGCTGCAGAAAAGAATGCCTGAAGTCAAAAACAGCAGCTGTAAAAATGTCAGGTATGAGGCCTTACAGTAAATTAATGCTGAAGGCTGAATGTAAAAAAAACAGTGCTTACACAGGCTTGGGACTGTGATAACTGCTCTCAAGCACATAGAAACCTAACCAATTTTTTATGTACAATTAGTATTCAAGCAAGCAGTGTTTTGCTCTTGGTTAATCATTTTTTATCCTTTTTTTATTTAACAGCAAGGAAAAGAATGTTGTCGAGTAGACTATCCTTTTTGTAAACATAGATTACATTAAAGCGGAGTTCCACCCTAAAGTGGAACTTCCGCTCATCAGAACCCTCCTCCCTCCGGTGCCACAATTGGCACCTTTCAGGGGGGATGGAGGTACAGATACCAGTATAATACAGGTATCTGCACCCACTTCCGGGCATAGATAGCCGCAGAATCTGCGGGTATTTACGCCACTTCCTTTGAGGCCCCCGCTGTCTGCTGGAAAACACACGGATCCCAGAGACAGCAGGGACCATCCTTATTGCGCAGCGCGACTTGTGCATACGCAGTCGGGAACCGGGAAGTGAAGCCGCAAGGCTTCACTTCCTGATTCCCATACCCAAGATGGCGGCAGCAGAACCCGAGAGCCGATCGACAGATCGGCTTCGGGTACCAACATCGCGGGCGTCCTGGACGGTTAAGTGTCCATATTTTAAAAGTCAGCAGCTGCAGTATTTGTAGCTGTTGACTTAAAAAAAAAAAAAAAAAAAAAACTCCCGCTTTAACTCCCTAGACTACCACAATGCTAAATTAAAAGCCTAATTCAGGAAAGACTACTTGTAAAGCAGTCCATAGATTATGCAATGTTCTTTTCCTTCCAGCACGGATGGAAGGAAAAAAAATTGCTTGACTCCCCCAGCCGGCGCCACTAATCGTTCTGGAAAAAACGACAGTTCTATTGATTCAAAATACAAAGAACGAGAAATTTAGAAATATCCAAAATCGCACTCCCTCAGCGCTCACGGGGAAACCTAAAATCAATCAATGGTTCTATTGATTGATTTAAATCCATATATGGCCGGTTTACATATTTAGACCCCTTTCATACTGGGGTGCTTTTCATGCATTTTAGTGCTAAAAATAGCGCCTGTAAGTGCCTTTCAAGCCATCCAGGTATGAAAGTCTGAGTACTTTCACACTGGGGCGGTGCACTTGCAGAACCATAAAAAAAAGTTCTGCAGCCATCATAGTTGGGGCGGTGCAGGAGCAACGTATACACCACTTCTCCACCACCCCTGCTCATTGAAATGAATGGGCAGCGCTGCCGAAGGGCCTGCAAAGCGATTAGACAGCGCCGCAAAATTGGCGCTATTAACCCTTTCCTCGGCCACTAGCGGGGGGCTTAAAAGTACCCCGCTAGTGGCCGAAAAGCATCGCTATAACAGCAGTAAAGCGCTGCTAAAACTAGCGGTGCTTTACCACCCCAGTGTGAAAGGGGTCTAATAGTCTATATCATGTTGATCCCAAAACAAATGCAATTTTCCTGAGAGTGGTTCTAAAGCCGTAAAGTATAACTAAAGGCTAAACTTTTATGTTTTGGATAGAGTGCGGAAGGATTAGAATGCTTGGCAGTTTTTTTTTGCTGTCTGTGTCCGCATTAAAGAAGATTCACCCTCTCTATTTGTCCTGTTTACCATTATCATTAAAAGTGAAAGTAACAAAAAATCCCAAATTTTGGGTTGTCCCCAGAAAAGTAATAGAGGGGAAATCTTCCAATGGGGACACTAGTTCTGGTGACCTGGGGGTCCCCAAGGAATTCCTTTCATTTCAGGGATTTCCTTTCTCTTCCTGTTTGACTATGGGACAGGAAGTTAAGAGAAATCTTGCCAAAGAGTTATAACCCTCTCTCTTACGCTATGCAAAATAAAAAAAAATAAAAAAAGTTTTACCTTAATGCATTCTCTGTATTAAGATATAAAACCTGTGTGCTGGACCCCCCCCCCCCCCCTGGCAATTCCTTATACTTGCCTGAGCCTGATCTCAATCCAGCGCTGTGCATGAGAGCAGCATCTCTCCCTCCTTAAAGGGCAGATTGGTAGCAGCAGGTGATAATGTCAATCAAATCTTATGACAAGGAATCGGTGTTCGGGGCAAAGCCTCACTGTCTGTGTCAATGAATGCAGGCCACGGGGCTCATGGCAAACCTGCACTAGTTCTAGTGGCTTGCTAGGGGGGAGGAGAAAGGCACTCCAGCAGGGGTCCCCAGAAGAGGAAGATCAGGGCTGCTCTGTGCAAAACCATTGCACAGAGCAGGTAAGTATAACATGATTGTTATTAAAAAAAAAATAAAAAAAATGTCTCTAGCCTTGTATGACATCATGGGATGCTGCAAGATATCCACCTGTCTCATTGACTGAAGGTTTTCAGCCGAAAGTATAATGAAGTATAAGGGATAAACCAATGTGCCAATTTAGTCAACTATATTTATTTAAATATGTGTAATGTGAAGCAGAATTATTAAAGAAGATAGCAGGAACTGAATCAAATTCCCATTTATAATCTAGGCTTGGGGTTCTCAATAATTAGATGCAGGTGTTGAAGGTTTGTGGTAAAGGGGTCTACTATTTAAGTTTTATTTTGCAGAATCTTAGCCACATCTATGATTCTTTTCTGAGTAGACGTGGTGTAAAGAGGATGTTTGTAACAAGAACATGAGATGGTGAGATGGTGAGGTAGCTTCATTATTCAAGAGAGCATAGTACTCTTGTGTGGTACATCAGACGTCTTTACCCAACAAGATATTATCATTATAAGGCTTGAACAATACATTTAAATGTATCTAGTCCTTCAGTTGGGTATTTATGGATTTTTTTTTATACATGCTTCCAGAGAAATATACAAACTCCCCGAAGTATGTTATTGGAAAAAAGACTGTATAGCAATATTGTCAACTACGGGACCTTTCGATTTTTGTCAGGGAAACCACAATTTGCATTGAGTGAGCCGAAAACAACCACTTATCTGATTAAGAAAATGTAGTTGTGTTTTTGTTATTTTTGTTATACTTGTATCATGTGGCATACATTTAATTGACATAAGAGTGATTAAAGTAGACATAGATGCAATCATTGGTCTGTTTTAATGAGAGACTGGATCCGACTGTGCATGGAAAGATTTGCTAAAGATTTTAGTCTAATTAATCTTTATGTGGAATTTATAGATATGTAAGTGTAATAAGTGTTTTAAAGGACCTGTTTCATTCTTTTAGAAGCGCAATGCTTATTTACTGCCAGGAAAATTTGTTATTGGTGGAGATGAGGGAATAGCAGTTGACATTTATACAGAAAGCCAAAATTCGCTTATCAGTAATAGGATTGTTTCGTTTGCTTGGGTTACCTGGTTTGGGCAAAAAAATGATTAGGTTCAAAGCAGATGATTCAGTGGATTACAAACCACATTTATATGTTGGTGTTTACATCCTAGAGAAATGAAAAGATTCACATTTCAGGGTGCTTCCAGTTCATCAAACACACAAATAATGTGCACTGGTTCACTAGTGACTATGTATTATTTTTATTTTTATTATTATTAATATTGTTATTATATTAAACACTTGAAGACCAAGCCTTTTCTGGCACTTTTCTTTTACAAGTTTAAATCAGTATTTTTTGCTAGAAAATGACTTATAACCCCTAAGTCTTTTTTTTTATCAGAGACCCGAGGGAATAAAATGGCAATTGTTACAATTTTTTTTTGTTTATTTTGGAAAAAATAAATTTTAAAGCAGAAGTAAACTCCCATCATTTGCTTTTACCTATAGGTAAGCCGTGCAGGAGATGTTTACATTATATGCAGCCAGTGACATCACTGGTGCATGCGCTCTGAAGAAACGGCCACCCGCGCTGTTCCTTCAGAGCCTTGTGCCAAGAACGGCGGCTTCCACACACATGCGTGGGAGTGACATTATCGTGGCTCCAGGCAGTCAGAGCTGGAGTCCGCAAATCCGAAAGCAAGATGGGTGAAGATTCTTGGTGCAGAAGGGCTTCCTTTTAAGGTAAATTTAACATAATACGCTGCATATTAGCACATTATGCCTTTACAATGCAGGTTCCCCCCCCCCCCAAAAAAAGGCCAGCGGTTTACAACTGTTTTAATAAATTTAAAAAACAAACATTTTTTGTATAATATGAAAGATGATGTTACACCGATAAATAGATACCTAACATGTCATGCTTTAAAATTGCACACACTTGTGGAATGGCGACAAACTACAGTACTTAAAAATCTCCATAGGTGACACTTTAAACACCTTTACAGGTTACCTGTTTAGAATTAAAGGAGGTCTATCACTAGAATGATTGCTCTCGCTCTAAGGTTTGTGGTGATATATCATGTGTGGTGTTTACATATGCGTGCGTGACTTGCATATGCGTTCGCTTCTGTCTGCGAGCAAAAAGGGCGCATTCATTTTGCATTTTTTTCTTATTTTATTTTTTACTTTTATACTGTCCTTTTAATTATTATTTTTCTATCACTTTTATTCCTATTTCAAGGAATATAAACATCCCTTGTAATAGAAATAAGGCTGACAGAACCTCGTTATGAAAAAAATAAGTCCCTTCTTTACCTTTAAAAGCAAAAGATCAAAAAAAATTTTTTTTACTATTTCCTTAACAAGGACTCCTTACTTCCACCCTGGACCACAAGTCACATCATGACGTTGCTTCGGTCCTCCAAGGCCAAAGAGGTGATCAAAGCCGACCTACTCTTTGATCACCTCTGGGACCAGCCGACTGCACCGTTGGATCGTTTGCGAAGCGAGCCCGCAAAAATGGTAAGTTTGAGAGACACTGGTGAACGGGGTGGCGACACGCCTTCCCCTTCGGCCACTTCTGAAAGCATTTCAGTGGCTCTTAAGCCACTTGGAACGCTTTCAAGAGAAAGCCAGGCGCCTGCTGAATAAACAATACTGGGGTTATGGCTGATATCTTCAGCCATAACCCTGGTAAACCACTTGCAAACCACAAGGCATATATACATATTGTGGTCAACGAGTGGTTAATAATATTATTGCGCCATCATGGATGCTGTGATGGTCATTGGATGAGTTTGTAGGATATAGCATTGTGTTCACCTTGGGAATGTAATAGCATTGGTTTTTAAGTAAACCCTGACTTTTTAATGAATGATCGATATATTTTACAGTAGAATAGTAAAGTTCTCAGGATGAATGCACTGATTTGACATAATTTCCAGGAGTAATGTCTTTTAAAATGATTTAAACTGCAACAGCAAAGCTGACTCCTTTGGTTTGGTTTAAGTCCAACCCTAGTAATCAGCAATGAAAATTGATAGTACTAAGCAAATATTTGCTCATGCTGCTAGTGGTGCCAACTGTTTTATTTATTTTTGCAGGAGACATACATTATTTTTCCTACATACAGTGCAGTTGTAAATATTCTTTGCATCAATTATCGTGCTTTTTCAGTGTGGACAAGTAGTGATATTGTTTTGCAATCCACAGTGGTCATTTTTCTTTTCAAATTACAAGAACCAGTTCAGTTAAAAGACATCTTCATTTTAAATTTAAAGTGCACCACACTTGCAAGTTGTAATAGAAGTCTATTGCAAAGCGCAGCTAACTCGCAGGAAAGCTACATATGCACTGCGCTGGACCCAGGGAGCAGGTAAACCACAGTGCATCAGTGTGAAAGCAGCCCTATATGGGGCTCAGGACAGTTAGTGCTCATTTACATTTGTGGTTTGGGTGGGGGGTTGGTAAAACTCCATAGTTCATTGTGGTCCGTGACCAGTTACCAAATCCCATAAGTGGCCCTTTCTCTTCAAAAGGTTAAGCACCCCTGCCTTACAGATTAACCCTTTCATGACTAAGCTTATTTTTGACATTTGGTGTTTACAAGTTAAAATACATATTTTTTTACTAGAAAATTACTTCAAGAGACTTACTTGGAACCCCCAAACATTATATATATTTTTTAAGCAGAGACTCTAGAGAATAAAACGGCGATTGTTGCAATATTTTATGTCACACGGTATTTGCGCAGCGGTGTTTTAAACGCAACTTTTTGGGGAAAGAGACACTTTCATGAATTTAAAAAAAACGAAACAGTAAAATTAGCCCAGTTTTTTTGCAAAATGTGAAAGATAATGTTACGCCGAGTAAATGGATACCAAACATATCAAACTTTTTATAATTGCACGCACTCGTGGAATGACGACAAACTACGGTACCTAAAAATCTCAATAGGCAACGCTTTAAAAAAAAATTCCGGTTACCAGGTTAGAGTTACAGAGGAGGTCTAGTGCTAGAATTATTGCTCTTGCTCCGGCGATCGTGGTGATACCTCACATGTGTGATTTGAACACCGTTTACATATGCGGGCGCGACTTCCGTATGCGTTTTCTTTGCTGCGCGAGCTCGCTGTGACGGGGGGGGGGGGGCGCTTTAAAAAACCATTTTCTTATTTATTTTAAAATGAATAAATAGTTTTTTTGAAAAAAATAAAAATTTGATCACTTTTATTGCTGTCACAAGGAATGTAAACATCCCTTGTGACAGTAATAGGTGGTGACAGGTACTCTTTATGGAGGGATCGGGGGTCTAAAAGACCCCCGATCTCTCCTTTACACTTCAAATTATTCAGATTGCCGTTTTCGGTGATTCTGAATAGTGTATTTCTTTTTAAATCCAGTGCCATTGGCAGCCGAGTAAACAGGAAGTGACGTCATGACGTCGCTTCCGTGTTTACAATTAGGAGACTGGAATGAAGCCGCTTACGGCTTCATTCCAGTCCCTCCCTAGCCTGGAATCGGCGGATGTGCGATCGGTGCTCCCGATTGAACGGGAGCACTGGTAAGAGCGGCGGGAGGGGGGACGTCCCCTCCCGCTCCTCCGGCATAACAGCCGAGTGGCTTTTGGCCACATCGGTTGTTATGGCTGGAAAGCCAATCGCCCGCTCTAAAAAACGGTACCGGGATAACCCCCGGAAGCCGAGTACGCACATCTGCGTACGCTCGGCGGCAAGGGGATAAGACATTGACAGACTTTGTAATAGATCTGCACAGAGCAGTACGAGTGCAGAAGCCAGAACAACCAATCAGCGATGTCATCTGGATACTGTAGTCTCTTGTGACTACAGTAAACTAAAGCTGATTGGTTGGAATGAGTTACTGTGCTTTGCACAATTTCATTTCTCTTTGATGTGCACCTTGCTGTTATCTAATGAACCATTTATTCCAATCTTTTAATCGACGTTGAAAACAAATATTCAATTTTACAGCATAAATATGATCACTTAAAGTGATACTAAAGTCTTGTGTTTTTTTTTTTTTTTTTTTTTTTTTTTTTTAAATAACATTGTTTGTTACTTACCTGCTCTATTGAAGTGGTTTTGCACAGAGCAGACTCAATCCTCCTCATCTCGGGTCCATTTTCGGTGCTCCTGGCCCCTCCCTCCTGTTGAGTGTCCCCACAGCAAGCAGCTTGCTATAGGGGCACTCCGGCCAAAGCTGACTTTAATATACAGCACTGGGAGCAAATGGCACTTTGCTGCTGTCTCAGCCAATGAGGAGGGAGAGTCCTGGACAGCGGTCTCTCTCGTGCAACATTGCTGGATCGGGATGAGCTCAGGTAAGTATTAGGGGGGCTGCTGCACACAAAAGGCTATTTATCTTAATGCATAGAATGTATTGAGATAAAAAGCCTTCTGCCTTTACAACCATTGTAATGACAAAATATATGTGCAGTCCACCTACTATTGCTTTGCAAATGATAATTTTGTGCTTCGATCAATTGGTTTGTTGGAACAGAAAAGACACAAATCGCACTTGCTACAAGTAATAAAGAGTGAGATTTTGAAAAGTATGTTACTTCAAATGCCACCATCCCATAATATTATATAGAACATATATTAGAAAGTGGAGACTTACTGTAGCATGAAAGATATAAACACGAAAAAGTACAAGATGCTGTTAATACTCCACATAAAAACCAGACGATAAAACAAGTACTTTTTTTTTTAAAGTGCTATTAAATTCAAAACCAAAAACATAATATATTTCAGGAGTAACTCAACTTTTGCTGAGAAAAAAAACATTCCTGTCTGGGTGATCTATGTACATTGCAAGTATCTTAAACTTTGTTTCAGATTCCGAACTTTTGTTATTCTGAAGAAATCCATGCGTGTTGTCCAAAGTGAATCTAATGGGACTGCTTTCATAATTATCAATCGGATGCAGCACCTGCAGGGCACTAATGAGGAAAATTGCAGGGTCTGCACCCCTTTCTTATTGGGAGTATGTCAGCAAAAATTAATTTTTTGTTGCAGGGGATGCCTGAAATCTGACTTGTATTTTAGTGCAGACCTCTGGAAAAATCAGTGAGCCAATTACACAAGCAGGAAATTATGTTTCTGAGGGGCGTTCTGTACACATTCTGTGTATAGAACACCTCCAGGTAGCCATATTGCATTGCATTTTCAGAAAATGACAGAGCTGCAGATAGAAAAGTGAGTGAAAGAAACTTTGGAACGCAATTGGTTAGTGAGGACACCGGAAGTGACGTCCGGAAGTACGAACGTGGCGCTCGTTCGTTTTATTGTGCATATTTTTATTCGTTTTAAATGTGAGTATCCAAGCTTCGTTTTGTATCTAAATAAAATTGTGAATATATACTTCACCATTGGAGTGTTCCCCTTGTTTTCTCTGCGTGATACATCGTGCCTACGGTGGAATGAGTGTCTAGAGTTGTGCTATTTATTGAACCCACACCAGCGGATAACAAGTGTTGTTTTGGGAGTGCTGTTTACCTTACAGCAGTAAGGTAAGGTAATTACTGCACCTAGTGTGAGGACACAATACGCACAGGAGCACTGGTGGAACTCACCCCCCGTTTTTTTCCGGGCACGCAGGATATCGTTTTGCTTACCACTGAATGGACATTTTTTTTTGCATGATTATATTTATTTTATTTTAATAGCTACATTGGAGCCTTGTTTTAGAGCACATCTTCACTGTGTTTGGAGTTCAAATATTATTACTAGCACTATGTGCATTTTTTGATTAATCATCACTGTTTATTGCACCTCTTAAAGTTGCATTTTTAGCATTTATAAATTTCATCTCATTCGTTATTTTTAGCATCATTTCTATTAATAGAGGTATTTTATTTTTATTTTTGTTCTTTACACTATATAATTTACTGATTTATGTGTATTGCACGTTGTTTCACTGATATTTTGGATTCTATATGGAGGATTTTGTATATCACCCGATTTAAGTTTGTTTTTTGTTAAATGCACTATTTGATGTATTGCACCCAAGAGGTTACGCACATTGTCTGAGTTTATTTAAACACTTAGTTTAACATTTATCTCTTACCTTCCTGCTGCTACCAAGGTACTAGCTAGTTTATTTTAGTTTATCACATTTATTCAGCCGGAGCGCAACACCACTTTTATTCATTATCACTTACTTTGGGGAGGGTTAGTACCCCTGCCGGTGTTTTGCTGCAACCACAATTTTCTTTTATAGGGCACATAGGTTGGCGCGAGAATACCTTTACTCCCACGAGTGAAAGAAACTGTTTACATGTAGAGATCTGTATTTTTTTTTTTTTTTTTTTTGCTAGAAAGTTACTTCAAACTCCTAAACATATGTATATACAGTGCATCTGGAAAGTATTCACAGTGCTTCACTTTTTCTACATTTTATGTTACAGCCTCATTCCAAAATGGATTAAATTCATTATTGTCGTCAAAATTCTATGAACAATACCCCATAATGACAGTGTGGAAGAAATTGTCTGAAATCTTTGCAAATTTATTACAAAAAAAAATCACATGTACATAAGTATTTACAGCAGTTGCCATGACACTCAAAATTGAGCTCAGGTGAATCCTGTTTCCACTGATCATCCTTGGGATGTTTCTTCAACTTGATTGGAGTCCACCTGTGGTAAATTCAGTTGATTGGACATGATTTGGAAAGGCACATTCCTGTCTATATAAGGTCCCACAGTTAACAGTGCATGTCAGAGCGCAAATGGAGCCATGAAGTCCAAGGAATTGTTAGTAGACCCCCGAGACAGGATTGTATCGAGGCACAGATCAGGGGAAGGGTGCATAAAAAACTCTGCAGCATTGAAGGTCCCAATGAGCACAGTGGCCTCCATCATCTGTAAATGGAATACATTTGGAACCACCAGAACTCTTCCTAGAATGGGCCACCCGCCCAAACTGAGCAATCGAGGGAGAAGGGCCTTAATCAGAGAGGTTGACCAAGAGCCCAATGGTCACTCTGACAGAGCTCCAGCGTTTCTCTTTGGAGAGAAAAGAACCTTTCAGAAGAACAACAATCTCTGCAGCACTCCACTAATTAGGCCTGTATGGTAAAGTGGCCAAACAGAAGCCACCACTCAGTAAAAGGCACATGATAGCCCCCACCACTCAGTAAAAGGCACATGACACCCCACCTGGAGTTTGCCAAAAGGCACCTGAAGGACTCTCAGACCATGAGAAACAAAATTCCCTTGTCTGATGAAATAAAGATTGAACTCTTTTGCCTGAATGGCAAGTGTCATGTCTGAAGGAAACCAGGCACCGCCAATACCATCCCTACAGTGAAGCATGGTGGTGGCAGCATCATGTTGTGGGGTTGTTTTTTTAATGGCAGGAACTGGGAGACTAGTCAGGATCAAGGGAAAGATGAATATAGCAATGTACAGAGACATCCTTGATGAAAACCTGCTCCAGCACGCTTTAGTCCTCAGACTGGGGTGAAGGTTCATCTTCCAACAGGATAACGACCCTAAGCCAAGATGACAAAGGAGTGGTTACAGGACAACTCTGTGAATGTCCTTGCCAGAGCCCAGACTTGAACCCTATTGAACATCTCTGAAAAGATCTGAAAATGGCTGTGCACCACTGCTCCCCATCTGATGGAACTTGAGAGGTCCTGCAAAGAAGAATGGGAGAAACTGCCCAAAAATAGGTGTGCCAAGCCTGTAGCATCATACTCAAAAACACTTGAGGCTGTAATTGGTGCCAAAGTATTGAGCAAAGACTGTGAATACTTGTGTACATGTAATTTCTTACATTTTTTATTTTTAATAAATTTGCAAACAAACTTCTTTCACGTTGTCATTATGGGGTATTGTTTGTAGAATTTTGAGGAACATGAATTGAATCCATTTTGGAATAAGGCTGTAACATAACTACATGTGGAAAAAGTGAAGTGCTGTGAATACTTTCCGGATGCACTGTGTGTGTGTGTGTGTATGTGTATATATAATATATATATGTGTGTGTGTGTGTGTGTGATATATAATTAAGCAGAGGCCCTGGGGAAAAAACTATTGGGTTTTGACCTTTTTTTTATAGCACACGGTATTTGCAAAGTGTTTTTTTTAAAGGCAATTTACATTGCCCGTTACTAAAATGGTTAAATTATAAATTTGTGCGTATTTAATAAACCTGTGTGAATTGGGTAGGCTGTTTTGTTTGCTTATTTTGGTTCTAGATGTCTAGGCTTACAATATGTGGGCCGCATTATAATTTTTTTGTAATTTGTGTAACATATGTACATATGCTATCTACAGTATGTTTTACTTTTACAAAACTATAACGAGGTGGGTATGTAAAACGACTAGCGTTACAGGTTGATGAGATAAGTTGCTAAATGCACTTATGCCGCGTACACGCGATCGCACTATCCGGCGGACTTAGTCCAGCGGATAAACTGCTGGACTTTGCAGCGGAGGTCTGCCGGACTTTAAGAACGAGCGGACCTGCCCACACAAGACCGCACTTTTCCGGCAGAATGGACTGCCCACACACGGAGAAAAGTCTGTTCATTTTGAAGACGGGGCTAGTGACATGTCAATCTCACCTGATGGAGGCGGCGACATTGACTTCCTTCGCTAGTCCCATATACCTGGAGCCGCGTTCAAAATGAATGGATTTTTCTCAGTGTGTGGGCAAGTCCGATCATTTCCAAAGTCCGGCGGACTAGCACACAGACGGGCAGCAGTCTGGCGGACAATTTTGAGTCAAAACTTCTTTCTAAGTCCACCGGACTTTTGGGAGAAAAAAGTCTGCTGGAGCGCACACACTGGCGGATTCCGGCGGACTCTGGTACGCCGGACCAAGTCCACCGGATAGTCCGATCGTGTGTACGGGGCATAAGTCCCATCAGGAACTGAATACTATAAAAATAAACATGATATTTCTTTAAGTCATGATTTGCAAACAAGAAAATGTGATGGACAGGCTGCTATGGTCAATATTTTCCCTGATGCAAAGCAAAAACACTTGTCAGCACTACAGGTAAGAAAGGACCTTTAAAAAGGTCCATGTGTAGGCTCAGGGTAGGCTCCTCCTCAGTGTTGTCAGTGAGGATAAGTAGCCACTACAAAGGACCTCCAGAGCACACACCACATCAGCCTCACTGCCCACTTTAATGCGGGGGAAATGCAAGCAGAAAAAGAAGGTGCACCGCCCTAGTGCATTACCATAGAACTTTGTATTATATAAGAACAATACCAATGTATTCACAAAATTCCCATCACACCACTAACAACATGACTATCCAAAGTGGCTCTGCTTAGGTGTTTCCTCAGAGATCTGTTACATGCACTTGATTTTGCACTTTTATGAGTACATTGGTATTGTTTTTATATAATAAAGAGTTTTATGGTAATACCCTAGGCTTCTTTTGCTTGCATTTCAACTTTTTCCCTGCTTTTAAGGAAACTGGTAGTGAGTCAGGAATTGGCGCTGTTGACCTCCTTCTAAAAAAAAATGCAAGAAAAACATTTAATGCATGTCAACATGTCTAAACGTCCGATAACACTAGGCATGTCAAGCACTTGAGTGTTAATTATTTTCAGTAGCAAGAATAAATTATTATTCTGGGCAATAAAATGAATTAACTCCCAAGAGCTTCGTGCAACTAGATGCATTTACAGTCATCATCGGGCATTTTTTCTGCCAAACGTTGCTACCAGAAGAAAAGGCATTTGAGAGCTGGACAAACGCCCTGTGTGTGTGGGTCCTTAGAAGGAGAGGGTAGGAAAGGCAGCCTTCATATTCTCTCAGTACAGGTTTTCTTTAGTCAGTTTAATTAAGGTTCCTTAACATTAGCAGTAAGTTATGGTTACTCGTGCATTTCTTAAAACTGCCATCCTTGCAGTTTAAACCATAGCTGAAGATCAAGGGCACCATTAGTAATTTCTTTTTTTCTCTACAATGGTGGTTTATGCACCTTGTCACGGGTTTATGTAATCCTTCCCCTGACTCATTTATATCTTCCTGTCAGGAAGAAGCAGATGGCCACATCTGCGTCATCATATACTGGGAAAAGCTCTAGTTCGGGTAATGCAGAAATATATATATATATATATATATATATATATATATATATATATAATTTGAATAAAACAGTGTGCTAATCAGTGTTGCACAGAGGGCGTGTTTTTACTCACAGGAATTGTTTACCACCGTCGTTTCTATTTATTTATATAGCACCAGCAATTTACGTTTACTGCAAATCCTTTCCTGAATTCTAGGGGGGACTGCAGTGTGCTCTCTCCGACAAAATTGGACATGACATGCAATGGCATGCAATGCAAAGCTGCTGCTAACAAAGCAAACAGAATATTGGCATGCATTAAAAAGGGGTTTAACTCAAGAGATAAAGTGATAATTCTCCCACTCTACGAGACTTTGGTCTGGCCACACCTTGAATATGCTGTGCAGTTCTGGGCACCAATCCTCAGGAAGGATGTACTGGAAATGGAGCCAGTACAAAGAAGGGCAACAAAGCTAATAAAGGGTCTGGAGGATATTAGTTATGAAGAAAGGTTAAGAGTACTGAACTTATTCTCTCTGGAGAAGAGATGCTTGAGAGGGGATATGATTTCAATTTACAAATACCATACTGGTGACCCCATAATAGGGATAAAACGTTTCTGTGGAAGGGAGTTTAATAACACACATGGCCACCCATTAAAATTAGAAGAAAAGAGGTTAAACCTTAAACTGCGTAGAGGGTTCTTTACTGTAAGAGCGGCAGGGACGTGGCATTCCCTTCCACAGGCGGTGGTCTCAGCGAGGGACATCAATAGTTTCAAAAAACGATTAGATAAGCACCTGAACGACCGCAACATACAGCTATATACAATGTAATACTGACATCTAATCACACACATAGTTTGAACTTAATGGACTTTGTATCTTTTTTTCAACCTCACCTATGTAACCTGACATCACTGTTGTGTGACTAACTGTTTACCTGCTGAGTTTGTGATGCAAGGTTGGCCCCCTTCGGTCAGCACTTGGATTTCCAGAGCCAAGGAATTTTTATATAAGCTTGAACTGGTGACATCAGTACATATTTCGCTTGCGTATTTGTAGGACTCCAAACCAACATGGCCCAACAATATCTTACCTCTCCCACGCACATAGACATAACTCTGCTTCATATGCCATAGTATGGTAAGAATCAAACAAAGCTCAAAGAATTTGTCAAATACTGTATACATTTTTTATTTAACACATATATAAGCAGTTATCAATTCACACATTTTCTCACATCTACAAATATACTGACTTTTTTTTTTTTTTTTTTTTTTTTTTTAAAGTCACACTTGTTTTTTTTTTTTCCACATAGCTGAGAAATCTTTTGCTTCATCTTCTGACAGCTACTAATATAGGGAAGACACGTTTTTCTTAACTTCATAACCTATGTAAATAGAATGTGAGATAAGTTTGGCACAGGTGTACCTTCATATTTGTAAATGGTATTAGAAGTACCTTTTATGTAAAGGTGACTTGTATTTACCTTTACTGTTGACATTCCTAGTGAGCCCTTACTACTTTAGTCTTTTTTTTTATTTAGAGGTTGGCAGAGAACATTATGTGGCGTTGCACTGCCAGCTGTCTGAAATGCATCTCAACCATGTTAGCTTATCTAGAGGAAATGAATGCTTTCTGAGGAGAATAAAAATCTCTATTCTAGTCTGAAACGTCAGAGGAGATGTGTTGCGGTGGCTTATCTTGCCTGCGTAGTCTTCTAAGACACATTACATTATGGCTTCAGCCAGTCATGGCATTTTATAACCTTTTCATTTTGAAGGGGCTGTATGGTAGGATTTGCTGTAACACCCATGATTAAAACCAAAGTCTATGGGACCACTAAAACCTTACATACCATTTTTCCATTCCAGTTTAGACATTTATATTGTGGCTTGGATGAAAATAAATGCTTGAATGCCGTAAATGCTGTGGAAACTAGTCCAACCCTTTTACAATCTATACCAGTTTTGAACATTGTATGATAGAGCTGTGAAAAACATAAGTTTTAAAGCATAAAGGGGAACTAAAGTCAGTTCGGCAACTGTCGCAGAAAGTTCAGTGCACATAAAATGGATATAAATGGATATTTAGTTAAAGGCGGAGACAGCTGGTAAAATGTATATACTTTTTGGGGACACCGGTGGCTTAATTCCAAGCTTTATTCCTGGCCGCCTGGGTGTTTTGGAGCTCCCCACATTTGGGTGCTTTTACTTTTATGTAGCTTTCTCCATAATTGTATATATACAGTATATACTTGTTCAGTTGTATCCAGCTTTAAATAAGTCTTTGGGCTAGCTTCCATTTCTGATATGCTTGAAAGCCGCTTCTATTGATGTTTCTTTGCAAGTTTTTCATGAGGTAGGTTGCCATACCTTTCCTCCACCCTCTTCAATTGTTCAGCTTGGAACTGGCATGCAGAATGCGATAACGCATAGCTAATTTCTACACAGATATTAGTGTCAATTTAGACAGGAGCAGACCAGCTTACCACCATTTCTTTGTGTGGTTGGAATACAGGGAGAACATGCAAATAGGTATCCCGGGCAAGATGCAAACCAAGGACCTCTGTGCTGCAAGATATACGGGAAGTGATAACTACCTATCTGGCCACTGTGCCACTATCTCCATAACATAAAATGCTTTCAAAATCCGTCTGTAAAAATAGGAGCCTGTGAGAGGCAGTGCCCAAAAACTGAATTAAAACTTTTAGGTGGACTGACAATGAGTGAAGAAAAAAAAAAACAATAAATTTGCCCAAAAGAAGCCTACAATAATATACTGTATGTAAGGACTTTTACATGCTAACTATTGCATATCGTTATGGCTATATTTCCTTTTAGGGTCCTTTCACATGAGCACCATCAGCTCCATCATGAAAAGTGGTAAAAAAGCCCCAAGAAAATGGAACCCCCTTTCATCAGTTTACATTATTTTGTACATCTGACTTCAGTTCACTTCATTTCAATTTACATAAGTTCACATGAGTTGTTCACATGTCCATTTTTTTATGACCAAGCCTTGTGGGTGGGGCGAAACACCTCACAGGGCATGGTCTGGTAAGAGCCAAGGCTGTTCTCCATTCTCATTTGATACTTGGGCTGATTGGAGTGCAGTGTCATTTGGATGCCGGCACCCGCATCTCAGTGGATTACCTGAGCATTGCCAATGGAGCTTTGGAGTGGAGCTCCAAGTTACTTTACAGGTTCCATTTTTAATTGTTGAAGAAAGTTGTTTTATAGGAGTGTAGAATTATAAACAGAAAAAAAAGTTTCTACCCTAAATTTTTTTTTTTTTTAACCGAACAAGCACAAATAGATCACATCTATATGCATCTGTTTGTCTGCAAAAATGGAAAATAACAGCCCATCAGTGCCACACCTATCAGGGCCACCCATTAGTGCCCATCAGTGCTGCATATCGGTACCCATCAATTCTAAATATCAGTGCCTCCTCATCAGTGCCCATTAGTGCAGCCTCATCAGTGCCCATCAGTGAAGGAGAAAACAACATTTTATAACAGAAACCAAGAGAATTTTTTTTTTTTTACATTTTGGTCTTTTTTAGTTTGTTGAGCAAAAAATAAACTCGGTGGTGATTAAATACCACCAAAAGAAAGCTCTATTTGTGGGAAGAAAATGATAAAAATGTAGTTTGGGTACAGGGTTTTATGACCGGGCAATTGGCATTCAAAGTGTAACAGTGCTGAAAGCTGAAAATTGTCCTGGATAGGAAGGGGGAAAGTCCCCTTTATTAAAGTGGTGTACTGTAGGACCCTTGGGTGTAAGCCATCTGGTCCTGGTGACTTATTTGTGTTAAGTTTTTCAAGTCTATTTCTGATACTGGCTTCTGTTGGCCACAAGGGTACATTCTGTGACGTGTTATTAACATTAAAGTCTTGTCACTATATCCCCCCTTTTCCTTTGTGAAAACTGAGGAGAAGAATGCAGTTAAAACCTTTGCCTTCTCTTTGTTTTTTGTAACCAAATTCCCTTCATCATCCTTTATGGGGCTAATATGCTCTGGCCTCACTTTCTTACTGTTGATATATTTAAAAGAATTCTTGGGATTTGTTTTTACTCATCTATGTGCCTTTTGTGATCTATTTTAGCTGCCCTGATTGTGTTCTTACATTTCTTATTGCATTCCTTGTATTGTTGGAATGCTGACAATGACTCATCAGCCTTATATTTTGAGGGTCCTTTCTTTTGCTTTTATATGCATTTTTATGTTAGTTTAGACACCATGGATTAATTTTAGCTCTTTTATACTTATTGCTTATTGGAGTGCACTGGCCAATAGCTTTATTCAGTATGCTCTAAAAGCACTCCTATTCTTCCTCCGTGTTCCTTGTTCCGAGGATTTTATCCCATTTAATGTCGTGTAGCAAAGAGCGCAGTTTAGGGAAGTTGGTTCTTTTGAAATTCAGTGTACTTGTATTACCCTTGTGCTCCTTATTTCGGTGAAATAACCCTTGTGGTCACCATTTTCTAAATTGCCCCATATTTCCACATCTGCTATCGGGTCTGTGTTGTTTGTAATCAGTAAGTCTAGTAACGCATTATCTCTTCTTGGAATCACCGATTGACCCATCAAATTGTCCTGCAAGGCATTTAGGAAGTGATTGCATTTGGGGTACCATTAACAATTTTTTGGCACCTGCATGTCTCTCACAAGGGCAGTGCTTTCACCTGCGGTGCAGGAAACATGCACAGAATGTGTTTTGGTGTGAACAGGTCCTCAGGTCTCATTCACACGGACAAGTTGGCCATAGTGCAAGTATGTTGCAAAAAACTACTGCTGGAATCCCAGGTGTGTGTGGACAGCCACAATTGGGGAGCCTGTACAAAGCACTGACAGGCCAACAGTGGATTCAGCTGTCTGCCAGTGTTTAGAAGTAATCACACAGCCTATAGTTTACCTAACTGCTCGCGTCCAGGGTCGATCGTTTGTCCCTAACTGCACGTAATCGCTCCCTCTGTGATTACTACCGAACAGCTGCAGACACCTGCATCCACTGTCAGACAGTTTTGCGCAACATATTTGCCGCACCACAGCCAACTTGATTATGTGAATGAGGCCTTAACCAGGTAGTAGCAGAGCGACATTCTAAATAGTAAGGTGCATGCATAACAAGAATGGCTGGCCACAATTATAAGCCTTTTCACAAGCAAAACAATATCCATGTATGATCCCTATAATAAGCAGTTTGCCTAGAGTTCCTCTTTAAAGTAAAGTGGCTAATAGCATGTCCAGTTTTATACAACAGCTATATACACAATATATATTTGTTTCAACAATAACCATGCATAATTAATCCAGGTCTTAAAACAGGATGTGATGTGTCTGTACTGTAAATTTCTACACTGGTCAAGTTAAATCCTTGCTGGCTTGTGCAGTGTTATGTAAATCCTCACTGTTTCTTGTTTTTCTGCCGTGCACCTGTCACCACGATACAAGATCAATAAACAAACCGCGTAGTTCTTCAGCGGTAATGGACCTCAAGGTAATGGTTGAATGAGGTAATGTCACTCGTCTAAAGCTGTGTTACTATTTACTGGTCACTAAGAAAACATAAGAACCTATGCCAGACATATGTTTGCACAATTGCTTATTGATCGAAGCACCTTTTTTTATTTTTTTATCTTTACAAAATTTTTGTCATTACAAGATTGTCAAGTTAATTTTTATGTGAATAATTCTCTGTGGAACCTACAATTAGTAGAAATCAGTGCTTGGTAAACCTCATGTGAAATCCAATTTTTTGTCTCGGTGTATTGCTGCTCACATTTAAATGTGATTCCCATACTTAGTAATGGCAACACAACAAAAAAAGTGCAGCACAATATGTATATATATATATACAATACATCCCTGTGCATATATCTCACCTACTAAATGCCTCCTCCTATAATAGACCAATATACCATATAATCCAGGCAATATGGGGTTGATTTACTGAAGGCAAATAGACTGCGCACTTTGCAAGTGCAGTTGCACTCTTTTTTTCTTGGTAAATGTAAATGTGGTGAAGCTTCACTTTGTAAAGAATACCCAAGCAGGTGCAAGGAAAATAAAGCATTTTTTGCTCGCACATGATTGAATGATGAAGATCAGCAGAGCTTTACCACATTTAGTAAGCTCTGAGGAAAATGAGTGCAACTGCACTTGCAAAGTGCTCACTCTATTTGCCAATGCAGATAAAGTCCTCCAAATTAAATCCTTTGTGATCACAGAATATATGCATTCCTTAGCTCCTTCTCATGCAATATTATTCAAATGAGTCTCACTATTCACACAGTGCTCTCATCTGAATATATTGACCTTTCAGATTAAATAGGTCACTATGCTCCTCGTGGTGCCTGTGGATTTTTTCACTGATCTCTTCCTCTCCTTAGCTCTTATTTTTGGTAGCAGCCATAAACCACAATCATGATCAGAAAGCTCCTCGGCTCAAAACCTCAAAACAAGTTTTTAAACTTTCATGGTGTTTTACCTTTTTTTTAAAAAATAATGTCCCTTTATTGAAATAATAGAAATATCACACTCACAAGTATAGTGCACCACCATAAAGCACTTTAAAATGAAAGGTACATTGCCCCCTTAAGATATAGACACTCAGCATCACTCACAAGCCAAATCTGCAGCTACTGCCATGTAACATGATGACATCACTAGGTTCCACTCGATGCATTTCGTCACGCTGCACTTGAAATCCTCAGGTAAAACCTGCCCAACGTGACTTCCTCAAGGATAAACGAAACCTCACGTGACTTCCTCAAGGGTAAACCCTGCTCATGTGACTTCCTCAACTAGTTTACCCTTGAGGAAGTCACATGAGAGGGTGACAAGATACAGAAAGGAGCCTGATGACTTAATCACGTTACCCACAAGTAGCCGCAGGGTTTACGTGTGAGCAACAGAATTGTTTCCCAGTCCTTGAGCTGCTTTTGTTCGGGAAGAAATATTGTCAGTTTATTGCAGACAGTAGGAACATTTTCTAAGGACTCTTTCACGCAAGTGGATAGTAAGAGGGAGGTGGGCGGTAAAAGTAAGTGGTTGAGCTATATTATCACCTCCTAACTGACCACGTAACCTAAGCAATGCAGCTATTCAGGGCCGTACTAATGCCACAGCAAAGGGTAAATGGTATGTCACGTTCAGCAGGTGGCAAAGCTGCCAATTCATCCCATTCAAATGAATAGGGCCGCACCACAACTGTTCTGCATTGCACACTGTTGCAGGACAGTGGTTCTGCATTTTGAGGGTTAAAGCAAGCAGTGAGGAGATATGTCTCATCGCCTGTTACATGCACTATAACTGCACACGTGAACATCTCCTCTCCCAAAAGATCGTAATGCAATATTGTAACTTTGTAGCAATGTTTTGAGAGGCTGCAGCAAGAGGCTAATTTGTGGCATTTGTAAACAGCCAAGAACCGCACAGGCACCATTATTACCATTACCGTGTCAGCTCTGGGCCAGCCTCCCAGTTCAGGAAAGAGATGCTGACATTGGACAGTGTCTTAATAAAGTTAGCTCTGTACTGGAGAGAAATGCAGATAAATACATTATTAGGGAGAGTACTATGACCTCTGATACCGCATACACACGATCAGACTACTTTGCAGCGGAGGTCCCCTGGACTTTCCGAACTAACGTACCTGCCCACACATGCGCACACACGACCGGACTTTTGAAATAAACGGACTTGCCCACACACGGAGTTAAGTCCGTTCATTTTGAACGTGGCTCCAGTTAGATGGAACTAGAGAAGGAAGTCAATGTCGCCGCCTCCATCGGCGAGATTGACACCTCGCGAGCCCCGTCACCTGGTATGGATTTAAAGGGGAATCTCTACGCCGAAAAAACGGCACAGGGGCCACCCCAAAGTTCATAGCAGACCCTTATCCGAGCACGCAGTCTGGTCGGTCCGGAAAGGGGGTGGGGATGAGCGAGCACCCCCCTTCTGAGCCGTACCAGGCCGCGTGCCCTCAACATGGGGGGTGCTTTAGGGAAGGGGGGCCCTGTGGGCCCCATGTTGATGAGGACAAGGGCCTCTTCCCGACAACTCTGGCCATTGGTTGTCAGGGTCTGTGGGCGGGTGGCTTATCAGAATCCGGGAGCCCCCTTTAATAAGGGGTCCCCCAGATTCTGGCCCCCTACCTTATGTGAATGAGTATGGGGTGCGATGTACCCCTACTCATTCACCTGGGGAAAAAAGTGTACATAAAAAAAACACAACACGGGTTTTTAAAAGTACTTTATTAGACAGCTCCTGGGGTCTTCTTCCGTCTTCGGGGGTCTTCTCACCAGACTCCTCTGCTATCTTCGGCTCTTTTACTAGCCCAGCTTTCTCCTTCATCGCCACCGCCATCCGGGGGTCTTCTTCCGGCTTCTTCCGGCTTCGAGGGTCTTCTTCCGGCTTCGAGGGTCTTGCCCTATTCTTTGTTTGTTCTTGCCGGGCTTCCCCTTTCTTCTTCCAGCTCTTTAACTAGCGTTGCCCCGGTCTTGTCGCTGTTGCCGCCGCCTTCTGCTTCTTCTCCCCTAGTCCACCAGACAAAATTATCTGGCGGACAATTTTGAGTCAAGACTTATTTCTAAGTCCGCCGGACTTTTGGGAACAAAAAGTCCGCCGGAGCCCACACACGGGAGGTTTGTCCGGCGGACTCTGGTCCACCAGATAATCCAATCGTGTGTGCGTGGCATGAGAGGTTATAATACCTATAAGGCTGCTTTCACACCGAGGCGTTGAGGGCTTCGATGGTCAACTTTACCATAATTTTAGTGGCACTATTCGGCTGCTAGCAGGGTGCTTTTAACCCCCTCTAGCAGCCGAAAAAAGGGTTAAAACTGCTTTGGCGGCACTGCCCCATTGATTTCAATGGGCAGGGGCGCTTTAGGAGCAGTGTATACACCGCTCCCACACCACTGCAAAGATACTGCTTGCAAGGCTTTCACACTGGATCTGTGCGCTTGCAGGATGGTTAAAGTCTTCGGGCTTTCACACTTTTAGAGACAGGAGAGGCACTTTGCAAGAAAAACTGACAACCATTCTAATCCCTCTCCACTTCATCCAAAACAACAAAAAAGTTTTGCCTGTAGTTATATTATAAAGCAATATATTTGATGCTAGGTCCACTGTATGTTCTCATTTAGTGATATAAGAAGGTGACTGATTTTAATTAAAGCAATACTTTGCATATTCATTCTAACTTAGAATAATGTCAACCTGGCATTAAAACAATGTTTCTAAATTAATATAAATAAAAAATAACAGGCACATTACTTTTCATACCGGTTATTCTCCTGCGTGCCTTTGGGGTCCTCAAATCCTGGTGTTATATGGCCCCCCACACAATGCAATGAAGTGCACATTTAAGCAATATAAACAATGGTACACACATTCTGTATTACACAAAGATGGGAGCCAATAATTACACATAGTGCTTGCTACAGATAAAGGACTTCCAAGGTGCTCAGAAGAAAATTTGAGAACTTGGGTAGGCATATACAAGCACACTGTAACACCTGCTATTAGTGACTTGTTTGGTAGCAAAAAAAAAAAAACAGATACTACCAAATATAATACAGAATAGTGAATCACAGAACATATGCCATTGACAACATTGTATTGCGTTCAAAATTTATTCATAGGTACTTTGTTCTTAAGTAACTTGTAGATTTGACCGTTTTAACTTTTTATTAAAATTTGTAGAAAATACCTTTTTGCTTTTTTGAGCTGGTCTCAGTAATATCACTTCTCAGTTCAGAAGTTGTGCCTGCAGTCAATGCAACAAATATAGGTAGACAGGAAGGAAACATGAGACACATTCTGTAAGGCCTCGTACACACCATATGAAAATCAGAAGGGAACATTTTGTAAGACGAGCTGTCTGCGGATTTTCGGATCGTTAGTACGATGTTTTCGACAGCCAATTTGACTTTTTCATCAGACAAAAGCTGAATGTGCAGGCTATAACATTTTTGTCAGATGTGAACTCAACGTCTGATTTTCGGATGGTCAGTACAGAAATCGTCACACAAAAGTCGAAAGTACAACCACGCTTGCTCGGAATTAAGAAATGACTTGGAAGCGATCGATCTTGTAAACTACCATTCCTAATCTAGAATTAACATTCGTGACGCGGCAATTGATCAAATGTCAAAATGCAGCGCACATTCTCATAGTCTTTAATGGGATAATAATGAAGCTGCTTTGCATGTAGTTATGCCAAATGTATTTTAAAAGACTTTTGTTTTGTACGATCTGAAAATCGCAAATCAACGCTCACCAAATGCCTACTAACACAAAATTAGCAGAAGGGACCCAAAGGGTGGCGCTTGAGGAATGAACTTTCTCTTTATACTCTCATAGCGCATCACTATGTTTGTCAAATGGCAATTTGCGGATAGTTAGTATGCTAGACAAAATCCTGCACGCAAGCTTTTGACAAAAATCAGAAGCTCAGTCGTACAACACTCAAACTATGTGTATGAGGCCTTAGGGTAGATCAAAGGAAATTAACCTCATCCCATCCACGCTATAGCCGAATCACGGCTACATCGTGGCCTGCTTTGCCGGGAGGGTGTCCATAGATGTCCTCCCTTGCTCGAGCTGCCTGCACACCCCCTGCAGGGCGTGTGTGGCGCGCTCTGTGATCAGAAAATCTATGAGACTCGGCTAATCACAGATTGGAGTAAGGGGTGGATCCCGACCCCTTACCACGTGATCAGCTGTCAGCTAATGACAGCTGATCATGTGATGTAAACAGAACCTGTAATCTTCTATTTTTTCTCCTCGCGCTGGTAGCCGATCACTGGCGGCTGTGAGAGGGACATTAGTCCCGATCGTGGAGAGCCTCTGCGGAGGCTTCTGTGCTACCTAACAGTGCACAACGGTGCCGCTTACCAGTGCCCACAGTACCACCCATCAATGCGCAGAGTGCCACCTATAAATGTCACCAATCAGTGCTTCATCACCAGTGCTGCCTATCGGTGCCACCCATCAGGGCCCATCAGTGCAGTTTTATCAGTGCCTCTCAGTGTCACCTTATCTGTGCCCATCAGTGCAGCCTCTTCAACGAATATCAATGAAGGAGAAAAATTACCCATTTGTAAAACAAACTATGAAAAATGTTTTTTTTTATTGTTTAGCAAAAAATAAAAACCCAAGTGGGGATTAAATACCACCAAAAGAAAGCTCCATTTGTGTGGAGAAAATGATAAAAATGTAATTTGAGTACAGTGTAGCATGACCGCACAATTGTCATTCAAAGTGTGACAGTGCTGAAAGCTAAAAAGTGGTCTGAGCAGGGGTTTAAGTGCCCAGTAAGCAAGTGTTTAAGAAAAGTAGAAAAGAGAGGTTGTCTCTCCAACGGAGGTGAGGACACTGATTATTGATATGTGTAAATGTTCCATTAAGTGGTAAACCAACATGATAGGTCATTGGAGCAAACAGAAGAAACCCAGAGTCCACTGGTTACATGATGTTTGTTAAAAAAAAAAAAAACATGTCTATGGGCTGTGTAGTAAGGCAACCATGTCAAATATAGGCTTTTCCATTCAAACACAGTGCTAGGAAAAGGCTGCAAACGAGCTTTCTTTTGGTGGTATCTGATCACCTCTGCGCTTTTTATTTTTTCCGCTATAAACACAAAGAAAACAGTTTACAATATTTTTAACTTTGGGAATACCAGCCTGAGGTTTGCCGTGAATAGGCACACTCGATCTCCTGGTTGGAGGTTCAGCTCTCCTCTTCTTGTCAAATGCCTGCTTGTTATCCATTTGTGCCTTTGTCGCTGCTTCCTGTAGTACCTTGTTGTTATGGCTAAGGAACTCCACTGTGCTTTGCACTGCTGGGACTGCGGACTCAAAAATAAAATCAGACATAAAAGATAAATGGAACCCATAATTTGGAAAAAAAAAACATGGATTACCCAGTAGTGGAGGGATTTGCATTGTTATAACCAAACTCTGCCAGGGGCAATAATGACACTCAGTCATTTTGAACAAAGGATGTAAAGCGCCGGATGTATTGCTCAAGGGTCTGATTTCTCCTCTTTGTTTGTCCTTTAGTTTGAGGGTGATATGCTGGGGATAGGGACAGCTCAATCTTCAGGAGCTCACATAATGCTCTCCAGAAACGTGAGGTGAACTGCACTCCCTGGCCAGATACAATGTTCACCGGAACCCCATGTAGCCTCACAATTTCTTTAATAAAGACCCTGGCCATCTCCATAGCAGAGGGAGTATTCTTCAATGGTAGGAAGTGAGCCATCTTTGATAGCCTATCTACTACCATGAAGAGTGCTGAACATTTCTCTGGTGGGAGTTCTATGATAAAGTCCATGAAGAACATTTTCCATGGTCTATCGGGAATGGGCAGTGGCTTCAGTAACCCCTTATACACAAGTTAAGGAACAGGAAACTAGAGCAATATATATCCCACAGTGTTTTTAAACATAAATTAATTGATTTAAAAGCATAGTGATATATTTAATATTCCAAGGACCATATAGGATGGTAATAGGGGGTCCCACACTCAGGGCTACTGTCAGGGGGGACAGAAGCCATGTTCCAGTACACTAAAAAGACACAGAGAGGCGCCCCTGGGTGCAGATACAGGACAAGTTTAATAACAGTACAGGCAACTCACATTTGAGAACTATAAGTAGGCATGGATAAGTCCCAGCATTGGGGTTATCTAGTCATCCGTTTGTCAATCCGTTCCTGTGAGGAAGAGACACTTTGCTCAATACAACACTGCTGGTAGTAGGAAGCCGGCCGCGGTGGAGACCACTCAGAACGAGGCTTTAGGTGCAGTTGTTCTGCAGGCGAGGAGGGATGACATCACTGGAAAACTACGCATTTCTTGAGTGCGCATGCTAAGGCGCACGTTCGCACATAAACGATCGTGCTGACATGCCTGCCAGGAAGAATGTCCCTGGAATTCTGCCCACGCATGCGCCTTGGCCTCTGCCTCCGCCCATCTGCTGCACTATGACCAGCATCTCCCTGACACCACCCACATCATTTGATTGAACAATTAAAAGAGCTGGTTGGAAAATCCAATTAGATGCAGGCACTGTCCAGGTATTCTGACAGCCAGTGGTGTTTGCTCTCAGAATGCAATGGCCACATCAGGATATTTGTCCATTCACACTGTTTAGCATGGATGAAGGAATCTTTTAGCCTGCAGGCTGAACTAAAGAAATATGTGGGTGTATGGCTAACTATAGTGACTGAAAAGAAGGAAATAATACAATCTGCTACCAGGAAAACACTTGAAAAAGTCGCATTCAGTTAATGACACACTAAAATTCAAAGTTAATAGGGAAATAAATCTAAGTTACAAGGTTAAAACTCCAGTCTAGACCATATCCTGTAGGATTGCCTTAAAACTACAGCTCCAGGTCATATTCTATCTCAACTAGTAATTATTCCAATTGCATTTATGCAGTCTTGAAAATAAATTGTCTCTTTAGAAACACATAAAGGTAATATTGTTTTGGCAGCCAAAGGCCCACAGATAATTATCTGCTTTGTACTTTGTATTTCTTATGGTGAACTTTAATAAAGTAATTAAAGTACACTGGTACATGTAATTACATGTGAATGTATACAAGTAGTTATGTAATAGTGTATCTCTAAAGTAGCATATTGTCATTTTTATGGTTTGTGAGGTAAAACAATGCATAAGCATAGACTGAACATAAACAGTAAATAGATCTGTGCAAACAAAACTGGTTCATGCACCACAAAATCATCAGTAAATGTTGGTTACATCGCCACTTGTGTCATTTTATTCATTCTAGTGTGCAAAATCTGACCTGGTATTGATAGCTTGAACAAAAATTTTTATTCATGATAAAATATTAAGTTGTTGTTCAGGGGAATGTGTACATGAGACCCAAGCTCCCCAAATCTTAGCAAACTTGTTAGGACAGGCTCAAAAGTATTCCTGTAAATGGGTAGGACATTATTGACTATACTTTTCCAAGCACTAAGGCGTAGAATCTCAGGGGAAGTCCATTACGGCACTATGGTTTTCCTTGCATAAAAGAGAAGTAATTATAAAAGATTTTTTTGGATCACACTTCAATTCAGTTCACCAAAAATACCCAGAAGACACTGCACAGGGTTACATAGACTGGGGAGAGTAAAATTCTGAGAGATGAATTCCATAATCTGGGACCAAAAGGGTCTTACCATGGCACACCCCAAGACCATATGAAGAGCCTCTTCTACCACCTGATGCGAAGATCGGTGGGAGAGTCATGGTTAATGATTTTTAAATAGTTGGGCAGGAGTGAAATAAACTTTATGAAAATAATACAATTGAATTTGTGTATCTCTGGCCATGATTACAGTATTGAAGTAGGAGTTTGAGAGCTTTGTCCAGTCCTAATCAATTAGTTTAGGAGTAGCCTTAGTTCACTGTTTGGTAAAGTGGGACAATCTGGAGGGTTTATCCCAAGGATGTCAAACTCAATTTCAGTGTGGGCCCCATCAGCATTATGTTTGCCCTCAAAAGGCCAGTTGTATCTGTAGGACTAGATGTCCAAAGCACAAACTCCTCTTACATCAGATGTCAAGACCCGTCCCACCATCAAGATTCCCCCACCCTCCTTTACATCACAGTGCACCCCTCTTAACTTGTGCTGCTGCTGGGAAGAAGTTGGGGGGCCATGCTAGGAAGCAGAAAATGCGAGATTTGGAGGAGGACCATAGTAGGGCTGGAGTCTGCTGATTGCTGAGACCAGGGGAGGCGATGATGGGTGCTGCAGCTGTACAGAGAGGTACAGAATCTGAAGGAGGAGTTCAGTCCTCTTTTCTGCTGCCAACGGTTGAGACAGGGAACAGGAAGGCAATTCTCGCCGCGACTGCACAAAGGGTGAAAGCAAAAATAAGTAACAGAATACATATTGATCTAAATTGATGAAGAAATTAGATTTTTTTTTTTTTTTTTTATTGGTTATGTTTTATAGCAGAAAATAAAAAATATATATATTTTTTTTTTTCAAAATTGTTTGGGTAAAGTGTTGCACAACCACATAATTGTCAGTTAAAGCAACACAATGCAGTTTCACAAAAATAGCCCTGGTCAGGAATGGGGTAAAACCTTCCGGAGCTGAAGTGGTTAAAGGGGGGTGATTCTTTTATATACCACTGTGCATACACAGCTGAAATACAGAGATGTATCTGCCAAAGGATTTGAACATTGGAGTTGATTTACTAAAGGCAAATCCATCGTGCACTGCAATTGCACTTGGCAGTGCAGTCACTGTAGATCTGAGGGGGACATGCAAGGAAAATAAAAAAAAGCATTTTTGCTTGTACATTATTGGATGATAGAAATCAGCTGAGCTTCCCCTCATTTCAGGTCTTACCCTCAGATCGACAGCGACTGCACTTCCCAGTACAGTGCACTTGTAGTGAACACTGGATTTGCCTTTAGTAAATCAACTCCAATGTTCAAATCCTTTGGCAGATACATCTCTGTATTTCAGCTGTGTATGCACAGTGATATATAAAAGAATCACCCCCCTTTAACCACTTCAGCTCCGGAAGGTTTTACCCCATTCCTGACCAGGGCTATTTTTGTGAAACTGCATTGTGTTGCTTTAACTGACAATTATGTGGTTGTGCAACACTTTACCCAAACAATTTTGAAAAAAAAAAAAACAATATTTTTTATTTTCTGCTATAAAACATAACCAATAAAAAAAAATAAAAAATCTAATTTCTTCATCAATTTAGATCAATATGTATTCTGTTACTTATTTTTGCTAACCAAAAATCCCAATAAGTGTATATTGATTGGTTTGCACAAAAGTTATAGCGTCTACAAACTATGGGATATTTTTAGGGAATTTTTGTTTTTTTACTAGTAATGGCTGCGGTCAGCAATTTCTAGCGGGACTGCGACATTGCAGCAAACAAATTGGACACTTAACTGACACTTTTGACACTTTTTGGGGACCAGTGACTTTATTACATTGATCAGTGCTAAAAAAATGCACTGTTACTGTACTAATGACACTGGCAGGGAAGGGGGTTAACATCAGGGGTGATCAAAGGGTTAAGTGTGTCCCTAGGGGGGGCTCTCTAACTGTGGGGGATCTGCTTTGACTGGGGAAAACAGACATCTCCATTTTTCCCTCTGGCAGAATAGCGATCCGCCTTGTTTACATAGGCAGATCATCGTTCTGCCTCTCCTCAGAATGATCGGCGGGTCTCGGCGGACAGGTACTTGATTTTACAGGTAAGGGCTGCCCTGCTGCAGTATATGTATGGGTTAAAGTTTAAGAGCACACATGGGATCAGATGGCGCAAGGGATCAGTCACTGTAAAATCTCTTTGTGCAAATAAAAACAATGGTAAATAGACTAAAATGTTCAAAATCAATTAGGATAAAATGAAGATGCACCGTCGGCAGCAGCAATCTTGAGAGGAGAAGCAGGGCTCTCTAAAGGATACAATGTACAAAAGGGAGAGAAAGTGAGCCAGACTAAGTGCAGTATATAAGAGAAGGCATTTATTAAAATAGAAACATACAGCCAAGTAGCTACTCACAAGAGTAAGTAATAATCGGGCATGTAGATAAATAAAAGGATAGATCCATGTCGCAGGCCGGTCCATGGTAATGCGAAGCTGGTGTAATGCTGGCAGCAAAAAAGGGCAGTGGTGGAATTTCCTCGGCCTCCTGAACGGTGGTATGGAAAGACGCCACTTTGCTCCGATAGTGATGGCTTTTTTTGTAGCGTCCGGATGGTCGCGTAGCCGAAACCGGAAGTCCGCCTCAGCATGGAGCGCAAGCTCTGTGATCCGGAAGTGACGCGTGGGCCAATCGGAAGACGCGTTTCACAACTTCAGTTGTTTCCTCAGTTCTGACAGTCTCTACAGGAAGTGATGTATATATAGGGGCGAACCTGTGATTGCATTGGACAGCGGAACGGATAATACACAATGATAACAATAAATGGACGGAAAAATACAAATAACATATGGACATAGGAAAAAAGGAGGAAAAGATGAGAAATCAGTATGCAAGACCATATTAAATAAAAAAAAAAAAAAAAAAAAAAAAATATATATATATATATATATATATATATATATATATATATATATATATATATATATATATATAGCTATATATATTTATAATAACCAAGAACAATTATTAGATATCAAAAAAGAAATTAAAAAAAATAATAAAAAGCTAAAAAATGTATATTGGGTGTATTGTATAAAAAATGTACCTGTATGGAAAGGGTTATATGTATCAAAACACATCTGTTTGAACAAGGGTCCAAGGGACAGTACCGCGGATATTTTATTATATAGGATGATATATTGTGTTTTATTATAAGGTGTATATATAAAAGGAATATTTAGATTTTAATAAAAGCAAGATCGTTAAGAACCGCAAACAACCTTAAATATATGTGCAATATAAATGAGATGATCTACGGGAATTATTAGATGAGTAAAATGTTCTTATGGGACAAATAGCAGCAAATGGGTCAAAAAGAATTATAACTACGGGCATAACAATGTATATCGCTATATATTATTATAATATAATCATAATATAAATTGTTATATATGGAATAATCACCATATATAGTATAATCTATATATAAATTGTTATATATGGAACGCAAAGTTCCATATCGAAGTCTGGTCCTAATTAATTGGGGATAGACTCAGGTTTGTATACGCTGTAGAGACTGTCAGAACTGAAGAAACAACTGAAGTTGTGAAACGCGTCTTCTGATCGGCCCACGCGTCACTTCCGGATCAGAGAGCTTGCGCTCCATGCTGAGGCGCACTTCCGGTTTCCGGCTACTCTACTGTCTGGACGCTGCAAAAAAAAAAAAAGCCATCACTATCAGAGCAAAGCGGCGTCTTTCCATACCACCACTCAGGAAGCCGAGGAAATTCCACCACTGTCCTTTTTTGTTGCCAGCATTACACCAGCTTCACATTATCATGGACTGGCCTGTGACGTGGATCTATCCTTTTATTTATCTACATGCCCAATTATTACTTACTCTTGTGAGTAGCCACTTGGCTGTATGTTTCTATTTTAATAAATGCCTTCTCTTATATACTGCACTTAGTCTGGCGCACTTCGTGTTTGTTGATGTGGCCTTTTCCCATGTGATAGCAGTAGAGCCTCCAATGTATTTGGTGTTCTTGTTGTACTTATTTCCACTTAATATTATTTGTTTTCCAGTCGGAGGCAATTTGGCCCAAAAGACAGAGAGGAAGTGAAGATAATTGAACATCAAACCCAACACCTACGATTGATGCCGCATCTGGCTACAGCACTGGCGCTGACATTTACCAGCAGGTATTACTGAACTGTTTCTTTTTGGTTGGTATGGAGCCACATTTTCATTCTATACCAAATGTGTTTGCTTTTACTTAGCTTAACTAGGACCATGCACTAAACTAAATGTCTTCTATACTTTTCTAATTGTTCAGTATTTTCTAAATATAACATAACTATATTTTTTTTCTTTGATTTGGCAGCTAATATGTAAATCTGCTGAACTTATGAAGCCCAAAATAGTTTTTCATTGTTTCGGATAGTATAAGGACGAGTTAAATCCCTGTAAGGTTTTTTTGCTGTCTGTGTTGTGGGGAGATTTCCTAAAGCTCCATACACGCTATCAGATTTTCTGCTGATTTTTGGCTTCAGATTTACCAAAACCATGTAGTGGAAGGGCCTGCCTGATTGCATACAAATTTAAACTCCTAAGGAAGGAAAAAATCAGCAGAAAATCTGATGGTGTGTAAAATCAAGCATAGACATGGTAGCAATGCGTACTCTCACTTCTTTCTCAGTTTAAAGAAAACCCTTCCTTAACCCTCGTACACACAATCAGATTGTTGGCCAACAGAGCGTCAGACTTTTGTCCGAAGGTCGTGTGTCAGGAACATGTCTTGCATACTAACGCCAGGCAATTGTCAGCCAACAAACTTGAACTTGGTGACATACTACGTGGAATTTCAGCTCTTGAGCGCAACCCTGTGGGCACCTTCTGCTAATGTCATGTTTGGTGAGCATTGCTTCCAAGCATGCATGTTTGTACTTTGGACTTTTGTGTGACAGACTTGTGTACACACAATACGAAAATCTGACAACAGATCGTTGTCCGTCGAAAATTTACTAGCCTGCCATCCAACATTTTTTGTCGGAAAGTTGGACAACAATTGTCTGAAGGAGCGTACTAGCGGACGGATTTTAGGCAGTCTGTCATCACACAATTCCCTACCAAAATCCAATCGTGTGTACGAGGCTTAAGAGACATAAGTGCTGCCATTGATTATGCCTTTCTGTATGGTAGATGATCGTACAGATGAATTCCCTTTTGTTGTTAGCTGTTTGTGTTCAGGGATAATCATCTGTCCCTAACCACAGGTAATTTCTCAAAATGCAATCACATGTTGTAGCTGCTGTCAGCCTCTTTTTGCTTTGTACAGGTTGAGCAGCCACAAATGTCTACAAGCACCTGTGAATCCAGCCACAGGAATCCACTGGATTCTTACCAGAGCTGGCGTTAAAATGTCAAGAGAATGAGGCCTTTCATACTGACCAAAAGACAAACAAGATAAAAACGGGGAAGCAAACACCTTCTGCAGTAAAACCTCTAATGAACAAAGTATTTAAATCAACAATGGCTGCACTCACATTTTTCATAGATTACTAACGCATTGAATGCAGCCCCATCTTGCTAAAGTTGTAGAACTGCTCACATTGTGGCCTGTGATGTGCAATGGTAACTCAGCATAAGGCCGGGTTCACACCGCTGCAATGCGGGAACGCCGCGAATCCGCGGCGTTTTCCCGCATCGCATTACTCCCGCCGGCAGTTCACACTGCCCTATGCGGACGGCTGGGAGTGTCAATGATATGTTAATGACACCCCCAGATCCGTCCGCATATCACAGTGCGATCTGCCGACTCGCACAGGAATCGGATCGCATGGTGTGAACCCCCATGCGATCCGATTCTGTTGCGGACCAAAAAAAGGGTCCCGTGCGAGTTTGCTGCGGGACCGATGCGAATTCAGCCATACTATCTGTATGGCTGAACTCGCATCGCTACGGAGATCGGATGTGATTTGCGGTGCGAATCACATCCGGATCTCCCCCCGCAGCGGTGTGAACCCGGCCTAAAGTTTGAGTCTCTCACTGCAGACTGACGGGCTGAAGAGAGGCAAACAATGCAGCTTCATACTGAGCTCAGCTGTACATCAGTCTGATTTTACTTGCCTCTCACAGGTCGCTACTACTGTTGGGTGGACATAGTTTGTTCCATGTTCCCTGTTTTTCTCTTTGTCGTCTTTTGCTCAGATCCAGTGCATTCCCTTTTGCATGGTAATCAGGGACAGTTGCAGAAGACTATTCTTCAGTTCTTACCAAAGACTTGGGACAATATTTGGATACTCATCAATGAATATTTGCTCAAATTTTTTTTTGTCACACTGCTGGTGGTCTTGTTTTTATTTGTTGTTTGGCTTATATACTGGCCAAATGGGTTCAGTACGATTTGAGTCACTGACCTGAAACAAGTGTGCATATCTGTAAAGTCAGACATTCGTTACAGTGCATTGAAAAAGTGTTCATAACCCTTGAAATGTTTCACATTTTGTCATGTTACAACCAAAAAACTTAAATGTATTTTATTAGGATTTTATGTGATAGACCAACACAAAGTGGCAAATAATTATGAAGTGGAAGGAAAATGATAAATGGTTTTCAAAATGTTTTACAAATATCTGAAAAGTGTGGTGTGCATTTGTATTCAGCCCCTTTACTCTGATACCCCTAACTAAAATCTTGTGGAAGTCAAATAATTATGATATCTGTGTATAATTTAATCTTTGTATAAATACAGGTGTTTTGTGAAGCCCTCAGAATTGTAGAACCTTAGTGAACAAACGGCATCATGAAGGCCAAGGAACACACCAGACAGGTCAGGGATAAAACTGTGGAGTTTAAAGCAGGGTTAGGTTATAAAAAAATATTCTAAGCTTTGAAAATCTCACAGAGTGAGACTGTTCAATCCAACATCCAAAAATGGAAAGAGTATGGCACAACTGCAAACCTACCAAGACATGGCCGTCCACCTAAACTGACAGGCTGGGCGAAGAGAGCATTAATCAGAGACGCAGCCAAGAGGCCCATGGTAACTCTGGAGGAGCTGCAGAGATCCACAGCTCTGGTGGAAGAATCAGTAAAGACAACTATTAGTCATGTGCTCCACAAATTTGGCCTTTATGGTAAGAAGAAAGCCGTTGTAGCTTGAATGTGGAAGAAGGTATAAAAATAAACTTGTGCCGCGCTGTGTGTATCTTTGTATAAGTTCTATTATCCAATGTGCCTGCCAATACATAAAGTGCAAATGCCAGTGATGATAAATCAAAATAAATTGACAATAAATGTACTATCTGTATTATCACTATATGTAACTCTCTCTATATAACAACCAATATGTTATCCAAAATGCAAATGCTAAGCCAAACAGGTGCCTAGGCACCTGTTTTGCAGATATTTAAAATATATCAAACAGTCTGATACATTCTTCTGTGCACTAAACCACAATAAACAATCTCCAATATACATGCTAATTGGAGATACGTATATAAAGATACATAAACCATAAATAAATGATTGAATATAACAAGTGCTGATATCATAAATGTTACTATAGTCTGAATAAATATATTATCCAGAGCTCCAAAACGACCTCCACAGTGACTTGTGACTACTTCACAGATGGACATTTTCAGTGACTTTTAGTGATTCCACACACGTGCTCCCCCCTGTGTGTCTGCGCTCACCTCAAAGATTTTGACTGCACACCTAAGTTTGGTCAAAATATGCAGTAGAACCAACGCTGGGTTCAGGGTTAGTGGACTCTGTGGAATGCCAATCCCTTCACTGTGGATGTCCTTGAGATATATAATGCAAAGAAAGGCTCCAATAGTGTGATAACGTTTAAAACTCCAATTTATTAAAATAGTTTATGAATCGTACTCACATCTGAGAGGTACTACCAGCACACCACTCTATATATAGCATGAATAAACGAACAGTCCCAATCCAATCAGTGTAATCGCCTCACGGAGAGAACAGCGTCTCAGCTGGATCTCCTCCCTTCTGGCCCCTCCTCAACGCATATTCAATGCAGGGCCTGTCACATGTCTTCATCAAGGGGAGTTCTGGAATCTCCCTGATAAAGACACGTGCCAAGTCCTGTGTCGAATACGCATTGGGGAGGAGCCAGGGTGTAGGAGAAGCCAGCTGAGATGCTGTTCTCTCAGCGAGGTGATTGTAACATGACAAAATGTAGAAAATTTCAAGGGGTATGAATACTTTTTCAAGGCACTGTATTTGTATAATCATTCCAGGAAAGAAAGTTGGCAATAAACATGTCAGCCATGAAAGAATGAGGCCATTTGCAGAATGAGGTGTAGCAACAGCAGTCTCCATACTTCCATCAGTAGAGTTTTCCTTTAAAATTCAGTTGCATCAAGAACTGATATTTCATGCTGCTGTGGTTGCAGACAATTTGAATCACATGCTGGTCTTCTGTATATCTTTGGATTCCAGTGGTAAAATATCCGATCCAAAATTTCCTGTCTCTTATTGTCTGAACAGAAGCAAAGTGAAGCAGCAAAAGAAAAATGTAATCCCATCCATGGCAATCTCCACTTTGCTAATAATAATTATAATTCGTATAGGAATAGTCAATTTGAATAGTTAAAACAGCCTTTATTGTACTTGAGCTAATCTCCATAAAATCCATGGCATTTCCCGAGTTTTAACATGCTTGACGTGAATATAATTCTGAAACGGACGTGCTTTAGCAGAGTTTACTTAAATGCAGGGTAAGCTATTTTATTAAGCATCTCAGCCTAAGATGTGTCAGTGTGGTTTTGCTGTTACAAAATAACCAAACCATTGTACTGTATGAAAAATACAAAGTGAAATACAGTAATTGGTGGTTGACAATGTGTTATTACATTCTAGTTTTTGTGAACAGCTTGTGATGCATACAGCGATACAAAGTATCTATAAAGCGAACATTTGAAACTTACAGTGAAACTCTACTATTTTAGTTTGAGATATGGTGGGACAGCATTGTCACTGGGACAAGAGTGGAAAAATCTACACAACAGGACCACAAATAGAAGTCAGAGGTTGTAATCCTTCCTTGCTCTTTTCAAAAATCCCCCAAAATTTGGCTGGAGATGTACTTTAACCACTTGCCATCCACCCAAAGTACTTTTACTGTGGGCGGGCGTCACAGGCAGACTTAATCACATGCTTGTTCGTCATCCAGCCTGTTCTGGATTTCGTCAGTGCGCTCCTCCTGTGATCGCTGTGTCCACTGGACACAGTGGATTGCAGAGCCTGGTTCCTGTGGCCCAGTGATCATGTGATCACAATGTCAACAAAGCTGCAATTTTTAAACAGCCATGTTTTCTGTGCTGTGATTGGTCAACAGCTATCAAATGGTACCTGGGTCAATCACAGCACCCTGTACCATGTAATCATCTGTGGTCTATTACAGATCACTAGTAATCACAGCTGTTATGAATGTAACCTACTTATGAAAGTACAAAATTTTGCTGTTTAGAGTAATCTTCATTGTAACAGCAATCCAAAAAAATCTCACTCCAAAGCTCCGAGAGGCCCCCTTGCAAAGGGTAAGATTTAATAGCCAGAAGGTCGCTCCTGGTGACAGTGTTGATGTAAGTTTAGCGGCTTTACATATCATTTTTATATGTATTTTATACCTGTTTTTGCTTTAACCGTATGTGCATTCCAATAAATACTGCACCATGAGGCATGTTTTTTGTCTATTGCCTTTGGTATATGGGGACATACTGTATGAAGTGGGCTCTACCGTAGGGAGAAGGATTGGGAAGAATCTCATGTGTTTTAAGCCTGCAGTTATTCCTGACCTTGTCTTAAAAGATTATTAATTTGGTGAGTGCATGCTACATGGGGGAGAAAGTCGGTGAAGGCTGGTGATTGGCGTCTGCACAATTATTTTACATGGAGTGATATTCACTTGGGTGCAAATATCGATATTGCAACAATATTACACTATACAAGTTTCTTTCATTTTCATTTGATACATTTTGGAGTTCCACATAAGGAGAGCGGAGAGGATACATAATGTCCACAGGATTGGCATAACTAATAAAAGGTGTATTTGCTGTACTTGATTGTGCAGCCAGTAGTTCCGGTAAGCCTTTAATCCCTATATTGGTTGAATATATAAGGGTTAACTACATCAAGTTGGATCACTGGATAATTTGCATGTTCTGAATAATACAGAAGGACTTTTTTGGGACTACATATATATTATCATTTTCTTAATTCCACAGTGCTGCACATTTTTTATGTTTATTGTTTTGAAGGACTTGGTATATTGCTAGCAGATGTAAGTTTTTGGTTTACGTTCACCAATTTTTTCAGTTTTTACACACTATAACTTTCACACAAAACAATTAATATACACTTACTGGGATTTTTTTTTTTTTACCAAAGACATGTAGCAGAATACATTTTGGCCTACATTTATGAAGAAATTTGATATTATTGGATATGTGTTATAACGAAATGTAGAACAAATCGTGTGTTTTTTTTTTTTTGTTTTTTTTCTTGGTATTATCACAAAAAAATGAAAAACCCAGTGGCGATTAATTACAGTAATACCTCGAGTTGCGAGTAACGTGGTTAATGAGCGTTTCACAATACGAGCTATTACTTTAAAAAAATCCTGACTTAGTTTGTGAGTGTTGTTTTGCAAAACGAGCAAGATTCAAGCCTCTGCGGTGTGCAGTACTACCGCATTTCGCCATAGGTGCAGGGGCGCCGGTGACACTCGGAGCTGTTTGGATGCACTCGGAAATACTCACTTTCACTAGTGTTTCCGAACCTCTCAGAGGGTTTCCGAGTGCATCCACGCGGCTCAAGCAATCTCTGAGTATTTCCAAGGCTCTCCGGCGCCCCCCCACCTCTGGCCAAATGCGGCACTGCATACAATAGACGTCAATGTGGAACGAATTATCGTCGTTTCCATTGACTTCTATGGGGAAACTCGCTTTGATATGCAAGTGCTTTGGATTACAAGCATTCTCCTGGAATGGATTATGCACGTAATCCTTGGTTCTACTGAACCACCAAAAGAAAGCTTTATTTGTGTGTAAAAAAATTATAAAAATGTTATTAGTGCCACAGTGTTGCACGACCGTGCAATTGCCAGTTAAAGTAGCATAGTGCTAAATGGCAAAAAATGCCCTGGTCATGAAGGGGGTAAAACCTTTCGGCACTCTAATGTTTTACAGCAGTCACATATAATTCACATGGAGTAAGATTGCGGCAGAGCTTATAGTGATATCAAGCACCATGCTTATTGTATATGGATTACACTTGTTCCTTCTAAAGACTGAAGCCGTTGCAAGAAAAAAAAACAGGGTCACGTTCACTGATTGATTTTCCATAATGTAGAACAAACAACTAGGGGATGCCTGACATTAGACACAATAATTGCTGTATAAAAATCTTGCCATGTAGAGTTCGACTCATTTGTGCACACACAAAAAAAATCTATTTTGAATGGAGCTTGCTCTGATTGTAGTTGTGGGTTGAGCTGTTGATTATATTGCCTGTGACGCGTGATTGACTGATTGATAAACTCAAGAGATAGGACAAAGGCATAAATGAAAGCACATAGGGGTTTATAACGTAACGTAACATAGCATAACATAACACGCATTTCATCCTGTGTGTCAGAAATGCTAATTGCTAATGTGAAGATTTTCTGATATTTTAGAAAACCTCTGCAATCAGTGGCTAATCACTCCCTTTTCTTCCTAGAAAGCTCAAATTTAGTTTAAAATAAATACAAATCATTTGTAGATTAGCAAAGCTTCTCTCTGTTGGTTCTGAACAACCAGCGTATACTGTGTTATCTGATTCAAACATAGACACATTCACATAAGATTGGCCTAACTGGCCTGTTTGCTTGCCTAAATCCTGGCTGCTGTAATGTTAATAAACTGTTGAGGATCTGGGGGAAGTTGTTGACCACAAATGATCATTGACTCACCCCCCTTGCAAGTTACCCACCTAATGTTGGAAGGCATGTGACCTGGTGTGGTACAAGAATGGAAGCCACAAACTAGCTGCCCCTCCTTCCGTTTTTGGCCACCCGGGCTGCATGCCTGAATAAGGATCTGCATGGAATTTTCTTTTGTTTTTGTGCCCTTTAAGCTGCACGAAAAGACCCTTCCACCCTTTTTTTTGCAATGGTACATGTACCCTATGGCAGTGCCCTTTTTCAACAATAGCTTGCTTAATAACCTTGAAAAAAAGACCAGAACAAATAGCAAAATTTGGCCAGTTTGCTTGCCTAAATCCTGGCTCTGTAATATTGATAAACTGTTGAGGATCCTGGGCGAAGTTATTGACCAAAAATGATCAGATCCCCCCCTTGCAAGTTGCCCACCTAATGTTGGAAGGCATGTGACCAGGTGCTGCCCGCCTTCATTTCTTGGCCACCCAGGCTGCATGCCTGAATAAGGATCTGGATGGAATTGTCTTTTGTTTTTTTAATGTGCCCTTCCTATCCTATGGCAGTGCCCTTTTTTCAACAACGGCTTGCTAATTAATCTTGAAAAGGGCCAGAACAAATAGCAGGATTTGGCTTCCATAGATTTTAAGGGGTTTAGCACTAGTTTGGGGTTTGAGGACTTGTGACTGGGTTTGCTGAACCAAACCCAGCCAGGTTCATGCATCCCTAATGACAAGTAACAACTGCAAATTTGTGTAGGTGCTGGAAGTTTTAACGTAAATCTGTTTTGCCTTTGCAGGACAAAGCAACTGGTTCACGTTAATGCTGACCCTTATATACCTTTCATTCCCCCCACCACTCCGTTCAGTCACTGGGAGTAATGGGAAAGTCTTGTGTCATCAGAAAGTCACTCAACTCACATTTCCCTTGGCTCCAGGCTCTAACCACAGTGAGGGGATTAAAAAAAAAACGATTCCTTTGCCCTGAACAGGCAAAGCACAGTTCAAGTAGTTTTGAGTTCATCAGCAGCAACTCGGTGTCTAATAAACCTTGTAAAATAAAAGGTCTACAACTAATGGTTTTCTTTATTACATCAGCACCAACAGCAAAGTTTATGTCAGCAGCTGTGGCCTCTGAGCCCTTTACACTTCAATAACAGGTAGCTGGCGGCCTCAGCTATCTGTGGCTGTTCACACAGCCAGCGATTACCTGCGGTGATTGCCACTGCACACTCTTTGTTCACTATATAAGTCATAGGAAAGGGAGATTTGCATTACTGTAATAACTGATGGGACCCTTTGTAAGAACCGTTAAGAGTACTATCATTTTATTTCATAGGTATGCAGGAGAAATACTTGATGAAGATGTTTATCACAACAGAGACCTGGTAAATAATCGCCCTTTACAAGCACTTGTCGCTGGTCTAAAGGCCTATAGCACGTGGGAGAATTTGTCATGTCTACAGGACTGTCGGGAGTGCACTGGTGGAATGGTGAGTTTTAAACCAGAACAAGCGGTGTATTACGCTTGTATGTATCAAAATGAAGGGTAGATTCTCTCTCTCTCTCTTTGATTATTTGTAAAATGAAACGGAATTTTAAAATAATATGGAAATCGCCCAATTGTAATGGGTTCTTCTGTATAGTGCCATGGCTTCCCAGCAAGCAACAGTTGGACTATCATCCCAGTTGGTGTAATGTTATGGTTTATATAGCGAGTTGCTATATTTAAAGGTCCTGTACCTCTGTACTTCTGCAAAACAAGGTTGTATAATATATTAATGTTTTTTTTTTCTTAAATCAATTATATTCTTTCAGCCTCCGTGAAAACAGAACGGTAGCCTCACCATTTATAAATGCTAAATTACTAGGAAAAAAATGTGTCTCCCACAGGCTGCATCTATATGTGTCCCAAGTTGTTTGCAGATGCTGTAGCAGGATTCTGGAAGCTCTTTGACCTCTGTCTTGATCTGTTCTTGCTGTCTTACTCAGATGTCAAGGACCTTCTTCCATCTGCTTATGTGTACTTCAGGACACTCAACTTTTTGCAAAAGTAGCAGTGTGTGGGGATGTATAGATTAAAATATTTCTTCCAAGTCCCACCCTTTCTCGCTTGCATGCTGTGGGCTGTAGGTTGGATACCCCTGCTTTATTGTATAGAGAATACTAGTGGTCTAATTTTCTACATCATGTACATAGTCCTTCATTCACTGTCTCTTTTTGGAAGTGTTTTTGCTCTTGGTGGATTCGTCTTCTTGTGCTCCTTGGTAAAGATGAAGAACAGACTGTCATAACATAGAAATGATTTTATTTTTTTATTTTTGTTTTTCAAATTTTTTCACAATAAAGAGTACAACAGTGTTAGCACCTACAGTATAAAATATAAATGTAATGTATAATTATCCAAACATTTACAGAACAGAGTATCATCTCTTTCAATGTACGTTCCTTCAATTAGAGGTCTCTGCTGAGGATATTGGTATTTTCCATATCTCTATAGGGTGACCCCTGTATTCATTTGTTCTAAATGTAACATTATCAAACTGCTTCTCAGTCTTCATGTATTTTTGACTAATAAACCATTATCTCACATAAATTCAAATTAACGATCAGCTTATGACACTCAGCAATGTACAGATATGCTGAATATCTATGTGATATTTTCCTGAAAGCAGTCTACCCCTTCAAAATAGCTCCCATCCCTTGTCACCCCAAATAAGGACCCCGGCAAGGGAGTAATCCCCATTCTGGGCCTGTCAGGGAGTATGTAAGATGACCCTCATTATTTTATATCCAAGATTAAATAGGGTTAAAGAGAGAAAGAATAAAGATTGAGAGAAGAAAGAAGGAAGAAATAAAAAATGACCCCACACTTCGAATCCCACCACCCTAAGGCCGCTCTAACCTGGCATAGAATGGGGGTCCCCCGATGAGTTTAATTTTTTAATTCATCTCTCTCATTCAGCTCTAATTCAGCAGGGGATGTGTTCATGGGTCCCCTGTGGAATGGAACACAATGCCCTGTATGAAAGGACCCTAAAAGAGTAGTTTCCCGTATTTACAATATTTGTAAGATTTTTTTTTTTTTTCTCTCTAATCTTGCATGTTTTTTGCCATGTTTATACCCTTTCCTTTTCATCTTGAAGATTCACATCAAGTCAATAAATAAGGATAAATAACTGAATAGGTGAGGGTTTACATATACTTTAATTATGCTGTCTTATCAAATTTAAATTGGTTACTAGGATGCAGGATGTTGCTGGCAGCAAGATCCTGTTTAAAAAGTTCTCTGTACGCTATACACATGTAAAATGCGTACAGCATTACAGTGTAAATGGTTAGGAAGCATCAGGCTCTATAAGTGCAGTAATATTGTATGTATGTAAATGTTATCACAAACCTTTACATGCATGCAGCATAAAATACAGTCCTGACAAGACATCTGACACAGATTTTTTTATTTTTTATTTCTGTTCTGAACACAGCACAAGTTTACAGATTTTTTTTAAGCAATTGCATAAAAAATGATTTCTCTGCACAAATAAAAGCACCACATTTTTTACTGACTTCCATAGTCCTATAATACAACTATGTAGAACAGTCAAGCATTTTTAATAGGACATTTTCTGGACTGCTAAAAGCAGATAATGCAATGCTCAGAATCAGTGTATATTCTTTTCGGGCTTGTAATAAAATGTATTCAAAGTGTATATACTGCGCTAATGATATTAATATGGGAAAAAAAACCTGTGAAAGAAAAAGTAGTGACACAAACATGCGATATAACCATGTAAAGAGCTAGTATATGGAATTAGTCGCACTAATTAAAAGTGCATAAACTCTAAATCTAAAAAAGCAAACGCATTGTAATTCATTGAAAAAATATAGTGTATAAATAATGTGATAAAAGGTGACTCATAAAGCAATGTCTCTGAAAGGTGATGAAGTGAATAAAATAACTCATAAAACAATGTCTCTGAAAAGTGGTAAGAAAGTCAGGTTCTGCAGCGATACGGATCTGGAAAGAGGGGAAGAATTTTCGGAGTTTCAACCGCCACCAAAGGAAAGTGATCAATCCTTCCATGAGGCAAACACCGGAAAAAATAAAAACTCTTACCGGAAGGAGTGGACCTCCTATCGTAGCGAGGTCACACATGCCAGCAGATATAGCCCTCTGCAGGGTCTGAGATGGATCCCAGTTCCAAGGTGTATAAATGAGCCCTGAGCGTCCTTCTCACTCAATGGCCACCATCCGTCCACCTTCCTCAAAAAGTTTATTCTCCCAAAATGAGCATGGAGCAAATAGAAAAAACAAAGGCTTCAATAGTGCGTTATCATTTTTTCAAACACAGCTCATTTATTGTAAAAAAATTTACATTCGATGTACAAAAGCATCATAAAAGCACTTAGTGGCAATAAAAATTCAAATGAACACTCTCACTTCCGGGGGCACGTGAGGCGTGATGACATCAGCGCGTAGCTCCGCCCTTGTAGTAAAATCCACAGTGGGTGCTCTGGCTCTGATGCTCTCTCTCACACTGGTACAGACATAAATACAAAGAATAGAGCCGGCAACTCCAAACGTCCTTGTTGCTTCTTTATTGGTGCATAAAAAAAGTGAGTAAAAACATACAGGGGCTCACATCTTACAAGCCTCGGTCACAGCACAAGTTTTTTCTGTACTGCTGTTGGCTTTTAAGTGGAAACCTAAACTTGTTCATTAGCTTCAGCATCTTTAACACTGCTGTGAAAGTGTTAAAATAATATGCTTGGTAATATGTTTTGAGCAATAAAAAGGAGATGTAACCCTTATTAAAGTGTTGTGCCATGTGTCCTAATTATCAATATTCATTAGCTCAGAATAGTAAACAAAATAAAAAGATCTACAAATATGTGCATCAAAAAGTGACACCATCAATATATAAGTGCCACAAAATTTAAATAGTTTTTATGAAATTACAAACAAATATAATTTTTGTATATAAAAAGGTGACACAATTAATATATATGTGTCAAACAACAAGTGAACCTGGTAAGAATCAATAGACAAGCCAAAAATCCACCACCAAAATGTCCAAACTATTCACACAATGGGAAGGGGGGTTCCACCAACATTTCTTTGTACAATGTGTTTCTACTTGCAAGAATGGATGCACTACCAGGTGAAATCACCGCCACCATTCTCAGTAGTCTCTTGCCAGATAATGAGATCCGAAATGATAGGTGATTTCCTATGGGCATATGGGCTAGCGATCATCCATCCACAACTTTTAGGATCATGTACAAAGCCTCATTGGCAGATTTTTCAAAGGTACTTTAGAAGTCTCCAGATGCACCAGCAGAGAGTAAATGTACACCGCCACGACATACCATATAGTGCAAAAAGGCAATTTTAATCAGTCAAAATATGACGTAAATATCCACATAAGTGCAGATTTAACTTTCATGTAAACCACCACGGCTTTCAGCTACCTACTGCGAAAGTAGTGACTTCAGCACAAGCTCCGCCCTAACGCGTTTCAACCAATAGGCCGTTATCAAGGGCCCCCTTGGCAGACAAGTCTGGCATTGGGGATTTGCACATGATGCTAGAAGTTGTGGATGATCGCTAACACATATGCCCATATGAGACCACCTATAACCAGTTCACAACCACCCCATTGCAGATTTACTGCTACAGGGCAGCCGTTCTGTGCAGAATCAAATATATACGTGATTCTACACTTCCTCATAGGGATGTGCCGCTTCTGTTGTGATTAGTTACAGGAGACCCTGATCAGCAGGTGCCGGCCAATGGATGACTACCCGCGCCTTCTGATCATTGAGAGACACAGGATGGAGCTTTGCCTATGTAAACAATGCAGAGCTATGTCCTGTCCTGCAAAGCAGGGAATAAAATCCAGCATATACATTATTAAAAGCACCACACTGTATACGCATAAACGCTGGTTAGGCACACATTTAACCCTTTGATGGCTCTAGATGTTTAACCCATTCCCAGACAGTGTCATAGTACAGTGACAGTGTATATTTTTAGCACTGATCACTGTATTAGTCTCACTGGTTCCCACAAAGTGTCAGTGTCAGATTGTCCGACGTAATATCTCAGTCCAGCTTTAAGTGGCTGATTGCCACCATAACGTTTGCGCAAACCAATCAATCTATCCTTGTTGGGATTTTTTTTACCAAGAATATGTAGTAGAATACATATTGGCCAGAATTTATGAAGAAATTCGATTTTTCAAAAAATTTTATTGGATGTGTTTTAAAGCGGAAAGAAAATATAGTATTTTGTTGCAAAATTGTCAGACTTTTTTTGATTATAGCGCAAAAATAATAAATCCAGTAGTGATCAAATACCACCAAAAGAAAGCCCAATTTGTGGGGGAAAAAAGGACATACATGTCTTTAATGTACAGTGTTGCATGACTGTGTAATTGTCCGTGAAAATAATGCAAAAAATGGCCTAATCTTGAAGGGGGGTAAATCTTTGGGAGGGCAAGTGGATAATTTGGGGCGTCATTATCTGGTAAGAGGCTATTGCGAGTGGTGGTGGTGATTTCACCTGGTGGTGCATCCATACTTGCAAGTGGAAAAAAATTGTACAAACGAGTGGGGGTGAACCCCCCTTTCACATTACCATTGCGTGAATTTGAACATTTTAGTAGTGGATTTTTGGTTTGTCTATTGATTCTTACCAGGTTCACTTATTGTTTGACACATATATATTAATGGTGTCACTTTTTTTATACACATAAAATATAATTTTTATATAATTATATTTATACTTTGTGGCAATTATATATTGGTTTCACCTTTTGATGCACATATTTGTAGAAGATATATTTTTTTGTTCTGCAAATTAACCACTTTCAGACCGGACCATTTTGCTGGTCAAAGACCAGATCACTTTTTGCGATTTGGCACTGCGTCGCTTTAACTGACAATTGCGCGGTCGTGCGACGTGGCTCCCAAACAAAATTGACGTCCTTTTTTTCCCACAAATAGAGCTTTCTTTTGGTGGTATTTGATCACCCCTGCGGTTTTTATTTTTTGCGCTATAATCAAAAATAGAGCGACAATTTTGAAAAAAACACATAATTTTTTACTTTTTGTTATAATAAATATCCCCCAAAAATATATTAAAAAAACATTTTTTTCCCTCAGTTTAGGGGCCGATACGTATTCTTCTACATATTTTTGGTAAAAAAAAATCGCAATAAGCGATTATTGATTGGTTTGCGCAAAAGTTATAGCGTTTACAAAATAGGGATAGTTTTATAGCATTTTTATTAATAATTTTTTATTATTTTTTTTTTTTTTACTAGTAATGGCGGCGATCAGCGATTTTTATTGTGACTGCGACATTGTGGGGGACCCATCGGACATTTTTGACACATTTTTGGGACCATTGTCATTTATACAGTAATCACTGCTATATAAATGCAGTGATTCCTGTGTAAATGACACTGGCAGTGAAAGGGTTAACCAGTGGGTGGCAGTGTAGGGGTTAAGTGTTCCTAGGGGTGTGTTACTAACTGTGGGGGGGTTGGGCTTTCATTTAGTGAACACTGATCTCTGCTCCAATCACATGGTGCAGAGATCAGCGTCACTAGTTGCTAGGCAGAATGGAGAAATGCTGTTTACACGGCATTTCCTCCATTCAGCCGGCCCGTGAGACGATCCCGGGTATGCCCGCGGCGATCGAGTCCGCGGGTCCCGCGACCGAACTCACGGGGATCCCGACCAGGGCGGGAGCGCGCCGCCGGCAGCGCGCTCCCGATGGCAGGGCGGCATTGAAGATTGGACGTACATGTATGCCAATATGCCTGCCCGTGCCATTCTGTCGACGTACATCGTCGTGCGCTGGTCGGGAAGTGGTTAATAATTACAACACACAGCACAACACTTAGTTTACTTCTATCATACACTTGGTATTAGGTGGCAGCTGTAAGATCTTAATTTTTTTTAGATTTTGACATTAAATGCAGATATATTCGTTTTTTATTTTAGAAAAAAGATGTTTACACACATTGATCAGTGTCCTTAAAAAGCTTTTAACCTCGTTGAGCATTGTTGTTGCACTCTGAAACTGTCAATGGTTTCTTGCTATTACAACCAATTATAATCCATATAATGCGTCTAAAAAATTTTTCGAATGTCAGCACAGGCTATGAAAAATAGAACTGAAAAACTGTTCCAAGTGGTGTTAAGCCACAAGCCTCATGTTTATCACACACATTATTATTACAAAACCTCCAGTGTGCACTTGTGGACTTGAGATTGATTATTTTCATTTTGCTGTCCTATCCTTTGACAGTATAAAATAAAGAGTATCACATAGGGTATTGTAGGTTCAATGTAAATGATCTGATAACTACAAGAATCACCAGTATTATAATGATCAAAACTCTATTTTCTGTCCATTTATCTGAGATTGGTAGCGTTAAATAGACAGATATTAAGTGCAGGAACTCTATTTTTTTTCCCTGCAATCCATTAGTAGTGGATTTTAAAATCATCAGTTTTTTCACAACAGAGCAACAGTTAGGGCCGGTTCACACAGCGAGGCGAGGCGACACGGCTCGCCTCGCCTCGCTCCCGCAAGTCGCCCCCTTTCAGTACTATGGAACCGTTCTGAGAGGAGCGACTCGAGTCGCTCCGACTCAGAAAAAAGGTTCCTGTACTACTTCGGGGCGACTTCGGGGGCGACTTGCATTGACTTCTATACAGAAGTCCTCTGCAAGTCGCCGCTGAGCTCCCCGCAGGTCGCGGCGAGGTAAGTCGGAGACGCCTCGCCGCGCATCGCTGTGTGAACCGGCCCTTACTTAATACAGTCATATCTCTGTTGCCTCTGATGAAATGAAAAAATCTTTTAATACTGAACATGTATGAAAAATCAGGGATATCCCCTATTCGGCATTCCAATTATTTTGTTTATAACAATCTCCTTAGTCTGATCCACATGTAGACCAGCTTCTCAGGCACCCCCCCCCCCCCCCCCCCCCCATTGAGACGGAATCATTCCCACTAGTGGTGTTCTATTTTTTTAACATTTGCTTTTTTTCATTTTTGTTAGATTTTCAATGTTTTTTGTTTTCATAAATAAGACGTTATTGGGGGGGGGCAATTTAATAATTTAAATCAGAATTTGAACGTACAGCCACTAGGGTGCTTTATTATGCCCTCTACTGTAAGGCGGATTTAGTGTTGATTGCAAAAAAAATTGCTTGATTCCCCCATCAGCACAGTCAGTGTTGATGGGGGAATCCCTCCTAGGGAACTATTGTGTTCTCCCAGCAGGAGGGTGCAGGTAGACAGTGATTATTGCATGCTGAAAAGCCCACATGCCGGTTTATGTCAATTGATGGCTCAACCTGGGTACAGTCCAGCCAGCCCATAAATGGTTAAAATCTCGGCGGTCCCTGTCGAACCAACTGAGATTCTAACCATCTATGGCCAGCTTAAATGATTGTAAAGTCTCGCACAATATTGCAGAGAGCAGCCCAGATTCTCCTCTTCTGCACTCCTGGCCCTTCCTCGTGTCGAGTGCCCCCCACGCAAGCAGCTTGCTATGGGGGGCACCCGAGACACAGCTGTGTGTGTCCATTCAGACACAGAGCTGCCGTTTGGCCACACCCCCTACTCTGCTGATTTGCTACCTGACTTTGACAGCAGTGGAAGCCAGTGGCACCACTGCTGTGTCTGCCAATCAGGAGGGAGAGTCCTGGATGGCCAAGGGACTCGTAAACATCGCTGGACAGAGATGGGGCTCAGGAAAGTATTAGGGGGCTGCTGTACACAGAAGGCTTTTTATCTTAAAGTGATGTAAAGGCTTGTTTTTTTTCTTATAAAAATAATCAGCATGTTATACTTACCTGCTCTGTTGCAGTGGATTTGCACTGAGCAGCCTGGATCCTCCTCTTCTCTGGTACTTTTTCTGTGCTCCTGGCCCCTCCCTCCTGTTCAGTGCCCCCACAGCAAGCAGCTTGCTATGGTGGCACCCAAGTTGAGTCACAGCTCCCTGTGTCCATTCAGACATGGAGCCCTAACCTGGCCCGCCCCCTCTCTCCCCTGATTGGCTAGCCGACTTTGATTGCCCTCATCGGGAGCCAGTGGCACCACTGCTGTATCTCAGCCAATCAGGAAGGAGAATATCGGACTCCCTAGACACTCATGGACATTACTGGACAGAGAAGGACCTCAGGTAAGTGTTAGGGGGGCTGCTGCACACAAAAGGCTTTTTATTTTCATGTATAGAATGCATGAAAATAAAAATACCTTCTGCCTTTACAACCTCTTTAATTTATAGAATGCATTAGGACAAAACTTATTCTGCTTTTACAACCCCCTTTAAGCTCCTCACTGAAAAATGAACACCATAAAGTTCCAGGTAGTGCGTAATCCATATAGTGCAGCTTTAAAGTGAAAGTCCATTCATAAATAACATCCTTCAATTGCTGATTGCAGCTATCATTTATCTTGTGCAATACTGTCCAAAAAAGTGCTCCATGCAAATTGTGCAAACCAAATTCTATTAATCATAAAATGCTCTTCAAAAAGGGATCTCATGATCAGCAATAAGCTGCCACTACATGTGAGAACTCACCAGACAGGATTGACCCCCTACTGGAGTAGGCCAGTCATCATTTTTCCCCAAGGGGTTAATTATCCAAGGTAACACTGCTCTATCCTCTCACCATGGTCAGGGATCTTGTAAAATCAGAGAACATAAAGGGCTCCAATGGTGTAAAAAAAAACTTTTTTTTGTTTTGCTCACATTTAATTATCCATTCAGCCCTGTACTCGTGTTATGTAGCATTTTTATTATACAACACTGGTTCACTAGAACAAGTATAAGCCCTGTTTGTAGCCCCACTCGGGCCTCTCACCACTTCTGGGTGTCTCCAGCGGACGAGCTTTCTTTACTGTAAACCCGCCTCGACGTACGTTTCTTCATGCTGATGTCTTCAGGAGACCTCCTTGCACGAAGCACTTTTTTGTACAGTATTGTGCAAAATAAATGATAGCTGCAAGCAGCATTCAAAGGTTATTATTAATTAATGGACTTAATCTTTAAAGTGATATTAAAGTCTTGTTTTTTTTTTGTTTAAAAAATAACCATGTTCTACTGGCCTGTTCTGTGCAGTAGTTTTGCACAGAGCAGCCCAGATTCTCCACTTCTTGGGTCTCCCCCCCGACACTTTTGGCCCCTCCCTCCTGTCCCCACAGCAAGCAGCTTGCTAAAGGAGCACCCGAGCCAAGCCGCTGCTATGTATGTCCATTCAGACACAAAGCCGCGGCTAGGCCTGTACCTACTCTCTCCTCATTGGCTCACAGACCTTGATAGAGAGCAGCAGGAGCAAGTGGTGTCAGCTGCTGTCTCAGCAAATGGGGGAGAGTCCCTGTACAGCTGCAACATCACTGGATTGAGATGGAGCTCAGGTAAGTATTAGAAAGGGCTGCACACAGAAGGTTAGAATAAGAATGCAGTAAGATAAAAAATAGAATGCATTAAGATAAAAAAAACTTTTGCCTTTACAACCGCTTTAAAGCTTCACTATATGGACAATGCACTATATGTGGTATATTCTGTGGTTGATGGATTAAGAACTGTGATTAAAGACCACATTTTATATAAACACATCAGGTGTTACACACAGCAGCTAATATTCTTGGTCGTTAATATTGTTTAGTCACTGAGTGCAGGTATTTAACCGCTTGCCAACCAGCCGCTGCAGTTATACTGTGGGCTCCCTTTGCCCAGCGGGGAGCCAATGAGTGGGTCCGGTGGACTCGATGTCTGCCGGCCACCCACGATCATTCCCTGTGTAAACAAGGCAAATCTCTGTTCTGACAGGGGAACGCAGGTAGACAGATCTGTGTGTCTGTCCCAGTGAGCCCTTCCCTCATACAGTTAGACTACCAGTGAGGGAACACAGTTAACCCCTTGATCGCCCCTGATGTTAACCCCTTCCCTGCCAATGTCATTAGTACAATAACCGTGCATATTTTTAGCACTGATTACTATAGTAATGTCACTGGTTCCCAAAAAAGTGTTTGTTAGGTGTCCGATCTGTCTGCCGCAATGTCGCAGTCTGCTAAAAATCACTGATCGCTGCCATTGCTAGTAAAAATGTAAAAAAATATAAAAGTGCCATAAATCTATCTCCCATTTTGTAGACGTGGTAACTTTTGCACAACACAATCAATATATGCTTATTGGGATATTTTTTTACCAAAAATATGTAGCAAAATACAAATTGGCCTAAATTGATGAATACATTTTTTTTTTTTTTTTTTTTTTTTTTTTTACTTTTTCTTTTGGAAATGTTTTATAGTAGAAAGTACAAAAAAAATGTTTCCCAAAATTGTTGTATAAACTAAAAACCACTATAAGAAAGCTCTATTTGTGGGAAAAAAAAGGACATCAGTTTTGTTTGGGTACAGCATCACACGACCGTTAAAGCGCCATGTCGCAAAAAATGGCCTGGTCATTAAGGGGGTAAATCCTTCCGGGGCTGAAGTGGTTAATAGGTATTTGTAAAGTTCCAGATGGTTCTTTTATCCAAAAATATCCTGACTTCCAGAGTATGGGAAAGTCAACATCCCTCTTTCAGGACGCACATACATGACTGCACTCAGTGCCTGATCTTACTATCTCGAGGTCTTAGAACTGACAGTTTGGGGTGGAGAAGTGGGCCTACATTTATGCACATATCTAATTTCAGGTCTGCATCTGCATAGGAAATTCTGGGGACATCGGTAGGTATACTTGTAATTAGGGTTGCTCCGATACCAAGAATTTGCCCCGAGTATCAGTACATTCGGGCAAATGCTCCGACGCTTAATCTGATACCTGGGTAGTTAGGAGTGATCGGTGTGGCGCTGGGGGGGGGGGTTTACAATCACTGATTTCCCTGTATGCATTTCAATAAAGAAGCTGACAGTCCCCCCCCCCCCCCAGCAGCTTCAGCTGCTTTATTGAAATGTATACAGGAAGATCAGTGATTGTAACTCCCCCTCAGCGCCTCACCATTCACCCCTGACTGTTCCCCCTACTCTCCTCTGACCCACCTCAATGTTCCGGTCCCCCTCCATGCTCCTCTGATCCCCTTCCATGCTCCTGTCCCCCTCTGTGCTCCTCTGGTCCCTCTCCATGCTCCGGTCCCCCTCCGGAAGGGACTGGGGAATCTCTGTCCTCAGTCCCTTTCCCTGTCTCAAAAGAGAGATGTCAGGGGCTAAGACCCCTGATATCTCACCAAAGCCACCCCCCAACAGGGCTAATAAAAATAAAGAAAAGGTTGAATTGTAAAAAAGATCAAATAAAAAAACACACCAACACCTTCTTCCCCACCCCCAAAAAAAAAGCATTGTAAAAAAAATTGAAAATAATAATAATAATTAAGAAAATGCAAAAAATAGAATTGTAAAAATAAAATAAAAATGAAAACTATTGACACAGTCCACGCGTCATCAGTGCTGCATATTAGTGCCACTGTCGCATAACATTAAAAAAAGTATCACGATCAGTATCAGCGAGTACTTGTAAAAAGGTATCGGTACTTGTACTCTGTCTTAAAAAAGTGGTATCAGTGCAACCCTACTTGTATTGTTCTGTACTCACCCTGAAGATAAAATAAAATCTTAGTTTTGAATCTAGTATTCATCTAAATTCTCAATTACCGTTTGTAAAGCAATGGACAGCCTCCTAAAAACTGTAGATGAATAATGAAAACCCAGTATATTTGCCGGTCTCCAGAGTTGACAACACGCAAACCAACCAAAATAGATTTCTGTCCATTGCGTGACGTAAAAATATAGTTCTGCACATGATTATATGATTAAGCTCGGGTTTTGCAGAGCTAGGACATGTTACAAACAGATGTGAGCATGAAGACCAAGCCAACACAAACAGTTCAAGAAACGCTGTGAGACTCTGCTCAGATTACAGAATAGTGCAGGACTCTGTCATTTCTAATCCTCATTAGCCGCTAGATAAAATCAAGCTGTTTTACAGAGAGTGTTTTATATATATATATATATATATATATATATATATATATATATATATATATATATATATAAATGTACAGAAAGGGTAGTTGATGCATTCTTATAAAAGTTATCTTTCCGTATATTAAAGTATTTGATTTATCACCAATATGTTTTATATGTTATTAACTATGTAGCTTATAATGCAGACAGGGCAGCAGGTGGTACACCCAACTATATGGTACCCCCAAAGGCAGGGTACTGCTGTAGTGTATGCAGTACAAGTATATTACACCAGATTGTGCTAGAATACTGTGCATAACTATCCATGTGATACCGCAGAGTAGAATAGGTTTGAAATATTCATGGTTGTAAATATGCCTATTTAAAGCCCTAGGACAAAAAAACAGGAACTGATGGCAGGTGTGTGAATGGGGAGCCATAACTTTTTACATTCAGGAAGTCCTGAATTTTTAGCAGTTCAGCTTCAGGTAACATGCCAAGATGTGACAAATCAGGGTCAGGTAAGCTGGTTTAGTATTGTCATGTTCCAGTAAAAATAATGATGTAAACCCTAAGTTGGTTTGTCAAAGCACTGTCATGCAAATAATAGTATTTTTTTTTAAAGTGGAACTAAACTCTCTCAATCAGCATTAACCATTTTTAATCCTTCTGCTACCAGCCGTTGTAAATAGATAGGAAGGTATATTATATTTACTTTTTCAGTTGCTTCCTGGTTTCTGGTCTAGGCCAAAATGATGTCATACATCCCAGAAGTATGACTTCATGGGCATTTTTTTTTCTGATTTCTGAACAAAAGAAGCATTAATTCACTTCCCTGGCGGTCTGTTTATGTCAGATTTTTGCATGTCAAAGCAGTACATTGTTTTGCATGGAAATTTGTCTAGTAGACATCCCGGGTAAAATTTGAAACCCGAAAACATAAATAATAATATAATAATTCTAAATAACTATAAAAAAATAATACATTTTATTCGATAATGTAATCAAATCAAAAACACTGAAATGTATCCAAACAAGGGTTCAATATTACTAGTCACTGTAATACTAGACACTGCATACTGGTTTAGTAAACAACCCAGGTATGAAAAATTTTGAAACATGGCACTGCACAAAGTCCGACGTCACAATCAGGACAATGGAAAGCATCCCTCTATGTCAAAAGATCAGCTAGAAAACAGCGATAGTGAATTAGAATCACTTGCAGAATTGAGAGACAGTGATTCGTTGAGGAAATTCGTCATCAGACACTGAAAGTGATGACCACGACAATTTTGCAACTGCGCTCAGTGCTGGGTGATCCGTACCACAGTCAATAGAGCATCAAGTTTGCACATCACTGAGCTTAGTCGCAGAATTGGTGTCTGATTACGAATTTCCCCCACGAATCACTATCGCTCAATTCTTCAATTGATTCAAATTCACCATCGCTGTTTTCTAGCTGGTCTAAAACCGCTTTTGACATAGAGGGATGATTTTTGGCTGCCATAGACATTCTCAAATTTCCAAGCAGAAAGAATGGTGTGTGTGTGTGTATGTATGTATGTATGTATGTATGTATGTATGTATGTGTATATATATATATATATATATATATATATATATAATATAAAAGTGCATACAGGGCACTGGACAAAGCCCTGGGGACAAAACTGAGGTGAAATGATTTGATACAGTAATGTAATTTTACAGATTACAATGTATTGTGTGTGTTATTTTTTTTTGTTATCTTTTGAATTTGCCCCCGGGCTCCGCCTCTATGCGTTGTGACTCTCAAGGGAACGGAGCCTGGAACAGTGATAGATTGGGTGGAGGATCCAGCAGAGGACACAGCTAGAGGACATCACAGGGATCCTAGGAACAAGGTAAGTAATGCCCTGTACACACGGTCTGACTTTTCGACAGAAAATGTGTGATCGGATATTGTAGTCGGAAAATCCAGTCGTGTGTGGGCTCCATCGGACTTTTTACGTCGGAATTTCCCACACACAAAGTTTGAGAGCAGAATCTAAAATTTTCCGACAACAAAATCCGATCGTTTAAATTCCGATCGTGTGTGGACAATTCCGACGAACAAAGTGGCTTACATTCTCAGAATAAATTACGAGACAAAAGCTATTGGCTACTGCCCTCTTTATAGTCCCGTCGTATGCGTTCTACATCACCGCATGGGCCATAACTGTACCTGGATACTGCGATGCAATCCCGAGTGTGGCTCGAGGTTACTGCTATTGGTACTGAAAATGAACCCCGAGCCACACTCGGGAATACTTCTAGGGAGGTTAAACAACATTTTCAGTTTACGGGTGCTCAGATACAGTTAAAATTCACTTTAAAATAGTTGTCACCTTTTTCTCATCTTGTGTTACATCTTAGGGCTGTTGATCTCATGTAGCCTCTTTACAGTCACTTCCTTTCTACATGCACGCACAGCAGGGATAGCTGCATAGCATTAAGAAATACTATGCAGCTATCCCTGTTGTGGGTTTCCTGATGGTGATCTTGCCTTCATAGTGTGTTAAAAAGTCCACTGGTCTTCATTGGCAACTCATGTGACAGGGTGACAATGCAGGAGACGGAGACAGAGTGTTTTTTTATAACAGCAAGTAATAATAATAACAATAATAGCAAGTACCTGAACCAGGACCCTCATGGCAGGATCATCAGATATTATTTAAATGAAAGCTGCAGATTTAAAGAGATTAAAAATTACTTTTGAAATTGCATCAAAGCTGAATGCCAGACAATCACCTAAATAAATAACCGACATACCGCGTCCATCCAATTGATATTTACACAGACCTGCCAAACAGCACAGGCAGCCTTTTCTTTATTGCAGTATTACAATTAGGTCTTGTCCCTTCTCCAGTCTATGATTAGAAAGCAAAGAAGCAGCAGACTGATGAACTCATTTCTGTCACTCTGCTCTCTCCTTTAATCAACAACAGTTTCCTTGTTAACAGATACCCACTGCAATATAACTGATTGGCTTATTGTGCTGCTTCCCTTTCTCATTTTTTTTCTGCCTGGAGTTAAGCTTTAACACGTTGAAGGATTTTATTGGATTTACATTTGGACAAAAAAAATCTATAAATGGTAGCCAATTTATTGCACATCCAAGCTATCACATATAAAATGTTTGAACCTACAGTTGCTGTTATACAGAGGTGTGAAAAAGTGTTTGCCCCCTTCCTCATTTCCTGTTCCTTTGCATGTTTGTCACACTTAAGTGTTTCGGAACATCAAACCAATTTAAACAATAGTCAAGGACAACACAAGTAAACACAAAATGCAATTTGTAAATGAAGGTGTTTATTATTAAAGGTGAAAAAAAATCCAAACCATCATGGCCCTGTGTGAAAAAGTGATTGCCCCCCTTGTTAAAACATACTATAACTGTGGTTGTCCACACCTGAGTTCAATTTCTCTAGCCACACCCAGGCCTGATTATTGCCACACCTGTTCACAATCAAGGCATCACTTAAATAGGAGCTGCTTGACACAGTAAGGTCCACCAGAAGATCCTTAAAAGCTACACATCATGCCGAGACCCAAAGAAATTCAGGAACAATTGAGAAAGAAAGTAATTGAGATCTATCAGTCTGGAAAGGGTTATAAAGCCATTTCCAAAGCTTTGGGAATCCAGCGAACCACAGTGAGAGCCATTATCCACAAATGGCGAAGACATGGAACAGTGGTGAACCTTCCCAGGAGTGGCCGGCCGCCCAAAATTACCCCAAGAGCGCAGCGACGACTCATCCAAGAGGTCACAAAAGACCCCACAACAACGTCCAAGGAACTGCAGGCCTCACTTGCCTCAGTTAAGGTCAGCGTTCATGCCTCCACCATCAGGAAAAGACTGGGCAAAAATGGCCTGCATGGCAGAGTTCCAAGGAGAAAACCACTGCTGAGCAAAAAGAACATCAAAGCTCGTCTCAATTTCTCCAACACATCTTGATGATCCCCAAGACTTTTGGGACAACATTCTGTGGACCGATGAGACAAAAGTGGAACTCTTTGGAAGGTGTGTGTCCAAGTATATCTGGCGTAGAAGGAACACTGCATTTCATAAAAAGAACATTATACCAACAGTAAAATATGGTGGTGGTAGTGTGATGGTCTGGGGCTGTTTTGCTGCTTCAGGACCTGGAAGACTTGCCGTGATAAAAGGAACTATGAATTCTGCTGTCTACCAAGAGATCCTGAAGGAGAATGTCCGACCATCTGTTCGTGTACTCAAGCTGAAACGAACTTGGGTTCTGCAGCAGGACAATGATCCTAAACACACCAGCAAGTCCACCACCGAATGGCTGAAGAAAAACAAAATGAAGACTTTGGAGTGGCCTAGCCAAAGTCCTGACCTGAATCCTATTGAGATGTTGTGGTATGACCTTAAAAAGGCCGTTCATGCTCGAAAACCCTCTAATGTAACTGAATTAGGACAATTCTGCAAAGATGAGTGGGCCAAAATTCCTCCAGGACGCTGTAAAAGCCTCATTGCACGTTATCGCAAACGCTTGGTTGCAGTTGTTGCTGCTAAGGGTGGCCCAACCAGTTATTAGGTTTAGGGGGCAATCACTTTTTCACACAGGGCCATGATGGTTTGGATTTCTTTTCACCTTTAATAATAAACACCTTCATTTACAAATTGCATTTTGTGTTTACTTGTGTTGTCCTTGACTATTGTTTAAATTGGTTTGATGTTCTGAAACACGTGTGACAAACATGCAAAGGAACAGGAAATGAGGAAGGGGGCAAACACTTTTTCACACCACTGTACATAGCAAGCTTGCTACATCCTAAATAGCATAAAGATGACTTGCCATCGACCCCCAAGCTGATTTTTCCAAAGATGCGTAGCTCAACTGATGATGGATGTGAAAAGTATTCAGATGTGTTCTGAGGTTCTTGTACCCCACTGATGATGCTCCATCACAGCTGAGCTCATAAAAGTTAAAGTCCTAGAGATGATACCTAAAGTGCTACTAAACCCAGGACCTTGCATTCACTATATCTGATCTCCCACAGTACACAGAACATGGAAATGTAATTTTCTCTTATATTCACCGACCGACACATCTCCTCTCTGTAACTAAATAGTTTTGTTAGCCTGCCATTAGGAGAACTAGGCAAAAATTGTAACACAATACACAGAACTTTAGTCCCGCCCTGGGGGGCGGACCCTGTGCTAACAACCTGCTCCCAGGCCAAACTCAGTTTTATTTTGCCTAGCGAAGGACTTAGGAACCCTCCGGGCCCTTTGGTCCATTTTTGTGATGCAGGTTTGATGTTTTTTGCACAAGATGAAAGATCCTGATATCTTCTATCAACTGCCGGCTGGGTGACAGGCTGGTTAAGTTATCCTTGTAGTCTCCCCAGTCCAGCCATCGAGCGTGTGCAGGCCGCATCTAAGGCTCGGCAGGCCACGACATGCCTCAGCTCCAGAGGTGGTCGGTGAGCTTCAATGCTCCGGGGTATACATATGACTGGGCTACTGATGTCTGGATCACAGTATACCGAGCCAGCAGCTACCCTGTAACTGCGCAAGAGTAGGTCTGAGATGTAATGTCTCCCAGCCCTTCATGCCCCTACCCACCGTCCTCTGGGGAGAGCTCTGATGCAGACTCGGGCCCTGCTACGGCTGGTGACCCCTGCTCTGACCTATCAGACAAGGCTGACCAGGACCATTCGGACAGTGAGGATGATTCCCCATCTGGGTATGGGCGCGACAAAACGCTTGTTGGAGCACTTATCACAGCTGTGCGTGATACCCTGAAGATACAGGAGCCAGTGCATCCCTCTGCTGAGGTAGCGTTCCCTTTTGGGTCCCACAAGCCAGCACGTTCACCTAAGGTGTTCCCGTATTTGGCTTATTTTGACAAGTTCATCTACAGAGAATGGGGTCGGCCGCAAAGGACCTTTTCAGTTCCCAAAAACATGGTGGTGCGTTACACCTTTGAGGAAAGCCTGCTCAAAAAATGGTTGGCTCCTCCGGTCGTGAACCCCCAGTATCCATTTTAAATAAAGCAACCACAATCCCGGTAGAGGGGACTCCTGCATTCAAGGATCCCACGGACAGGAAGGCTGAGGCAGTGGCTCGTTCCTTGTTTACGATTGTGGGGTCAGCTGTGCGACCAGTACTGGCATCCGCACTGGTGTCGCAGACACTGACTGAGTGGCCAAACTTTTGCACCGCAAATTGGGAGAGCAAAATGCTTCCCTTGTCTGCGTGGAACTAGCAGACCAACTAGTGCAAGGCCTTAAGTACGTTTGTGACGTGGCTCTGGATACTCTCCCTCTGTTATGCAGGGCTTCAGTGCCAGCTGTGGTGCTGAGGCGCCTTATTTGGCTTAAATGCTGGTCTGCTGACCAGGCATCCAAAAAAGCCCTGACGGATCTTCCCTTCCTTGGTGACTGGCTCTTTGGAGCTTCATTGGATGACATTATTAAAAATGCCACAGGTGGTAAGAGTACACTACTCCCACAGGCCAGGAAGGCTAAGGAGACACACCGCAGGCAAGGGCCCTCTTTTTCCGCTCACAAGCGGGTTTTTCTCCCCCCCTGGTGCTTCAGCAAAACGTTCCCAGCCCGTCAGGATGTCCACAGACAGTCAGAAGCGTCCCTGGAACCGCAAGCCTAACAAGCCTGCGAACAAAAGTGCTACTGCATGAAGGTTTGCCCCACCCACATTTCGGGTGGGGGGTCACCTTCGGAAGTTTGCAGCCCGGTGGACCTCCCGGTTATCTGACCAATGGATCTGCGACCTGATTTCCACAGGCTACGAGATAGTTTATCTCTTGGCCGCCAAACAGATTCTTCCCCTCCAGCATACCCACATGCCTGGTTCGCCGGGAGGCCCTGCTAGGGGCAGTAAGGGACTTGCTGAATCAGGGGGTGATTGTACCAGTTCCGGAATCGGAACGCCTCCAGGGGTTCTACTCAAATCTGTTTGTGGTTCCCAAGAAGGAAGGGGTACGTCCAATCTTGGACTTAAAAGCCCTCAATCACTTTGTAAAAGTGCAGAGGTTCAGAATGGAATCAGTTCGCTCAGTAGTCGCTGCACTCCATCAAGGGGACTCCCTGGCGTCTTTGGACATCCGGAATGCGTACTTGCACATACCCATATGCCTTTCGGCATCAAAAATTTCTGTTTTTGGCAGTCGGGGAAGCCCATTACCAGTTTGTGGCTCTTCCTTTTGGCCTGGCATCAGCCCCCCGAGTCTTTACCAAAGTACTGGCTCCAGTATTGGCGTTGCTGCGACAACGCCTGATCGCGATCGTGGGTTACCTAGAATATCTCCTCCTGAGAGCATCTTCCACCTCAGAATTAGAACAGGATGTGGCGATCAGCATGCAGACTCTGCGAGAATATGGGTGGCAGTTGAACCTAAAGTAGTCGGTGGTTGTACCGACCCAGCGTCTGGAGTACCTGGGTTTACTATTGGACTCCAGGGAAGTGAGGGTCTTTCTCCCCTCAGACAAATTGCAGACTCTCAGATCTGCAGTCAAACTACTGATGAACCGCAAGTGGTCGTCACTCCGCTTTTGCATGCGAGTACTGGGGCTCATGGTAGCCTCCTTCGAGGCAGTACCTTATGCCCAGTTCCACACCAGAGTCCTGCAGAAGGAGATTTTGACGAAATGGGACAAATCTCCGTTGTCCCTGGATCGACAGATCCAGGTGAGCCAACCAGTCAGGCACTCTCTGATCTGGTGGTTGAGGTCCCCGATGATTCAGTCCGGGAATTCGTTCCTTCCTCTGAAATGGACGGTGATCACTACAGACGCCAGTCTCTCAGGCTGGGGTGGAGTGATGGTGATTCAGTCGGCTCAGGGCCTCTGGTCGACGGACGAATCCAGGTTGCTGATCAATCTGCTCGAATTGAGAGCGATCAGGCTGTGCCTCCACACGTGGTTGACGTGTCTCCAAGGATGTCCGACCAGGATACGGTCCGACAACGCATATATAAATCGCCAAGGGGGAACAAGAAGCTCAGCCGCTGCTCGGGAGGTCGCTCACATACTTCGGTGGGCAGATCGACACGTTCCGGCCCTGTCAGCTATTTATATCCCGGGGTGGAAAATTGGCAGGCGGAGTCGTCAGATGCTGGACCCAGGAGAATGGGCGTTGCATCCGGAGATATTCAGGCTGTTGTGCCTGAAATGGGGCACACCAGATGTGTATCTATTGGCCTCCCGTCTCAATCGGAAGGTGCAGAGATTCGTGTCCAGGACAAGAGATCCGTGGGCAGACGCGTCAGACGCGCTGGTGGCTCCGTGGGCTCAGTACCAGCTGATCTACGCCTTTCCTCCACTAAAACTGTTGCCACGTCTGCTTCGCAGAGTGGAAGCCGAGGGGATTCCAGTAATCCTGGTTGCCCCAGATTGGCCTCAGTGGCCCTGGTACGCAGACCTGGTGCGTCTGGTGGCAGACGCTCCCTGGCGACTACCACTGCGAGAGGACCTCCTGTCTCAAGGTCCAATCTTTCACCCTGCTTTACCATCGCTGGCTTTAACGGCATGGCTATTGAGAGCCAGGTGCTGAGGAACCGGGGTCTGTCGGACTCGGTGATCCCATCTATGCTGCGGGCGCGGAAATCTTCTTCACGGAAGGTATATAACCATCATACCTGGAAGGCCTACATCTCCATGTGTGAGGAGAAAGGACGGCATTCGCTCTCCTTTGCTATATCCAGGGTCCTGCTGTTTCTTCAGCACGGAGTAGACCAGAAGTTGGCGTTAAGCACCATTAAGGGGCAAATTTCAGCCTTGGCTGTTTTTTTTTTTTTCAGCGACCCCTGACGTCTCACTCATTAGTGAGTACCTTCGTTCAGGGGGTGCGACATGTAGTCCCTCCGGTGCGTCCGCCTTTACCCCCATGGGATTTGAACCTGGTGTTGTCGGTGCTTCAAAAGCCGCCGTTTTAAAAACACCAAGGAGGTTCCCCTGTTGACCCTTTCACAGAAGGTGGTCTTTCTAGTGGCCATCACATCGGCTAGGAGGGTTTCGGAATTGGCGGCCTTGTCATGCAAGTCGCCTTATCTGGTCATCCACAGGGATAAGGTGGTGTTGCGTCCGCAACCGTCCTTTCTACCGAAGGTGGTTTCGGCGTTTCATATCAATGAGGACATTGTATTACCATCGTTGTGTCCTAAGCCAAAGCACCCCAAGGAGGTGGCCCTTCATGTTCTCGATGTGGTTAGGGCTCTGAAGGTGTACTTGTCTGCCGCGGCTCCCTTTTGGAAGTCAGACTCACTGTTTGTTTCGGTGGCTGGTCCAAAGAAGGGTATGGCGGTCTCGTCGGCCACCATTTCCAGGTGGATCAGACAGATTATAGTCCAAGCCTACGCCTTGAAGGGGCAGTTGCCCTCCTTTCCAGTCACGGCCCACTCTACAAGAGCTATCGGAACGTCTTGGGCCTTCCGACACCAAGCGTTTGTCGCTCAGGTGTGTAAGGCGGCGACCTGGTCGTCTGTCCATGCGTTTACCAAGTTCTACAGGGTAGACGTCAGTGCTTCGGCTGATGACTGTATTGGCCGCAAAAGTTTTGCAGATGGCCGTGTAGTTGCCATTGAGATTTTTTTCCTGTTTTTTCGATAAAAACGCAGTACTTTTTGTTAATGCACTGTTGCATTACTTCTGCAAAAGGTTGCGGTGTTGGGGATCTCTCCTGTTGAGAATGCCCAGTTATGGCGGTGTGTTTTTCCGTACACTGCTGTTTTTTTGTGGGTTTAGTTTCACTAGTTCCCACTTGCCATGGTGGATGAAGTTTTAATGCTGTTTTTTCCCACCCCTCCTTTTTCACTGCTTGGGGACGTCCCATTTATTTACAGAGAGGAGCTGTGTTGGTCAGTGAATAGAAGAGAAAATAGGATTTTTGTACTCACCGTAAAATCCTTTTCTCTGTAATTCACCGACCGACACAGCACCCACCCCTCCTTTTCTCTACGTTATACTGCTTGTTGATGTACTGAGTTCTGCCTGGGACTGGGGAGGGTTGTTAGCACAGGGTCCGCCCCACGGGGCAGGACTAAAGTTCTGTGTATTGTTACAATTTTTGCCTAGTTCTCCTAATGGCAGGCTAACAAACCCATTTAGTTACAGAGAGGAGCTGTGTCGGTCGGTGAATTACAGAGAAAAGGATTTTACGGTGAGTACGAAAATCCTATTATTTTAGTAAATATGAACTGCTAAATACATTTTTTCATTAGCAGTTAGATCAGTCTTGTGACTTCTATGAGTGTTTGGTTAAAGCTTGTAGGAGGAGTTTCCATTCTCCCACAATTGTCCTATGAGAATGCCAGGACCCCTGACTCTGTCTGGACAGTGCTGATTGGCCCTGTGCTGATCACATGGACTCTCCCAAGAAAGAAAAAAAACTCTCTAGGAATACACAAGAAACCAAACTGAGCATGTGCAGCCTGTCCCATGGCTCTGTAAATATCAGGAGATATATTGGAGTCAGTGGAAGAAGATGATCAGAGAAGATAGGATTGAACAGCCTTTTAACACAATGCACGGGATTAACTCCTTAGGTTCCACAGACTGATTTTACTGTTGAGGGTTTTGTAACATTTTAAGTTAATGACCCAGCTTCTCCAAATATATAGATGTAATTTAGATGTATTGATGTGTATGATCTTGACAGCTTTTCACTACACAGCAGAGCTTCTTTGGATTTGCTTGTCGTAAAAATTTCATCAAATTGTTTTAACTTAATTTCTTGGGCTTGTTGTGCTATGCAGGTTATCAAAATGGGTAAATATTGAAAGCAGTTGTACTTTCCAGAATCCAAATAGGTACTCTTTAATCAGTTTCAGTGTGGTTAGTTATTCTTTTTTTTTAAAATACATAATAAAGTTAGTGGGGAAGTAGAGAGTCAAACACATTAAAAGTTAAGTTCCTCTAAATATGAATTTTCCTGGAACGGACACTAGTGCAATTTACTTGACTTTTATTTTTCCCCAACTCTGTTTATAGATTTATTTTATTGTTTATTTGAAATGCCAAAACCTGCCGCACTCACGTGACAGTGCTGCTTATCCTCAAATTTTCCACTCCACAACATAACACACAGCTGGTTATGCCTCACCTCCTTATGCACGTCCTGTTCATTTTGGGTTTTGCGGTGTATTTTAACTAATAAAATATTCTTTCAAAACATCTGTGTGGAGGAAAAGCATAGAAATTATTCGCTCAGTATTCTCCTGTTGTAAATTTTGTAAAAAATAAGTGGTAGGTTCTTTTGTCTTATAATTTTGTGGCCTTATTTTTTTTAATCGGGCTTTCACCATTTGCCAATCATTTGTATTTAATTAGGAACACGGAACACGGAACACGGAAAACATGGATAAACACATTTATTTATAGTTTACTATGTATATGGCTACCTTTTTATGATGATTTTTGCTTGGGCAGAATTTTTGGTAGTGCTCCTGCAATGGCCCTGGAAAGTAGCATAAGCCCAATTACCAATTTGAATTAACTGAATGACAACAAAGGAGGATAATCTAAATATTTTGGGGATTTCGATTATCTTCTTTACCTTCTGCCTCTCTATACTGTTAAAAAGTGTAAACAAAGTTTTTTTTTATCCTTCATTGAGGAACTGCTCACCATAACCCTGCTCTTATCCATCATGCCTCGGTTGTTTTGCTAGTGTAATAGGAAGTTGGACTTTTTCTCCCTATCTATCTTTTAAAATTTATTTTACGATTCCATCCATGTTCTTAAGAATTTGTGGGTATTTTAATCTCCTCAGTCAAGACTTCTGTATGCTGCTTAAAGTGGAAGTTCATGATACAACTAAGATCCCTGCATCTATAGCCACCAACTTTCTAACACTAACCTCTTTAGCCCTGAAAATAAAAACTATTCATACCTTTTCTGCCAGCAATCTGACCCGATATACAGTGCCAGAAGCTGTGCTGAGTACACGTCTGACAACGGCTGTGAAATGAATGGGAAGTGACGTCACCCATAGACTTACTATGGGGCTTCCGTTGACAGACGTGATCTCTGCACCCACCCACACAGCGAAGCTGTGTCTGACAGCTCAGTGTGGGATCAGAGCTTCCGCCACTGGTGATCTGGTCATATCGCCTGCAGAAAAAGTATGTATAGCGAGTTTTTCTTTAGGGCTAGAGAGGTTATTGTTAGAATGTTGGTGGCTATAGATGCAGGCATTTTAGTTTTAGCATGGACTGCAACTTGAAGCTAGTCTCATACAGCAACTATCTGGGCTGGTTGACTTGTCCTCAGCGCAGCCTTGGAGGCCATACCAAGGCCCCACAAGACTGAAGACAGCAGGGTTTGCCTGTAATGTGATTTTAAGGCACTGAGCTCTGCTTATGGCACTTTCTGGTGTGTTCTGGTTTGTTTTCTAGAGAGTGTTACAGGTCCAGTGTGACTCAGCCTTTGGTGTGTTCCAATTCCTGAAGATTCTTCTGATATTAATGTTGGAGAGGGGCGAAGATATATTGGTGCAATGAGTGTTTTTAGCAGCAGGATGCTGTACAGGTCCTGGGCCATAGTCCATTCCAATGTGCCAGACCCTGGAACCCCTTCAGGGTATGCCCACCATGATGGGTAAAAATTGGTTCCCTCTAGAAAACTCCAGCATAGCTATAGTAAGACAGGATTTCCATGCATTATGTCCTAATTTACATGTGGAGTAGTCCATTTTCCCCCCTGTAAAAATCTCTACAATGTTGCTAGTAGGTAATGTTTTTGTTACCTTTTTTTTTCACAACCAAAATTGGTCTTTATTAACTACTTCCTTACCAGGCCATAGACAAATGACGCCGGCAGGAACATTCTCCCATCCCGGGTGGATGTCATATGACGTCCTCCAGTTCTCACAGCTCCTGCGCCCGCCGAGGTCTGGCAGCATGGCGATCGGGGGTGAGGTGTGTCCCTCGGACACAGCTTATCCCTAATGAGGGTAAGGAGCCTCTCTACCACGTGACTGGCTGTGTCCAATTACAGCCGGTCTTATATATTCTTCTCTTGACCGCTGCTCATGCACCCCCTCCCTCCGGGGGCACACTGCGAGGCGACCGGGGATGAGGCGTGTCCCTCGGAATTGGCTCATTACCATGTGACTGACTGTGTCCAATCACAGCTAGCCACATGTATTGTGCTCCTGATCGCCGCTAATGTGTGCCCCCGGGGTCGCATAGAGCGGCGATGGGGGGTGAGGCGTGTCCCTCAGACACAGCCCTTCCTCGATCGGGGTAAAGAGCCAATGAAATTGACTCTTTACCTCGTGACCGGCTGTGTCCAACACAGCCGCTCATGAACGTCAATGAACAACTGCAGTGCCGTTTCCGGGTTCTTCTCTTCAGTGTGTGAAGAGGAGACCTGGATGGAATAATGTACAGTACAGTGCCCAATCTCCCCCCAAATAAGGAAGACCTGTCACCAGCCCATGAGAGTACCTGTCACCAGCCCATGAGAGTACCTGTCACCAGCCCATCAGAGTACCTGTCACCAGCCCATCAGAGTACCTGTCACCAGCCCATCAGAGTACCTGTCACCAGCCCATCAGAGTACCTGTCACCAGCCCATCAGAGTACCTGTCACCAGCCCATCAGAGTACCTGTCACCAGCCCATCAGAGTACCCGAGTACCTGTCACCAGCACATCATAGTACCCGAGTACCTGTCACCAGCACATCATAGTACCCAAGTACCTGTCACCAGCCCATGCCTGATAGAATATACGTTGGGGTGTTTCCATTGTCCTGGTGCTCCAGGACCTTCAAAAGTGTGATAGGTAATCAGGAAATTATTGTGTAATTTATGCTGAAAAAGAAGACTATGGAGAGTCTGTACTACTACTACTACTACTGGAGTGATGAGACCAAGATGAACATTTTTTGGAACTGATAGCTTCAAAACTGTATGGCTCAAAGGGGAGGAGCAAAATAAAAAATGCAAGATGCCTACAGTGAAACATGCTGATGGCAGTGTTCTCCTGTGGAGCTTCATGGTGTCAGGGGGCTGCATTTCGTTGATGGTATCATGAATTCACGGATGTACTGCTCTATACTTAAAGAGAAGATGCTACCATCACTCTGTGCCCTTGGTGGTCGTGCATTTTTCAAACCTGACAATGATCAAAAACACACATCTAAGGCCACTGTTGCATTTCTAAAGAACGGGGTGAAAATGATTCAGTGACTCCTGATCTGAACCCAATCAAACGTCTATGGGGAATTCTGAAGAGACAAGTTGAGCATCACTCTTCATCCAGCACTTGGGCTCTAAAAAAAGTCGTTTGTGAAGAATGGAAAAAGATAGCTGTTGTAATATGGTGCCAACTTGTTCATTCCATGCCTAGAAGATTTGTTGCTGTCCTTACAAATCATGGAGGTCATACAAAATACTAGATACAGTAGTTTTTGTTGTGGGATGTATTTATTTTTGCTTCCACTAATTTGAGTAAAACTGAAGATTTTGTAATCTAAGTTATAATATTCACCTTATTTTCATGTAATGAGCTAAACAAATGTTCTATAAAACTTTTAGTTCTGTCATAATTTTGGAAATTGTTCTTGTATTCATTGAGATATTGATTAAAATCTTTCTTTTCAAAAGGTGTGTACTAATTTATGCTGAGCACTGTATGTTTACATTGGGATCATGTAATCACAGCAGCAGCCAGTTACCGGAATCCACAACTATATTGAGGTATAGTTGTTGGACCATTAACTGATTAGCAGATATAGCATATCTTGATTTCTGCAGAACAATTGATACAGTTTTAGATAGAAAAATAAACCTCTGATAGAGTACAATGTTGGGAATACAATATTGACCAAAAGTACTATGGGGAAAAAAAGATTTAATGGTGCTTATTTCATCAGATAGGAAAATGAGCAGAGATTTTGACCTAGCAGTGGGTAAAGCAAATAGGACTAGAATGGATCGCTAGAGGCATAATCAGCAGGAGAAAGGAGGTCCTGATTTCCTTATATAGTTTTTTTGTTAAACCTAATTTAGAATACTGTGTCCAGTTCTGGACATCTCACTTACAAAAAGATATTGATAAGAATCAGTCCAAAGACAGGTAAAAAAAAAATTGTGAAAGATCTAAGGAATAAAACATATCAGGAGAGACTGCAAGCAATTATGTACAGTCTTGAAGCAAGGGAAAGGAGGCATGTGATTGAATCCTTTAAGTACATTAGGGGGGAATAAAGTTCAGGAGGGCAGTATTTTAAATATAAAGCTAAGATTAAGAACTTGCGGACATGACCTCAAACTAGCAGGGGAAAAGTTCAATACTAACCTTAGAGAGTATTTTACAAAAAGAGTAGTTTATGCTTGGAACATACTTGAACAGAGGTAGTGAGTTAGCCAACCGTACATGACAAGAGGGACATGCTTGGGATAATCATAGGTTTATACTCAAAAAAAACGCTTTTTAAAAGATAAAAAAAAAACAAAAAAAAAAACAGAATCCCCTTTCAGGGATCATCGGATAGATACCTAAAATATAATTTTAATAGCTCCCATAAGAGATCCAAGATGTTTTTCTTTTAAAAGAAATGGTAAGTATTGATAGAATGAGTTGTATAGGGCTTCTTTTATCATCTTTTTTTTTTTATTTACTAATCACAGTCAGATGTTTGAAAAGAATGCATTCGATGGCTAAGATTTTAAGGCTGCATTCAAACCTGAGTGTTTTCCACTCATAAAAAGCTTATAAAATGCCAGAAAAAACATCTGAAAAACGGCCAACAAGCAATATCCTATTCATTTCAATGGCACCTGTTCACATCTGAGCGTTTTGTCACCTGAAGCAAAACGCTTGAAAAACGCCCTAAGCTCAGAAAAGAATATGAGCTTCTTTGGGGCAGATCACAAGCATTTTTCTGCCTTTTTACATTGGTGACCTCAACATAATTGCAGCAAAAACGCAGCAAAATTGCGATAAAATGACTTTGAAACGCTCAGGTGTGAATGCAGCCTTACTCAGCAGTTGTTGTTCAGTGTGGCTGAGCTACTCTGGTAAAATGCAGATAAACACAAGATTTGTTATGCAGTAAAGTTAATATGGTACAACAAGCATGTAAAATGTGAATTGCATAAATGAAATGACTGTATGGGAAAGATTACAATAATAATCTTCAATATGTACTCATGTTCTTTCTATTTTTGGGATTGTGTTGAGGTTGAGTATGATATAAGTACCTTTAAATACATTTACAACTTTTGCATCACCTAAAGTGTTATTCCCTGTGAAACTCTTCACTAAAAATTGGCTGACCCTTCCTTTTTTATTTTTTTTTTATTTTTTTACAGGGCTTTATGATGGAAAACCGAATACCAGGTTTGAAATGTGACTCTGATGTCTTTGTCACATTTGAAGGTGACAACGTTGTTATGCTACAGGTGAATGATTTGCCTTTATTACTGGTGCTTTGTGATTTTTGAATGTTCACTTATGTCATATAAAGTGTCTTGAGCCAGCAAGGAGTAAGTAACTCTGGATCATGTTTTTACTTATCTACATAAACTCTTAACATCACAGCACAGGTTTGTCGGGGTGGAGTTAATGGAGAAGTACATCCAAAGCTCGTTTGGCTGTACTCCTGCGGATCACAGGAGTGCAGTTCGTTCTGCACTCCTGTGACCTGTTTTCAGGAGATATCGGCTGAATCCCGCTGTCAGCTGATCTCACAGAGCCGGTCCAGAATGGGGAAATATCGTAACCATATGGTCAGGATCCACCCACATGCCTGAACCAGCTCCCGTCTCAGCCTCTCAGGGAGGCTGAGCATAAGCCAGCCACTCCACAACCCAGCACTCCAGTGAGCGAAGGGGGCAGAGCAGACAGCAGTGACTGACAGTCACTAGCGCTCTGCTCACGCAGCTCTGAATACCCCACGATCAGCTGTGTGTGATCATTTGGTTCTCAGCCTTAGAGAGCCGGCAGGAGACATGCAGATTTGGACCAATGCTGCATCCACCTAGGTAAGTATGATTCTTGGAAAAAAGATGCTAAAATTCTCTTGTAATTTGGAATATAAAGGAGGGAGCTTTTAGTACTACAGCATTGAAAGGAGAAATGTTTAATTTTCAGTTAGATGTTCTTGCTGAACACAAATCTATGCAACTGCATCCAAATTGCGCAATCTACATGTAATGTTTCCAACTAGTCTTTTTTGAGACAGTTGTGTGTATTTCAATCTCTGAATGTGCGGGAAATTCAAATAACCCATAACTTCTATAATGTACAGTGCACAAAAGCCTGGTTGCACAGATGAGATGTTATTGTAGAATTTGGGAGATTTATTAACAATTTGGTGGTACTGGTTCTGCTAGGCATGAAGCATCAAATTTGGTCTCTTTACAAAGCAGAACAGATAAAACCATTACTCTTACTATTTGAGGAGTTACTTTTATGTTTAGGGGTATAATCCATGTGTTCCATTCAACCACGGGAGCATGTTTTTTGAGTGCTGTAAAGCCGTGGTTCTCAACCTCAGGTTCTCAAGTACCCCAACAGGCCATGTTTTGTGAATTTCTCTTAGATAAAATAGCTGTCCAAAATACCAAGCCATTGACTCTGCTTTAAAGCACCTGTGCAAGATAAAGGAAAACCTGCAAACATGGCCTGTTGGGGGTACTTGAGAACTGAGGTTGAGAAACACTGCTCTAAATAATACACAAATCTGAAGAGACTGCAAATGGGTGTTTGAACTAAGGGTTAATTTACACTGGCAGCGGGGGTGGGGGGTAAAAAAGGCTGGTAGAGATAAGAAAGTGGTAGAGGTCCACTCTATGGAAAGTACCATTGCAGCCCTAAAGGGCGAAGAATAAAAATGTATACGGAAGTGATTCTACTGATCTCTGTATTTCTTGTTCTGAGGAATATGGCTCAGTCCTCGTAATGGAGGGGTAGGTTCCAAGATCCACATAACAACCCTGCCCCTCCTCCCTCTTCTGTCCACATATCTTCCCTCCCCCCATATTTTTTCTTCTCTCTCTCTCTCTCTCTCTCTCTCTCTCTCTCTCTCTCTCTCTCTCTCTCTCTCTTCTCCTTTCCTATTTTCTTGTATGATTCCGTGTTTGCTCTCTCAGAGGTCTCATAGATGGTGGTTTTGCTTTTTTTTTTGTTTCTATTTAATGAGGAAATTGCTCAGAAGGGAAAGACATGGCTCTGACTGGTTGTCACTGTTAAGTTATGTCTGCAGTGGTGTATATACAGAGTGCTGTTTACCAGGTACTATGATTGTTTTGTTCCTCCGTCATTGTAGACTGCCCTGACACATATATCTTAGAGCCCTGTAACTTGCTTCCTGTCTGTGTGAAACTTGTTTTAATAAAGTTTTTAACTTGAAACTGCCGCTAACCCCTTTGATTAAGTCCTGGTGGGTGGAGCAAAACATGTCGTGGGCAATGGGCGAGGAATGGCTTTGACTGAGGCTTTTACATGTATACACCCATACTAGGATCGGCTATGGTGAATGGCAGTTTCATGCTAAGATGGTCATTGCTCATTGGATAACTTTTTTAAGCCTGTATCCCTACTATCCTGAGTGCCAATGGGGCTCTACACCTCAGCCTGGAGTGGCACCACCAAGCACTTATGGCCTTGTTCTTCAAATAAAGAATATAAAAAAAAACATCCCTTGCATTCGGTAGGTGGTAATGCCAATCAAACAATACCCATTCAAGTACAGTGGTGTGAAAAAGTGTTTGCCCCCTTCCTCATTTCCTGTTCCTTTGCATGTTTGTCACACTTAAGTGTTTCGGAACATCAAACCAATTTAAACAATAGTCAAGGACAACACAAGTAAACACAAAATGCAATTTGTAAATGAAGGTGTTTATTATTAAAGGTGAAAAAAAATCCAAACCATCATGGCCCTGTGTGAAAAAGTGATTGCCCCCTAAACCTAATAACTGGTTGGGCCACCCTTAGCAGCAACAACTGCAACCAAGCGTTTGCGATAATGTGCAATGAGGCTTTTACAGCGTCCTGGAGGAATTTTGGCCCACTCATCTTTGCAGAATTGTCCTAATTCAGTTACATTAGAGGGTTTTCGAGCATGAACGGCCTTTTTAAGGTCATACCACAACATCTCAATAGGATGCTGCAGAACCCAAGTTCGTTTCAGCTTGAGTACACGAACAGATGGTCGGACATTCTCCTTCAGGATCTCTTGGTAGGCAGCAGAATTCATAGTTCCTTTTATCACGGCAAGTCTTCCAGGTCCTGAAGCAGCAAAACAGCCCCAGACCATCACACTACCACCACCATATTTTACTGTTGGTATAATGTTCTTTTTATGAAATGCAGTGTTCCTTCTACGCCAGATATACTTGGACACACACCTTCCAAAGAGTTCCACTTTTGTCTCATCGGTCCACAGAATGTTGTCCCAAAAGTCTTGGGGATCATCAAGATGTGTTGTGGAGAAATTGAGACGAGCTTTGATGTTCTTTTTGCTCAGCAGTGGTTTTCTCCTTGGAACTCTGCCATGCAGGCCATTTTTGCCCAGTCTTTTCCTGATGGTGGAGGCATGAACGCTGACCTTAACTGAGGCAAGTGAGGCCTGCAGTTCCTTGGACTTTGTTGTGGGGTCTTTTGTGGCCTCTTGGATGAGTCGTCGCTACGCTCTTGGGGTAATTTTGGGCGGCCGGCCACTCCTGGGAAGGTTCACCACTGTTCCATGTCTTCGCCATTTGTGGATAATGGCTCTCACTGTGGTTCGCTGGATTCCCAAAGCTTTGGAAATGGCTTTATAACCCTTTCCAGACTGATAGATCTCAATTACTTTCTTTCTCAATTGTTCCTGAATTTCTTTGGGTCTCGGCATGATGTGTAGCTTTTAAAGGATCTTCTGGTGGACCTTACTGTGTCAAGCAGCTCCTATTTAAGTGATGCCTTGATTGTGAACAGGTGTGGCAATAATCAGGCCTGGGTGTGGCTAGAGAAATTGAACTCAGGTGTGGACAACCACAGTTATAGTATGTTTTAACAAGAGGGGCAATCACTTTTTCACACAGGGCCATGATGGTTTTTTTTTTTTTTTCACCTTTAATAATAAACACCTTCATTTACAAATTGCATTTTGTGTTTACTTGTGTTGTCATTGACTATTGTTTAAATTGGTTTGATGTTTTCCCGAAACACTTAAGTGTGACAAACATGCAAAGGAACAGGAAATGAGGAAGGGGGCAAACACTTTTTCACACCACTGTAAATGGGACTCCTTTGCAACTGATTCTGATACACAGGATTGTGGAACAGCAAGCTTTCAATGGGCAAAAAAGATGTCCAGGAGGTGACGTGTCACCATCAAGCTCCCTGCCAACTGCCCTCCATGCGGATTGGTTTTTAGGCCCCTTTCACACGGACAGCTGTTCTGCCGCAGTTAAATGCATATAATTTGATCTGTGAAATTCAAGACTCCAGGCACTGCGATCAGCTGCATTTGTACAGTGTGATTACATGCGGTTGCGTTTAGCTGCGGTAGTAATTCCCATAGCAACCCTTTTTTTATTGCTTTTTCTTGGGTCCCTAGAATCTACCCATGATGCATTTTGGTCCTCTGCATTTCAAACCATCTATTTCCATCTATATCTTTTTTTTTTTTTTCTCACGTTGCTATCCGCAGGTGAAATAGTACACTGCGATTACCTGCGGTCATGTGCAGATAGCTGCGCTAAATCGCTTCTGGATGCAGTCAATTCTATTTTTTCTGTCCGCACCAAACCGCATGTAACTAAATCGCAGTTAAACGCAGTGTGTGAATGGGGCCATAGGAAAGCATTGTGTGCTTTTAGCTGCGGTAGTAAACTATAAAATCCGCAGCTAAAAGCATAATTCAATCCGCCCGTGTGAAAGGGGCCTTAGAGGGCACGACACATGTGAAAATGAGGCCTAGCTCTGTAAGCTTTATTGCCTGATATAGCTAACCCATATCTTCTAGTGAGAGCGTTGTGTTTGATCTGCAAAAGCCTGTGTGCCCAGCCTGGTTGAACACATAATGAGTAGATGTCAAGAACAAGGATTGTCACCAGCCTGTAATTTGTGTGTTGTTGCAGCTTGGATATTACTTGTGAGCATGTTGGTTGAGGTTGTTTCCTGTGTACTGATTGGGGAGTTTTGAGTTCTCATAAAGATTTGTCAGAAGACATGTGATGGAGGGTGGTACCTTGCCTATCACTTGGCCTCCATTGTCCTTGCACCCTTTGTTCCCCTTTTTCTAAAGCTAATTATTGTCCCCACAAACTATAAGTAATACAGACATTAAGACACTACAGGTATTTAGAATGAATCGCCCTTTTATTTAGAATTTCTGACATGCCGCAATTATTTATAGCTATTACTGCATGTTGTATCTTGTTAGACTTTGTTCCAATTGCTCTGCCGTGTTACACAGATAAAACTAAATTAATAAATACTTATCAGTAAATTCGTTATTTTGAAAAAAAATTATTTTGTTGACATAGATGGTTAATACCGATAGAGTGCATGTGAGGTTTCATGGGTTTTGAGAAAATATCAACATTTACCAATTGAAAGCTATAGAATTGATAAATTAACATTAAAATATTCTCAGACAGGCTGTAAGGATGACTGTGTACAACCTTTGCATGCCAAGGCCATGGAATTTGTGCTAAAGGAGTATTGTCAACATGCGAATCGTTTTGCTGTTGTAGGCAATTAATTTGTGGCTTTAGTAAACAGGGAAGGATGTACATTTTACACAGCATTTAGTGCTTACAACTAAAAAAGCAGGACATTTTGTTACATTTGCATACCCAAACTAAATGAATACAGGAAGAAAGCAGAGCTACATAAATATCCCAAGGGGTGTGTACATACTGCTCCATGTACATAATAGCACATTTGGCGTGAACAAGTAATACCATCTTATGTATTCCCCTTTACCCAATACTGGTTTTAAGAAGGTATCCTTTAGGTATAGTGCCAGATTTAGATCATAGCAAAAAAAAATATTATTACTGGACACTTAGTGAGTTTGACCTACATGAAAACATAAAGAGCCAGCCCACCTAAAGCTGGTCATTAGTTTCATGTTTATAAGTTAAGCTAGGACAGGGACCGACCACGATTCGATCCATCGATTGACTTCAGTACAACCGGCCTGTCGGTTTTTTACATTAACAGCTATAGCTGATAGCAGTAATCATTATGTTCTTGCCGGCCTAGAGGACTCCCTGTGCCTTCCTGCTGGCAGAACACAATAGCTCTGTGGAAGGCATGCCCCCATCAACACAGTCAGTGTCGATGGGGGCGTTGAGTACTCCGCCCATGGTGGAAGGAATGGAAATCGAGCCATCGATGGGCTGGTTTACTTGCAGACTGCTGTAGTATTTTTAGTTTCCCTAAAGTCTGCATTAGACATAGGGGTTCAGGGTTTTAGACACTTAGGGCAAAATGGGCTAAATTTCTCTCTTATCAGTCATGGCTCAGTCAGAATACACTGATCTGCGCTGCAGCCACTGGCTGCATGTGCTGATCGTTTGCTGGTTTTCCAGCAGGACGGTTTGACCGATGCCGGTCCTTTAGGCCCCTTTCACACTGACGTCCCGTTCAGGCCCGCCTGTCAGTTTTTCAGGCGGACCTGAACGGGTGCTCCATAGAGCTCTATGGAGCGTCGGATGTCAGCGGTGACAAGTCCGCTGACATCCGACCCGCTCCGATCCGAAAAAGTGTAACGGAGGAAAAAGCTATTTTTCCATCCGTCATCGGATCGGGTGACGACGGGCACTGCGGTCCGTCGTCATCCGATCTCCCATAGGGGAGAGCGGCGCTGTGACAGGTCCGTCCCTGCGCAGTGTGCAGAGACAGACCTGTCATCTCCCTGCTCAGCGGGGATCGACGGAGTGATCCCCGCTGAGCAAACGGATATCCACGGGGCGGATCAGAACTGATCCGCCCCGTGTGAAAGGACCCTTAGACTAGCTTCTGTTGAACAGCAAATAATATTAAAGAATATACTTGAATTATCAATGTTTACATCCATTAATATTTTCTTCCACTTGTGCATAAATTCTTTCTGCAATGTTTTTATGAATCACTCCAACTTGTATTGTGCTAAACCCATCACCAACATTCCAATAGTCTCAATTTGTGGCTTTATCCAATAAAAATCAAAGGTCTTATGCTTTCCCCTTTAAACAGGGTAAGATATGTCAGAAGTGTTGTTCCCCTCTGCTGTATACGGATGTCATTCAATCCACCACCATCCACAGGAATCCTTGTATATGGTTGTATATAAGAAGCTCAAAAAAGGATATATATATATATATATATTAAGGAAAGAGTTCCTCCCTTTCCAATCAGAGCTCAATCTACCAGGGCTGTTGATGACTCCTGTTTTTTTCCAAAACAAGCATCTGTGTCTTAGATTTGCAAGGCTGCCACCTGGTCCTCAGGTAAAACATTCTCCATGTTCTACCAGGTGGGTGTTCAGGCCTCAGCTGACTTAATTAAGGTTGCAGGGTGCTTCAAGCTGTTATTTTAATAATTTTTTGTTGGAAGTTCAATGTTGCTATGTTGTCCACACCTTGGTTGTATTGCCTGGATATGTCCCAAGGTCTATGAATGCAAGTCCTATGTCCTGTACTGATTAGGATACTAAGAAATTTGGCTTACCTGTCAATTCTTTATCTTGGAATACAGTACAGGACACAGGTCCCTCCCCATTGTACCTTGACCACTCCTTTTTGCTTGTTAAAAAAGAAAGTCTCATGGAGTGGGTGGGGTTATATGGGTCCATCCTGGGGGCAGCCCTAGCGATAGTTTTTTGACGGTGTCCAGTTACCTGAATGTAGCAGCATATCATTTTTGATCTATGAATATGGTTCTGTGTCCTGTATAGTACTCTATGATAAGGATATCACACAAGTAAGTCAAAATTTTTGATTTATTTCATTTTGGATAGAGTAAAGGAGGTTTATAACCTCTGTCAATTTTCGGGGGGATTCCCGTTGACTTCTCAGCCACTACGAAAAGTAAGAGGATAACTTTGATCAGTCACCAAGGTCACCAAAACTAGTATCCCCAGTGGTCTATTCCTGTTCTAGTGACCACTCAAATGTACACTTTCAGTGATGGTCACCAGGACAAATTGAAAGGGTGAATCTCCCTAGTAGGGACACAAATAGCAGTAAATACTTGGCAGGAATATATATATATATATATATATATATATATATATATATATATATGACTTGCTTCAGTACCAGGATGAGCTAACACCCGTATGAATGCACCAAGCTAGTAAGGAAGTTTTTACAATATGCCTCTTCTGCAATAAGAAGCTTGCCCTCTCACAATTTTTATCTTGTACAGGTAGACACCTTGTAAGCACTCTACAGCTATAAAAATTGGCTTCTCTATAGCCCAAAGTGGACTTCAAACTAATACCCAAAACTCCTCATTTTTAGATTTTCTGTCCATTAACCCTAATCTCCCCTTAGCTATATGGGTGGGTACATTGCAGACTGTACTGATTGAGGATCAGTGTTATTGTTTCCATCCTAATAAACTGGCGCAAGTCTGATGAATTCCTTCTAATGTTTATGGCCTGCTTTATATCTCTCCAAGATTCTGAAGTTGAAATTAGTGATCCGCAAAACTTACAAGGAATATACCTCTGATTGTTAGATTTTTTTACAAAATATTATTGACATTGTAGCAGGAGAAGTTGTGAAGCAGGAGCAGAGCTGGAAAAACAGGGAGGACTCCAAATCGGGATGCTGGTGTGGTTACGGGTGTGCATCGGTGGGTTTACTTACCCACTGGAATTTTAACTCTTGTACATTTTAACAATATGATATTCCAAGAAGAATCCTGTCTTTCTCCACCCCTTCTGGAGTCTCACTTCCAGTTGCAGGAAAAGGAGACTAAACTCCTACAGCTACATTCATGATAATGTAACACATGCTAAGAATAGAAAAAGCAAACAGGAGTCACTGAGAAGTATAAAAATAGGTCCACCTGCTTACAACAAGGTCTGGAGTTTTGGCTATTTACTTTTGAATTGTCCTAAACGTATTTATTTTTGAATATTATAATAGAAAACAGATCCCAATTTTAGGTCATTAGGTTAAATTTACTAATGAAGTTGGGACAGTTTACTTATAAAAAGTGAATGTTCATGTTTGAAAATGTATGTTCACATTTCAACGAAAGTGATCACTTAAACCCGGTACACACGGGCCTAATATCGGCCAGTTGAACAGAAACTAGCCGACATTCGGCCCCTGTGTACGGCAGCCTGTCTGACAGAGGCCAGCCAAACATCCGGCTTCTGTCAAAGGGGCATGCCAAAAAAACATCTGTAGATTCGTATCTGATCAGGTCTCTCAGCCAATGGCTGCGAGTGCTGACCGCTGTGTTCTGGTGGGGGCAGTCCCCCTGTCGGAACACAATAGATCGGTGGGGGAAAAAAACTGAAGAGCTTTCTGTACTAACTACCCAATGTTGAATAAAAAAAAAAAATCTGATGGTGTGTACCAGGCTTTAGTTTACTGAGCAAGGTGCAGCACATGATTGGCTATTTAAAGTAAACACAGCTTCACCTTATTTACTAAGGGGACATTCACTTTTGCAAAGTCTCTACACCTATAGTAAACCAAACCCAGCGTTCTATACACGTTGTACTGCAAACAAATTACAAAAACAAAAAATAGAACCACGTAGCTTTAAAATATATACGTCAGAATCTAACAGTCTTGAGGCTAATTTACCACATAATAGTGACAGCATAATTTTGCTTTTGAAGTGGTATTAAAAAAAAATGTCAGAGGTCCTTTGTGTTGTTTGACTTTTATGCAAATATTGTGGAAGGTCTGTATGAGTCATTGCGCCCTGTGTAATTATTATACTTGTTGATTGAGAACTTAGAGTTTCCAACATTTTTTTCATTAAAAATAGTATTTATATCTCATATCTTCTTTGAGAACAAGCACATTACAATGGAATAGTGAACTGAATTAAAATATTATTTATTCATATAATGAAAAAAGCATCCCTTTCAATGAAATTCATAGGACTTTAACTATACCAACCTATTATAAAGTGCAAACTAGCAAAAGTATACCCGTTTTAGAGTGGGCATGTTGGAGGATATTACAATCCATGCCTAATAAGTGTCTTAGAGGGTATAAGAGCAAGCAGTATGTGTAGGAGAGAAGTGGGGAAGGTACAACAGTGCATAATACATACATTGGAGGAGAGTGGAGGATATGACAGCAGGCAGTTGTGCTGTGTAGGAGTGCAGATAGTAAAGAAGTAGGCAGCGCCTTGAGAAAAGGAGTGTGAAGAGTATGAAAGCAGTTGCAGAGGCTATGCCAGTGGGCAGTATGTGCAAGGGAGTAGTATAGAGGTAAAACCGGTGATAGTATGTGCTGGAGAGTGTGGAGGATAAAGCAGTATGTGCAGGATATATGTGCAAGGGGTATTACTGTGCACTTAGTTATTTTTTTATCTTAATTGTATAGTACAGGATACAGGCAAAGTATTCATAGACTAAATTAAAGATGAAACCTTTAAGCCACACACCCTGAATACAATAATTATAAATATAACCAATCAAATAAATAAATCTAGAGCATCTCAAGAATAATGAAATGAAAATTAATAATACATTTCATACTGCGCTCAAATGTGTATAAATGATAAAAACAAAAATAATAATACAATCAAATAGTGTTCAAATATGAATGTAAATTTTCAATAATAAAGTCCATAAGCCACCACCGGCGATTCTTCAATCAAGTGCACAGTGATGAATAAATTCAGTGACAGGAAGTAGAAAGTGTCGTCTTCCACCAGTTTTAGGCAAACATCATACTTACCAGATTGATCAGACACCCATGACAGGTGTTGGTTGAGCAGAAAGGTAAATCAAGACGTATCCGCCAATGTAGCCACCTTTCACCAGCGATGTAACCAGACAGAATTCATAAGTAAAGGAAAAAAGAACTCCACGTGTAGCCATTTATTCATAAAAATTCTTTCCAGTAAAAAAGCACATAAAATGGCTGCGTTCCACCTGCGCTCCAAAACAATGGTGGATGTGATGTATCGCGTATTGCGTATTCACTTTATTATTGAAAATTTACATTCATATTTGAACACTATTTGAGTGTATTATTATTTTTGTTTTTGTTTTTATCGTTTATACAAATTGGAGCACGGTATGAAATTATTAAAGTATTCATAGACCTTGGGTTATAGCCTTGTACCTTCGGGGGATTCTAATCTGGCAAAGCTTTTGAGGTCACACCCCCTGGGCCATCCCCTATAACTCTTTCCTACTTAATGAGTCCTCAGTTTTTTGCTAGCGTGCTATGGTGATGGACCTCTTTTAACTTGCAGAGAAATCACTCTTAGCTTAACTAGTTTATTATACAGTTCAGCATCAAGGGCAGGTAATAAAAGGTCATCCTATATCTCTAACTGTAACTGGAAAAACAGGTTTGTTTGGAATATATTCACTTTTCAAACTTGGTGCTAAAATTCAGCCTCTTAGGTCCCATTTACACCTGAGCATTTTGTAGCTTGAAGCCTGAAGCTATAAAACACTGGAGGGGAAAAAATCTATTATTCTCTATTGAGATGGTTCACATCTCCACTTAGGCAGATTTGGGCATTATTCAGCTTTTTACATTGGTGGCCTTTTGACCTGTACAAAATTGCGGAAAAACGTGTCATGATCATGTAAAAATCATGGTAAAATCGCACAACTTTCTGCCTGAAAAAGCTACTCTCCGGTGTTAATGGAGCGTAAAGCCTCGTACACATGATTGTATTTTACGCCGGAAATGTGTGATGACAGGCTGTCGGATTTTCCGCAGACAAATGTTGGATCACAGGTTTTAAAAAATTTCGGCGGATAAATGTTAGATTTTCTGAGCATGTGTACACAAGTCCATCGCACAAACGTCCAAAGTACAAACACACATGCTCGGAAGCAAGGACGAGCCAGAATTAACATTCGTGATGTGACAAATTATAAAATCTCGAAATGCAGCACACAATCTCTTCTGCTTTAATTGGATAATAATGAATCTGCTTTGCTGGTGATACTGATGGAGTTATTGCAAACAAATTTTGAAAGGATTTTTTTTCTAGTGATATCAAAAATAATATTATTATGCTTTTTTTTTTTTTTATTTGGGCAAGTTACCACAACACCATTGTCCCGTAGTTTTTCTTTTCAAAAGTTTTATTGGTCACAAGTACAGTACAGAAAAAAGAATACAATATAGGTGTAGCTTAATGCGGTATGCATAAACAAATTAGTTCAACAGTAACACAAGTACTTTGCGCATTTCTCATGACTGTGTACATTTGTGAGGTACAAACAATAAGAGGTTAAAGCCTCAACCGAAGTAAACCGTATAAAACAGAGTTCCACTGTATGGTTGGGAGGATCAAGAGAGCTAAACCTTAGGGGTAAACGTACATGTCAACCGAAAGTGTAGCGAAGGGGGGGGGGGGCAATAGGAGGGAGAAGAAAGAAGAAAAAGAAGGGAAGAATACCAAGTAGGATAAGTAAGGCTTGGGAGGAGGGTAAGAAGGAGGGAGAAAGGAGGTGGCTGGGCCGCCCATGCGGACCCACATTAATATGCTTTTTAGATCCTTGGTACAATATTGCAGATCACGGTATCATTAGGTGGTCATCAAAATTTGGGGGTAGGAAGTGATCAATCCAGCGTTGCCATATTCGGACATGACGAGGGATCTTATCCAGTATAGTGGCTTCGATCTTACTGTGGATCATCGCCCGGGTGACCCTATTCTTAACCTCGGCTATATGTAAAGTAGGGCTTTTCCACGCCTTAGCGATGGTTTGCTTGGCCGCTGTGGTAACTTGTAAGAACAGTCGCTGTTGTGCTTTAGTGAGGTCTGTAGGGATGTTATTGAGGAGGGCCAACGACGGGTCGGGATTAAAAATATCTCAAAACAATTTTGAGATCATTTGGAACACTGTCGCCCAGAAGTCATGCACGATGGGACAGGTCCACCAGATATGCAGGTGGGTGCCCCGCTCTCCACAGTTCCGGAAACAGTTTGGGGAGTATGACGGTAAGAATTTGGCAATCCGGACTGGCACTAAATACCATCGCATAAGGACTTTATAGTTTGCTTCGAGGGCGACAATGTTCTGAGAAGATATTCTAGTATTATCCCAAATTCTGGCCCAGTCTTCACGATCTAGCTCTATCGAGAGGTCAGTGGTCCATTGGTGTGCATAGTGTGGGGTAGCGGACGGGAGGGAGGGATGTGAGGTGAGAGTAGAGGCGAGATATGATACCTGGGGCGTGGGGGTCTGAGTCGCATATTTCCTCAAATACGGACCTGGAGCCCAGGTCAGAGCCAGGGCCTATAATTGAATGTAAAAAGTGGGAGATTTGTAAATAACGGAAGCACTCTCTAGAACAGGGGTCTCAAACTTGCGGCCCTCCAGCTGTTGCAAAACTACAAGTCCCATCATGCTTTTGCCTGTGGTAGTCATGCTTATAACTGTTAGCCTTGCAATGCCTCATGGGACTTGTAGTTTTGCAACAGCTGGAGGGCCACCAGTTTGAGATCCCTGCTCTAGAAGGTAGTTGCGTCCGGGCTTGAAGCAAAGAAAATGACATAACAGAGTTACCTTCTTGTCCCGTAGTTTTTAAGATCAAAGATACAACTATGTTTTTGTCCCTTGTCAATTTCACATTGTATTTTTTTTAAATGTAATTGCCTACTCCCAAACTGTCATTTGAAGTAAAACACATAGTATTATTCTCAACAATTTATGTTTTGTGCATTAAAAAAAAAAATAAAAAAAAATTAGACATGCTATCTGCCAATAGAACTTAACCAAAAATTACATTCTATGCATCTGAAAATATAAAAAATATACCAAATCAAATCGTTATTCAACCAAAAAATAATGTCAAAGCAATAACTCCAAGGCCAATAATAACACGTTATCTCCTCCGATTCGGCCATTCAGAAATTCACTGAAAAGCGCGAAATGAAAAGTGCAAAATGAAAAGCGCGAATCAACACTCACCATACTTCTACTAACATGAAACTATCAGAAGGAGCCCAAAGGGTGGTGCTAAAGAACTGAAAAACAACATAATATGTCACTATGTTCGTATTTGTTGGCCCACAATTCCTTGCCATTTGTATGCAAGACAAGTTGTTGGCCAACAATCTGATCGTGTGTATGAGGCTTTAGAGTTTTGTTTCAGGTGGATGACCAGGTGTTACATCACACCACAGGCTGCACATTTTACTACCACTTCTGCCTAAAGCTCTTAAAAGGTACTTGGGAAATTCCATTACCCTTTCCCCAAGAGGATTAGTTACAGGATACTCTACACCCGGGTTGCTGCTTACTCCTAGAGATTCTTACCCTATATTCTCCACCCTACTTCATAAGTACCTTAACTGTAGCTATGGTGGAAACCAGAAGAAAGTTAGTCACGGCTAAACCTCAAAGGAACATTTGCTTTGCTGAAGGCCCACACAACATTTAACTTTAGAGTGATGTTGCTTCCCTTGCACTGGAGCAGGAACCAATTTTAACACAAATTTCTGCATCTGATTCTTGTTCTACCTAAAGCATGCAACAAGAGACCTGCCTGACAAAAGCTGAATTTTCTACATCTATGTCACAATTCCATGGACAATTAATGGCCTTAATACAGCCATCTTTGTCCAGGGATACAAAATTCCACGCTCTTTCTCCACCTCCGCCATCTCTGCCTGAGTCGGATTCCAATATGCCTGTCCTAGACAAGGCAGACACAGAAGTGAATGAGGAATATATAAAAGTAGTGTTAGAAGAGGCTGCTGAAATTTTTCTTCCCCACATTCTTTTACACCTTAAGCAGGAGGTTCATGCACCATGCTTGCTAATGTGGATAAGTTTACTACTGTAACGTGTAAAAGCCATAGCATTGTAGAACTTAATTCTCCTCCTCGCAATGTCTCTTTGGATACAAAGAGATCTGCAAAATCTATAATGTTCCCTGTTCTTGAATAAATGCAATGTGCAATCTATGACATTTGGACCACACTAGAATATCTTCTCTGCCAATTTCACTAGGAGTTTACTAAAAAAAAAAAGTGTTCTGTTCCTGTAGTTGATCCTGCTGTCTGTCTTAAAGGGGTAACAAACCTAAAACCAAAAATGTAGTATACCGTATATACTCGAGTATAAGCCGAGATTTTCAGCCTCTTTTTTGAGGCTGAAAGTGCCCCCTCGGCTTATACTCGAGTCACCGCTGTCTGACTGCTCGATCAGCGTATCGAGCAGACAGACGGCGGACATTAAAATTCAAAAGCCGCGCCTCCTTCTCCGCCTCCGCCTGTGATAGGCGGAACACTGAATTTCCCAGCAGTCAGTGTTCCGCCTATCACGGACATCCGCTCATTCTCATACTACGGACGAGTATGAGAGGATGTCCGTGATAGGCGGAACACAGGCTGCTGGGAAATTGAGTGTTCCGCCTATCACAGGCGGAGGCGGAGGCGCGGCTTTTGAATTGTAGAATGGCCGCCGAGAAGAGCGGCGATCCTGGAGCGGCGATCGATCGGCACGACACGGGACGGAGGAGGCACGGGACGGAGGAGGCACGGGACGGAGGAGGCTCGGGACGGAGGCTTGGGACACAGGTAGGCTGGACACACACACAAGGCTGCACGGACACACACACACACACACACACACACACACACACACACACACACACGGATGGATGGATGGATACACACACACACACACACACACACACACACAGGGATGGATGGATGGATGGATGGATACACACACACACACACACACAGGGATGGATGGATGGATGAATACACACACACACACACAGGGATGGATGGATGGATGGATACACACACAGGGATGGATGGACGGACACACACACAGGGATGGATGGATGGATGGACACACACACAGGGATGGACGGACACACAGGGATGGACAGCCATGTCTCACCCTCGGCTTATACACGAGTCAATAAGTTTTCCAGTTTTTTGGGGGTAAATTGGGGGCCTCGGCTTATATTCGGGTCGGCCTATACTCGAGTATATACGGTATTCATTTTCTTGTTTCCATCTGTTTTCACCTGACGATCTGGCCAGTAACACACCTACTATATTAGTTTCCCCACTCTGGATGAATGAGAACAGAGGGCATGACAAAAAGGTTTTACCTAAAAAAGTAAAAGCTGATCATTGTATGCATCCCTTGAAGTGTTGTATGGTTTGTCTCATCTCTGTAAACTGATACATCTGAAAGAGAGCTTGATTCTTTCAAAAACATCAGATTTACTGGCTGGATCATCAGATGAAAATAGAAGAAAGAAAGCTTAAAAAAGAAAATGAATGCAGCCATCACATCTAATGCTGTGTACTCATGATCGGAATTGTGGCCAGCAAAAGACCGATGAGAGCTTTTCATCGGAAAATGCAACCGGGTGTATGCTCCATCGGAATTTAGCTGGCCGAATTCCCACCAGCAAAAATTTGAGAGCATGTTCTCAATTTTTCAGACGGGAAAACTTTCTTTCGAAAATTCGGATTATGTGTATGCAATTGCGACGTGCAAAAACTCACGCATGCTCAGATTCAACTACGAGATGGAAGCTATTGGCTACTGGGTATTGAACTTCCTTTTTCTAGTTTTGTCATACATGTTTTACGCCACCATGTTCTTGAGGGTCGGAATTTGGTGTGACCGTGTGTATGCGAGACAGCTTGAGCGAAATCCCGTTGGAATTCCGTCTGGAAAACCATCAGAGCTTTTTCCGACCGAAATTCCGATCATGTGAACGTGGCATAAGAATTGGTAAGCTGCAATATAATAAATGTTTTGGTTAGGATTTATACTACTTCAAACAAACATCTCACTGCGCCAATTGGACACGTTCCCTCATTCAGAGATTCTGCAAATGTTAAGTTTGAAATGTTCCTAGAAACTCTTCGCTCTCGCAGGCTCAGCCCTTATCTTGCTGCAATTTCAGTGTGTCAAACTGCAGCAAACTGGACTAAGGCAATGAACACTGTATTCCAGGAGCGTGCTTTAACAGGGCAATTACAGAAATGACTGTACATTTTGCTCTGCTCTTTTGTTTGGATTATCTAGAACATGTGATGGCACAAATTTCCTGAATGGCGTTAATCTCTCTTCATATGGGCAGAATCTTGTAGCTAAAAGTCAAAATTTTGTATGGAATCCACAAGGTCCATTATTGCCTCCCTGAGACGGGGGGAATAGCTGGCATCCAACATGCCTATCTGCAAATTTTCAATTATCCACCTCCTTAATGCTTTCTGCACTTTGCAGTGGCAAACAGCAATTTCCAGTTTGTCACACTGCTCTTCAACCTATTCTCTGTTCTCAAAGTAACCATAAAGGTCCTAGCACCTATTCTTGCCCTTCTCATGGCATCCAGATCACAAATTATGTACAAAACCTTCTCCAAAAGCACTCACCTCCCTTACAGCTGTCTGCAAATGTCCACAGGAACTTCAGATGTTCTCTTTGCCTGGAATACTTGGGTCTGGTCCTGAACACTTACCGTATATACTCGAGTATAAGCCGAGATTTTCAGCCTCTTTTTTGAGGCTGAAAGTGCCCCCCTCGGCTTATACTCGAGTCATCGCTGTCTGCCTGCTCGATCAGCGTATCGAGCAGACAGACAGCGGCCATTCTAACATTCAAACGCCGCGCCTCCGCCTTCGCCTGTGATAGGCGGAACACTGAATTTCCCAGCAGCCTGTGTTCCGCCTATCACGGACATCGTCTCATCCTCGTACTACGGACGAGGATGAGACGATGCCCGTGATAGGCGGAACACAGGCTGCTGGGAAATTGAGTGTTCCGCCTATCACGGACATCCGATAGGCGGAACAGCAGTCAGTGGGAAATTGAGTGTTCCGCCTATCACCGACGGAGGCGCGGCTTTTGAATCCTAGAATGGCCACCGACGAAGAGCTGAAGGACGGAGGCTCGGCTCGGGACGGGCCGGGACGGGACGGGCCGGGCCGGGACGGGACGCAGGCTGGACGGGACGCAGGCTGGACGGGACGCAGGCTGGACGGACACAGGCTGGACGGACACAGGTAGGCTGCACGGACACACACACACACACACACACACACGGATGCATGGACACACACACACACACACACGGATGCATGGACACACACACACACACACACGGATGCATGGACACACACACAGGGATGGATGGACCCACAGGGATGGACGGACACACAGGGATGGACAGGCATGTCTCACCCTCGGCTTATACACGAGTCAATAATTTTTTCCAGTTTTTTGGGGGTAAATTGGGGGCCTCGGCTTATATTCGGGTCGGCCTATACTCGAGTATATACGGTATATCATGCAAAGATTTTCCTTTCAGAGAAAAAAATTCTCTCTCTCAGAACTCACGCTTGAAAATTGAGGTCAAAAAGATTCTTCAATCCTAGGTCACAGAGTAGCCATAGGCCTTTCACCCACACATCTTCAATCTGAAATGTCAGAAATGGAGGACTCTGGACCCTAGCTTACAGATTCAACAACAAACTTACCCCTATTTGTGGCCACGACCAAAGATCTTCTATTGTTGGCTTTGTTGGCTCAGTTCATATTAATCAATGCCATTCACTCAGGTCAAATTCTACCTCTTCTGCCCAAAAAAAGAGGAAGACGGTGATTCTCATTGCACCAAATTGTCCCAGAAATTGAACATAACTGGATAGCAAATATTTTGCTTCCTAAACACTTTGGTCAATATTATAGATTGTTGACTACTAATCATGAAAATAACCTGTAATTTAACCTAGTTTAAGATTCAGTTTTAAGGAAAAAACTTCTCTTTTTTTGAATGCTATACATAAAAGAAACATACGAAAACATGGAACTTTGGTTGAAGCACATCCAGTACACCAAGTACAACTGGAATATCTGTGGAAATCTAAAAGTAGTGGCTCTACTTGCTGGAATGCAGCTCGGATATATCAAGTCTTGTTACATATGCAAAAGGATAGCCATGCAAGAGAGTTGCATTACATTGAAAATAAATTGATATTCCAAAAGCCTCTACTTTAGGCTGATGAAAAATTTGGTTAAAGCAATGAACAAGGAAGGTATAGGTTTTCATTACAAGACAAGAAATTTGAAGATCAGTTGGTGGGACCAGAGATGATCGCCTAGAAAGCATTCAAGGATGCCATTTAGAAATTTCTTGGCTAGTACAGAGCACCAAACTACATTCAGTTGGTTGACAAATTTCTAGCATGCAAAACACGAAAATCTAGGAGCAGTCGGTGACAAACATGGTGAAAGGCTTTACCAGAACATTGCCACAGTATTAGGGCAACTGGAATTCATTGATGCTGGCTGACATTATAATGAGCAGCAAAACACGTTTAGCCCTGTTGAAATGCAGGGTGTCAGAAACATTATGCGATTAAATCTAGTCATTAAAAGTTAATTTCATATCTCTCAAGATTCTTATTTCCATTATACAGTCATCTTGAAATTATATTTGTGTTCAGAAAACCTTTGAAAAAATGTGTTGTGCAATGTATTCAGACATCTAGCAGATGACCCCTAGCCTCTTCTCAACAGGCAGAATCCTCTGTCTCAGGGTCCTCTATTCCATCACGCTTCTTAGTCTGTGACTTTAACGTGTTATTAAACCCACAACAGTAAAATCAGTCTGTATATGCAGTAAAGCATGCTTGTTATACTCACTGTGAAACCTAAGGGGTTAATGATCTGCATTGTGTAAAAAGGATGTTCGATCTTGTCTCCTCTGATTATCTCCTTGCACTGACTCCAATATATTTCCTGATATTTACAGAGCCAGAAGACAGGCGGTACATGCTCAGTTTGGTGTGTATTGTTAGTTTTTTTTTTTTTTTTTTTTTTGTGAGAGTGCATGTAATCAGCACAGAGCCAGTCAACACTTCCAGACAAAGGGTCCGGGGTCCTGCATTCTCATAGGACAATTGTGGGAGAATGAAAACTCCTCTTACAAGCTTTAACCAGATACCCATAGAAAGAAGTCACACAACTGCTCTAACTGCTGATGAAAAAAGGTACATAGTAGCTTATATTTACTAAAAAAAATGGAATTCTTATGTTCTGTGTACTGTGGGAGACCAGATATAGTAAATGCTGGGTCCTGGGTTTAGTAACACTTTAAGGGCACTGCTTTTGAAGCATAAGTCTTATGAAATAGAGGGGTCTCTGCATCTTACCTTGCTGAAAACAATACAATCCATTTACAGAAAGATCTACAATCGTACCTACACCCCCCCCCCCCCCCTTTTCCTGACCTGCCAGGCTGCATTCTCTGATAAGGGTCTGGTATGGATTTTGGAGGTGGACCCCATGCCATTTTTTTTTTATTTTTTTTTTGCCGTGGGGTTCCCCCCTCAAGATTAATACCAGACTCAAAGGGCTTATTATGGTTGGATCCTGTACATTGAAGTCGCATGGAAGTCCGACATAAAGTCCTAGGGCAAAGTCAGATCGGAAGTCATCTGACTTCCATGTCAGAGCAGTGTGAACCTGGCCTAAAACAAACCTGTTGCATTGCCCTTAATGAGCAAAATGCAGCTTTTCTTTCAAATTCAGCCATTGTCTAATCCTGCTGAAATCCCAGGTACCATGCCTGTAACTAATTGTTTATTCAAATGAATGATAGTAAAGATTACAGTGAAATATTACGTTTTAAAAATCTGTCTCTATTTAAGAGCCCTCTCACATTATCTCCATTGAGTTGTGTTGACCAGCAATGGTTAATGCAGGCTCAGTTCAAGGGCACATAGAGAGCACAATGCTGCATTGAGGTGAGCTGTGGTGCGTTGCATAAAGATGAAGACATGCTGCGTTTTTTGTAGCGCACCTCACCTCACCACACCACATGTCACCACACAGCATGGTGCATAGACTGGACTACAGTATCATTATGTGACACCTCAATAAAATTAAAAAATATGGTAAGCACTGCCTTGCATTGTAATAACACAATGCAAAGACCCTCATCAACACTGTCCAACAAATACCATTGTTTAAGCATGTGGGCTCCTGTGAATGAGGCCTTTGTTGACAAATTGTGGTCATTTAGGTTGTATCTGGGTTTGCTCTGATTAGTTGTCTGTTATGGTTTAATACAGGCATATCAAACTGACATTGGGTTCCTCTTATGGTTTGTTGGCTGTGGTGCTTGGTCAGTTAAAAAAATAAAATTGACACCAATTTTTCAAAGGTTTTCAAGGCTCATTTTGCAGACATCATTTTACAGTTTCACTGTAATTTCATTGCAGTTAAAAGTTGCAATAATCTAAATAGAGAAAATGAATTGTTAATTTTGAATATTATTTTTTTTTCTTAAGTTTATGGACAAGGTTTGCAGCCCTCAGCAAAATCATTGTGGCTCCTTAAAGACTAGAACTTAGTTTTATGTGCTGTGCCATAGGATTTTGACATGCTTGGCTTATTATACTGTACATACTTTACACGTCTTGTGCTGGGTTCCTATCTGTATGCATATTGTGTTACCAGTGGGGGCAGTATAATCTCAAATATAAAAATAAAATAAACCGCAAAATTACATCGCTCCTAACTAACAAAGTTATAGTAAATAGCCTTGTAATAACAGATCATTTTATAATATAGAGGTGATTTAAACAATACAATCATATTGAATATGTTAGCCAGCTTTGCCTCAATCATTTACTTAGGGTCCAATTACACAAATGTGATCATTCTCTGTGGAGAGATGATTGAATAAAGATTCAGTGTACATTATGAAGTTAAAAATATTAAGCAAAGGACATACTGGCTAATGCAAGTGGATCTCAAACTTCACTGTCTAATTATGAGAAGTTACAGAATGCATAGTCGGCATTACAATGCATGCTGTGATCCGTAGTACAACTAAACCATAGAACGACCCTGATTTTGCTTAGCTGTTTAGTTATAATTTTTCCATTTTAAATGTAGTTAACTACTTGTCATCCAGGCAAATTCTGACACTTTGCTTCTACATGTAAAAATCATTTTTTTTTTATTGCCAGAAAACTACTATATAGATATACAGTATATATAGATATATATATATCCGTATTTTTAGCTAGAAAATTACATAGAACCCCCAAACATATTTTTTATATATATATATATATATATATATAATATATTTTACCTTAGAATCTATAGAATAAAATGGTGATTGCTGCAATATTTTATGTCAGACTGTATTTGTGCAGCGATATTTCAAACACAATTTTTGGGGAAAAAATACACTTTCATGAATTAAAAAAAAACTAAACAGTAAAGTTAGCCCAACGTGTTTGTATAATGTGAAAGATGATGTTACGCCAAGTAAATAGATACCTAATATTTCATGCTTCAAATTGCGCACACCTGTGGAATGGTGGAAAAATACAGTACCTAAAAATCTCCATAAGCGTCGTTTGGAAAAAAAATGAACAGTTACCAGGTTAGAGTTACAGAGGAGGTGCAGTGCTAGAATTATTGCTCTCGCTCTGACGATGTGGCGATACCTCACATGCGTGATTTGAACACCGTTGACATATGCGGGTGCGAATTACTTGTGTGCTTTCTTTGCTGTGCGAGCTCGTGGGGAAGGGGGCACTTACAATTATTTTCTTTTTTTCTTTTTCTTTTTTCTCCAAAAGCGAATTCTGAATACTGTCATTTTTTTTAAATACACCGCCATTAGCAGCCGAGTAAACTGGAAGTGCCATTGTGCCGTTGATTCTGTGTTTACACATCTGAGTCTGGAAGGAAGCTGTTTCCAGCTCCCTGCCAGTCTCACTCTAGCTGATGGATGGGAGGCCTGTAAAGAGCAGCGTGGGGCGGGGGGGTATTATTGTCTAAGCCACTGGCAACAAAAGTGAGTACACTCCTAAGTCAAAATGTCCAAATCGGGCCCAATTAGCCATTTTCCCTCCATGGTGTTATGTGCTTTGTTAGTGTTACAAGGTCTCAGGTGTGAATGGGGAGCAGGTGTGTTAAATTTTGGTGTTATTGCTCTCACTCTCTCATATTGGTCACAGAGAGAGAGGAACAACATCAGTTCCTCTCTCTCTCTCTCTCTGTTCTGGGCAGCCATTGGATTTGATGGGAGAGTCCAGAAAAGGCGGGTGGGACCCCCTTCCGCCATCTGCAGAAGGGATTGAGAGGCTATTCAGCCACTCAAATCACACTGAAAACAGAATTACCGGCTGAAATTGTTCGTACTGAGATGATGCCTCCAGGTGCAGGCATCATCTCGGTATACCCACTGAAACCTGAGGATGTCCATGGATGTCCTCCTCGTGGGAAGTGGTTAAAGAAGCATGTCTCATTAAAGTATGTATAAATCTATATAATTTACATTTATTTTACTGAAGCATTGTATATCATTTACAATTGACATGTTTTTTGTAGTAATATGCTTCCTTTAACCTTTTTTATGCACATCAACCTGGTCCTTTTTCAGCCATTTCCTGTTTACTTGCAATTGCTTTAGCAATGGCTGCTTGGCATTTTTCAGGACAGGTGTCAAAAGAGTGACAACAGTGGACCATGCCTATTCAATGTTTGTTCAAACTACCACTTGTATTCCTCATCAGAAGATTTGAAAATATTGAAAATGGCTTTTAGAATTGACATTACAGTAAAAATTCACTAAAAAAGTGAAGTCCTGTTCACTCCTCTCAAGCCTATAACTGAGTTATGTTTTTTTGGGGGGAGGGGGGAGCAAGTACCAATTTTTTTTATCAGTATCTACTCTCACTTTTGCAATCCCTTGCCCCATCCCCTCCCACAACCTCCTGGGACACTTCACATGTCCAAGGAGATTGCAGGACCATTCACAAAGTGCTGCGGGAGTTTGTACATATGAATTTGTAGCTGCTGAGTTTAAAAATAAGAATCTGAAGATTCTCTTTATGGACTGTATAGAATTTTAGTATTTGGATTTACATATACTGTAAAGTACATTTCAAAATGTCTATACATTTTCTATATATCTGTTTGTTTAAAAGAGTTAGTAAAACCAGTAAAAAACTAAAATATCTTTTGAAGGCCTTTTTGACATGGGGCAGAATGTTTTGATCAGTGGGGGGAACTGTCCACTAATCCTCTGCTGATCACAGCAGAGCAAGCAGATGACAGGTACGTGTCTGCTCAGTATATGCACAAGGACATGGACAGAGCCTCCTCTGCTCCATGGACAGCCGGGTGTAAACAGACCCCGCTGTCCATTTACACCCTAAAGCCCCATACACACTATTAGATTTTCTGCTGATTTTTGTCTTCAGATTTACCAAAACCATGTAGTGCAAGGGCCTGCCTGATTGCATACAAATTGAAACTTCTAAGGTTTGACCTCATATTATATGATTTTGGTAAATCTGAAGACAAAATTCATCTGAAAATCTGATAGCGTGTATGGGGTTTTACACAACCATATTTAAAGCTGAACCCATGGGAAAAACCTGTAGAGTGAATGAAAAAAAATCTTTGGGTATATAGCCAACTTAAGGTAGGCATATCACCGTATCCATCATCTGCAAGCAGTTCTTCCTCACAGTGGGGAGGGGGGGGGACCCACTGCAAGAGTAAATATTTTTTCCCCATGGAGTTTAGACAATGCCGGCATTCGGCCATGTATATGGCAGCTGGTCTGGCAGCCTTGTACCTGGCTGGCTTTCATCGAGGGCTAATGACCGAAAAAAGGTCTGCTGACCGGCCGTTGACTGGGGGGGGTTGGCATCCCACTGTCAGAACACAATAGCACATCAAGGGAGATTGTTATTACAGCGGCTCCAACCTGAGCTGTCAGGTTTTTATTTTTTTTTAACCAACAGGGTTGAACGAAAGGATATCTCTATAAGATTGAATTCTAAATCTTGAATTCATGTATTAATTCTGTAGTAGCTACTTCTTTCTAAGGCTTTATGTATATTCTGACCTGTGAGTGATCACAGCTTTTCATTGCTCATAGTGGAATAATGTGCCACCTACTATAAAACATATGTTAAAAGGTTACAAAGCCGTTCCATGACAAATAAGGCAAAAGCCTTCAAACTGAATCTGGTCACTGAACTTTGTACTGTATTATACACTAACCACTAAAATACATTGTGATTTGGTATGAAGTATGAAAAGCTACATCAAATCAAGTCACGCAAATAATATTTTAACATAATCAATTTTAGTGTATGTCACACCAATAACTTTTTTTGTTATTTTTCGATAAAGTGGGGAAGGCTTCAGACTTCAGTGGACATTCACCCTTATAATGAAAAATACAACAAAGGCATCACAAGAAATGTTTAGTAGTGGCAATCTACAAACAGATACTTATAGCTAATTGCAGGCTTTGTGTTCTTTGCATATCTTATTTTCTTTTCTTCCCTATTCTTCTTACAGTGGTCATTTTCACTAAGGGCTTATTGATTCATCTCTCTTTACTTCTTGGAACTCTGCCTAAAACTTAGGGTCTGCCTCCTGGAACTGTGGCAGGAACTTCCCAGGATGCATCTGTGAGGCCTCTGTTATACAGTATCACCGGTGCTTCACTCAACCAGGAAGTGGAAAATAATAATTGTAAACAAAAGGCAAAAAAATTTGTGTAACCAATGATTCTAAGATGATTTAATATCGGCATACAGAGCTGTGATGTGATTTTTAGTGAACGGTGGTATTTGTCCACTTTAACGACTGCCTGGGGCTCTGTTTAAGAGTTTTTCCCTCATTTTCTGTCATGCTGAAATTCGACAACAGTCCTATCTTTTTCCTAATTTACTTTAGAAAAGTGTTCTTTTCTGCCTGTGTTGCTGTTGAAGAATATTCTCACGTCTTCTCTGGTAAACCATTACACCCCTTTCACACCAGGGCGTTTTGTAGGCGCTATAGCGTTAGAAATAGCGCCTGCAATCCGCCCTAAAGAAGCTGCACCATTGTGTGTAGTGTGAAAGCCCCAAGGGCTTTCACACTACAGCGGTGCGCTGGCAGGACGTCAGAAAAAAGTCCTGCCAGCAGCTTCTTTGGAGCGGTGAAGGAGCGGTGTGTTTACCACTCCTCCACCGCTGCTCCCTATTGAAATCAATGGGGCAGCGCTGTAATGCCGCCGGCAAAACGCTGCTATTGCGGCGTATTGCCGGTGTTTTAACCCTTTCGCAGTCGCTAGTGGGGGGTAAAAGCGCCCCGCTAGCGGCCGAAATGCACCGCAAATCCGGCGGTAAAACGCCGCTAAAAATAGCGGCGTTTTACCGCCGACACAAAGGGCGGTGTGGTGTGAAAGGGGTCTTAGCCAGGCAAGAAGTGAGGGTAAATCTCTGTAACAGAGTCTGGAATAACATTAAAAACCTGATAGGATACACTTCTTAATATGGCACTGACTGACCATTTTAAGGACCACTTTTCCCTGATGGTTTATGTTCTCACAATGGCCAAACAGACAATCTGTGAAGCATCTGCTCTTTCCATTGCTGAAACCAAATCTAGAATTAGCCGGGTTATGGAACACAAGAAAATTGAACCAAGGATCTCTGATCATATGGACAAAAATTTGATGACTTTGGTACCCTTGGTCTTCACACTTCCTTCCTTCTGATTTTGATGCAGAAGATGTAGGCTTATGGGCATTAAAGGTTTCATGGATTCCACTCCTTTCCCTCTCTTCCTGGTTTTTCCTTCTCCATTTGTTCCAAAGCCTGGCTGTCTCCCCCCTCCATTTTCTTCTTTTTTGGCAGGACAAAATCTGCTTTGGTCCAGGGGAACGCAAACATTTTGTTGTAGCTAACTGATCAGTAATGTTGTGAGTCATGTACTACCTTGGTATTGATTTTTTATTTTTGTTATTAGGTAGCTTTCTATTGGAAGTTACTCCTAAATTTATATCTCCCTTTCAATACTCTGTATGTTGTTCCACGTGTTAACATGTTACTGTTTTTCTAATATGCAAGTTACTTGCATTTGTATTGGTTTAAACCATAAAAACCTGATAGGAGTTCTAACCATTCCTTAATCTATCCAAAGCTAGGGGGAAAAAAAGTTTTGGCTGGAAAGTTAGCGTTTGCTGTAAATTGCCACAAGCATTGTTCCTGTTTCTGCTTGCTGGAGGCTGCCATTTTGCTGAAGCCTAGAGCCCCTGAACAACAGTAAATCAAGCAGAATGGCCTCTAAAAATTCCGCACAGTACCTAAAAATAGAGAGCAACTGACCATGTGCAGAACAAGGTGACAGTGAGTATTCCTGGATTTTAAACAGTATAGGCACTCATTTTTAATGCTTTACATAGCTATGTCTGCAAAGGGGGCCAGCCTAAAGTCATCAAGCAAGACTTCATTTTCTGACTAAAGTTCCACTTTAAGATTAGTTAGGTGGTTCCTGGAATTCCACAAATAAAGTCAAACCCCAGTTAAAACCTTTTAAGCAGTTATGGCAACAGCTTTTATCATTTTGGGATAAAGGTTTTACAAAAATGAATAAAAGCGTATTACTGTAAGCAACCCTGTCTGAGTGAAATGTTTTGTCTCATCTCTTGAACTGACAAATTTACTGGACAACTTAAAAATTAGACTTAGGGCTCATTTACACTTGCCTTGGCTTCAACATACATTAAAGAGCCTACCACTTCAACATGCTTTTATGATGTGTTTTTGATGCTTCGGTGGTGCTTCGATTAAGCTTTGGGGGTGCTTTGATGACTCTTTGGTGCGTCGGTGATGCTTCCGTGATGCTCTTTTAAAGCTTTGGCGAAGCTTGACAGTTGCCCTGTGGTTGTGTGTGTGTGTGTGGATATCTCATGCCTGCAATTTCTCCAAAGCAAAGCTAAAGCTAAATTAAATCCTCTCAAAAGCCGAAGGTGCTTCAAGCGAGCTTTGTCATAGTGTTCTATGGAGGCTTTGAAGACACTTTGAAGCACCACTAAAACAACATGAGGTATAATTTTTGAAGCAAAGCAAACGCAAGGTGTAAACAGGACTGTAAACTAACCATTTTATTTAGTGACGGGGGCTTTGACTGGCATTCAGACAGCTTTAACAAAGCCTGTCCGAAATGTAAACTAGCCCTTAAAGTGGTATTAAACCAAAAAAGTGAAAATATAATATATGGCGCTATATAAATCCTGTATAATATAATTTCAGCTTATCAATCATTGGACGTGGTGGCTTCATCTGTTTTTTCTTTTTTGGCTTCTCCCCTCTGTTTTCACCTGGTGATCTGGCCAGTAACACACCTCCTGTATTAGAGTGCCCCCACTCCGGATAAGATAGCACAGGGGGCACCTTTGGACAGCAGTATTTTCAGTCTGGTGGGAGAGAGGAGTTAGATGTACTAGCAGATTTAAATACACAAACAAATTAAAGCCACACTCAAGCTAACATTTTATAAGCAGTTACAGCAGCAGTTTTTCTTTCTTTTGAGATAAAGGCTTTACAAAAGTAAAAAAAAAAAACTGATCATTGTAAGCACCCCTTTTCAGTTTTAAATGGTTTGTCTCATCTCTGTAACTGATACATCTGCAGGAGAGCTTGTACTGTTGGGGAAAAAAAAAACTTACTGGCTGGATCACCAGATGAAAATCGATGTTAGAAGGACGGAAAAAAATAATACAGCTATGACATATAAGAATTGGTAAGCTACAATAAAATTAATGCTTGCTTTTGGGTTTAACCCCTTCCCACTCACGTGATAGCCGAAATATGGCTACAGCGCAGGCATAATTTGCTGGAAGGGCATGCATGGATGTCCTCTCGTGATCATGCACCATGCTCTGTGATCGCTGAGTCCTTCGGACTCAGCTGATCACAGATCAGGGTAAAGGGCTACCGTATATACTCGAGTATAAGCCGAGATTTTCAGCCCCTTTTTTTTTTAGGCTGAAAGTGCCCCCTCGGCTTATACTCGAGTCACCGCCGTCTGTCTACCCGATCAGCGTGTCGTGCAGACAGACGGCGGCCATTCCACTATTCAAAAGCCGCGCCTCCCTGTCTGTGATAGGCGGAACACTCAATTTCCCAGCAGTCAGTGGTCCGCCTATCACGGACATCCGCTCATCCTCATACTACGGACGAGGGTGAGAGGATGTCCGTGATAGGTGGAACACTGACTGCTGGGAAATTGAGTGTTTCCGCCTATCACAGACGGAGGCGCGGCTTTTGAACAGTGGAATGGCCGCCGTCTGTCACAGATGAGGAGAAGAGGTGTGGCGATCCTGGCATGGCCGCCGTATGTTTTTACATGCAGATCGCTGCAGACGGACACAGGCTGCAGAAGGACAAAGAGGCACAGGACACAGGTAGGTTGGACACACAGGGATGGACACACAGGGATGGACACACAGGGATGGACAGGCATGTCTCACCCTCGGCTTATACACGAGTCAATACGTTTTCCCATTTTTTTTGTGGTAAATTAGGGGCCTCGGCTTATATTCGGATCGACCTATACTCGAGTATATACGGTAATCACCGTGATCAATGACAGCAGATCATGGATGTCAACACAAGCCAATTATCGGCTTTTCTTTACTCTTGCTGACAGCATGCGGAGAGAAAAAGAGAGCTGATAAACGTTGTCCTGATTATCGGTGCAGTCCCAACAGTGCCCATCAGTGCTCCCAATCAGTGCCCACCAGTCTACCAATCATTTTTAATCCATTTTGCCAACCAGTTCCCATCAGTGCTGCCAATCAGTGCCTCCTCATCGGTGTCACCTATCAGTGCTGCCTATCAGTTCCCTTTAGTGCCACCTGTCAGTGTCCATTAGTTGAGCCTTATCAGTGCCCATCAGTGCTACCTTATCAGTGCAGCTTCATCAGCGCACATCAATGTAGGAGAAAAATTACCTGTTGGCAAGTTTTTTTAAACAAACTATGAAAAACATTTTTTTCAAAATTTTCAGTCTTTTTTTGTTTAGCAAAAAAAAAAAAAAACCCAGTGGTGATTAAATACCACCAAAAGAAAGCTCTTTTTGTGTGAAAAAAATAACAATTTCATATGGGTAGAATGTTGTAAAACCGCACAATTGCCATTCAATGTGCAACAGCGCTGAAAGCTGAAAATTTGCCTGGGCAGGAAGGGGGTGAAAGTGCCCTGTAGACAAGTGATTAATACCACTTTAATGGCTAAAGCACTAATGCAGTCTCCATATCTGAAAGTTGATAAGCTGCAACTCTAATCTGCAACTCTATTGCATTTTTGGTTTCAATGCTGCTTTAAGTATCTATGTGGCTACTGAGTGACAGCTATAAACAGAGGCACAATCCTTCTTGTGTAATGATAAATACTAGGAATCGATCACACTGGGTATTACGTGACGTATGATATCGGTTTACTTTTCTTGAATAAGCAATATATACCACATTTCTCAAAACATAAAGCAAGCAGTAATTTTCATCACACAAGGAAGGATGTAAGCTTGAGAACAATATCTGGGAAACTGACTTTCTGCAGCTTTGTTCAACTTTACCCAGAAAAACAACATGACAGATCTGTAAGAGGGTTCCTATATCTGAAGGACACTGAGCGTCCATATCATTTGCGCTGGTGATTCACTGTGACTCACGTCAGACAGTTGTCTAGACACGGCTCACAAGAAGAACTAGGTGTTTGTTTCAGTAATGAAATCTGATGCCAAATAGAAAGGATGTTCCTACCATCGATGTCATTGATGATAAGAACCGCACCACTTGCAGGTTATAAACATGAGACTATGGCGTTTAGAGTCACAGATTTTAACAGTAAATACTCTAAATGATTGCATTTATTTTGCTGTTATTTTCTAAATCTCCCCATTGCAGTGTACATTAATTACTAAATGTTCTTTGACTAGTCAACTACTGTTTCAGAAATCTGTAAATTTCCAGAACTGAAATAGGAAGGAATTTGTGAAGGAAGCTTTTACACTGTGCACACCAGACTTCCTGTTTGCATTATTAGAGGCTTAGGCCCCATTCACACTTCACACAGCAGGAAGTCGCGTTCCCACCTGTGCTTTTGTGTGGCGATTTTCACACGATTCCACGTCACACATAGGGCAGCCGATTCACTTCAATAGGCTGCCCTATGCAAGTTTATCTCCCAAAAGAAGCTCCTGCTCCTTTTTGGGCAACAAGCTTCCCTTGATTTTTAGGCCCCATTCCCATTTGGTGTAGCGGGAACTCGCCTTACCGCTTGCAATTGTGTGGGCAATTTTCACACGATTCCGTGCGTCACACATAGGGCAGCCCATTCACTTGAATGAGCTGCCCTATGCGTGTTTGTCGCCCAAAAGAAGTTCTGCTCTTTTTTGGTCAAGAAGCTTCACACAAATGTTAAAGTCCCATTTCATAACAATCGGGGCAAAATTGCACCGTAATTATTCATGCTTAATGGCACCCAAACATGTGGTGCACATTTGGCACCGATTGTTCCGTGATCTGGTGTCCAGGGTAGAATTGTTGTGATTCCATATCACAAAGTAGGAATGGAGCTAGTAAACCAAAATTGTAGATTTTTGAGTAAACATTCACTATCTCTCACCTTGAGTGAAAAAAAAAAAACTGTTAATAAGCAGCCTACGCTAGACTAGGAGCACATGGTCCTTGGCTACTACTTATGGGTGTTTCATGTCATTAGAGACTGCACACAGTGTATGCTTTTGTTTCTTTTTAATCCAAAAAAGTTATTATTAGTTAATATTCGTATTGAAATGGGCATAAAGTATAAACGTTAATGCTTAAAAAAAAAAAAAAAAAAAAAAAACTATTTTGTACATATTAAGCCAAAGGAATAGATAAGACAAGGTCTCTGCACAGTAGGCAATATATACCATACACAGAAAGAAGGTATTACATAGACACATGCCACATTATCAAATTGCTAAAGTCAAATGAGAATTAGTGCAAAATAATATAGCAAAGGCCATAGTTAGTGTAGGTGGTGGAGAAACTAATAAAATCAAGTGTCCTGTCCCATCTCAAATATAGGGATATTTGGAACTTAGTAGTACCCTTAGGCTGGGTTCGCACTATTGCGGATATAAATTACATGCGTTCCTGCATCCATAGCCAAAACATGCGCAGACACATTGGGGTGTCATTACTTCTTAATAGCAATGCACGCAATGGAAATTGTCCTGCTTTTGTAGATGCGCAAAACCTCATGGTGTCGAAATTCCATGCAGTTTTATAGGCCGCATTTTCAAAATAAAGGGTCAGGGACTTTTTCCCTGAAATTTCCACAGGTATAGCATCTCATCCACAATAGTTTGAACCTAACCTATGACATACAAAATATTTTTTTAACCCTTTTGGAATGATATGGATTTCTGCATAAATTGGTCATAAAATGTGATCTGATATTCATCTAAGTCACAACAATAGACAATCAGTCTTCTTAAACTAATAACACACACAGAATTAAATGTTACCATGTTTTTATTGAACATACCATGTAAACATTGACAGTGCAGGTGGGAAAAGTATGTGAACCCTTGGATTTAATAACTGGTTGAACCTCCTTTGGCAGCAATACCTTCAACCAAATGTTTCCTGTAGTTGCAGATCAGACGTGCACAACGGTCAGGAGTAATTCTTGACCATTCCTCTTTACAGAACTATTTCAGTTCAGCAATATTCTTGGGATGTCTGGTGTGAAATTGCTTTCTTGAGGTCATGCCACAGCATCTCAATCGGGTTTAGGTCAGGACTCTGACTGGGCCACTCCAGAAGGCATATTTTCTTCTGTTTAAACCATTCTGTTGTTGTTTTACTTCTATGGGGTTGTTGTCCTGTTGCAACACCCATCTTCTGTTGAGCTTCAGCTGGTGGACAGATTTTCGTCGATAATAGCAATCCATCCAGGCCCTGACACTGCAAAGCAGCCCCAAACCATGATGCCCCCACCACCATACTTCACAGTTGGGATGAGGTTTTGATGTTGGTGTGCTGTGCCTCTTTTTCTCCACACATAGTGTTGTGTTTTTCTTCCAAACAACTCAACTTTGGTTTCATGTGTCCACAGAATATTTTGCCAGTACTGCTGTGGAACATCCAGGTGCTCTTGTGCAAACTGTAAACGTGCAGCAGTGTTTTTTTTGGACAGCAGTGGCTTCCTCTGTGGTATCCTCCCATGAAATCCATTCTTGTTTAGTGTTTTACATATCGTAGATTTGCTAACAGGGATGTTGGCATATGCCTGAGACTTTTGTAAGTCTTTAGCTGACACTCTAGGATTTGTCTTCACCTCATTGAGCAATCTGCACTGTGCTCTTGCAGTCATCTTTACAAGACGTCCACTCCTAGGGAGAGTAGCAGCAGTGCTGAACTTAACTCCATTTATAGACAATTTGTCTTACCGTGGACTTATGAACAGCAAGGCTTTTGGAAATACTTTTATAACCCTTTCCAGCTTTATGCAAGTCAACAATTCTTAATTGTAGGTCTTCTGAAAGCTCTTTTGTGTGAGGCATCATTTACATCAGGCAATGCTTCTTGTGAAAGGCAAACCCAGAACTGGTGTGTGTTTTTTATAGGGCAGGGCAGCTGTAACCAACACCTCCAATCTCATCTCATTGATTGGGCTCCAGTTGGCTGACACCCCACTCCAATTAGCTCTTGGAGATCTCATTAGTCTAGGGGTGCACATACTTTTTCCACCTGCACTGTGAATGTTTACATGGTGTGTTCAATAAAAACATGGTAACCTTTCATTCTTTGTGTGTTATTAGTTTAAGCAGACTGTGATTGTCTGTCTATGGTTGTAACTTAGATTACGAAAAAAATGTAGTTTCCTCTTTTCCCTACATGGTTGTACATATAGAGTTAGTTCCCAGCAGATCTTCAGGAGCTATTTCACAGCATCGAAGCACAAGTATTTACAGTACTGTCTTCTTTACAGGGAAAGATTTGCTGGATATCTTTTGTATAGCGACAGAGTTGCTTTAGTGTTTTATTGTCCTGAATTCTCTCATCTAACACTTGTAGTTCCTCTTTAAACCTGAATCATTTTCAGAGCTTGTAAGGCCTTATGTGCACAGGACATTCTTGCAGCTGCTCCTAGGGGTGTGTTGCATTTTTTTCTGCCTCTAAACTTCCCTGCATGTTAGCCTTTTGTGTTCATGCACACATAGGGGTTAAGAAACGTTTTTGTGGCAGAGTTTAGAGGCAGAAAAAAAAAACTCTGCTAGTGCTTATAGGAGCAGCAGATTTTGTGCAGAAAAAATGCTTGACGAAACTAAACGTGTGTTAATGCTGGGTGCGTGAGTGTTATTTCAGTTCAATGGCCAAAATAAATATATGAAATTAACATCCAAGCGCTTGACACCTGTAAATGTGCCTAAACACTTTTACAAGCGTTCGATGTTTGTTTCTGCAAAAACGCTGCTAGCTTCTAGGAGAGTTAAAAAAGCGTCCTGTGTGCATGAGGCCTTAAAGTGCAGATTCATAAGTGTTTTTTTTTTTTTTTTTTTTTTTTTTTTTTAGCTGAGTAAGCTAATAAGTCTGAATTATTTAAGGATATTGATCAGATTTTTTTCCATTATTTTTGGGTCTACATAACGGATGTTAACACTTTTTTAAATGTGAGTTCCATGGATAAAAGGGCATTAAGTTAAATCAAAGTTCCAGTATTAAATGTAAACTTTCATAAATAACCCTTGTATATAGATCTACTATACTGTACAATGCCCAATGCTGAATGCATCAAAGCGATACAAAATGTGTGGGAGGAAATGCTCGCAAATGTGTCTGACTTGTTGTTTCACTTTAGGTAGTCAGATACACCAGATTTGTTTATATTACTGGTGCTGAAGATAAGATTTTATTAGTTGTCCTGTAAGATATGTATACCAAGTGCTAAAAACAGTATGTCATGTCCTGTTCAGATATTCATGAATCATGTGAGTGCAGTCATTTTAGATGACGACCGGCTAACTTATTAAAGAGCAGTACTGTTATATTTTATTGAATCAAAAGAACAACTGTTTAGTAGACATTTGAAGTTACGCATAAGAAAAACACTAAAGCTGGCTATGCACTAGTAGAATTTTGTTAAAATTTTGATATAGGAACGTTTGTTTGATTTTTCGAATCATTAGTGGGTCAATTCAACATTCGTTTTCGACTGTAGTGATGTTAAATTTCCAAGGAGCAGGATGAAAAAATGTTCTTGCATGAACGCATTTCTAACAGTGTATGTGGTTTTCATTTGGTAAAGTCCTTTTACTCCTAAATCAAATATTAATAGCAAATGGAATATTAAAGCATTCCATTTTTTATGTTTTTTGTATAGAGAAGGGAAAGGGAGGATTAAATCCCAACTTCAGGGATTTTTGTTTTTTATTAAAATGGTCCACTAGCCAATGTATAAAGTAAAAAAGCAGCTCAGGCTTCAGTACTCATCTTAACTCTGGAATTTTTTTTATTTTTTTTTATTGTGCCACAAGATATTCTCAGTCTTTCATGTTGAATGATACCTAGTGTTATTCAACTTGTGAAAAATGAAGGAGTGCAGAACATCACCACAGCTAACATTATTCACATGGAATTAATGCAGAGAGCAGTGTCATCACTCAGCACCACTCTCTGCATCATCACGGGACCAGCTTTGGCTGGAGAATAGGTGAAGAATTGTAAGAACCAGCGATACATGTAAAGCCTAAAGGCTTCTGTAAAAGGTAGTTAGTGGATTGTGTCCAGAAGTTTTTTCTGCGCACAACTGTACAATTTTGCAATGGTCACCAGGACAAATAGAATAGTTGTCACAGACAACAATAAGAGTATAGAAGCACTTAAAATATTGGTCATAGATGGGAATAAAGTATACAACTAGTTATGATTTCTATAAAGTACTATTGCTGTAAAAATATAACCAGTGGGAGACAAAGTGAAAAAAATAACCAACAAAAGAATTCAGATGGGACTTTTGTTCAGGGAACCAGAGGGCATTGGTTATTACTGAGTGAGAGCTTTAAATGGAGAAGGCCTTCTCTGATATTATTTTTCTAAGATGCTACCTGGGTCTTCCTAGACATTGTCATTAAGGATCTGTGCCCATTCCACGGTGGAGTTCTTTATTTCCAGTGGTGAGAAAAAAATCTCAAAATACCTTTTTTAATCTTGGAGAGGGACCCAGATATCGTTGATAGGAGGGACACTTTAGAAGAAGCAATGGCATCAGAAATGCACATTATATTGTAAACAGAAAAAAAAATGTTTCTAAAGAAGGGGTAAGCTGTTATCCTTAACAGATGTGCACATAGGAACCTTGTTCCTCAGAACAGGCATTTGACAGGTGGTTGGGAGGCGACTCCTGTTTTCAACTTTGAAAGATGCATCACCATGCTGCAACTGTATGCATTAGAAGAGGTTGCAGGGCATTTGCAGCTTGATTGAATAGGTCGCATGTAACAATGCTACTGCCTGCTAAACATGATCTGCAGTATAATTTTTTGGCCCCCTACCACCCCATTCAGCCACCATGTTTGGTTTAGGGGATGGTCAGAGGACAGTGGAAATGTGGATGTACGCCTATATTTATCACCCGTTTCCTCCCCCACAAGTGTGAACGAACCCTGAAGGAGTGTGGTGCCAGCAGGAAATCATTTAGCATTTTTTTCCTACTCCTCACAATGCAAGCCTATGAGCCAGCTAAGCCCTTGTGTGTCTGATATAGTGAGGCTGATTTAATAAAGGCGTTTAGAATCTTTACTTAATAATACATTTTAGCTGTGTTTACTTTGAATAGTAAATCAATACAAAAAGACTAAAAAAATAAGGGTAAAACACACTCCTGAACTCCAAAAAAAAACCCACTTCCAAAATGTTGGTATTATAAAAATCAAATAACACTAACTAACCTTCTACCAAAGAATTTGTCGTTTAAAGCCATCCACGGGGACCCCAAAACAATCATACTGCAAACTTATGCTTCTTGGCTGTTATAATGCTATTCTATTAAATGTTACAACCCACAACTATCCTTCAAGCATGTGTATCCTTCGTAAGACAGAATCTTCCACAACACTGTCTCCATTTGTTATGCTTGTTTGCCTCTCGTTGCATAAACAAATATGCATACAATGTTGTTCTTTTAGTTGATACAGTTGTGAGCACTTCTTTTATCAAAGAAGAAGATGGTACTTGTTTCCCTCATTCTATAACACCGTGGGGGAGATTTACTATAACTTGCAAACACAGAATCTGGTGCAGCTGTGCATAGTAACCAATGAGCTTCGAGGTTTCATTGTCAAAGCTTAATTGCACAAGCTGACATTAGAAACTGATTGGTTACTATGCACAGCTGCACCAGATTCTGTGTGCACGAGTTGTACTAAATCTACCCCACATCTCGTTAACCAGTTGTCTACATTCGGCGTGTTGGGTTACGTAACTGGATAACCCGCCCCCTCTGATCCCCTGGGAAAGCCATGGGGAAGTCCCTGTGCGTCAGAGGGGGACGGGGTCACCGGGGAACGTCACTGTGTGGCCCCGCCCTCAGTTATAAAAGAACTATCACTTGCAAGGACACATCATATGGTGGGTGCCTCCCCCATGGAGGTGGGTCAGACGCAGCTTTGTTTCTTTTTTTTCTTTTTCGGTCTGTCGAGAGAAGATGAATGGACTTTGTGGGACTTTAGTATTTTTTTTTTAAATAAAAGACTTGTCCCAAGTTGTGTCTTGTCTTGTACCATTTTGACACTTTTTTTGTGAAATGGTAGGGGTGCATTTGTACCCCGTTACCATTTTACACGGGGGGGGGCATGATCTGGGGGTCTCCTTGTTACATTGCGGGTGGGGGGCTTCCAGATTCCGATAAGCCCCCCGATCGCAGACCCACACAACCACCGGGCAAGGGTTGTGGGGATGAAGCCCTTGTCCCCATCAACATGGGGACAAGGTGCTTTGTGGGGCTACCCCAAAGCACACTCCCCATGTTGAGGGAGGGCATGTGGCCTGGTACAGGTTCAGGAGGATCAGGTTGCATGCTTGGATAAGGGTCTGGTATGTATTTTTGGGGGGACCCCCACTCCATTTTGTTTAATTATGGTGCAGGGTTCCCCTTAAAATCCATACCAGACCTGCAGGGTCTGGTTTGGATTTTGAGGGGGACCCCACACCATTTTTTTTTATTTTGGCGTGGGGTTCCCCTTACTATCCATATCAGACCTGAAGGGCCTGGTAATGGACTGGGGGAAGCCCATGCCATTTTTTTCAATGACTTTTATCTGTATTGCCGGGACCCAACAATTCATTATAGCCGCGAGTACTTTTAAATGTAATTTTGTGCAGGGACTGTTCTAAACACCGGAAAAATGCGCCACTTTACAGGCATACTATAGACACCCCACAGGTACGAAATTTAAAGGCATATTTCACTTTTATTGTTTCACTTTAAGCATTATTAAAATTACTGCTCCTGAAAAAAATGACATTTTTTAAACTTTTTTTTTGCATTGATACATGTCTTCTGGGGCAGGTCCCCAAACACTTTTTATGACAATAACTTGCATATAAGCCTTTAAAATGAACACTTTTAATTTTTCATGTTAATGTCCCATAGACTTTAACAGTGTTCCGACGGCTTTCGAATTTGCCCCAAACACAGCATATTGTTCGGTGTTCTGCAGAACACCCGATCAACAAATGTTCGGCCCGAACTTATGCTCAGGCAGAACCATTCGCCCATCCCTACTTGTAACACTAACGAGTCACATGACATCGGGGGAGGGAAAATGGCTAATTGGGCCCAATTTGGGAGTGTACTCACTTTTGTTGCCAGTGGTTTAGACATTAATGTGTGTTGAGTCATTTTGACGGGACTGCAAATTTACACTGTTATACAAGCTGTACACTCACTACTTTAATTTGTAGCAAAGTGTAATTTCTTCAGTGTTGTCACATTAAAAGATATAATGAAATATTTGCAAAAATGTGAGGGGTGTACTCACTTTTGTAAGATACTGTATGTATCAATCTTGTATCATAAGCAATTACAAAATTATATTCTCATGCATAGACATATAGCAGAAATGTGAAACTATGGTCGGGTCCATAGGGGGTAAATGTGTGAGAGCTGAAGTGGTTAACGCTTTAAATACTAAGCCCATTGATGCTCATCAACATATCCACACACTCAGGCTTGTACAGGAGGTTAACAAATGAGTACATTGTCGTTAAATATAGACACAATTCTTAATTGGAATGTCCGTTTTAAATCTGGCAATATCTTCCAATTCCCCACAAGGATATAACATGCATATTATCTCCCCTAAATATCATGCAATAATTCACTGCAGGGTGGCTTTGTGGAATAGATCTAGTGAATAAACCACCTCTGTATGCCTCCAGCTACACTATTAGAACCTCCCATGCATCATTTTCAGCACAACAGATGTTAAATGGCTATTAAAAAATTATTTGGCCTCTTTTAACAATCTTCCAATGCAGTCCACTAAACAGGCTTTTAATTTCAAACATAGTATGATCATGCTCCTTAATTCATGCATTATTAGAAGCACTCTGAGGTTATCATGATCATGTTTAAACAACGTTCCTGCAATAAGGTAATCTATAAACATGCTCCTAATTCCGAGCACAATGTGCTCAACTCATACTCAATAATTACACTTTGTGTATTATTAAAAGCATACCAGGATTACGCACAGCTATCATTGTAGTCAATCCAGATCACATTCCAAGTGGCATACAGATTGCCGCATTATACGGCCATCTCCTCCTGGCACTGTGAGAGGGGGGTAGCGTCTCATTACTATTTTTGGATACCTATTCTTTCACCTCCTACAGCCTCAATAAATTAGTTAGCCTATAAAACTTTCAAGGTTTTTAATTACCGTTTTAATTTCCAAGGCTTAAATACCCAATTTTAATTCTTGATTAAGTCACTTTAGATGAAGAGTTGATCAGAGCACTTTCCTTGTGCAATAATACTCAATCAAAATTCTCTCTTATCAAGCTTATATTTAGATTGATAATCCCCTTAACTTTTAACTAGGGCTGTGGAAATTAAAGATTAAATCCTCGATTAATCGAATAATTTTTTTGATAAAAATTCTTTTGATCAGTGCTCACCTCTGCGCCGGCTTCCGGGTCTTCAGGGAGTTCCGTTGGAGATCCGGTGATGTCATGGACATCAACGTCACCCGACTCCTCCCCTTTCGCCAAGTGCCTCCGTCTGCTAATGAAGGAAAGGGAGGGAGGAGTCCGGAGACGTTGAAGTTCTGATTGAACGTACCGCGTACGGGGAGAAGCTACGCGTGACGTCACCCACTGCTGCCCTACGAAACTAACACGATTGTCGGCTTTACATGCTGTGTTTTTATCATCTTTATGTGAGTAGTTTGTGTTTGAACACAAAAATTAAATCTTATACTTAAGCGGTGAGGAGTTTTCTTTCTACCCATGACCTGACGTCCTTGCTGAGATCTAAGGAGACGTGAGAGAAGTTTATGGTCTGCATTAACCCTTTTTATACCCGCTTGCTTGACCACCTGTTTGCACAGGGGTCCATGCCATAAGGTGAGAGATTAGTTAGACTGGAGGTGGAGGGAATGTCACGCTACTGTGAAAAAAAATTACTTTTGCTACAGTTTGAATTTAAAACGTATTCGTGTGAACTGTGAAGTTAAGTCATGGATTGTGGAAACCAACTAGTGTTGGGTATATAGTGTATACCACATTTACCACTGACTAATGCAGTGTTGCAATACAAGGAGATCAGCTAAAAGTAGTTGGGTCTGTATGTGCGTTATAATTCATCAAAATTAGTCGATTAATCGATTTAAGAAAAACAATTAATCGAACATGAAAATTTAAATCAGTAACAGCCCTACTTTTAACCCTTTTTAAGGATTTTTTGTGACAAATGTCCCTTGTATGCACCCCCATTCCAGACCCTCAAGCTTATCCTTTTTTCTCCAGTATATCTTAAACCAAATGGGCATGCTAGTTAGTAGACAACCCAAGTAGTTAAACAATTTATAACGATATCAATTATATATTGTTTGGAATTATTTCAATTTGAAAATTCATTGCCTACCTTCACATACCTACATATCGGGTAGCCCCCACATTTAAACCTGCCCCCTAGACTACATTTATTCTTTCTTTCTCTTTCGTTCACTGACTGACACAGCTCCATTAATCTTGACCATAGGGTTGTTACGCCACCTTCAGGAGAGGACTAGGCAGAACATATTATACATGTGAAAAAACAGAACTTTACAGTTCCGCCCAGTGGGCAGTCCCTCCAGTAATAGCCCCTCAGCCTGCCTCCTGCAGCTCAGTTTTTTTTTCTGCCTTGTGAAGGAGATGGACCGAGGAACACTGCGGGCCCATCGGTCCTGGGATTATTTGCACAAGATTGTCTTTTGCGCATCATTTTGGATCCTGTGATCTACTATCAACAGCCATCTGGATGACAGGCTGGATATGCTTGTAGTATCCCCAGCCTGGCCATCAAGCTTGTGCAGATCATAGCTACGCACTGGGTTGGCACGACATGCCCCTCAGGCTCCAGGGGTGGCTGGTGAGCGCAATGCTCCAGGGCACACATATGACCAGGCTACTGATGTCTGAGTCACAGCGTGCCATGGCCAGCAGCCCCCCTGTACTCTTGGGCAGTGGTTCTGTGACGGAATGTCCCCAGCTCTCCCTGCCTCGGTGGGGTTGAGCAGCTGGGCTTTCTCTGGGAGGTCAATTCAGGGTTACCTCTCTTCTCTCCCTGTCCCCCCCCGTGAGGGATACTGCATGATGGGCTACTGAGCGGTGTGTGCGCGTGCCTATAGCCAGGGGTCCCCTGGGGGGCTCTCACCTTGGATGGGAGGCTGCGCTGGGTGGTTGTGTCCCTGGGTGTCTGTGGTCTCCCTGCTGGGTGTCTGGAGGTCTGCACATGCTGATCGCCATAGCGCTGTTCTGCCACCATTTTCTGTCTTTTCATTTTCCTCCTCTGTGTACAGTTGTTTGTCGGCCATGTTTGGTGTGACTCAGCGGGAAGCACGGTCAGGAACCATTTTCCCTGTGATTATGTCCTTTAAACTGGATGCCCGGCAGCCATTTTGTTGTAGCCCCATGCAGTTTTTTATGCTCAGCGCTGGTCCCTGAGGCTCAGAATGGCACAGTTTTTCATCAGGACACCTGGGAGCTGACACAGGACACAGACTCTAGTAGCTGAACGGCGCAGAACTCGGTCAGGGTGGTGAGTCCAGTAATACTTATTTCCCCGGAATTGGCCTCGGCGTCCCTGATGCGCCAACCTAGTACGCCCGGTTGCGAATGCTCTCTGGCGACTGCCGTTGCGAGAGGACATTCTGTGTTAAGGTCCGATTCTTCATCTTGTTTTACCATCACTGGATTTAACGGCATGGCTGTTGAGAGCCAGATGCTAAGGTATCGAGGCCTATCTGACTCGGTGATCTCAACTATGTTGAGAGCACGGAAATCTTCTCGGAAGATATATCATCGTACCTGGAAGGCATACATCTCTGTGTGAGGAAGGCTGGTGTCTCAATTTCTAGTGAGCACTTTGGTTCAGGGGGTCCGACATGTAGTTCCTGTGGTGCGTCCACCGTTAACCACGTGGGATTTGAACCTGGTGTTATTGACGCTTCACAAACTGCCGTTTGAGAACATCAGTGAAATTCCCTTTTTGACTTTCCCAGAAAGTGGTCTTTCTAGTGGCCATTACATTGGCCAGGAGGGGTTCGGAACTGGCGGCTTTGTCTTGCATGTCGTCCTATCTGGTTATCCATAAGGATATGCTGATGTTGCGTCCGCAAACTTTTTTTCCTGCCGAAGGTGGTTTCGGCTTTCCACATCAATGAAGATATTGTGTTACCATCTCTGTGTCCCAAAACCACACATCCTAAGAGGTGGCCCTTTATTCCCTGGACGTGGTCAGGGCTATAAGGATATATTTGTCTGCCGCGGCTCCCTTTTGGAAGTCAGATTTATGTTCGTTTTGGTAGTTGGTCCGAAAAAGAAGCATGGCGGTCTCGTCGACCACCATTTCCAGGTGGATCAGACAGATGGGGTACAGGCCTACGCCTTGAAGGGGCAGGTGCCCCCCTTTCCTATCACGGCCCATTCCACCAGGGTAATTGGGGCCTCTTGGGCTTCCAACATCAAGGGTCAGTCGCTCTGGTGTTTAAGGTGGCGACTTAGTCGTCCGTTCACATTTTTACCAAATTCTACAGAGTGGATGTAAGTGTATCGTCTGATGTCTGCTTTGGCCGCAAAGTTTTGCAGACAGCTGTCTAATGTTGCAATTCTGCACTCCTTTTTCTGTTTAAAGAAAATAGTTACTTTGAGTATAATGCACGGTTGCATTGTTGACCAGAAGTTCTGATGCGGCTAGATAGGGGGTGACTCCCTTGTTAGGGAGCATTTCTGGTTGTGGGTGAAGTATTTTTATGCTGTTCCCACCCCTCGTTATGACACTGCTTGGGGAAGTACCCATGGTCAAGATTAATGCAGCTGTGTCAGTCAGAGAACGAAAGAGAAAATAGGATTTTTGTACTCACCATAAAATCCTTTTCTCTGAAGTTCACTGTCTTACACGGCACCCTCCCCTCCTATTGATTTACGTTATACTGCTTGTTGACATACTGAGCTGCAGGAGGCAGGCTGAGGGGATGTATAACATGTTCTGCCTAGTCCTCTCCTGAAGGTGGAGTAACAACCCTATGGTCAATATTAATGGAGTTGTGTCAGTCAGTGAACTTCAAAGAAAAGGATTTTATGGTGAGTACAAAAATCCTATTTTTTTTTCTGATATGATTTTTTTTTTCCCTGTAATATCATGCAAATTCAATGTTCTCTTAGTAGTAAGGGCTGGATAGGGTCCTACAATCTCTTTTTTCGATGGATCCAGCAACAAAACATGTCGGTGTGTTTTTTTTTATTATTATTTCTTTGATGATATTCCATTGAGCATTAAACAGTGTCACTATTCTAAAATTTTCCCTGATACTTTCCCTGTTTATTCCTATTCCTTTCTTTTTTAATCTTTCTGAAAGATTCTTTCAGATGCTTCCAAATAGCCTTGCTTCTTGAACAGTTTCTCTGAAATTGTAACTGGCCAATTAAGACTGCACGCTTCATTAGATGATGGCTGCCTGCATGGAGGTTAAAGTTCCCTTCCAATGGGTTTCGAAAAGGTCATTGAAAGAAATTTTTTCCCCTCTTTAAATTTTCATGTCTAAAAACTGGATACAATTTTGACTACAAATACAATACATTTTTAACTCTTTCAACAAACTCAACTGCAGTACCTCCCCTCTCCATACCAACAGCACCTTATCCACATATCTCATCCAGACAGTGCACTTTTTTTCTTGCGCATAGGATCACAGTCCCCTTACCACTGGCTGTAATTTTTCATCAAAACATTTTCACACTTTTTCCAATGGACCTTGCACCCTTGACACAATTAGAAGTCCCAGTGGCTTGGTTGGTTTTTTATGAATCTTTGGCATTCGCTTGGCATGGTATATTCACTAACCAACATATTCTTCATCTCTCTCTCTCTTTCTTTCTCTCTCTCTCTCTCTCTCTCTCTCTCTCTCTCTCTCTCTCTCTCTCTCTCTCTCTCTCTCTCTCTCTCTCTCTCTCTCTCTCTTTCTCTCTCTCTCTCTCTCTCTCTCTCTCTCTCTCTTTCTCTCTCTTTCTCTCTCTCTCTCTTTCTCTTCCCTTCCACCTTTTATTCAATTCCCATACCAATCTGGGGAAAGGCTTTCCTACAAATCTACCATATAGTTATTCTGATCCCCTAGTAGTCATAGCACCTCATTTTTTTACTGGTCTTCGTGCATCAATACCAACTTCTTTATCATTTGATCTTATTATCACATCCTCTATCCCTTTTAATTTATTCAATCATCTACTTTCTTCTGGTTTCAAATTATCAGAACTGCATGAGGACTAATCCAACTCTCCCAAAAAGGCGAGAAGTGATAACATCAAAACTCTGGATCTCAATTCTGTGTAACTATGAACACCTCCCATTTCAGCTTCCATATCTTCAATTTCCCATTCTGATTTAAATCTATATAATGAATATTAAAATATTCCCCATTTAAACCCATACCCATATCTCCTCCTCCCTTCCTCTTTTAGTCATTTGCCACTTTTTCAATTCCATTCACCTCAAAAAACAGCCATAGCTTTATACACTGTACATTCTTGTCCCACTTGAGAAGGGAAAACCTTTTCTGAGCCACTGAGAACTGTGTTTAATTCACTAAAAAATAAGGAAGAGCAAGCATGTAAAAGAGAATGTCACATAACAAATAAGCATTAGGTAAACACTGCAATAACTAAACATTTATTCTAACTGAAAATGCACTGTATTTTACCTTTAAGACAAAGCAGAGAGCAAAAATGACATACAAACTGCTGAAATCTAACAGCCATTCAACCTTAATTTTGCTCTAGTAATTTTAGTAACAAAGCCCCACTCTCTGTATACCAGTGATTTATTGATTACAGAACTGTATTAATTTGCATTTTACATCGGCCTGGTGTTATGCCTAATGATTTCATTATGCATTTCATGCAGTTTTGTTCCTACAGGGGATATGCATATAAAATAAACAGTCAGATCGATACCAAAAATGTTAGAGAAAGTAACATTTTATTTTAGGCCCAGCACACCTTAGTAAGCTTATCTTTGGATACTGGAGCATGTATGCCATAGCATACTTGTATGTATGACATGGCTGTGTTCAACTTGGGAGCATAGTTAAAGTGACTCGTACACAGCTGATGTGCCAGGGCATGCAGTGATCGTGTATAAATACAGTATAATACCAGCTGTACAAAAGCAGAGACAATTTGTCTTGGCCTCTGTGATATATGTGATGTCAAAAAACACATTTCATGTAAAATCTCCTTCGTTTTTGTTGTCTTGTACAGGTGGTGGTAAGGGAGCTCCTGGCACAGTATACAAGACAGTATGAAGAAAGTCCAGTCTTTGGCCTCCTCAGAAATTGGACCAGCTCTGTTGGTGACCGGCTAAGAACAAGGTAGGTATTGTAAATATTATAATATAACACACTTCTTAAAATATAGGAACACATCAAACCACCAGAACGGTTTGGTGGATTAGCAAATGTTGACAAGTATTGATATTCTATATAATATTATTACTATTGTTTTTTATAGTACCCTTTATCTCTCATGGCACTGTTCAAACTTAGAGGTCCTTAAGAGAGCGGGTACAGCAAGGGGCTGATTTATTAAAGAGACACTGTCACTTTGCCCATTCAGTGTCTATGTAAGTGCAGCATACTTTTGACATCAGTTTAGATGCTTCTGAGAACATTTCAAATTTGTTGCAGGTGTAGTGTTCCTGCTTCAGCCTATTTTTGCACTTCTATACAGTAGACTTGAATAGGGATTAAGGCAGTTCTGAAGTGAACACAAGGCCCTAAAGCTCATCTCATGACCCACTGATACCTATCCAGTGATGACCCTGCTCCTTCCTCAGTGATAGAGGGAGCAAAATACCCATTGTTTTTAGGCATGGGGGAGCACATGACCCCTCTGATAAGGTAGTACTTGAACCTAGCGATTGATAGTGAATTAACCTTATATACTCTGCAGCTTCTGCACTAGCACATGATGGAAGGGGTGACACCAAGTATTTTAGTGGTGACTACAACAGGGGAAGTAGCGGTGGGGAATTCAGAGTGACAGCATCTCTGTAACTTCAGAGATTGAAAACAAAAGTGTAAGCGTTGTTAGCAGCAACTAATGAGGTTTTACCCTTTTGTTTTATGTAAGAAAAATGAACAATAATTCTGATTGGTTTGCTTCTGGCAACATTTCCACTTTATGTCTTGTTGGATTTTCTCCAGTTTTAAAGATGTATGTACAGAGTGCAGGCTTCAGAAGTACGTTATGTACAGAGTGCAAAGTTCAGGAGTGCAGCAGTATAGATACTCCACCTGCACCTTGGAGGGCAGCACTAGAGCAAAAACATTGCAGAGTGCTGGGGGGAGATAAAGGAGGGGAGGGAGGGAAGTAAAGATTCTGTGGAGCTGCCGGGACAGGAGCGCTATCAATTGTAGACACAGAAGCAACGTTTTTCTGTTTACAACTGACAGTAGTGAGCGGCAAGCACAGGGCCAAGGTGGTGGACTCTTTTCGGCTGAAAAAAAAAGCCCTGTTTATAACAAAGTGATGGAACTCTGTTTTGCCACATTCTGGCTTAAAAAAAAGCCCTGTTTTTATATGGATAAGCCTACAATCCACAGCATAATATCTGTATTGAAATTTTAGAGCCATATCTACTCTACAATTTAAAATACAGTTATTAAAAAGGGGATTCCTTTCTTTAACAATTAAACTCTTTTACACAGAACAAAAAAAATGGAATCTGGTTATTTGTTTTGTACAATTTTTTTGAAATTGTCTCTGAAGGATGCTGACTATTGGGATAGGTACAGGTGTCAGGAACAACACAAAGGAAATACTGATGCATGTTGAAACAAGCTCAGTATAAGAGCTTTGACTTCTCTGCCATTTTTAATTTTTTTTTTGCTAGATGTTTTGAGTTTGTTTCACGCAATGTGATGTTAAAGTGCGCATATGTATGTGTGTGTGTGTGTGTGTATATGTGTGTATATATATATCATATATGAAATTCTTGTTTCTGCTAAATTACCCATAACACATCTTCTACGCTTACAATGGATAATACCTGATTAGTGCAGGCAATTTAAAAATACTCAGTTTTGTTCTGGGGTAAAACTGGGCATTGTGCAAGTACACTTGGGTCTAATTTTAGGGTCAGTTTGAGGTCTGCATGCAAGCACATGGTGGATACATTATGTTATATTATACAATTACCATCTAAAAGGGATGATGCATGAGAATGCACTTTCAACACAAGTATCTACATAAGAAATGCTGCTTATAGATTCTTAGCCATGATCACCTGTTAAGCTGGGTAATAATTAAAATATCTATACTTTTAAAGTATAGAAAAGTCGCTGCTGATCCCCTCATGTAGCATCCCCTATCAAACACTCCTCTCTTACTGCTCCTGTTTATCCATTCTAATGTATCCATTTGAATATAATAGCAACTACAGTATCCAAACCTGTAGATGTAAGAACTTGGTGTTGATAAAAGAAGAGATCTGTTGTATAAGGGAGATCCATTATTCTGCATTTGAATGGAATAGGGCTGTCACACGAGAAACTATATTCAGATAAGCCTAAATAAATTGTTTAGTGAATAGTACTGGCTTCTGTACACCTAACAAGAATGGCCATAATTTTGCTTGACGTGTACAGACATTTCCTTAGCACTGAAAAGAGGAAATTACCAACATAATATACCTGAAAGTACCATTATGATTCATAGTCATGAGACCGAAAGTAAGAAAATGAACAGTCACACTATAAAGAGATACAAATTAAGTTGTTCAGCTATAACTGAAACCACAGAAAAGGCTAATAGATGACATAAAATCACATACTTATTTGTGGACATACTTGCAATTGACATTAAGCATGGACCACTGAATAGGTCATTTATATCCTGAGAATATTCAGTGATATACATGACTTTACAGATTCATAAAATTTTTAATTGTAAGTCGCAGTTGGCAGTGAAATCTGAAAGTTTGTAAAAATGTAATAATTTTCCATAGAATCATTACTGAATTTAGAAAAGTTAGCTGAAAGTATTGGAGAATATGCCAAGTTATGCCTCGTACACACGATCAAACAATCCGGTGGAAAATCCGCCGGACAATCCCGCCGTGTGTGGGCTCCGACTAAGACTAAGGAGGCATTTTTGCACTCCAATCTGTCCGCCGGACTCGCATTTCAACAATCCGGCCGTGTGTGTGCCAGTCCGCCGTATTTTTGAAATGAACGGACTTTTCCCGCCCGGAGAAAAGTCCGCTCATTTTGAGTGCATCTACAGGTAGCCGGGGCCAGCGAAGGAGGCGTCGCTGGCCCCATCACCTGGTATGGACTTAAAGGGGAATCCCTACGCCGAAAAATCGGCGTGGGGGTCCCCCCCCCAGGTCCATATCAGACCCTTATCCGAGCATACTACCCAGCCGGCCAGGAAAGGGGGTGGGGACCAGCGAGCGCCCCCTCCTGAGCCGTACCAGGCATCCTCTGGGACTGTGATATCATAATGGGTGGGGACATCATCCGCTGATGTCCCTATATAAGACGCCGCGTCCCTGTCATTGTGAGCGGAGAGAGCGACGAGGCAACATCTCCAGAAGAGAACAGAAGGCCAGAAGACAGCGGCGACAGAAGACCGGGCCACCGCTCGTAAAAGAGCTAGAAGAAGGCGCGGTGGCCCGGCAAGAAGAACTGAAGAGGGGGACAAGACCCCCAAAGAGGGGGATAAAACCCCCGAAGTCGGAAGAAGAGGGCGGCGAAGAAGAAAGCCGGGCTCCTCCACTAGTAAAAGAGCTAGCAAAAGAGCAGAAGATAGCGGAGGAGTCCGGCGAGAAGACCCCCGAAGACGGAAGAAAACCCCTGGAGCTGTGCAATAAACTATTTTAACCCTTGTGTATTGTGTTTTTTTTACTTTTTTTCACAGGTGAATGGGTAGGGGTACATTGTACCCCATACTCATTCACATAGGGTGGGGGGGCAGGGATCCAGGGGCCCCCTTATTAAAGGGGACTCACGGATTCCGATAAGCCCCCCGGCTGCAGACCCCGACAACCAACGGCCAGGGTTGTCGGGAAGAGGCCCTTGTCCTCATCAACATGGGGACAAGGTGCTTTGGGGTGGGGGGGCCGCGTGCACCCCCCCATGTTGAGGGCACGCAGCCTGGTATGGCTCAGGAGGGGGGGGGGGCGCTCGCTCGTCCCCACCCTCTTTCCTGGCTGGCCGGGTAGCGTGCTCGGATAAGGATCTGATATGGACCGGGGGGGACCCCCACGCTGATTTTTCGGCATAGGGATTACCCTTTAAGTCAATACCAGGTGACGGGGCCAGCGAAGCCTCCTTCGCTGGTCCCGGCTACCTGGAGACGTGCTCAAAATGAGCGGACTTTCCTCCGCGTGTGTGGGCGAGTCTGTTCATTTCAAAAGTATGGCGGATAGTTCGGCGGACTTGGTACGCCGTATTAGTCCGCTGAAAAAGTGCCGTGTGTGGGCAAGTAGCGAAATTCCGCCAGACTAAGTCCGCCGGATAGTCTGCTATGTGTGTACGTGGCATAAGATGATACTTTTCCAAAAAAAAAAGGACTTGCAAAAGAATTGTTCCTGAACCAGGGCAGAGGCTTTTTTGGATTGTACAAATAGTGGAATTCGCTAAACGTAGTAGGTGCAATCACAAGGGTTATTGGTAAGTAACTGACTTTCTGCAAAGCATTAGTGAGCACTTAGGCTTAATTCACATGGGCACTGGATGTAGAAGAGTGTCTGTCTTTCATGTTGTACGGGGCTGCATTCTACCAGTGGTCCAACCTTCCGCCCAAAGATAGGCACAGTGGGGGGGACTAATGCCACGTACACACGATCTGACTTTCCGGCAGACTAGGTCCGAAGGGATTAGTCCATCGGACAATCCGATCGTGTGTGGGCTAGTCCAATTGTTTTTCAAAAAAAAAAATCAGACGGACCTAGAAATAAAACATGTTTCAAATCTATCTGATGGACTCAATCCCGACGGACTAAAATCGGGAAAACCGTTTGTCTGTGTGCTGGTCTGACAGACCAAATACGTTGCAAGGGAAGCTATTATCTACTGGCTATTGAACTTCCTTGTTTAGTCCCATTTACGTCATCACGTTCAAAACGAATGGACTTACGAATGGACTTAGTCCGTTCGTGTGTGTGTGGGCAAGTCCATTCGTTTGGAACTTCTGTTGGAATTCGGCCGAAAGTCAGTTGGGAAGACCGTCGGATCTAGTCTGCCGCAAAGTCTGGTCGTGTGTACGCGCCATAAGTGTCACTAATAGGCAGCTGCCTAAACATCAAATGTAGCAGTTGGGCCACACCACTCACAAACCACCCCCATATGTACTAAGCCATTTACTGAACAAAATCAACAATTGGGGTTTGCCCGTCAGTGGGCTGAAACATAGAGGCTCCCTGTTTACTACCTGTGGGACTCCAACCTGAAGTCTGAATTCTAAACAGCTAAATATGTAGCTAAAACGCATGCAGTATATAAGAACAGCTTTACCTGCATATGTATTTTTGTCCATTCATTACCGGGTTTTACACAGTCCTGCCACGTAATAAAACCAGGTGGGAGACTTGACTTTTCAACTTGATTTGTCCTCCCCGGCCCCCAGCCTGTGGTATAACAGTTAAGGAGAATCCGCAGGTTAGGGACCTCCTCATTCTATTACTCTGCTTTTACCTCCTGTTAGTCCAATCAGTTGGCTCCTTCTCTCTCTCTCTCTCTCTGTCTGAGCTCTGCTATAGAGGGGATTGCAGGAGGCTGATACAAAGTCAGATTTGGGTAATTACGCTGTTCACAGCCCCTAGGTTCACACTAGAGTGCAGTGCGGGAAACCTGCAATCTGTACACATTTCCCGCACTACATTCAAATCGCACCTTGCGATCTGCAGCGGGTATCAGTGCAATCTTAATGACTCCCCAAACGCAGGTCACAAACAAAGTGTTTGCCTGCACTAGATCGCATAGTACAAAATGACCATTTTTAACCACTGGATACTTATTATTTTAATTTTTTTAAAGCTTTAGCTTTAAAAACGATATTCAGGAATGGATCTTGTGTTTTTATAAAATTTGAGTGACATAATTTGTCTACTGGGATTTTTCAGAAATGTAGTATTCATGTACCATGTCTTCAGACTTAGAAGCAAATCAAATATAGCATCATTTTGTATTGCTTTGCTTTTGTTTTTTCTTAGCCCTTGTACACACGGTCGGAGAATCTGTCGGAATGAGTCTTATCAGACCGCGTCGTCAGATAATTCGACTGTGTGTGGTATGCATCGGACTGATTCCGTCCGAATCTCCGTCCGACCCAATTTTCCAACATGTTGGAAATATTTCCCGACCAACTGGGCCGGATGGACCTAATCCGATCATGTGTATAGCATTTTGATCGGACCAAGTGCCACGCATGCTCAGATCAAATTCCTACATCAAAGCTATTGGCTACAAGCCTGAATGTAGTCCCATCGTAACGAAATTACGTCATCACGTTCTGAAAGATCGGATTTTTCGACAACTTGGCCTGACCGTGTGTATGCAACGGTTTCGGACACAATCCTTCAGACTAAATCCGACGGGCAAAATCTGACGGATTTGGTTGGCAAAATCTCCGACCGTGTGTACGTGGGCTTAGAAGTGAAACAAACCTGCTATGCACTATTACAACTGGGATGAGTTGCGACGTAACTTGTGTTGACATGCATGCGGGCAACTGTGTACCTGGCCTGAAAACAATTGTAGGCTGCCCTCATACTTCTGCATTCCATTGCATTACCACTTGAACATTATCATGCCTTGTTATCATGCGCCCAAAAATGCACTTGACCCTTTTTTTTTTCAATTCAGCTCACCACAACATACAGAATGTGCACTTGGATGTGCTGCATTGTAGGTGCATTGTCCACTACTTTATATAGCATTGGAGTGCCATTCACAATTAATGGCACTGCAGTGACCACACTTAAGCTGTCCAAATGAATAAAACGGAATCAATTGCCCCATCAACACATTCAAGTTGGATGAGGGAATCTTCCCCATTGCACTATTGTATTCTGACAGTGGGGGTGACTCCCCCCGCTATCAGAATACACAGATCAGTACTGTAGCCTATTGCCTGCAGGACTGATCGTGAAAATTTTATCCGGTTGAATAGAAGTCGCTCAATTGATCGATTTCTGTTAACAACGGTGTCCACACATGAATTGAAGTTCAGCTGGTACCTGCTGAATTGTGATCCATGTATGACTAGCTTTAGAGGCATGTGTTAATTCAGGTTGCAGTAACGTGCATTAAAACGCATTGTGGTGCATTCTAAATGGGGTCTAAAATATAGTGTAATGGTAAATAGAAGAAACAATGAGGCCTTCTTCCCATACTGTATGTGCAGTACACATTGCAGTATGTTACCACATATGCATTAGGCCTCATGCATGTGTTTAGGGAAAGACTACTGGGGGGACTGTAAACTTCTGTGGAGCCCCATACAAAGGAATGATAGTCTGACACTGCCTGCAGCCATTTGTATGTTAGGATATGCAGCGATTACTTATGAATGATTGGCCCTGGGCCCAATCAGCCATATGTAATCATCCATAGGCAAAATCCTGTTTTACCAGCCGCGATTTATAAATGGCATTGATAGACAGGTTGTTAAAGAGATGGAGGCCTAGACATCAGCTGACTATTTTGAAAGTGGCTCTGACAGAGGAAGCAGCAGTGGGGGATCACTGGGAAAGTGAGCCACTGTGGTTTTTACCAGAATAGGCAATGTGGCAATACCATACATTGCATTATAGCAGCCCATTCATTTTGCATTAATTATATTTTGTGTGTATTTTTCTAGAAAATTTTGAAAAACATTTGTCCATCTGTCACAGGATGTACAAAATCGGCGGTATCATCTTTTTAATCTACAGGTGCTTTTAAAAAATGTATGGTGTGGGGAATGTTTTACAAACATTCAAAGCTTATATATACTCACACTTGGGCGTAGTAGAAACATGGGCAGAAACAAGTTTTTCTGCCTGTGTTTGTACAAACATGTTAAAAACATGCTAAAACGCACAATGAGCTTACAGTGCCTTTATTTCAAAGCGTGTGAAAAATTAGCAAAAACGCACATTGCCAAACCTGCTTACCACATGTCCAAAATTTGGTCCATGAGCTTCTTTAGTGTGTTTTTGGAACAGAGGAAGGCCCATGCAAATGAATGGTGCTGCTCCAAAAACACGCAAAAAAGCCCTCAAAATGCAACATAGTAGCATCACATGTGTGAACAGCAACTAACTGAGAAAAAGTCGGAAACATATGGTCTCCAATCCTGCGATTGATTAGTTCAATCATTCAAAAACTAGTACGGATTCAGAACTGACTAGGTGTCCGCTGGAAACATCCTGAGGTGTGAGCCTGTAACTGCCACTTTTCCACTCATAGGACTGTCTCAGATAGATCTGATGTATGCTAGCCCTTTAGTTCTCGCTTGGGTTCAGGATATCTCCCTACTTCCGAGAGGAATATCTGATTATGCCCCTGTGTTGCTTTGTCCACAGTACCATCGGAGAGACTTTGGAGTTACCCAATTATTGGATTACTGATCCTGACATTGAGACACCCATCTATAGGCAAAGCTGTCGAACAGTACATCGACGACACCCTATTGTACCTCGGGGAGCCAAACCCTTCTCTTCACTCTGCTTTAGCGCTTATTGATATGTTTGGCTCTTTTTCCAGTTTTTGGGTTAACCACTTGCTTCCACCATATAGCAAAATGACGGTGGCAAAGTGGCTTCAATATCCTGACTGGACTTCATATAATGTCGCCAGGATATCAATCACGGCTGATCGCAGTGTAAACAGGAAGAGCCGTTGATAGGCTTTTCCTCACTTGCGCCTGTCAGATGCAAGTAGAGGAGAGCCGATCAGCTGCTCCTCTGATGGGGGGGGGGGGTCTGTGCTGATTGATTATCAGTGCAGCCCCCCCGAAGATGCCCACACTGGACCACCGGGGACGCCGCTAGGACCACCAGTAATGTCACCACCAGGTATACCACCCTAGACCACCAGGGATCCACAATGGATGCCAATCAGTACCCACAATAGGTATCGCTGATTGGCAGGCATTATAGTTTGGCACTTATTGGCATCCATCCATACCATCAATTAGTACCCATCCATGCCACCAATCGGTGCCCATCCATGCCGCCTTTCAGTGCCACCTATGTGTACCCATCAGTGCTGCATATCGGTGCCATCTATCAGTGCCCCATCAGTGCTGCATATTAGTGCCCACCATTGCCTCCTCATCGGTGCCACATCATCTGTGCCCATCAGTGATGCCTTATCAGTGCCTGTCAGTGCAGCCCCATCAGTGAAAGAGAAAACTTATTTACAAGGTTTTGTAACAAACAAAAAAAACATATTTTTTGAAAATTTTCGGTCTTTTTTTTATTTGTTTAGCAGAAAATAAAAATCCCAGAGGTGATCAAATGCCACCAAAAGAAAGCTCTATTTGTGGAAACAAAATTATAAAAATTTAGTTTGGGTACAGTGTTATATGACAGCATAATTGTCATTCAAAGTGCAACAGCGCTGGAAGCTGAAAATTGGTCTGGGCAGGAAGGTGTATAAGTGCCCTGTATTGAAGTGATTCATTGGAATAAGTCCCTGTTGCTCGCTCTTACCCCTGAGCCTCTCCCAACTGTCTCGTTTGCTACTCTTCCTCTTAAAGTTGTGGCGACGTTCCGTCACCATCTCTAATGGGACTAGAAAGGGTTGCCCTTTGACCCCATCCTTTTTCAACCTAATGATTAAACCCCTGGCGGAGTCGATCTGCTCCCATCCGGGCATTACCGATTTCCACTTCTGTAACTCAGTTCACAAGATAAACCTTTTTGAAGATGATACCATCCTGCTTTTGGCCAATCCTGAATCCTCATTACCTTTTGGCATTCCAAATTCTCTCCCAATTTAGCCGTATATCTTATTATAAAGTGAACGCTTCCAAGTCGCTAATCCTAGACCTAGGTGTCCAGGCCTCCACTAAACTTATGCTTGAGAGTCAAATCCCCATTACGTGGAGCACGGAAGGGATCCCATACTTGGGCATTACCCTGACTACCTTTTCCACCTCCTTGGCAGCTGATCATTTTAAACCCTTGATCTCCACAATCGATAAGGAACTCAAATGCTTAGCCAAGTTTGAAATATCGTGGTGTGACAGACTTGCAACAGTGAAGATGAACATTCTTTCCTTAATCACCTATGTCTTTAGATCTCTGCCCATTCCCGTCCCTACCCACTATATGTCATCTTTGACTAAAATCCTAAAATTCTTTGTATGGCTGGGTTGGCGAGCCAGATGCTCTCACTTGTGCTTAGTCAAACACAGAGCACTTGGCGGGGCAGGTTTCCCTGACAGTAGAGATTATTATTGGGCAGTCCAATTAGATCAGCTTAAACATTGGTTTCCCACCTGTGGGCTGACGTTGAACTAGCTATTGCTCCTACCCCAAACCTTTACCTACTCCTCCTAAGCGACACTTGGAAACCGTGGGACCTCAAAGCCTTTACCGCACCCATACAAGCATCGCTGATGGCTTGGAGACACCTCACCTCTGCCACAGTAAGCTCAAAGACCCCCATCCAGATTTCTTTTGCCCTCCAAATTCTTTGAAGCTTTGATCCCCTCAATCTCGGTCAAACCATTCCCAAAATTTGGCATTTCAGTCGCTAATGCTCTTTACATAAGTGATGCTCTCTTCCCCCTGGATGAGTTAATTAAAAAATAAAACATTACCGCAAAGCACCAATTCACCTGTGTGTTACTTATGCACTTTGTAACCAAATATCCCCTCCCTACACTCTCTATGCCTCCAGGCACCTGTGATTTTTTTTTATCCAACCCCTACATAGACCACAGGGGATTTCACACTTCTATTGTGCCCTACAAGATAAAAGTATCTTTAGCAAATCTAGTCCCATGCTAAAGTGGGAGTTGGAAGTTGGCACCTCCTTCTCTCCAGCATAGGGGTGTGTTGCGTTTAGCTTAATAGTAAAAGCCTCTCATTGCACTAGCCACCATGAAGTGACAATCAAAATTACCAACAGGTGGTACTATACACTCATATGCTCCAATGGGACAATCCTAACCTCTCCCACTTCTATACTATCCTGAATCCTGTCCTATGGGCCAGACACAGAATTAGGTTACTTGAACACATTTTGCCACGAGTAACTTTACTACCGTGTAATGCGCTTTGGGCTACTTATCACTTACCCAACCATATGTTTTTTCACTTTTTGCAACTCCGTCACACAGCTACTACCTATTTTCCTAGACCTATCTCTCTGAAATCTGACCTGTTGGAGGCAAAGTTGCCCTATAAGGATATCTCCAACCTTTATCACTAATGGCAGGCGGATATTTTTACGCTGAGAGAAGATGACTGGAAAGACTGTTCTTCGATTTTTGAGAACTATTATTTCTTCTAGGGACCGGTTTCTTAAATTAAAATTCCTCAACCGGGTTTATTATACCCTGAACATTTATTTATCTATCCGGGAACCTTGGATATTTGCTTTAGCTGTGCATTGCATACAGGTACTTTTTATGTTTGTTTGCAGAAGTTACAGAATTATTGGAGGGGTTTGATGGACACTGTCAATACGGCGGGTAATCTTTCTCTTATGCTGGATCCTGATTTGTGGCTCTTGGGCCTTGTGGTGGGTGTGATAGCTACTAAACATAAAAGATTGTGTTTTACTCTGCCTATTACGTTCGAAAAGAAATTATTCTGAAAAGGAAGCCCCCTGCTCATCCTACAGTATGTGGCTGGAAGTCAGCTATTAATGGGACCCTGGCTCTTTAAAGCTAACATATGCCCATAGGAATTGCTCTCAAGTTTGACAGGATTGGATACTGTTGGGTGGATGCACAAGATCTTACCATTTAACTTCAGTCCCTTTTGGAATCGCTAAAGGGGTTCCTACTGTTTTCCCCTCCCAGCTTCTTCCCCCCTTCCCTGTTCCCCCATTTCCCTTCTCTTCCTTGCCTCCCTTTTTCCTCTCTCTCCTGCTGATGGCCGGAATTATTATTATGTTGCCCTGGATGTTGAATGCTGTGTTACATTAGTACCTTGCACCTATTTTACTGCACAATTTGTGTTTATTGTATTTTTGTGAAACTGAGATACCGTCTGTTGTTATCTGTAACTATCTTCTTGTTCTTTTTGTACTTTTATATTTGTTGTACAACTCGCAATTGTTTACTGGTAAAAAAAAAAAAAACTGAAAAATAATAAAAAAATGAAAAACCCTGAAAAAGTCCACTTCCTGGGGTTGAAAGTGGAGAGCAGGGTATGTTAACAAAAGAGTTAATGCTTTGTTAGCAATTTTCCTATAGGCAGGCCTTGATCAGATTAGGGCAAAGTACTTTTTTTTTCCTGCAAATTGCCATATATATATATTTTTTTAGAAAGCACACATTGAAAAAAAAAGTTCTACAAAGAAGGTAAATAAATCAATGTATGCAGTACAATTTACATTTGCCACCTGCAAGTTCCATTTCTATTCAATGTGATGTTCACCAAGGCAAGAGGCAGCATTTTACATCTTGGTCGAGATGCCAAAAACATAAGTGGAAAGATCATGTTGAGATGGGAAACAAAAGGGGGAGGTGCAGGTCAAGAGAGTGGGAGAATGATCAGCCGCAGCCTGCAGCAGACGGGAGGAGATGTGGGTTGCCCTAACAATATAAGGGGAGGAGCATGTGTCTTTTTTTTTTTTTTTTACCTGGAATGTTGGAATATTCATATTCTTTCTAAATATGAATCTAAATTTAAGCTTGATCTTTGATCTACGATGAATCATTGGTGTTCTTGGGATTTTGTACATTCAGCATTCTTGTTGCACAGAATAGCGAAGATAATGTTATTTTGTTTTATAAGGAAAGTTAGTATTTAGACTTATGTATATCTTTCTCCTTTTCAGTTTTGTGCATACTGCAGTTTTTCTGTTTGTTAGAACTTTATTTTACTTCCTTATTTTATTGTTTTACTTTTATAGGCAAGCTGGGTGGTGGTATTGATGAGAATATTGTTCACAACTTCCTTTTATGATGGCACAAAGTTTACACAGAACAATTTATTCATCTTTATGCTACGTATTTATTTTAATTTCACACATCTAGAAGATAAGAACAGTTTGGGTGAGCAGGAGGAAGTGGGGCGTATTAAGGTATACTAAAATTAGAGGCACAAACAAGTTTTACTAACTTGTGGCCTGAGTTTACTGCAATTTGGTCAAATCCCACCAACTGGGATGGCAGTTGGAGGGTCTTAATTCTGAAGTCAAGCCCCTAGTAAGAAATGTTTTTTTAGAGACTAGCAGGCTTACTTAATAGGTTCACCTTTTTAGGAAAATTGCCCAGTCAAAGGGTTAGTAGAAAAAAAAAAAAAAATTATGAAGCTTTAAAAAAATATATCTTTGACTAAAGCCTAGTACATCAAGCGATATCGGCTGGTTCAATTAAAAACCAGCCGACATTCAGCCGTGTGTATGGCAGCTGGTCTGACAGAAGCCAGCAGTTCAAAACACAATAGCACAGCAGGGAGATCACTGAACTAACATTGAACAGTAAGTACAGCGCTCCGATCTGAGCTGTGATTTTTTTTTTTCTGTTCAGCCCGCTGGGTTAAACGAAAAAAAGTCTTGTGGCGTGTACCAGGCTTTAGCCCAGTTGAGGTGAAACTTTTCAGTGAGGCTTGACTATAAGCGGAGACTGTAGGTGTACATATTCTGAATATACTTTTTAGATGATTGACATGATCAGTGTACAGCCTTAAGCTATTCATCGAATGTTCCTTCATACTGTATATTCCAGCATACTGTGCTGAACCTTCAGAGCCTGCACTGTAAACGGCGGCTCCCCTGTCATCGTTCTCCTGGCTACCTATGTAGTAGGAGGCCACAACCTTGGAAGGAAGACCTGGTAAAGATGGACGCCCTCTCAGTGGTAACAACATGACGATGGAGGGCTTCATTTTAAGGCAAGTCTCTCATAATGTGCAGCTAGAATAACCAGGAGTTCTAATTTTTTAAAAGCCATTAAAGTGTATGTAATGCCGTGTACACACGGTCGGACTTTCCGACAAAAAAGGTCAGATGGAATCATTCCATCGGATATTCCGATTGTGTGTGGGCTTCAGCAAACTTTTTCTTTCAAAAATTATGAGGGACCTAGAAATAGAACATGTTTTAAATCTTTCCGACGGAATCAATTCCTAACGGTAAAACCGTTCGTCTGTATGCTGTTCCGATGGACCAAAAACGATGCAAGGGTAGCTATTGGCTACTGACTATTTAACTTCCTTTTTCTAGTCCCTTCATACGTGTTTTACGTCACCGCGTTCTAAACGATCGGACTTTGGTGTGATCGTCCGTTTCAGCGGAACTCTGTGGGAAAAAAACTTCAGAGTTTATTCTGACGGAAAAACTGGTCATGTGTACGCGGTATGAGCCTGACAATGAACTTCTTTATTAAAGTGGTAGTAAACTACAGTTAAAGAAAAAAAAAATCCCCTGCAAGGCAATGTCATAAAGTGCTAGTATGCATCGCATGCTAGCACATTATTAGAGACTTGCCCTGAAACAAAGCGCTCCATCGTCGCGTTGTCACCGCTGAGAGGGTGTTCATTTTTACCAGGTCTTCCTTCCAAGGTTGTGGCTGGAGAGCGTGAACACACACGGGAGCTGCCGTTTACAGCGCAGGCTCTGAAGGTTCAGCACAGTATTCTGGAATATGAAGGATGAAGGTACGGTCGATGAAAACTGTACAAAAAATTGTATTGAACAAATTGTTAAAAAAGAAGCAGCAATAAATGGCTGGTGTACATGCAAGGAATAAAGGTGCCTACAGTTCTACATATTCCCTGGACTGCTGTGATGGGGCAAGGAAAACACCCGACCCTTTCCGAAGTTTATTCTTTCCTCAGGGGTGTATGTTTATATAGAACAAATTATTTATGTTGACTACTTAGAACTTGCATACACCAGCCAAGGAATTATTAAAATCAGTCAGTGATGTCCACTGCATTACCCTGGGGAGAGGTGTAGTTTCAATATTAATAGCACCCAAGTGAGATCCAGCGAGACCTCTCTTGGGGTGCGAACCAAAATAATAAATGAGGAAACCATGTACCATGAGAGTCTCTCTGTATTGCTTCCTTTGTGTAAAATCCTTGGTATTACTGACAATCCCTCTGCTTTCCTATAAAAAAAAACCGACCACACTAAGCAGGGGAGCACACTGTGGTCAGTTCTCTAGCTATAATGAGAGCCTGTTCTCCAATCATCAGACTTATCCTGACATGCTCCCGCTACACAGCCATTCCCCGGGGAGCTCAGTGTTCAGCTGCTTCTCCTCCCGTCAGCTCTTATGCAGCTGGGAACAGAGGGAATGTGATCAGTAAAAAAAAAAAGGGTATTTATAATGTTTGCTTTTTTTTTTTTTATATCCATACAAAAATGTTTTGTCTTTAACTGAATGGGTTGTTTTACAAGGTGATCCTCTACAATCACTTTACTAAACATTATTGGAAAAATCTTGTGACTTTCTTACACATTCTATAGATGTAACTCTTACTGTGCAAAATATTTTACTATTAAATGTATGATCCAAAAATCATTACAGCTATTGGATGCATTAAAGTTAACTTATATGCTATTTAAAACTAAAAAAAAATAGTGACCTCTGTATGCCTCCCTGATTTTAGTTTGAGGTTCTGATTAGCTAATCGTCGTGTCATTGCAAGACTGCAAATTAAAACAATAGATTTCATGCAGTTTCCCTCCACACACCTGTTGGCCAAAAACCATGTGATTTTTTTTTCCCTTCCCATATAAATTAGGTCACATGGATCTTTATCCCACGAAAAGGTGCTTATAAGTGGAAGCTAAACACTAACTATACATAAATCTACTCCCATCCCCATTCGAAGCCTATTATATCTACACAGTAGAGCTGCACGATTCTGGATAAAATGAGAATCGTGATTTTTTTTTTTTTGCTTGGAATAAAAAACAAGATTCTCGGCATAATATCTTTCACATTCTACAAAAAAAATTGGGCTAACTTTACTGTTTCGCTTTTTAAATTAAAGTATATTTTTTCATAACCACTGGCTGACCAGCCGCTGTATGTCAGCTTTTAACCACTTCATCCCCAGAAGATTTTACCCCCGTCCAGACCAGAGCACTTTTTGTGATTCGGCACTTTTTACCTTGCTTTAACTGTCAATCGCGCGGGCCTGCGACGTTGTACCCAAACAAAATTCATGTTCTACAGAGCTTTCTTTTGGTGGTATTTGATCGCCTCTGCGGTTTTTATTTTTTGCGCTATAAACAAAAAATAACATACATTTTGAAAAAACACATTATTTTTAACTTTTTGCTATAATAAATATCCCCCAAAAATATATAAAAAAAAACTATTTTTTTCTTCAGTTTAGGCTGATATGTATTCTTCTACATATTTTTGGTAAAAAAAAAAAAAAATTTGCAATAAGCATATATTGATTGATTTGTGCACAATTTATAGTGTTCTACAAAATAGGGGATTTATAGCATTTTTATAAATTTTTTAGTAATTGCAGCGATCTGCGATTTTTATCGGGACTGCAATATTATGGCGGACAGATCAGACACTTTTGACACTTTTTTCGGACCATTATCATTTATACAGTGATCAGTGCTGTAAAAATGCATTGATTACTGTGTAAATGACATTACTGTGCAAATGACTGTGAAAAAATATGTAGAAGAATACATTTTGGCCTAAACTGATGAAGAAATCTGTTTTGTTTTTTGCATATTTTTATAGCAAAAAGTAAAAAATATTAGTTTTTTTCAAAATTGTTGTCTTTTGTTTGTTTATAGCGCAAAAAATATTTGATGAGATACCACCAAAAGAAAGCTCTATTTGTGGGGGGGGGGAAAGGACGTCAATTGTGTTTGGGTACAATGCCGCACGTGCGATTGTCAGTTAACCTCCCTGGCGGTATGATTATTTCAGATTTTTGCGTCTCAAAGCGGTACAATTATTTTGCATAGAAATTTGCAGTTTTATATTGTAGGCCTGTAATTCTTAGCAATAACACACTTAAATCTGTCCACCAAGAGTCTAGTAGATATCCCGGGTATGATGAAGTTTGAAAAAATCATAAATTATAATAAATAATTATAAAAAAATAATATAATATTAATAAAATAAATTTCCCCACGATTCACTATCGCTCAATTCTGCAAGTGTTCTAATTTATTGCTGTTTTCTAGCTGGTCTAAAACCACTTTTGACATAAAGGGACACTTTTTGGTTGCTATGGACAATTTCCAGTTTCCAGGCAGAAAGAACGGTATATATCATATAAAACTGCATGCAGGGCTTTGGACAAAGCACTGGGGACAAAAGGTATGTGAAATGATTTCATACAGTACTGTAATCTGTAAGATTACAGTGTACTGTATGTGTTATGAATTTTCACTTTTTTGAATTTGCTGCCAGGCTCCACCCCCATGCGTCGCAACGCTCACAGGGAACTGGCACACAGAGGCTTCAGGAGGAGGACAGAGCCTGCAGACACAGCGGGGGGGACATCGCAGGATCCTGGGGACAAGGTAAGTATGCCACACCAGGACCCTAAGATGTAATGCAGAGTGTGGCTCGGGGTTACCACTAATGGTGCTGAAATTTAACCCCGAGCCACACTCTAGAAAACCACCAGGGAGGCTACAGCGAAGCACTGACGTATCACAAAAAATTGCCTGGTCATTAACCACTTGCAGACCGGACCATTTTGCTGGTCAAAGACCAGACCACTTTTTGCGATTCGGCACTGCGTCGCTTTAACTGACAATTGCGCAGTCGTGCGACGTGGCTCCCAAACAAAATTGACGTCCTTTTTTTCCCACAAATAGAGCTTTCTTTTGGTGGTATTTGATCACCCCTGCGGTTTTTATTTTTTGCGCTATAAACAAAAATAGAGCGACAATTTTGAAAAAAACGCATTATTTTTTACTTTTTGTTATAATAAATATCCCCCAAAAATATATAAAAAAACATTTTTTTCCCTCAGTTTAGGCCGATACGTATTATTCTACATATTTTTGGTAAAAAAAATGGTTTGCGCAAAAGTTATAGCGTTTACAAAATAGGGATAGTTTTATAGCATTTTTATTAATCATTTTTTATTATTTTTTTTTTTTACTAGTAATGGCGGCGATCAGCGATTTTTATTGTGGGGGACCCATCGGACATTTTTGACACATTTTTGGGACCATTGTCATTTATACAGTAATAACTGGCAGTGAAAGGGTTAACCAGTGGGTGGCAGTGTAGGGGTTAGGTGTTCCTAGGGGTGTGTTACTAACTGTGGGGGGGTTGGGCTTTCATTTAGTGAACACTGATCTCTGCTCCAATCACATGGAGCAGAGATCAGCGTCACTAGTTGCTAGGCAGAATGGAGAAATGTTGTTTACACAGCATTTCCTCCATTCGGCCGCTCCGTGAGACGATCGCGGGGATGCCCGCGGCGATCGAGTCCGCGGGTCCCGCGACCGGACTCACGGGGGTCCCGACCAGCGCGGGAGCGCGCCGCCGGCGGCGCGCTCCCGATGGCAGGGCGGCATTGAATATTGGACGTACCTGTACGCCAACATGCCTGCCCGTGCCATTCTGTCAACGTACATCGTAAGTGGTTAAGGGGGGAAATCATTCGGTCCTTAAGTGGCTAAAAAATTGCTTTTAATAGACAGCTGCGCAAATACAGTGTGACATAAAATATTGCAGCGATCTCTAGTTTATTCTCTAGGGTCCCTGCTAAAGAGATATATATGCATGTGTGTGTACATATATATATATATGTGTGTGTTTGTGTGTGTGTGTGTGTGTGTGTGTATGTATGTATGTATGTATGTATGTATGTATGTATGTGTGTGTGTGTGTGTGTGTATATAAATATATATATATATATATTATATTTCCTCCGCTACCGGGCCAATTAGCGCAGCGCACTTCGCCGAGTGTCTTCACTGCCTGGTTCCCTTACCAGGAATAGCGGAGGCTGTATCTGACACTGGGGTGCCGACATTGCAGGCTCCCTGGACAGGTAAGTGTCCATATATTAAAATTCAGCAACTGCAGTATTGGTAGCTGCTGACTTTAAATTTTTCTTAGGGGGGCTGGACCTCCACGTTAAGTGGTTAAACTGACCTCTTTTACAGGCGGAAGTTCATTCCTTTGATCTAAAAGAACCAAGAGATACATTGTTTCTCTTTATCCCTGTTGATAAACGTTTTCCAGCTAAGGTTTTGGAGTTTTTTTGACAGCTCTGCTCAGCTCTGCACTTGTTTAACATGAATCAGGTATGCTGTATTAATATCTTGAGGGGGATTGAATTGGGATAGCGATTTTTTTTTTTTTTTTTTAATCATGCAGCTCTACTACCCAGTAAAGGAAAGATCTGTATACTTACCTATGCTAGGGACCCTCCTGTCCAGTCACATGATCGGGTCCCAGCGACAACTTCAGTGAAAAGAACAGATTGCTCACAATGACTGCAGAGCCTGCACGATGATGACACCCATAGGCATACTATGGGACATCCGTTGTTGGCTGTCCCTCCTTAATGCTGAAGCCCTTGCTGGGATTTGATCATGTGGCTGGGCTGGAGCACCCTTGCAATAGGTTCGTTTACAGATCTTTCCTTTCAGGATAGATAGAATATAGTTAGTTATGGACCAGGTCAAATTTGGCAAACATTTAAAAACATATTTAATGATATATGAATGATTCTGGAGCTGTATTAATTTGTGTCTTGTATATCTGCTTAGAGTTTAGCTTTAAATGATATGCGGAACTAAATGATCACATCCAATGTAAATCTATATTCAGAAACGGAGTCATGTCCATAATTTACATTATAAAATAATTACTGCAAGGTCTATAGTGAACTTTATTATCTTGTTTATTTCAGTTTAATGAATCATTTGGTAATAATACCGTAATGTGGCCAGTTGTTCTGCTCTTTAGAGAGATGGTGATTCACACAAGAACACCATTTTCAATGACATCATGTGTTACGTTATCTAAGTGTCCACATTGTAGGTGAAATTTTATAATCTCTCAGTGAATAATAAGGAAAAGTAAAAAAAACTCTCTAGAAAAAAAACTAATATATCCAGTCAATATATGTCTAAAACAACAAGCTCATGGTACTCCTAGTTCTAGCTATATATTCAGTGAATATATGTCTGAAACAAGTGCATAGTAGTCCTATTGTTTTCATTAGATTGGCTTAGTTAGATTAGTGGTTTTGCAGCCCTTCTAATTACTTCTCAGTTAATTTCAGCAAACCTCTTGCCTTATGTTGCCAAGTTGTGACATTAGCATTGCTTTTTTTGAAGCAGGCTCAGTCTTAATACTCTCAACCCATTTTCATGTACGCATCTTTAGTAAGCAAAGTTTGAACAGGAAGAGTCAACCGAGGCATCCTCACCTCAGGATTGTGCAAGAAGTCAGTTTATGCAAGCTATGATTGCATCCATCTTTGGTAGGCCATAACACATTAGCCTGGCACATAAATGGGGCCTTTGTGACAGCATTGCAAGAAAGATAAAGGCAATGTTTTATTATTATTATTCTACAGGCTTTATATGACACCAACAGTTTGCAACACTTTACAAAATTGGTGGAGCTAGTTATAATACAATTCAATAGAACTCGGATCAGAGGGCTCTGCTTGTTAGAGCTTCCAATCTAAAAAGTAGGGTTTAGTAATACAAAAGGTAATAAAGTAACTGTAATGCCACGTACACACGATCGGAAATTCTGCCAGCAAAAGTACAATGTGAGCTTTTTGTCTGAAATTCCAACTGTGTGTATGCTCTATCGAACCTTTGCTGGTGGAATTTCATTACATTGAGAGCAGGTTCTCTATTTTTCAGTCGAAAAAGTTCCTATCGGAAATTCCATTAGTTTGTATGCAATTCCGACAGGCAAAAAAACACGCATGCTCAAACAATTTTCAGAAACATTGAACTTAATTTTCTCGGCTCGTCGTAGTGTTATACATCAGCATGTTCTTGACCGTCTAAAGATCAGAGAACTTTTGTGTGACCCTATGTATGCAAGCCAAGCTTGAGTGAAATTCCGTCAGAAAAACCATCCAAAATTTTTCGCTCGTGTGTACGAGGCATTAGGGATGTGCTGATGGAGAAGGTGAAAGTACTGTTTATTCGTTAGAGGCAGAATAGGCTTCCCCGAAGAGATGGGTTTTCAGGGATCATCTAAAGGTGGACAGGGTAGTCTAAAAGATTGGAGAAAGGATTTCAAGAGGATGGGGGGGGGCTCTAGAGACATCCTAGAGATGAGCATGGGAGTAGTTGACATGGATCTAGAGAGCAGGAGGTCTTGAAAGGAATGAATAAAAAGGCTTGGTTGCTATTTGAGACAAGGTTGGTAATGTAGCTTGGGGCAAAGTTGTGGATTTGTAGGTTGAACTGGTGCACTACCTGTTCATGGTGGCCAATCCGCTTCTATTTCAGATTGTTCAGTGAAGCTTTGGCAATAAAACCTGGAAGCTGATTGGTTTCTTTGCAGAGTTGCACCTGATTTTGCACTTTCCAGTTTAGTAAATAGCCCCTATGTTTCTTATATTTCTCTTGAAGGTACACATAAAAGATTTTCACGTGTCATACCTTGGTGACACAAAGAAAGCCTTGTTTTCCATTCCGTAAATTATCTTCAATGCTGGGTAAAGCTTTGAAAGGCTTTGACAAATTTCTAGAGCCCTACTAAAGCCTAAATGTGAATAAATATTACTACAGAACTGATGTCATGTGGGCAAATGTAATAATCAATGTCACATATCAGCTTCAAGATTCGAGACATGATACCGACTCCAAAGTCAGCATTGTGTTTAATAAGGCCGCGTACACACGGGCGGACTGTTCGCCCAACTTTGTCCGCTGAACAGTGTTTGGGCGGACAGTCCGCTCGTGTGTGGGCTTTCAGCGGACAGTTTCAGCGGACAGTTTGACGAACAAGGTTTTTCGGAAATTCCGTAAAACTGTCCGCTGAAACCTTGTTTGAGCGAACAGTCCGCCCGTGTGTAGGCTTGTTCGACAAACTAAGTTGCGCGCATGCTCAGAAAGGCTTAACACGCCGAAAGTTATAATGCAGTGTATAGGACGTCGTATTTTTCGTCCCGTCGTACGTGCCGTTCACGTCATCACGCACGGTTTCAGCAAACTGTTCGTTCGTTGTGTGTGGCCATGTCCGTCCATGCTAATTTTGAGCGGACTGTTTGCCGAAACTGTTTGACGGACAAAGTTGGGCGAACAGTCCGCCCGTGTGTACGCGGCCTTAGTCAAATGTCGTGGTTATGGAATGCTGACTTTTACATTCAAATATATCTCTGCACAAATGCCGGTTAGATGCCGGTTAGATTAGAACCTGGGAATATTATTGCCACCATACTCACAGGTTTGTTTCTTCAAAATCCACACTTAAAGGGTAACTCTACATTTGTGAAAAAATATATATACAGTAGCATATACAATTGCTACACAATTCATATAATTTACTGTTATTAGAAAATACTGTTCCTTTTCAATCTGCAGCAGCTGTAATTATTTTGTAAAATTCAATGCAATATGGCAACCTTGGAGGCCTTTTGTACACAGATGGTTTACAGAACTTCTTTGGATATGAAATTTCCTGATCGTGTGATTGGCTTAATGATTTTCACAAAAGTCTGCACTAAGATTCTAGGCATCTTCTGCAATAGGAGTATTGTTTTGGTGAAAAACTCCCTAAGGATTTATTACTTCTAAAGTGATGCAAACACTGCAAAGTTCCTCATCAAAATGCTGAAATTGCATCAGCTGATTATTTTGAACGCGGATATTCCCGTTCAGGAATCCGTATTCCAAGGACATAGTGGAATATACAGCTTTTTCCTAAGAACAGAAACAGGTAGGAATCTGTTACAAAAATTGTTGCAGTGTATGTAGATCGCCCAGTGGAAAAAAAAATTTTTATGCCAGCAGAAGTTTTTCTTTAGGTACTGTCCATGGTTATGGAAGCAAATACATTAGAACTTTGGATTACGAGCATAATTTAGTTCCGGAAACATACATGTAATACAAAGCACTCCTTAAGCAAAGAAAATTTCCCCCAAAAGAACTAATGGAAATTCGGATGATTTGTTAGTTTATAGTCCATATGAAAAGATTATAGCATAGTGATAGGTTGTGTAACTATAAAATGTCCATCCACAAATGGCACTTCCACAAGGGTATTAGAAGCAAAATCCAGCAGGAGCTACAGAGTATAAAAGAGAAGAGAGACACCTCTAAGTGTAGCAATATGGTTAAATTTTAATGAAGGTACAACATTTAGCAACTCACATGGTTGATGATTAAAAAAGGCACATGTAAGTATGCAGGCACCCGGGGTAAAGCTGTCCACATAGACCATCCTCCGCACCGCCAACTCTCAACGCTGTCAGTCTGTAGTCGTGACCAGGAAGACTACCCTGCAGGAGAGCGATATGAAAGCAAGGCTTGAAAAGCTTGTGGAGCGCAGCGTGGAAGGGATGATGTCGATGTCGGTATGGAGGACGGTCTATGTGGACAGCTTTACCTCATATGCCTGCATACTTAAATGTGCCTATTTGAATCATCAACCATGTGAGTTGCTTAATGTTATACCTTCATTAAATGTAATAATATTGCTACACTAAAAGGTACCTCTCTTCTCTTTTATACTCAGTTGTGACATGACGCTACTTGTATATCAATTTATAAAAAAAATGAGCTCATCTTGCAAAACACTTTCAGACCAAGTTGCTCTCAATCCAAGGTTTTACTGTATAGTTGTAGCACAAGTGAAAAGAAAGCACAAGACTGCCCCTCGTTTGTTGCATTTGTCAATTGTTGTGGTTATATATTCATCAGGTTTTGTACAGCATTGTCACACTCCATTATCAGGCATGATGTAATGAACGTACTGTACATATAGTATTAGGATCACCTCAAACTTCTGTTTTTTATTGTGTGGAATGATGTATGTAGTATTTGTATGGTGTGTATTTGCATTGTGACACTGCGATTTCTTTGGCATGGCTCCAGTAGAATTATACTTCAGTTCCACCTGAGGACAGAAGGTGATTCTGAGAGGAAGCTGTGCTCAGTGGGTGGGGTGACTTTCTAAATTCTTCATAACAGAGATTGATTACCTGTCTTGTCCTTACCTGAACTGCAGCCTGTTAGTCTGTTTTCTTGACCACTATCTTCACTGTAACATCTATAGAAATGGCGCCTTGCTTTCAGGGTTATATAGGGTCACCTTATTAGCCAGTCAACACTGTGAGGGTTTCTAAAAGTGTTTCCTGCTATTAACTGGTGACTGAGCATTGCTGTGTCACAAATGGCTTTGGAAACAGAATAACAGGCATAATAGTTTATCGTCTTTATTACATATTTAATTTGTATATATATGTCATACTTTTATATTTAATTTGTTTTATTACATTTTAACAATATAGAGAAACACGAGAATGGGTAAACATCAGGTATACATTATCAAAAGCCTTCCATACTGTTACTAAATTCCATTCATTGTTAATTCTTGACAATAAAGTTTAGGGCCCTCCCTTTCCAGGTAAAGATAAACCTGTTGCTATCAAGAGAGGATACAAAGACTGCAGAGGATCTGAAATACACCCATGTGGACCATATGACTGTTTCTGTAGTGTTTTTGTCCCAGGAGATCATCTTGAAGTGCCTTGGCTTTTTACCTATTTTGTTACATTACAGCCTTTAGTTCAATGTTTTTTTAAATCTGAATTATATGTGATGGATCAGAACACAGTAGTCTAAGTTGGTGAAGTAAAATTAGAAAAATATATACGTAAAACTATTTTTCAGAAATAAAAAACTGATAATTGGCTTGTGCTTATGTATTCACCTCCCTTTGTTACGAAGTTCATAAAACACTCTGGTGCAACCAATTACCGTCAAGTCACGTAATTAGTGAAATGATGTGTCACATGATCTGTCGTTACATATGCACACCTTTTTGAAGGGCCCCTGAGGCTGCAACACCCAAGTAAGAGGCACCACTAACCAAACACATCCATGAAGACCAAATAACTTTCCAAACAAGTAAGGGACAATGTTGTTGAGAAGTACAAGTCAGGGTTAGGTTATAAAAAAATATTCAAATCTTTGATGATCCCTAGGAGCACCATCAACTCTATCATAACCAAATGGAAAGAACATAGCACAACAGCAAACCCGCCAATAGAGGGCAGTACACCAAAACTCACGGACCGGGCAAGGAGGGCATTAATCAGAGAGGCAGCACAGAGACCTAAGGTAACCCTGGAGAAGCTGCAGAGTTCCACGGCAGAGACTGGAGTATCTGTACATAGGACGACAATAAGCCGTATGCTCCATAGAGTTGGGCTTTATGGCAGAGTGGTCAGAAGAAAGCCATTAATGTCAGCAAAAAACAAAATGCCACGTTTTGAGTTTGGGAAAAGACAAGTGGGAGACTCCCAAAATGTATGGAGGAAGGTGCTGGGGTCTGATGAGACAAAAATTTTACTTTTTGGCCATCAAATAAAATGCTATGTCTGGCGCAAACCCATCACATCACCATCACCAAGAACACCATCCCCATCCACACAGTGAAACATGGTGGTGGCAGCATCATACTGTGGGGATGTTTTTCATCAGTCGGGACTGGCAAACTGGTCAGAGTTGAGGGAAAGATGGATGGTGCTGAATACAGGGATATTCTTGCGTAAAACCTGTACCACTCTGTGTGTGATTTGAGGCTAGGACGGAGGTTCACCTCCAGCAGGACAATGATCCCAAACACACTGTTAAAGCAACACTTGAGTGATTTAAGGGTAACCATGCAAATGTGTTGGAATGACCTAGTCAAAGCCCAGACCTCAATCTAATCGAAAATCTGTAGTCAGACTTAAAGATTGCTGTTCACAAGCGCAAACCATCCAACTTGAAGGACCTGGAGCAGTTTTGCAAGGAGGAATGGGCAAAAATCCCAGCGGTAAGATGTGGCAAGCTCATAAAGACTTATCCAAAGCAACTTGGCGCTGTGATAGCCACAAAAGGTGGCTCTACAAAGTATTGACTTAAGGGGGCTGAATAGCTATGCACATTGATTTTTTTCTGTTGATAAAAAAAATAAACGTCTTCAAAGTTATGGGCATGTTCTGTAAATTAAATGATACAAATCCTCAATGTTAATTCCAGGTTGTGAGGCAACACCAGGTTGTGAGGCTGTGAGAGAGAGGAGTGAATATCTTTGCAAGGCACTGTATATCTCCCCAAATATGAAACAGTGGGGTTGATTTACTAAAGGCAAATAGACTGTGCACTTTGCAAGAGCAGTTGCACTCATTTTCCCAGAGCTTAAAGAATGTAGTGGAGCTCTGCTGATTTCCATCATCCAATCATAAGCAAGCAGAAACATTTTTGAAAACTTTCCTTGCACCTGATTGGCTAATTGCCAACCCCATCATCACAGGTGTTGACAGGCACCTCCAGCATGTATCAGGAAGAAAGAAATCAAATTTATATATAAATACAGTGCCTTGAAAAAGTATTCATATCCGCTGCAATTTTCCACATTATGTCATGTTACAACCAAAAACGTAAATGTATTTTATTGGGATTTTATGTGATAGACCAACACAAAGTGGCACATAATTGTGAAGTGGAAGGAAAATGATAAATATTTTTCAAATTTTTTACAAATATGTGAAAAGTATGGCGTGCATTTGTATTCAGCCCCCCTGAGTCAGTACTTTGTAGATCCACCTTTCGCTGCAATTACAGCTGCAAGTCTTTTTGGGGAGGTCTCTACCAGCTTTGCACATCTAGAGTCACATTTTTGCCCATTCTGCTTTGCAAAATAGCTCATGCTCTGTCAAATTGGATGGAGAGCGTCAGTGAACAGCAATTTTCAAGTCTTGCCACAGATTCTCAATTGGATTTAGATCTGAACTTTGACTGGGCCGTTCTAACACATGAATATGTTTTGATCTAAACAAGGGATCTTCAAACCACGGCCCTCCAGCTGTTGTGGAACTACACATCCAATGAGGCACTGTAAAACTCTGACATTCATAGATCTGACTAGACATGATGGGAATTGCAGTTCCTGAACAACTGGAGGGCCGCAGTTTGAAGACCCCTAATCTAAACCATTTTAGCACGCCCGCTATAGCTGTTAAAGGGACCAACGTACAGCTAAAGTATGATGGCAGCTGGTCGGCAAGTGGTTAATGTTGCATTTAACCACTTCCCGACCGGCGCATGCCGATGTAGGTCGGCAGTATGGCACGGGCAGGCATATTGGCATACAGGTATGTCCAATCTTAAATGCCACCCTGCCATCGCGAGTGAGCCGCCGGCAGCACACTCGCGTGCCAGTTGGGACCCCCATGAGTCCGGTCGCGGGCCCCGTGGACTTGATCGCTGCGGGCATACCCGCGATAGTCTCACGGGGCGGCTGAACTGGGAGATGCTGTTGTGAAAAAAAGCATCTCCCCATTCTGCCTAGCAACAAGTGACGCTGATCTCTGCTCCATGTGATTGGAGCAGAGATCAGTGTTCACTAAAACAAAGCCCAGCCCTTCACAGTTGGTAACACGCCCCTAGGAACACTTAACCCCTACACTGCCACCCACTGGTTAACCCCTTCATTACCAGTGTCATTTACACAGGAATCGCTGCATTTGTATAGCAGTGATTGCTGTATAAATGACAATGGTCCCAAAAATGTCCGATGTGTCCGTCATAATGTCGCAGTCACAATAAAAATCGCTGATTGCCGCCATTACTAGTAAAAAAAACGTATTAATAAAAATGCCATAAAACTATCCCCTATTTTGTAAACGCTATAACTTTTGCGCAAACCAATCAATAATCGCTTATTGCGGTTTTTTTTAACAAAAATATGTAGAATACGTATCGGCCTAAACTGAGGGAAAAAATTTTTTTATATATTTTTGGGGGATATTTATTATAACAAAAAGTACAAAATAATGCGTTTTTTTCAAAATTGTCGCTCTATTTTTGTTTATAGCGCAAAAAATAAAAACCGTAGGGGTGATCAAATACCACCAAAAGAAAGCTCTATTTGTGGGAAAAAAAGGATGTAAATTTTGTTTGGGAGCCACGTCACACGACCGCGCAATTGTCAGTTAAAGCGACGCAGTGCCGAATCGCAAAAAGTGGTCTGGTCTTAAGCCAACAAAATGGTCCGGTCTGTAAGTGATTAATATGGGCAGCACAGTGGCCTAATGGTTAGTGCTCCCAACCACGACTCTACCTGCTTATAGTTTGCATGTTCTTCCTGTGCCTGTTTGGGTTTCTTTCCACATTCCAAAGACAGATTAATTGGCTCCTGTCTAAACTAACCCTACATTGTGTATGTACGCGTGTGAGGTAGGAACTTTAAATTTGAAGCTCCTTAAGGGCAAGGACTGATGTGGATGTACTATAGATGAAAAATGCTATGTAACTTATCGGCACTATATAAATGCCTGTAATTAAATTTAAAGTGGTGTTAAACTCCGCTACTTCATTCCTAAATATCATATAATTCAGTGTAATTAGCTATTGTGAATCTTTGCACCGCCATGTCAAAGTATATATAACGTTTCTTACTTGAATAAACAATGTTTTTATAAAAGCTTCTTCTTGGTTGGGGCCGCCGCCATATTCCAACGTCCAATACCATTATAACTTTCGCACTTACACCCTCTCGATGGCCATCATCTTGTGTGTGTGCGCAGTGCTTATTGATCCAAGCCTCGTTTTTGTTGCGGGGCTACCATGGCAACCGCATTCCGCCAATCTGAGCCAACCTGCTGCTGTCTCCTGTGTTGCGCTCATCGCCTCATCAACTCCTGTGATGTGGTGGGTCACATGGGGTTAAAACTCAGCTTGTCAATGGGATCTAGTCTCGTGGGATGTTGGGGCTGACACCAGGCAAAGGAAATTGCGTAGTTCTGGCATGTAAACACCATTTTTCCAGCATGAAGAGAAATGTGAATAATGACATCATTGGCGTATGCGCATTTAATCAAACCAGGACCGAATGCTCAGAAAGGAAGGAGTTAGGTAGTGATCTACGCAGAGCAACTATTTGATCAGTTTACAATTAATAATTCTTACTAATTCAACATATTTCTATATTCTGCCACAATCTGGTTCATAACAAATACTGTATGTAAAAAATGGGCAAACATTTGGTTGTTAGTTGCAGGCTTTCATAAAACAGGAAGTGGCATGATACTGGCAAATGTTCAACTGCAAAAGGTAGAATATGAAGTGCAAATGATTTGAGCCATTTGCATGGTGCAACATTTTGAAATACAGGGCAATTGCATTCATACATTTCCCTATATGGCTTGTTGGTACTAGGTGTGAAACTTTAATGTTTTGGCTAAAATATAAATTTTTTTAGTAAGTAGGTTTTTTAACTGATTTTTTTTTTTTTTTCTGTTTCCATACATTTTTATTGAAAAAACAGTACTAAAAAATACAGTACAAACCTTTCTAAACAGTAAAAAGAAACAGAGGATAACTTCAGAGATAAGGAGGTACACATAATTACATAGTACATCAGCAGTCAGCAGTAAGGTGCATATTACCGCTGACTCATGGTCCAGCAGGCATGGTCAGGGATGTTACCTTTCCTTCACGATGCACTGTTGTTGGAGCTTGTTCCGCCACCATGACTCCAAAATGCTAGTGGTGATTCTGCCACAGCCCTCTCCTCTACCCCCTCCTGTTCTTCTTCCTCTATGGCCTCTTCTGCAGATTTGTTCTCTGAACCTGCGGTGCCCCATAAGCGTTCAAGAGGCTACGCAAGCAGTCAGGCTAAAAGATGCCATGTGGTGCTTGAGTTGGTCTGCCTAGGGGACAGGAGCCACACTGGGGAAGAGAGTCTGTCAGCTCTGCAGGGGCAGGCTCAGAAGTGGTTGATGCCACGCCAGCTTGAGCCAGGAATGGTTGGATGCCAAAATGTCACCAACCTTCTCTCCACCCTCCGACAGGGACACTTGATTGTTCCACATTTGGCACACGTCCTGAATTTGGTGATGCAGTGGTTCTTGAGCAGGTACCCAGGCTTACAGGATCTCCAAAGGCAGGCTAGAAATGTCTGTGCTCATTTCCGCTGGCCATACAATGCCAGTGCTCAGCTGGCTGACATTCAAAGGGAATGCAACCTGCCCACCAACTGCCTCATTTGTGACATGCCCACCAGGTTGGAATTGAATGTTGGCAATGCTGCAGTGGCTGCACATGAAGCAGTGGGTCATCAATGAGTACCTGTGCTAGTATGGCACCAGAACAGGGTCAGGGGAGCTCTTTTTTTTTTTTTTTTAGCCATGCCAGTGGCTACTGATCAAGGATGCATGTACTGGCTTGTCACCATTTGAGGAGGCCCCAAGGATGGTGAGCAGCGACAATGCATGCATCAGTGGCACTGTCCCCTTAGTCTTCTACATCCAGGTGCTAATGCAGTCACCACACATGGTATTGGTATGTCACCCCCCCCAATGACGCAATGAACATAAGTACAGTTATCAGAGAAAAGTGGCGTTGCCCCCAAACCATATTTGTGTACCACTTTGTTCATGTCATGGCCTTAGAACTAGGATCAGTCAGCTCTGCTCCCCGAACTGCTTAGATCCTCAGCAAACGCTGAGGGCAGCAGGGCGATAAGCCCCAGCTACAATCAGTCAAACTGTTGGGAATTGGGAGCAGGGGCGTGGCGAGGCTGTTTGCGGCTATAGATGTGAGCAGCTCAGGTGTCTCCTTAGCACTTGGTTAGCAAAGGGGACACCGATAAACAGGTGTGTAGACTTTTGCTTCTGAAATAAATTTTAAGTTAAACCCTTATAACTTTTTTGTTATGTTTAAGTTTATAGAAATAACATTAGCTACTGTTACTATATCACTTTTGAAAGTAAGACGTCTTTTCTACCACTTAATTTTTCACCGTGAGCAAGAAAAAAACACGCATACTTTTTGTGATGGATGTCGGTACTCAGGCTGAGTAGATCTGCTGTTACTGCTGCCTTGCTTCAGAGACCCTGTCACCCAGCGATTATATGTTCCCAGCCCACCCAGTCACTAGCCTTAACATAGTGTAGGGTGGGAAGAATCATAAGACTTTTATTGAAGAACAGACGCAGGTGTGTGTGTGTGTGTGTGTGTGTATGTGTATATATATATATATATATATATATATATATATATATATATATAATATGAAAAGCAGCTGCACTGGCCTAGTGCATTATCCAACAGATTTATTTAAAAATATGAATAAAATCATAAGGGTGTCTACTCGCAAACATAAGTTAAAAACATGCTTGTTAGTCCACATGTGTGGCTGTATCTAAACGGTTGCTCCTTAATCTTAATCTCGTAATAAATCTGTTGGATGATGCACTAGGCCAGTATGCCCTCTTCTCTTTTTCAATTCTCACAGCACTGTCAGGATGACCCCAGTCCTAGCGGGCAGCAAGGCATCTATGAGATTATCCATGATTTAACCAGGCCCCTGTGACACTACACAGTCCGTTGACTCTAGTACAGGAGTGTGTTGTTCTTACAAGTATATATATTCCCGGGGATGAGCTCCCCTCCTTGTTTGCATAGAGACACAGGGCGGGGTAAACTGTACATAAAATAATATGAGGCACAGGTACATTCAAGCATTTCAACAAATCTTATAAATAAAAACTGGGCACGCAGCCAACTTTGTCAGTGGGAAGGGCACTTGAGAAAACTTCCCCCTTTCTTACTCTATCTCTTGTCTTCATGCTTGGAACATGCATAATACAAACAGTAAAGGGGGGGGGGGGATAGCACTATTGACCGGCATTAACCCCATAGGCCCAGCTGGAAGAAGTGTGTCTGCCCGGTACCTTAGGAACATGGTACGGCGGTCACGCTTTATATCTGAGCAACGAAATGCTGAATGGCTAGTGACAGCAATGTTATGTCCAATGTCAGTGTTCTAAACATAGACAACCTGGCTGATTCTGGGGCCGGTACCCCAATGCAGAAAGAGGAGTTGGGACAGATGTTAAATGGGACTGGTAGTGTCACAATATTGTTGATAAATATTACTGTCCCAAGTGAAGGAGCCTCTCCACCCAGGATAACGGGTAAAACAAAATGCTGAGTTCGGTGTGGTTGTACTGTGAGTCTGCTTAGTGCAGACCAGACTGGGTTTCTTGGTCACCCTTTGCCCCTAATAGGCTCAGGATAAATTGCGCATAAGAGGGGCCTGGGGAGCTGAAAATTCCTGACCTCTTTAAGGTAAGCTGGGTTCCATGGCTGAAAGTGACTCCTGTCTTTTGAGCAATACTTTTGAGCAATTATGAAGTTGGTTTGTTGATTAAAGTTGTAAGTATTTCAGTTGGTAGTCATTTTGATTGCAGAGCTCTAAAGGTTGCACAGGGAAGTGTATTTATTAATTTATATAAATGCATTGACTTGGTTCATGTAAATTTATGCACGGTCTCGTTGTGTACTTTTTCCTTCCATAGCTTCCTGGCATTCAGTTCAGATAAGATCAGCAACTTGGTGTTCTTCTTGAAAGCTGTCAATTTTCGGGAGAGAGTGCTACAACGTGGGTTAGCTGCCAGACTCTACCACAAGGTAACCAAATAATCTCTTCATTGTGCAAAATAGGATTGAGTAATAATTCCTAATAGCAATGCCAGGTCTGCATATGTTACCTAATAAGTAACCTTTTAATGACTTAGCATATCAGTTTGTATGTTCTGGTGTAAACACATCTCTGATATTCAAACATTGTTTTATGTAATACATATAGTTGTACACCTGTACACAGCATTATCCTAAAAATCCTTAATTTGTACTTTAATTACATGTTTAATCAATGTGTTATCCTATGTGGCTTATGTGGCTAACCCTAGAAGGTATTTTTAGAGCTGAGCAGGATGGATGCACAGCATTTTTCACAGATCCTCATAAAAGAATATGACCTTGGCATATCTTTTATTTTAATGATGTTTAAGATAATGTATTGTGCAGTTATACCTTTGAAAAGTGCTACCCAAAAATATTAAATTATAAGGGATTATCTGTGTCAAAACATGGGCCAACAAGTTCAATATAATATCAAGATAATTAAAAGTTAAAGCCAAAGTTGATATTAAACCCAAAAGCAAACATTTATTAAACTGTGACTTGCCTATTCTTCTGCTGCGTACACATGACCGGTTTTCCCGTCAGAATTTTTTCCAGGTTTTTCCGACCGAGTTCCGCTGAAACTGTCTTGCGTACACATGATCACACCAAAATCCAATCGTTAAGAACGCGGTGACGTACAACACGTATGACGGGACTAGAGAAAGGAAGTTCAGTAGGCAATAGCCTCCATCTCGTACTTGCTTCAGAGCATGCACCGTTTTTGGTCCGTCGAAATAGCATACAGACGAGTGGTTTTCCCGATAGGAATTGGTTCCATCGGAAATATTTAAAACATTTTATTTCTAGGTCCGTCAGAATTTTTGTAAAAAAAAGGCAGATGAGGCATACACACGATCGCAATATACGATGAAAAGCTTCCGTCTGACTTTTTCTGTTGGACATTCCACTCGTGTGTATGCGGCATTAGATGTGTTTGCTGCATTTGTTTTCCCTTTTAGGCTTTCTTTCCTTTATTTTCATCTGTTGATCCAGCCAGTAAGTCTGTTGTGCAAATGTAGCAGTTAGAGGGTGGAGACAAACCATTTACCACTGACCGGGGTGCTTATAATGATCAGCTTTTAATTATTCCTGTAAAACCTTTATCACAAAATCAATAACTGTTTGCTCTAACTGCTTGTGTAACTGCAGTGTGAGCTGGAGTTTGTCTTCAATTTGTTAGTGTATTTAAATCTGCTAGGACATCTACCACTCCCCTTCCCCCAGACTTACAATGCTGCTGTCCAAAGGTGCCCCTGTGCTCCTTCATCCAGAGTGGGGGGGGCGATCTAATACAGGAAGTGTGTTACTGGCCAGAATCGCCAGAGGGGAAAATAAACTAAAAAAGAAACCTAATGCAGCCCCCACATCTAATGATTGGTAAGCGGTAATAAATTACATTTTTGGTTTGGGGTTTAATATTGCTTTAGGCTAGAACAGAAATACACAGAAATATATTGTGCCAAACTCAGAAGAAAGTCCCTCAATTATCTTTCTGGGCAAAGCTACAGAGCACATCATGCAGAGAAAATTTGAAACAATGGGCTAATCTAATGACAAGCAAGAATCTTTCTACCAGCAAGGGATAAATAATTGCTGGCCTTTCCTGACCCACCTCAAGTGTTCATAATGCAAGCTTAAGACCCCGAGTGATTTTCTGCTTGAAGCTTGTATCTCTAAAACGCTCAACAAGCCAGTGGCCCCTGTTCACATATGAGGCTGGGTTCACACTATTGTGAATTGGATGCGGATTTCTCCATATCCAATTCGCTTGACAGGAGACTGTGACTAGATCTCAATGAAGCCAGTTCACACACCTCCAGGGCAACCTCGGAACGCACTGGAAAGGGTGCAGTGCGTCTTTGGCTTAGTTTTAGGTCCAAATTTAGCCAAAAATTTGGACCTAAAATGGTAAACGGGAATGCACCGGACCCTCTGCTGTGCCCCATGGCCGCACATAGTATGAACCCAGCCCAGATTCAGAGTATTCTGTTGCCTGAAGCTCAAAAAAGTACATGAGCTTCTTTTTGGCAGATTACAAGCATTTTTTGCCCCATAGACTTCAATAGAATCTCCTGACTTGAGCATTTTACAAATAATTTGTCGCTTGTTTTCTGCTCAAACAGGAGCTCTCCACCCCTAATTTCCTCTCCCTCTCCTCACCCTAGTGCTTTCTGCTGGCTAAACAAAAGCGCTTTAAGCTGTAAAACGCTTGTAATACACTTCTAAAACATTTTATAAAATGCTTGGAAAAAGCTGCAAACATGCTTAAAACAATGCCAGAGATACACAAGTAAATCCCTACGCTCGTGTATGAATGGAGCCTAAGGCCGCGTACACACGCGGACTGTTGGCCCAACTTTGTCCGTCCAACAGTTTGAGCGAACAGTCCGCTCAAACTTAGCATGGACGGACATGGCCACACACGACGGACGAACAGTTTGCTGAAACCGTGCGCGATGACGTGAACGGCACGTACGACGGGACGAAAAATACGACGTCCTATACACTGCAATGCAACCTTCCGACGTGGAAATCCTTTCTGAGCATGCGCGAGACTTAGTTGGCCGAACAAGCCTACACACGAGCGAACAGTCCGCTGAAACCTTGTTTCAGCGGACAGTTTTTCGGAATTTCCGTAAGACCTTGTTCGTCCAACTGTCCGCTGAAACTGTCCGCTGAAGCCCCACACACGAGCGGACTGTCCGCCCAAACACTGTTCAGCGGACAAGGTTGGGCGAACAGTCCGCGCGTGTGTACGCGGCCTAAAAGATTTTGTACAAAATTTCTGAATGCTCGTAATATGGAAAATACTTACTAAGAAAGAAAATGAAAGCCCTTTTAGAGTTCGCCAAAAAACATATAAAGGTCTTTCAAGATTCCAAAAACAAATGTTCTTCGACCTTATGAATCAAAAATAGAACTTTTTAGGCTTCTTCTTACAAATGATTAAAGTGGTTGTAAACCCTTACACACCACTTTTACCTACAAGTAAGCCCATAATAAGGCTTACGTATAGGTACTGGAATATCTCTTAAACCTGCAAGGTTAAGGAGATATTTATCATATACGCTTGCGCATACGTCATTGGCGCTTGCGCACTAAAAGGGCACGATCGTGCCATTTCTATAGGGCCGTGTCGTGATTGTAGGCTCCCACGCGCGGGAGTGACGTCATGCGACTCCGGCCAGTCACATAGCCAGAGTCCATGGCCCCGGAAGGAAGAGGGGTGAAGGTGGACGCGGCCACCTGGGACCTCTGGGACATTGCGGGCTTCGTTTGCAGGTAAGTGCAACATGATGTGATGCATACTAGCACATTATGCTTTTAATTTGCAGGGGAATAAAGAGGAAGTAAAACCCATCAGGGTTTACCTTGTTTATTGGCGTATAACGCACACTTTTTTCCCCTTAAAATCAGAGGAAAATTGTGGGTGCATGTTATACACCGATCCCTGCTGTCTCTGAGGGAAGAGGAGCGAACGCCATTGAATTACATAGAGCCGTGATCTCCTGTGTAACCAGCGCACCGTCACTCACAGCCACTCTTCCTGGCTACGCATTGGGCCACTGTTCTATCATATGAGTAGGGTCAGGAGGCATGGCTGTGAGTGGTGGAGCGCCGGGTACACAGGAAATCGCGGCCCTGTGGAATTCATCAGCGCTCGCTCCTGCTCTTCCCTTGGAAACTGCAGGGATAATCCAATGCTGGCGAGGCTGCAATGATGGGAAAGGTGAGGCTGCAGATGGGCACTGAACAGGCTGCATTGTTGGCCAATTTAATGGCTGCAGGTGGGCACTGAGCAGGGTGCATTGGTGAGCTGTGACCCTAATTTTGCTTCAAAGTTCTTTATTTAAAATGTATGTTTTTTCTTTAAACTTCCCTTTGTTTTAACTGGCAATTGCGCGGACGTGTGATATGGCTCCCAAACAAAATTAATGTCCCTTTTTCCCCACAAATAGAGATTTCTTTTGGTGGTAATTGATCACCTCTGCAGTTTTTATTTTTTGCGCTATAAACAAAAAGCGTCAATTTTGAAAAAGGCAGAAAGGGGAGATGCTTGTTTACATTACCATCTCCCCGTTCTACCTCTCCGTGAGGTGATCGCAGGTATGCCTGTAGACATCAAGTCCGCGGGACCCACTGTCGGACTCATAGAGCCCGCGGTGGGCACGCATGCGCCTGCTAGCCAAGCCTCGCGAGATCATGTACAATAATGTGATTTCGCACAGCGGAGCCAACCTGCCGCAAAAAAAAACTGCGGCGGCTGGTCCGCAAACGGTTAAACAACGGTCATTTGGTTTGTAAACTGTAACAACGAACTTACCTGTTAGGACACTTTTAGTCTTTTAAATATACCATTGAAAGAGTTTTCCTGTATCTATTTCTATATGTTCAAAAGATACCTGTTGATTTTCCAAACAATCTTGTCAGCTGTTTAGAGTTCTTGTGCCTGTGCCGGCTGTTATCAGTTACATTGTTCTCAGATTTCATTTCAATGCCCATCCCCTCTTGGTTATGGAAAAGAGGAATACTGTGACAACTCTGCCCCACCATAGATACAGTTTAATGAGTGAGTGTTGTCATCTAGAAGAGGATTTGCTTTACTGTCAGGATTACCAGATAAAAATAAAGGAAGCAAAGCCTGAAAAAAAGAAAACAATACAGTCACCACATCTAGGTACTAATAAGCTGCAATACATACAACTTTTGGGCTTGGATACATTTTGAGCATAGCAACGATGTTTGTGAGACTTTGGGGGAGATGTACTAAAGCCGGTGCACTCAGATACTGGCACAGCTGTGCATGGTAGCCAATCAGCTTCTAATCTCAGCTTGTTCAATTAAGCTTTGGAAATAAAACCTGAAAGCTGATTGGTTTCTACGCAGAAGTGAGCCTGATTTTGCACTCTTCAGCTTTAGTAAATAAACCTCTTAGTACTTCTGTGCCTTTAGATTTTTATTTGAGAAACAATTATTTCCTCTTCGTATCAGAAAATGGCTGTCAGCCCTGGAGCTGAGTCTGAAGCACAGCTGGGCTGAGCAGCAAGATAAGTTATGGAAAGGTCTAGTCAAAATCCTGACCTCAATCCAACTGAGATGTTGGCAAGTCCTATAGTGCTAGAAAACATACGCATTTCATTGACTAAGTGATCTGAATGAAGAAGTCTGCCAAAAATTATCTGCATCGATGTAAAACCTTTGTTGACACCCAGAGCAAGTGTGTAGTTAATTAATGTAGCTAATGGCTGTGCATCTGGTTACTGACTGTGAAGTATTTTTTTGTTGTTTTTTTTTTGTTTTATTAAATTTTTTTTGTTCTTTATAAGGCTGGGTTCACACTGGAGCAATGCGGGAACGTTGCGAATCCGCTGCGTTTTCCCGCATCGCATGCCCTATGCAGGCTGCTGGGAGTGTCAGTGAAATGTTAATGACACCCCCAGATCAGTTCGCATATCGCAGTGCGATCTGCAAACTCGGACAGGAATCGGTGGTGTGAACACCCATGCGATCCGATTCTGCTGCGGACCAAAAAAAGGGTCCCGTGCGAGTTTGCGGCGGGTGCGATGCAAATTCAGTCATACTATCTGTATGGCTGAACTCGCATCGCACAGAGATCGGATGTGATTTGCACTGCAGTGCGGTGCGAATCACATCCGGTTCTCGCTGCCGCAGCGGTGTGAACCCAGCCTAATAGTTAATTTTTATTTTCATAATAATTTTAATATTTTAAGGGGAAAGTGTGTGTGTGTTTACAGACGTGTGTTTATAGACGGTTACAGCGCGGGCTTAGATTGCTGAGAAGGCGTCCATGTACGTCCTCCCGTGCTCACGTGGCCCGCGTGCCCTGCGATCACCAAGTCCTTGGGACTCAGCTGATCACAGATTTATTAAAGGCAGATGCCTGCCCTTTACCACATGATCAGCTGTCAGCCAATGACCGCTAATCACATGATGTAAACAGAAGTCTGTAATCGACCTTTTGTTTTCCTCGCGCTGACAGCATGAGGAGAAAAAAATAAAGCTGATTGCCAGCTTCTGTAAGAAGGACTTCGGTCCCACACAGTAGACACAAATGCTAACCAGTGCCCTCCAGTGCCACCTACCAGTGCCCATCAGTACTGCTAACCAGTGCCACCTATCAGTTCCCATCAATGCTGCCAATCAGTGCCTCATCGGTGCCACCTATCAGTACTGCCTATCTGTGCCACCTATCAGTGCCCATTAATTCCACCTATCAGTACCACCTCTCAGTGCCCATCAGTGCAGCCTCATCAGCACACATCGATGAAGGAGAAAAATTACCTGTTTGCAAAATTTTATAACAAACTATAAACATTTTTTTTTGTTTTGTTTAGCAAAAGTTCTACCAGACTAATATTTTTCAGTAAAAGTAAATAAATGAAAGCCAAAAACAACCAAATTATTACAACAAAAACTAAAAAAAAAATACAAAAACTTACCAAAGACCCCATCTTCCAAGTGCTTTCTGCAGTGCTGCCACCTGGTAAAGCTGAGTATTCCAAATGCTGTGAGAATGCACTGTAGTACTGCACATTTCCTTGCAAAGTCCACTTTAAGAATCTTTTCAGGAATTGCTTGGAAAACATTGAATATTTGTTAAGTACTTTTGTTTTGTGGTTGTGGGTTTGGGTTTGATTCCAACCAAGGACACTATGCAGTCCTGACATGAACCTGATATAGTTTCCCCATATTTGTGAGTTTTCTCCGATTGCTCTGGTCGCCAACATTTATACTAGGCCACTATAGTAAGTGGCAGACTAGCCAATAGCAATTGAGAGACTGTAAACACTTCTATACTGGTCTCGATGGAGGTATCTGAAGTTGCCATCTAGGCCAGAGATATTCATTTTTAGTAGCTCTGTGTTTCCGCTTGGCTTGACTGCTGATGTTATGCATGTGATCAAATAAATAAAAAAAAAACAGACATGGAATTTCTTTGCGTGTTTTGATGTATAACACAGAAACAAAGCCCTGTGCTAATGGATGTGGTTGTTTGAAGCTTACCCTTGTCATAATCCTATATTGTATTGTGGAAATATTTCACCAGAGTACAGTAGGTATCTCTAAAGGATCATTTCAGGTCAGCGAAACAGTCACCTGAGGATTCGTTCCACTTTCAAGGTGAGTTGTTACATTGCATCTTTTTGTGGATTCTCAGCAGAGATTTCAAAGGATAAGAAAAGAAGTTTGAAATCTCAGACATGCTTTAGATCTCATTTCGTCATATGTCAGCAAAGCTGCAAACAGGAAATTCAAATTCTTCTATAGCTTCCCATAGCTAATGTCTAAGCAGCATTTAGTGGTTGGCCTAACAGATACATTTTGATCAGTGAGATCAGCAAAATGTGCTAACAGCTATGTAGTGTGTGTTACTTAAAGGGTAACTCCACTTTTGTGCGGAAGAAAAATAGCAAATAAAAAAATAGCATATACAATTGCAACGTAAGTCGCATTGAATGTTATTAAAAATTACTTTTTCTTGTCAATCTGCAGCTCTGTAATTTTCTGTAAATGCAATATGGCTACCTGGAGGTGCTCTGTACACAGAATGTGTACAGAACGCCCCCCCCCCCCCCCCGAAACATAATTTCTTGCTTGTGTAATTTTCACTGATTTTACCCAGAAGTCTGCACTAAGATGCAAATCAGATTTCAGGCATCCTCTGCAACAAAAAATTCATTTTTGGTGAGATACCCCCAATAGGAAATCACATCTAAAGGGATGCAGAACCTGCAGTTTTCCACATTTGAGCCCTGCAGGTGCAGTAGCTGATTGATAATTAAGAAACCGCTCCCATTAGATTACTTTACCACATGGACACAGACAAACACACAGGGATTTCTTCAGAATAACAGAATAACAAAATTAGGATTCTGCAACAATTATATGATAACCCTAAGGCAGGGCTCGACAAATCCCAGGCGCCAGGTCGCCGTTGTGACTAGAAATTGTTCCCTGGCGCCTGGATTTTTGTCACTGACAGGTACCTCTGTTGCTCTGTGTCTGGTGCCTCCAGACACAGAGCACTGTCTGGTAGTCGGGATGGAGCAGGAAGAGAGCGGCTCAGCAGCCTCTGACATCCTCCTCCCTTCTCCACACACTGTTGGCAGAGCAGCGCCGCAGTGTGTGAAACTGTGTGTAGAGAGGAGCTGTCAAAATTGAGGCTGAATGTCGGGGTGGGTGGGACCCGGTGGGTGGGACCCGGGGTGGGCGGGACCCAGCTTTCCAACACCAGCCAATGGGATGGGATCTGGGCAGGCCGATACGTGTATATGGCCCCTCCCCTTTCTTAAGCAGCCCAATCATTTGCTGGATAGCTCCAGGGTCCCGCCCACCTCTGACATCACGCTGAATTTGTAGGCTCCTCTCTCTCCATACAGTTTCACACAGTGCAACACTGCAGGGAGCATTCAGTTTCACAGTTACACTATCGGCTGTGAAACCTGCCAGTGCCACCTGCCAATGCCAATTAGTGCCACCTGCCAGTACCATCCAGTGCCACCTTCCAATGCCAGTTAGTGCCACCTTCCAGTGCAATCCAGTGCCACCTGCCAATGGCAGTTAGTGCCACCTGCAAATGCCATCTGCCAGTACCAGTTAGTGCCCCCTGCCAGTGCCCTCTGCCAGTGCAATCCAGTGCCACTTGCCACTCAGTGCCAACCAGTGCCACCTGCCAGTGCAATCCAGTGCCACCTGCCAGTTAGTGCCACCTGCCAGTGCCAAGCAGTGCTACCTGCCAGTGCCAATCAGTGCCACCTGCCAGTGCAATCCAGTGCCACCTACCAATGTCAGTGCCACCTGCCAATGCCATCTGTCAGTGCCACCTGCCAATGCCATCTGTCAGTGCCACCTGCCAATGCCATCTGTCAGTGCCACCTGCCAATGCCAGTTAGTGCCACATGCCAATGCCATCTGCCAGTGCCACCTGCCAGTTAGTGCCACCTGCCAGTGCCAAGCAGTGCTACCTGCCAGTGCCATCCAGCGCAAATCAAGTGCCACCTGCCAATGGCAGTTGGTGCCACTTGCCAATGCCAGTTAGTGTCACTTGCCAGTGCCCCCTGCCAGTGCAATCCAGTGCAACCTGCCAGTGCCAGTTAGTGCCACCTTCCAATGCCATCTGCCAGTGCCAACCAGTGCCACCTGCCAGTGCAATCCAGTGCCACTTGCCAATCTGTGCCACCCATTGCCATCTGCCAGTGCCACCAGCCAGTGCAATCCAGTGCCACCTGCCAATGCCAGTTAGTGCCACCTGCCAATGCCAACTGCCAGTGCTACCTGCCAGTTAGTGCCACCTGCCAGTGCCAAGCAGTGCCACCTGCCAGTGCAATCAGTGCCACCTGCCAGTGCAATCCAGTGCCACCTGCCAATGCCATTTAGTGCCACCTGCCATTGCCATCTGCAGTGCCACCCATTGCCACCTGCCAGTGCCATCCAGTGCAATCCAGTGCCACCTGCCAATGCCAGTTAGTGCCACCTGCCAGTTAGTGCCACCTGCCAGTGCCAAGCAGTGCTACCTGCCAGTGCCAATCAGTGCCATCCAGTGCAACCTGCCAGTGTAATCCAGTGCCACCTGCCAGTTAGTGCTGCCTGCCAATGCCAGTTAGTGCCGCCTGCCAATGCCAGTTAGTGCCACCTGCCCATCAGTGCCACATGCCAGTGCTGCCCATCAGTGCCACCTGCCAGTTCCCATTAGTGGCACCTCAGTGCTGCCTATTGGTGCCCATCAGTGCCACCTGACAGTGACCATCAGTTCCAACCTCAATGCCGCCCCATCAGTGCCCATTAGTGCAGCCTATCAAAGCACATCAGTGAAGGAGAAAAAAAACTTGTTTGCAAAATCTTATAACAAAACAAAAGTAGATTTTTAAAAAATAAATTTAAATATTGTCTTTTTCTCTTGGCATCAGGCATGAACAATTCTTATTGTCCGATGCCCCAGACATGCAGTTCTGGACGCTGGGCAGAGGATTTAAATAACTGGCTCCTAACTTTTTCAGCTGGCTCCTAGATTCAAAGCAAATTTGTCAAGCCTTGCCCTAAGGCATATGTAAAATATACAGGGTATAAATCAAATCCATTTAACCACTTAAAGAAAATTATTTAGAACCCCAAACATTATAATTTTTTTTTTGAACACCCTAGAGAATAAAATTGCAGTCATTGCAATACTTTGTCACACCGTATTTGCCCAGCTGTCTTACAAGCGCACTTTTTTTGGAAAAAATACACTTTTTTGAATGAAAAAATAAGACATCAGTAAAGTTTGCCCAATTTTTTTTTATATTGTGAAAGATAATGTTATGCCGAGTAAATTGATACCCAACATGTCACGCTTCAAAATTGTGCCTGCTCATGGAATGGTGACAAACATTTACCCTTAAAAATCTCCATAGGCGACGTTAAAAAAAATTTCTACAGGTTGCATGGTTTAGGTTACAGGGGAGGTCTAAGGCCAGAATTATTGCCCTCTTCCGCCGCCGATAAGTGATCTTACGGTGACCATCTTATCTTGTAGCAGACTGCCCGCTGAAGAAGAGGATATCGGGGTTATGGCAGCTAGCTGCTGCCATAACGATATCCTTCTTCAAAGTCATGACATAAAACGATGGTGAGCAGTCCAGAAGTGGTTAATATCTGCAGAGGTACAAGACAGGGTTGCCCACTATGCCCACTTTTATTTGCCTTACTTATTGAACCTCTTGTCCAATCTATTCACTCTGATCCTTCATTTAGAGGTCTTGAGTTAGCTGGACGTCATCACAAAACCTGTCTTTTTGCAGACGACATTTTACTCTTTATGTCCTCCCCACATATCTCAGCTCCTAATCTTATCGAAAACTCAGTCATTTCGCTCATATTTCTGGTCTAGTCATTAATCCCCAAAAGTCTATGGCACTAAATATTTCTCTATCTCCTTCAGCTGTACAACAGGCACAAGCATCTCTCTGAATTCTTTAGGGCTAATTTCCCACCCATCTTGCGTCAGATTACCAATTTGTTAACTCAGTGGTCCTCTCTCTCCATATCTTGGATAGGTAAAATCAGTGTTATTAAAGTGGCTATACTACCTAAAATTCTTTATCTCTTCAGGGTTTTACCCATCTCGGTCCTAACATACTTTTTAAGAATATTGCAGAGTAAATTAACAACCTCTGTTTGGGGTTCTTCAAAACCCCGTTTGCCTAAACATACATTATATCTTCCAAAACTTAAAGGTGATGTCAGATTTCCTAATTTATCTACCTAATATCATGTGGCTCATTTGGCACAAATACCTAAATACCATGCAACCAATGAAATACCACTCTGGGTAGCTCTAGAATCTATAGCTTGTGACCCATTATCAATATCTAACCTCTTATGGTCACAACCCTCTGACCGGAAAAAACTTACAAATCTGATTACCAAACATTCCCTTGCAATATGGGACAGATCTAAATTGATATTTGGCCTACAATCTCCCCATAATCCACAAAATTTCCTAAAATGTTTAAAGCATGGACCACTTCTAAATTAACCCAATTACATGATCTTATATCCTCTAATTCTTTTAAAACGTTCCCTGAGACCTATGTAATATACATGGACTTCCAAACTCAGAAATCTTCCGATATCTCCAGATTAAAAAAAAATGTCATGCCTAATATTCATGGAGGACTTGCACTTGATAAATTATCTTATTTTGAGAATATATGTAAACATAACCCCCATACAAAAGTACTTATTTTGAACCTTTATGCCCAACTCATTTTTAAACCGGATTCTAGTCTGCCCTCATATGTAGCTAAGTGGGAATCTTATCTTGGATTTTCATTGGAAACAGCAGAATGGGACAAGATTTGGACTACTACAAAATCTTTCTCCCAAAATATAGTTGCTTTAGAAACTAATTACAAAGTACTTACATGTTGGTACTTATTCCCTACCAGAATTGCGAAATTTGCCCCAATTACTACTCCTCTTGTTTTCGAGGCTGTACTGAATCTGGATCACATCTTCATATATGGTGGACTTGTCCAATTGTCCAAAGATTTTGAGAAAGATATATTCCACATGATTTCGACATTATTTGCAGAATCCATCCTTTCTGATCCTTTGATAGCACTTTTGAATTAAAAAACCAACAACCCTCTCCAGTAATCAGTTCAAACTCTTACTACAGATCACTACAGCCATGAAACAAACAGTCGCTAAAGCCTGGAAATCCCCTAGCCTGGTATTAACTGAAACTAAACATAGAATTCATCAAGCCATGATTCATGCCAAAATAGAGGCTATAATTCATGACAAAATATGAAAAATGGCTCCCTTAGACGACACACTATTTGCCTACTAACTTTAAGGAATCCTTGTTGACGCCTGTGTAAATTTTCCTTACATTTTCATTATTTCCATGCTTATCATATGACTGAAACCACACCTTGCCTCGAAGATCCCTTCTTTTCCATTTTCTTTCTTCTCTTTTATTCCTTTTCGAAACCTTTCGCTACTTTATCTGTCTTTTTCCTCTCTTAGGCCGCGTACACACGGGCAGACTGTTCGCCCAACCTTGTCCGCTGAACAGTGTTTGGGCGGACAGTCCGCTCGTGTGTGGGCTTTCAGCGGACAGTTTCAGCGGACAGTTGGACGGACAAAGTCTTTCGGAAATTCCGAAAAACTGTCCGCTGAAACTGTGTTTGAGCGAACAGTCCGCCCGTGTGTGGGCTTGTCCGCTGTACTTTCGAAATGAGCGGACTGTTCCCGCTCGGAAAGTCCGCCCATTTCGAGCGCGTGTACAGGTAGGCGGGGCCCGCGAAGGAGACGTCGCGGGCTCCGCCGCCTGGAATGGGCTTAAAGGGGAACCCCAACGCCGAAAAAAATCGGCGTGGGGGTTCCCCCCAAGTCCACACCAGACCCTTGTCCGAGCACGCTACCCGGCCGGCCAGGAAAGGGGGGCGAGCGAGCGCGCCCCCCCTCCTGAGCCGTACCAGGCCGCGTGCCCTCAACATGGGGGGTGCCTTGGGGAAGGGGGGGCCGCGCGGCCCCCCCACCCCAAAGCACCTTGTCCCCATGTTGATGAGGACAAGGGCCTCTTCCCGACAACCCTGGCCGTTGGTTGTCGGGGTCTGCGGGCGGGGGGCTTATCGGAATCCGGGAGCCCCCTTTAAGAAGGGGGCCCCCGGATACCGGCCCCCCACCCTATGTGAATGAGTATGGGGTACAATGTACCCCTACCCATTCACCTGTGAACTAAAGTACAATAAAAAACACAACACAGAGAAAAAATATTTTATTGCACAGCTCCGGGGGTCTTCGGGGGTCTTCTCGCCGGACTCCTCCGCTATGTGTGTGTAGCTCTTTTGCTAGCGGAGGAGTCCGGCTTTCTTCCTCCCCGCCGCCGGCCTCTTCTCCCGACTTCGGGGGTCTTGTCCCCCTCTTCGGTTCTTCTGCCGGGCCACCGCGCCTGGTCCGGTGGCCCGGTCTTCTGTCGCCGTCTTCCGTTCTTCTGTCGCCGCCTTCCGTTCTTCTGCCGGGCCACCGCGCCTTCTTGTAGCTCTTTTACAGGCGGTGGCCCGGTCTTCTGTCGCCGCTGTCGTCGCCGCCGCCGCCGCCTTCCGTTCTTGTTCTTCTTCTTGTTCTTCTTCTTCTTCTCCTGGAGATGTTGACTCGACGATCTCTCCGGCCGGAATGCCAGAGCCGCGCTGTGCGGTCACTTATATAGTGACAATGGGGCGGTGTCACATGGTATATGTCACATGGGTTGGTCACATGGTGACCCCGCCCCCTTACGATGTCATAGTCCCCATGTGACATCAACCCATGTGACCAACCCATGTGACATATACCATGTGACACCGCCCCATTGTCACTATATAAGTGGCAGCGGAGCGTGTCCCTGGCATTCTGGCCGGAGAGATCGTCGAGTCAACATCTCCAGGAGAAGAAGAAGAAGAACAAGAAGAAGAACAAGAACGGAAGGCGGCGGCGGCGGCGACGACAGCGGCGACAGAAGACCGGGCCACCGCCTGTAAAAGAGCTACAAGAAGGCGCGGTGGCCCGGCAGAAGAACCGAAGGCGGCGACAGAAGAACGGAAGACGGCGACAGAAGACCGGGCCACCGGACCAGGCGCGGTGGCCCGGCAGAAGAACCGAAGAGGGGGACAAGACCCCCGAAGTCGGGAGAAGAGGCCGGCGGCGGGGAGGAAGAAAGCCGGACTCCTCCGCTAGCAAAAGAGCTACACACACATAGCGGAGGAGTCCGGCGAGAAGACCCCCGGAGCTGTGCAATAAAATATTTTTTCTCTGTGTTGTGTTTTTTATTGTACTTTAGTTCACAGGTGAATGGGTAGGGGTACATTGTACCCCATACTCATTCACATAGGGTGGGGGGCCGGTATCCGGGGGCCCCCTTCTTAAAGGGGGCTCCCGGATTCCGATAAGCCCCCCGCCCGCAGACCCCGACAACCAACGGCCAGGGTTGTCGGGAAGAGGCCCTTGTCCTCATCAACATGGGGACAAGGTGCTTTGGGGTGGGGGGGCCGCGCGGCCCCCCCTTCCCCAAGGCACCCCCCATGTTGAGGGCACGCGGCCTGGTACGGCTCAGGAGGGGGGGCGCGCTCGCTCGCCCCCCTTTCCTGGCCGGCCGGGTAGCGTGCTCGGACAAGGGTCTGGTGTGGACTTGGGGGGAACCCCCACGCCGATTTTTTCCGGCGTTGGGGTTCCCCTTTAAGCCCATTCCAGGCGGCGGAGCCCGCGACGTCTCCTTCGCGGGCCCCGCCTACCTGTACACGCGCTCGAAATGGGCGGATTTGCCTCCGCCTTACGTGGGCGAGTCCGTTCATTTCAAAAGTTGAGCGAACTGTTTGCCCAACCTTGTTCGTCAAACAGTCCGCTCGTGTGTGGGCAAGTCCGCTCATGCAAATTTTGAGCGGACTGTTTGATGAAACTGTTTGCCGAACAAGGTTGGGCGAACAGTCCGCCCGTGTGTACGCCGCCTTATACCTTTATCTTTTTCTTCAACAGGTTCAAATAGCTTTACTTTTAATTGTATTCTTTGTTTCTCATGATACTAAAAAACATTGGAATTCGCACCTGTTTGCAATATGAGAACGTTAATCTTTAGTCATATTAAGGAATTATACTGTATCCTAATGCCGCTTACACACGATCAAATTGTCCGGCGTACTTAGTCCGCCAGACCACATTTCACCGGACAATCCGATCGTGTGGGGGCTTTAGCGGACTTTTTCAGCGTAAAGTTCGGCGGACTTAGAAAGTAGTTTTGCAGCCCAATCTTTCCGCCGTTTCAGCGGACAATACGTTCGTGAGTATGCTAGTCCGGCAGACTAAGAATGACGCATGCTCAGAAGCAAGTACGAAAAGGAAGCTATTGGCTACTGGTTGTTGAACTTCCTTTTTCTAGTCCCGTCGTACGTGCTGTACGTCATCGCGCTAGCAATCGCCGGACTTTCCGTGCGTCCGTGTGTGGCCAAGTCTGTTCTATAGAAAGTCCGCCGGATTGTTTGCCGGACTAAGTACGCTGGACAATTTGATCGTGTGTACGCGGCATTACATATACTTCTGTATCACTTTTGAACTCGTTTCCTGATTTATTAAATTTCAATAAACAAATTTGACCAGAAATCTGCAACAAAGTTTGTTGCTGCAAAATCGCTGCGATGTTCATAGATCACCCAGAAGGAAATGTTTTTTTCTCAACAAAAGTTGAGAGTTATGCCGTGTACACACGATCGGACATTCCAACAACAAAATCCCATGTTTTTTTTTTTCAACGGATGTTGGCTCAAGCTTGTCTTGCATACACGCGGTCGCACAAAGTTGGTCGGAAATTCCGAACTTTAAGAACACAGTGACAAACAACACGTACGACAAGCTGAGAAAAATGAAGTTCAATAGCCAGTGCTGCTCTTCTGATTGATTCCGAGCATGCGTGGCACTTTGTGCGTCGGAATTGTGTACACACGATTGTAATTTGCGTGAAAGGATTTTGTTGTCGGAAAATTTTTATAACCAGATCTCAGATTTTGTGCGATGGAAATTCTGATGCAAACTCCCCGATGGAGGCTACACACAGTCGGAATTTCCGACAACAAGCTCAAATCGCACATTTTCTGTCGGAAAGTCCGACTGTGTGTACAGGGCATTACTCTTTAATCAGTTCAGTCAGATGGACCCTATACTTCACAATTGTTGGTAAATGTTGTTCTGACTGATCAAATTTTAAGAAACTCTTATCGTTATGTGAATAGCATATGACTAACCAGAAACAATTATTTACTTTTGTAGTGTCGGGATTTAAGGAATAATGAACAGCAATTGAGTAGTGTATCTGTGACATTGTGTCTAAGGCCGGCCACTGACGGTTCAAATCTCCTGAACTGGCTAAGATTCAAACCATGTTTGGGCATGTGATTAAGGGTGCTAGCAATATTCAATGGCTCTGTGGGAGGATTTTCCCTATCAATCCACTGTGTTGGAGGGGGAATCAAGCTAATTTCTTTCCTGCAGGAATGAAATTCGCTCCATGTATGGGCTGCTTACAGTAAGAGTTTAGAATATTTTGATACAAACCACTGGGGTTGAGGCAAAAAAGACTGTTCACTTTGCAAAGGAAGTTGCACATTGCAATATAATTTGCCCCCAAACTTAGTAAATAAGGGGAAGCTCTGCTGATGTCCATAATCCAATTATGTGCAAGCAAAAATTATGTTTTTATTATTTTAGCTAGGTAATCTTTGAAAAGTGAAACTTCACCACATTTACCAAGTCCTGGGACACATTTTCTTGCAAAGTGAACAGAATATTTGCCTTTAGTAAATTAACTCCACTGTCTCTTCTGTCTCCTTTACCCATAAAAAGGGGCCAGTTTTTTTTCTCTGTGCATGATGTAGAAAAAGTAGGGGTCAACTTACATTACTTGCATGGAAACAGATTTATCTGGAAGCCTCCTGAGATTTGAACAACCCATGCTGGCTCGGGACATGACTACCATAGGACTAATAAATTTACTAATGTTTGACAGAATAAAAGGTGAAAATAAAAGCTACTTTCAAACTGGGGGGGGGGGGGGCCTTAGCGGTAAAGCGCTGCTAGTTTTAGCGGTGTTTTTCTGCCGCTATCGGGGCGCTTTAAAAGTGACACTGCCAAATTGCTTTGCAGGCTCTCTGGCAGCACTGCCCATTGTTTTCAATGACAGGGGCGGTGCAGGAGCAGTGTATACACCGATCCTGCACTGCAACAAAGACACTGCTCGCAGGCCTTTTTTTCCCGTCCTGCAAGCGCACTGCACCAGTGTGAAAGCACTCAGACTTGCACAGGACCCGCTCCTTACCCATCACCCCCCCCAGTCCCGCTGACCTGCAGTGTAGCAAGCCCCAGTATATACGCCTCATGGCTCTGGGGCTTAGAAATGCATGGAGCTTAATCTCCTAAATGTACCCCATCAGAAGGGACATTTAAGAGCATTTTAATTGGTCAACACCATCACATGGGTGGCTCTGACCAATCAGAACCTGTGTAGCCTGTCCTCTCAGCTGAGCGCATGAATACAGAGGGGATTTTTAAGCCCCAAAACCCTGAGGCGGCTACACCAGGGCTCACAACAGGAGATCACCGCACTGCAGGTCAGCGGGACTGGGGTGGGTTGGGGTGAGGTCAGGTTCAGGGGCGTAACTATAGGGGGTGCAGCAGTCGTGACCGCAACTGGGCCCTGTGCTGCAGGGGGCCCATGCAGCCCCCTCTACATATGGCCAGCAGCAGCATAGGCAGCTAGGGGTACCAGTGCACCATGCACACGGGTGGCTGGAAGTGGAGGGTGACTAGCAGAGCTCCATGCTCGACTATCGCACTGGCTGCTCTTTATTTGTGCATTCCCCGCATGACCTGTGTACTCGGCAGGCTCCTCAGAATACCCCTCTCCTGCTCCATGCTTTGCCGCTCAGTCCGATGTCTGTTCTCCCCAGCCAGAGTCCCGCCCCCCGGCCTACACTGCACTGCATACTTCTCCCGGGTAAACAAACTTTAAGCACACAGATGCACTGCAGCCCTGTGAGAGCCGGCTCCCCAGAGGACACTGCAGGCTTGTCTGCCAGCCCCCCTCCTCCCCGTCATACACAGATGATGAAAGGTCTTTCTGAGAGATATGCTGATCACCCGTCCAGCACACTGGATAGAGCCCAGGCCAACATGGATGAGTGCACGGCCTGCAGCTTGGTCATGGTGAGTGAGAGGACCCCACACACCATTACTTACCCCCTCCATCTCCCCCCGGGGACAGGGGCCCCTTCTCACGTGGGGACAGGGACCCCTTCTCACCTGGGGGCAGTAACTTCATCTGCCCTGGAGAAAAGGACCTCATCTCTTCTGGGGACGGAGACCCCATCCTGCCTAGGGACAGTCACCCAATGGGGCACCTAAAAATTAAAAACAAAATAATAAAAAAAACTACTGATGCCAGTGGTGGAACTACAGGGCTCACAAAGGTAATACCTTTGACCACGTCCTGGAGTTCCACCACCTGACTCGGAGGGAAGGGCCCTGGCTGGGGTTCAGAGGGGCCCTTCATGGTTTCTTGCATCGGGGCCCTGAAGATTCTAGTTACGCCACTGGTCGGGTCCTGTGTAAGTTCACATTTTTCTGTAAAGGTGAACTTACACTTTAGGCCTAATGTACACGGGATGCTGAGGCAACCTCTTCTGAACGATTTTTTGACAACTTGAAACCGTTGTTTAAAAACTCCCGTTTAGTCACATTTTGCCGCATTCGCATCTAGGAGAGTTTATTTAAGATAACATCATAAGCAAAAGCAAAAAACAGTATTATTTAACTATTTCAGCCATTCTGTGAGACCAGAGTGAGTAGCAGCAGCTGAGAGAGCAGCAGTGTACTTGTATCAACCTCAATTTCGGTGCTTTTACTATGGATCCCATAATGAGCATATGTGTGGCAATTAAAAAAGACAGATATTAAATTTCATGCAACTATGGTTGATAGAGTCAGGTGTCAAGCTCAATGGTGGGGTCATCTGGTTCAAATCTAACAACATGTAGGTCAAATTCCAATTCTACTTTGGCTAACAGCAATGCTAGTGGTGTATTGGATTGGATTGGATCGTGGGCTCATTAGGGGTATATAAATGGTCTATGAAGCATTTTGAGCAATAACAAGTTTTTAAAATATTTTTTAGTGGTTTTTCATAATTTTCTATAATTTTTAAGTTTTGTAATGTAAAAAAAGGGCACCTTCAAAAACTCTTCTAAGCGAAAACGCGGTACCAGCATTTAAATGCGTTTGGCATCTGAAAAGGTCCGAAACTTTGGTGCCTGAACTCATTTTTTTGCCTTCAAAGAAAAGCCTCTAAACGCAACTGCCTAAAAACGACATTAAATGGACCTGTGTACATGTACACATAAGATAACATTGGATGAGTTCAGAGTCAGCTGAAAAATGCATCCAACTGCCTCTGAACGTCCGTTTACCAGCAGCAGTGTACATAAGGCCTTAAACTCCAGACATTATGCAATAATCAATGACCAACATCTACAATACTCTACCACTGACTGCAAAGAAAAAAATGTTTTTTGCAAGATAAGATTTATTATTTTGTTATCTTAATTAATGATGAAGTTTTTTCCGAAATGACCAGGGACCTAGCATACAAAACTTTAGTCCATAAGGTGTACAGTATACAGGTGAGGGAGCTGATGTGGCTAAAAGTAACGTTTTTGTTTATAACAGATATATAACCAAAGTGGACTTAACTCAGCTAAGAAAAAAAAATAAAAATTAGGCCAGCCCCAGAGACTGTATACTCTCCACTGCAATATTACATCATACGGGTTATCTGCCTATCATGTGTTATCTCTGGCTTGGAATATGTGAGTTCACACAACATATGTAGAGTATTGGTTTTGTAAATGATTAAATTGTAATAAAGAAATGTGTTTTTTTTAAAGAAGATGTATGGCCAAAGCTGTTTTGGCCGTATCACTCCTGGGATCACAGGAGTACACTTAGTTCTGCATTCCTGTGACCCGTTTTTTTTGCCAACAGGGCCCTAAAGTCCACAGCTGACTGACATCACTCAGCAGGTCCAGACTCCAGAATAAATCCTGAATTTACAGTTGTGATCCACCCAGACACCTGGACCAGCAACTGGCTCAGCCTTACAGAGATCCACTGAAAGACTGAGACAGTCGCTCCCACCCTCTTCACAGCCCAATGTTCCAGTGAATGCCAGGGGGGCAGAGCAGAGAGCTGGTGACTCGCAAACTACCTAAACTCTCTTTTAATTATATAATGACATTAAGATGTTTATCGTAAAGGCGTAATCCAGTGAAAACTGAAAATTAAATATTGAGATTCCACCTACCCCTGATAAGTTCACTATTTCATTTTGACGTCTATTGTGCATTTGTCCATTCCTCTTGCTCTGCAATGGGATGATCCTGGAACATGCGCTATATTACCAAAAGTACTGGGACACCTGACTTTACATGCACATGACGTTTAATGGCATCCCAGTCTTAGTCCGTAGGGTTCAATATGGAGTTGGCCCACCCTTTGCAGCTATAACAGCTTCAACTCTTCTGGGAAGGCTCTCCACAAGGTTAGGATTTTTTTTTGCAGCAGACAAAGCTGACCCTAGGTGACACTTTTTGGGGACTAGTGACACCAATACAATGATCGGTGCTAAAAAAAAAAATGCACTGATCACTATATAAATTACACTGACAGAGAAGAGGTTAACAGTAGGGGGCGATCAAGGAGTTAAATATGTTCCCTGGGAGGTGTTTCTAACTGTGGGGGAGTGGATTCACTGAAGGAAAAGAGATGTGATTCAGCTTACCTGAAATACGATCTCTCTCTCTTTTCCTCCCTGGCAGAGCAGCGGTGTGCCTTGTTTACATCGGCACACCGCTGCTCCATCTCTACTGTGAACGATCGGTGAGTCACTGCGGCCGCTGGAGCCGCCAATTGGCTCCTGCTATGTCCAGTCACGTACAGGTACGCAATTTTGCACACTCGGGCTGCCCTGCCACAGTAAATGTACGTGGGGGGGGTTCGGAAGCGGTTGAAGAGTATCCAAAATCAAAAACATAAATGTAATTTTAGCAACTTATTGGTTGTTATATTTGATGTCTGCATTCATTTTTTCAGACTTTTTTTTATCCCTTATTTTCACCTGGTGATCCTGGCAGTAGTATACTTCCTGTTCTAGGGTGATGCTGCACAGTATCTGAAAAGGAGCCATGTTGTCAATCTGGAACTGGAAGTGACTACAGAACACCCCCCCCCCCCCCTTCTACTCCCCTCTCTATAAGGGACAGAGGTGTTCTTAAGTTCAGAGAGAACTGGGAAAAAGATTTCTGGCAGGATCAACAGGTATTATTCTTGCAAAAAGATATAAGGTATAATGGTATATTTAACAGGCAAAAAGAGAACACTTAAGAGAAGTTCATTGTGAGGGTTTACATAGACTGTAAATGTGCTTTTATGGCCATTTTGCCTTTCATGCAGTATATTTTAATATGGTTTTATGTTTATTAAACAGGTTATGAAGCAGAAGGAGGATTTCTTCAATGCATGGAATTCATGTCTACATCATGTTGTCACACTGGCCCTGGCCCATATTCACAGAGGTCAGTAAACTTGTGCATTAAATGGGAGTGAGTCACTGATTAGTGTTGTAAACAGGGCCAAATGTATAGTTCACAAGCCCGCACCAGAAACACTGCCTATAGACCCCTGCCAATCACTATTCTTACCCTAAAGTAACTTAGTGGCAAAATTAGACGCATGTGTACTGGAAATCATGATGTCTTACATTTTGCAAAGTGCAATTCCTTGAAAAAGTATTCATACCTGAAATAAATATGGGGTGATTTTGGATTTCCCCTATTTATTATAAATATGTATTATTTTGTCTATTCCTTTAGTTAGCTAGTCTATCAAAGCTCTGATAAAGTTAATGGTGATGGCACAACAACAATGCTAGCTATAAAGATAAACTGCTTAAATAAGCAAGTATCTCATTTATTTTCCAAGAAAGTAGGAATGCTAACATGAAACACTAAAACAATTTTACAGAGCATATAAAACAACAGAGCAGGGGTGATACAATACCGTAGTTCCTTCCTTTCAGGTTCTGTATGCTGGCTAGCTATTCTTCCTTCTTTCTTCCCAGAGCCTCGATCTAGGGAAGAGAAGGCATTGCATTCCCTTGATGTAGTGAGAGTGGTCAGAGTGTATTTAAAGGCGACCGCTCAGGTTCATGAAACAGATGTTTTATTCGTACTGCCAGATGGTCCAAAAAGAGGACAGGCAGCGTCAAGATCCACTATTTCCAAGTGGATTCGTCAAGTCATTATTCAGGCTTATGGTTTAAAGAAAATTCCTCCTTTTGTTAAAGCACACTCAACCAGGGTGATTAGTGCCTCTTGGGCGGTGATTCATCAGGCCTCTATGGTTCAGATCTCTAAGGCCGCAACTCTGTCTTCAGTTCATACGTTTACCAGATTTTACCAGTCTTCTGGCCTCCTTTTTTTGTTGTCTCCCTCCCTTCAGTTGCCATTGCTATTGGACATCCCACATAGTAACTACTATGGCTCTGTGTCCCCTGATGTAAGAAAAAAAAACAGAATTTTTAAAACAACTTACCTGTAAAATCATTTTCTTTGATGTACATCAGAGGACACAGAGGTCCCTTCCTTCTTGGTATACACTTGCATTGCTTGGCTACAAAACTGAGGAGTCCCAGTAGTGAGAGGGGTTATATAGGGGAGTGCAAGTCTTGCCTTAGGGGCGTGCCAGTGTCCATCACCTATCAGTGGCCCATATAAACCCACATAGTAACTACTATGGCTCTGTGTCCCCTGATGTACATCAAAGAAAAGGATTTTACAGGTAAGTGTTTTAAAAATCCTGTTTATCACAAAGTGTTTTGCAGAGCTAAACATTTCATCTGATTTCCAAATTGCTGCATTTGTAAATTCCAAAAGCCGATAAAAAGGAATAGAAGTGGTAAAAAAAAGCACTTGTGAGTTTAACCGTTTAACCATTCTTGTTTTTTTTTTTTTTTTGTACAATTCTCCTTTAAGGTGGCGTGGCAAGGGGTGTGTCCTATGCTTGCATACTTTTGCTGCTAGGTGTCCCTCATTCCCATCTCAAAAAGTTGGGAAGTATGCCCAAAAATTGAACATTTGGCATGTCATTTTTTTTTGGGGGGGGGGGGCGCCAGATACCCTCTTAGAGGCATCCAGCTCCCACTTCCTCCCGGGGCTCCGCGGCACCAGAAGGAAGTTAACCTCTACCCCCTCCCTCCTTGCAATCTTCTGGGACACGTCACAGGTCCCAGAAGATTGCCCTACCAGTCACAGCTTGCAGTGCAGCTCGCGAATGTACAGTGCGTGCCCAGCTGTAAAGCCACAGCCAGGCGCCCACAGTAAGAACGCCGGCGCCATGGAGAGGATGGGGAGAGGAGCGGGGTTTCGTACTCCCGCATCGCTGGACCCTGAGACGGATGTGTGTCTGATTATTAAAAGTCAGCAGCTACAATTTTTGTAGCTGCTGATATTAAATGATTTTTTTTGGGTGGAACTCTGCTTTAAAAATGCATTTTAGTCATGTGTACAGAGGAGCCATATAAAATGGCTTGAGTAAACGAGATTATGGAAAGAATTAAAATACTTCAAGATCAAAGTTAAGTAGAAATGTTTGTTATAGTATAGAATGGATCATAGTGCTGACTTCTTGTTTCTTTCAGTCCGGTATTAAGCTAGAAAAAAGTCCTGTTGTGAGGTCAAAGATGCCAGTCATGCACCCTGAACAGTACAGGCTGCATAATTAATCATTAAACAGTATCTGGAATCAGCAATGAAGAGAGGTGTAGCATATAAGGAACTGCAGTAGTCATTTCATTTTTAGTATAAGCCTAGGTTCGCACTATAGCAAACACAGACATCGCATGTGATTCACACCCGTACTGCGGTGCTGATTGCAATCAATGTCAACAATGCGAGTTGGATTCGCGCAAAAAAGGCTCAGGGACTTTTTTTTTTTTCCCCCGCACTGGAATCGGATCGTATGGGTGTTCTCACCCATGCGATCCAATTCCTGTCCGAATCCACAGTAGAATGAATGTGTAGATGGGAGCAGCAGTTCATTTTTTTTGTGTGTTTTTTCGTTCAACAAACAAACTGCCCCGTGTATGTCCAGCTTATGACCTCACTCTCCGTTTTCTTTACATTAATTCTCCCAGCAAAGTGTAACTTTGGATTGCTTTAAAACGATTATAAATAATAACTCTCCCTTGTTGTTTACTCCAGATTAGATATGTTGATCAGGTGAGGAATATACTGATAACCAAGGTATTGAGCTAATGTAAAAGGCCAGACACAAAAGGATTGATTTACTAAAGGAATAGAGACTGTTTACCTAGCAAAGTGAATGTTCCCTTTGGAAATATATATAAGCTTTGCAAGGTAAATGTTGGCAAATAAGGTTACACAGTGTTTCCTCTGAATACCCAATTGTAAAAATACATTTTATGATAGCAAATGTTTAGGTATTTAGTAAAAAGAGCTATTCCTGCGCCAGATCAGAGATTACTAATTAGCGTACTACTGCACTGAGGGAAATATCTGAACCCACAGGGAAACAAAGGTAAAAGAGTAGTGGTGCGCTGTACAGGAGTTGTTTTAACTATGAGACAGGAAGCGAATAATAATCCTAAACAATAGTTACACTAAAATCAAACAGTAGCATCAGGTGACGTAACTCAATAAATATATTGATAAAACTTTAAAATGATTCAAAATTCATATAGCATAACATAACGTGCAATAAAGTGCTTAATTGCAGAAAAGCCGCATTGGCTAAGAGCTGTAAACATGAGAAAATCACAGTAGCAGAAGGAGTGATGCTAGTTGAGAGTGCACCTGCTTGCCAAAAGAATTGCTATGATATTTGTCTCCTAATGTGAAGACAATAAAAAAAAAAAAAAACATAAATGCACTCAATCTATCAGAGCAATAATGGTGAATAAAAGTTTCAAGTGCCCATAAATATGACGTGCAAAGTGTAGCAATTTTCTCCAAACAAAACAAAGTGCCGGTGCTTGTAAACAAAATTTCAGTATAAAGTGCTGATGGTGGTGGGTATCCCGTGTGGTCCTGTGTGGTATTTTTATGGGTGTCCCCTTACCTTACTGCTGTAATGTAACAGCATAAGAGTAGTATATCTTTAGGGTCCTTGTTGACCTTTCCCTTTTAAGGATCCTGCTGTAGTAACCCGAGTCCTGGCTGCCGTTCCTATCCTGCCTATTTGCAGCGGTGTATGGCTAAATACCCTAAAGCCACCCTTAAAGGGGGGGCCATACACCACTGCGAGTCTAGATAAAAATAAAATAAAATAAAATAAAAACATATTCGTGCAATCACCCAAAACAAGATGGATGGAGGAATTCCCCTCCACTGGGACATTGTATTCTGACAGCTCCACCCACACCTGATTGCCTGAGGCCACTGATCGAGAGCCACACACTTTTTGGAATTTGTCTGGAACCCTGCTGAACCGGACAGATTTCAATCAGTGTATGGCCAGCTTTATTCAGTATAGCTCTAAAGCAGGGAAATGCAATTAGCGGACCTCTAGCTGTTGAAGAACTACAACTCCCATGAGGCATAGCAAGACACTGGCAGCCACAAGCATGACACCCAAAGGCAGAGGCATGATGGGACTTGTAGTTTTGCAACAGCTGGAGGTCCGCTAATTGCTTATCCCTGCTCTAAAGCATTCACGAAAGCAATGGGATAGGTGCTGACCCAGATTCCTAGAGACCTCCTTCTGTTTTAGCCAGTACAATGGCCTTTTATGAGAAGTATAATGCATGAATGTATGAAACATGATAAAAATGTTTTTGTTTTTTTTTTACATGAAAACATGGAGTCTAGAGCCATCGCAGTATTATCTTCTCTCATGAAATAGGACAGTTCCAATTACAGTCAACAAAATAAGCAAAAAAAATAAATCAAAGCAGTTCTGTACAATATAAATAGAGTTCAACAAACGAAGATGCGCTGAACCCACGCGTCAAACCCCGCCATGGCCTAAAACATATAACTTTTTATTAAATGTCTAAAAAATACACATATAGAAAGTATAAGGAAGTAAAAAAACTGCTGGGTGTTCGCCCTTACATATAGGGAAGCGTGGTTCTGGTGCAGAGGGAAAACACTATAATTATTATAATTCTACACAATCTATATAGCACCAACAGTTTACAATGTAGAGGGGGGACAGCACAATTACAGTACAATTCAATACAGAAGGGACAGGAGGGGTACATTCTAAAGGGAGGGGGTGGTGGTACAAAGGTAATAGATACAAGGAATTATTTAATGGGGTGGAAGTTATATGAGAAATTACCTCCATCCAAAGGAGAGAATTCCCCACAATAAGGCCAGTTAAAATATGAAACTTTTATTCCAGGATAATATCTATTTTGCACTATAAATAGCAGTAAACAAAAATAGGAAATCTTTGAAAATATAAATCTGTTGCTTTTGCTGGTGATGTTCATGCCAGTAGGCACACTATTACAGAACCATGTTGATTGAATTCAATTTATTCTCCAATTTTCATTAAAAGACCACTAGGACGAGTGCGCATGCGCGAGGCTTCCAAGATGGCCGCGATCATCTAAAGCTCCGCCGCCTCGCGGAACAACGGAACCCCTACCGCACGGCACGGCTACCCTTCCGCTTCCCGAGTTATAGGGGCGGAATCCCGAAGTGTTGGGGCACATTTCTGAATGACCGGTGGACTGGCTAAACGCAATCTCGGCCCGCTGTTCGCTTCATTGGACGTGAGGGAGAAATCCAAGATGGCCACCGCAGCACAGCTCCTGTCTCAGGATCACAGATCCGCAGGCACAGTGGATTTCAGGTCAGATACAGACTTTCCTCCTCTCCACGCCACCCCAGGCAACCCCAGGGGTCTCCCCAAGGAAGCCACACCGTCCCCGGCCTCCACGGTCTCTCTGCTGGAACGCACCATCCAGGAGTTCTCTCCCTCCCCAGCGGGGACCTACAGAGTTACCCAGACCGCCATGGCCCCCCACGAGGCTGCTCATTCTGACCCAGTCTCCCACATGGATGCCTTGTTTGGCAAATTCTCTGAATTATTAGAGAGGGGCCTCTCCCAAACTGCCTTGCAAATCACGGGGGAATTGAAAGCTGATTTTATTAACCTAGGCTCCCGGATCGAAACGATCGAACATAAAATGGAGGATACCATAGCCAGATCCATCCAAAACTCCAGACACATATACTCAGTACAGGAGCAATTGGACATAGCCATGGCCCGTATAGATGACCTCGAAAATAGGTCACGCAGATATAACGTCAGAATTCGCGGGCTCCCAGAATCAATAACTGATGTGTCCAGGGCGGTGCAAGACCTCATTCAACAGCTAGTCCCAGACATCCCAGCTACCAAGCTTGAACTTGACCGGGTTCATAGAACCCTCGGCCCCCCTAGGAAGGATGGCACCCCGCGAGATGTTCTGGCCAAGCCACATCACTTCTCGGTGAAAGAAGAATTCATGAAGAGAGCCAGATCCCTGCAACACATCAATTACCAGGGACACCAGGTTCAGATCTTTGCGGACCTCTCCCCCTCCACGATACAGAGACGAAGAGCTCTAAAACCCCTCTTGCTTGCAATGTCCCACAAAGACATAAAATACAAATGGGCATTCCCTTTTGCGGTCAGGTTCACGGACAAAGGGAAGTCTTTTGCCTTCTCCACTTTTCCCGAGGGGGAAAAGCTCCTCACCAAGCTGAAAATCATCTCTCAAGAAGCTGACATGGACACTTCTAACCCTAGCCAGGGATCTAACAAACGACCCACTCCTAACAGCCCACAATCCCCGTTATGGACCTCCGGAAGAGCCAAGAAGGTCAAGGATAATGCACCCACCTGAGCAACTTCCAGTCCCATTACCAATCTCTCCATTTTGTGACTGACCGTCCGAGGTCCTGGAGAGGGCCGGAGGACTGCTCCCCAAACTTGGAAAGTTTGGCCCTCCAACCCTTTTTGCCCTCCCCTTGCCTAGGACTTGTGCTACCCTTGTTCTACCCTTATCCCCATTGCCTCCAATAATCCGGGACGCTATGCAGTACTCTGTCCATCTACTGGACTGCCCGTAACCCCGTATATATTTGTTTTTGTTTACATACCCTCGAAATGGGCCCCAAGGTCGCTTTGGGGATTTCCCAGGGGGCTGCATTCCTCAGCACCCCCCCTGGATGTACCATCCTTCCTTATGCCTTAAGCTCAGCGTTCATTTCTTAGCCCCAGTGTCTTCTAGGCATTATGTTTAGCCGTGCCTCAAAAGAAAAGTTCCTTTTTATGTTTATTGCAGCTTTTATGTTATTGCTATTTAAAGTTGATTTCACAGTTCGGGTAGTTACCCGACTAGGGGTCCCCAGTTCCGCGAGGGACCACATGTGTAACTCTCCCTCCCTCGGCCTTTCCCAGGCGTCTGAGGGTCGGGACTCCTGACCTTATGGGTCGGTTGTCTTCATTGTGTTTGCTTGGGATTTCGGGGGGTGTCTCCTGCCCTGATCTCCTCTTTCTCTTCTCAGGAACCCTTTCTTTCCTTGCCCTTTCTCCCCTTCTCTCCCCCCTTGATGGTAAGCTTCCCCCGTTGAATGTTTGCATGACACTATTTTTTTTCTCCTCAGGTTGGGCTGAGCCAACCCAGTCGACATGGTATCCTGGGAGACATCCTCGGGCCACCGATCTCAATGCCCTTACCAAGATCCCAGCTATAGATTGGGTAAGTGAGGTCGTTTTCAGATGCTGGGCTCCCCCTCTGCTCCATGGCTGATCCACAGGCTGCTAGGCTTAAGATAGCCTCCCACAACATTCAGGGTCTTAATTCCCCCATCAAACGGAGAAAAGCCCTCGATTACTACAAATCCCTGAAACTAGATATAATTCTGCTTCAGGAAACCCACTTTCCTATCCGGTATAGTCCCAAGTACCTACATGCCCACTTCCCTCAGTTCTTCTTAGCCAACGCGGAATCCAAGACCAAGGGGGTGGCCATTTTGATGGCCAAAACATGCAAATTCAATAAGAGTTTTGAAAAAGCGGATCCGGAGGGCAGATTTTTACTTGTAAAGGGCACTGTGGGGGACCAACTGTACTCCTTGGTCTCCTACTATGCCCCAAACACGGGTCAGGCCAAATTTTTCGAATCCATGCTACGTATTTTAGCACCTCTTTTAGAGGGGACGGTTATTGTCGGAGGAGACTCTAACGTTGCCTTTGATCAAGGACTTGATAAATCCTCCCCCTCACGTCCCCGCTTAACCAGGCCCACAAAGGCAAGCTTACGGATTGCCAAATTGCTACACGCTCATGGGCTATCCGATGTCTGGCGGGAATTAAACCCCACAAAGAGAGACTACACTCACTTCTCAGCGCCTCACCAATCATATGCACGCATAGACCACATACTTGTCCCCTCCTCGCTCCTTCCCAGGATGCTCAAAGCCTCCATCACTGACACAGTGATCTCAGATCACTCTCTTGTAATTGTGACGGCCCTGGGGGGCTCGAGTGGGAGACATCCTAGGCATTGGAGGTTAAATGAATCCCTCCTCTCGGAGCCATCACGAGTTATAGATCTCGACAAAGCATTGAAGGAATATTTTTCTATTAATGCGACTCCTGATGTCTCCCCCGAGACCCTGTGGGCGGCGCACAAAGCTTACATTAGGGGAAAATTCATGCAACTGGGTTCTCAAATAAAACGGGAAAGGCAATCAACCATCCTGAAGCTAGAAGAGGAATACTCTAAACTCAGAGCTCTTCACAAAAAGGACCCCCTCCGTACCCCCACGGCCATACTAGACAGGACTCGCTTAGAACTAAATCTCGCCCTCACCACGAAAGCTGAAAAATCAGTTAGGTGGGCTGGCCACAAATTTTACTCACAGGCGGATAAAATAGGCACTCTCCTGGCCAATAGACTCTCCCCTAGAACCAAGCTGAGCACCCTCCCTCGGATCAGAAGCGCGGGACTCCCGCCCACGTCTAATCCGGTCACAGTTCTGAATGCCTTTCAGAAATTCTACACCTCTCTCTACAGTAGCTCCCCACCCCCCAAAGATAACCTCCTCCCAAAGTTTTTGGAGGGTCTGCCCATCCCGGTCTTATCGGACGTTCACAAACAAGTTATGGAAGCCCCCTTCCAGACAGAGGAGATACTGGAAGTCATTAAGACTCTTAAAAAAAGCTCCGCCCCTGGTCCCGACGGCCTTTCGATCCCTTACTATAAAGCCTTTGCCAACACGCTAGCTCCCCACCTGGCCAATCTCGGTAACCATAAAGCTAATGGAGACCCCCTGGATCCCCACCTCAACACGGCGTATATCACGGTCATCCCCAAACCTGGCAAGAACTTGGAAGATGTCAGCAACTACAGACCGATTTCCCTTATTAATAATGATCTCAAAATTCTTACGAAAGTTATGGCCAATAGGCTAGCCTCCTTTATTGGACGCTATGTCCACAAGGATCAAGTTGGTTTTATTCCTGGCAGACAGGGACCTGACCAGATTCGGAGGGCGATCGACATTATCTCCATTTTGCAGTCTAATTGGGAAGGGGGATCCGGACAATCTGGCTTCCTCCTTTCCTTAGATATTCAAAAGGCTTTCGACTCGGTCTCATGGCAGTACATCTTCCAGCTCTTTGACAGGTGGGGATTTGGGGCTCGCTTTCTTGGCTTATTACAGGCCTTATACTCCCAGCCGAGGGCCCAAATTCGAATGCAGGGATACCTTTCTGAGCCAATTCCCATCACCAGGGGGACCAGACAGGGGTGCCCCCTATCCCCCCTCATATTTGCAATAGCCATTGAAACACTGGCGATCGCAGTCCGCCACAATATGGACATTAGAGGTGTCCAATGCGGTAGTCAAACGCACAAATGTGGACTCTTCGCGGACGACATACTGTTGTTCCTCACTTCCCCCCTCACAACCCTACCCAACTTATCCCGGGTATTGGACGACTTTGCCAAGGTCTCAGGCTTGAGGGTTAATTACTCCAAGTCTGTGGCGTTGAATGTTTCTCTCCCCACTCACCAAGTCCTCTCTCTCAAACAATCCTTTCCGTTCCAATGGAGTGACACTGCCATCCAATACTTGGGTATCTCCCTTACACCTAAAATAGAGATGCTATATGCCCACAATTACCCCAAATTATACAGACAGCTGGAAACCGACCTCTCCTCATGGTCTAAACATGAATTATCCTGGCTTGGCCGGATTAACTCCATAAAAATGACCTTGCTCCCCAAAATTCTTTACTACTTTCGAGCCCTGCCAATACCAGTTCGGAAGGACCACCTTTGCTCTCTGCAAAGCAAAATACTGAAATATATTTGGGGTAATAAGGGATACCGTCTACCGCAAAACACGCTCTTCCTGCATAGACGCAGAGGGGGGCTGGGTCTGCCTAACCTCCACAAATACTACCTTGCAGCTCGCCTAGCCCAACTCTCCTCGATCTACTCCAAATATGAGAAACCGGACTGGCAGTCCATAGAACGCTGTGCGGTACCCTCCTATACACTAGATTTTTTATTATGGTGCCCGCCCAAAGCCAGGCCGCCCATCATGTCCCCATCCCTTTCTCACTCCTGTGCCCTATGGGATGGCCTTCGCAAAGAGCCTTCCCTAGTCTCCACTATAAGACCCCTTGCTCACATGTTCCGTAATCATGACTTCCCCCCCGGTCTGAACATTGAGGCCTTCAGATGGTGGTTGGACAAGGGACTATACCGGATAGGTCACTTTTTTAATTCCAGGGGTCCGATTTCCCTAGCTTATTGTATCGAACACTTGGAGCTACCAAACACAGAGAGGTTTCGCTTCCACCAAATATCTCACTACCTGAACTCACTTTGGAAAAACAAACCCCTTCCTCCTCCCTTTACTGAATATGAAGCCTGGTGTGGTGGAGTCGGGGAGCAGAGGGGTGGTATTTCAGTGATCTACACGGCTCTCACTTCCCCAACGGGTAAATCCCCCTATATGACGGCTTGGGAATCTGATCTCCAGACCTCTGGGAGTCTCGAATCCTGGCAGCTGGCCTTAGCCAGATCCTTTCGTGGGATCCAGAACACCTCACTAATGGAGGCTAGCATCAAATTGATAACCAGGTGGTACCTCACTCCAGTAAGGCTAGCCAGAATATATCCCACGGCTAATCCCTTATGTTTCAGGGGGTGCCAACTTCGTGGCTCCATGATCCACATCTGGTGGGAATGCCCTAGACTCCGTTCGTTCTGGACTAAAATATTCAACTTGATTTACTTAGTCACAGGCTGCCGGGTTTCGAGAACTCCAGAGGTTGCGTTACTCAATACCCCGATTCCTTTGATGTCTGGTAACATTCAGAAACTAACTTATTTTATTCTATTAGGAGCCAAAATTGCGATTGCCTCCGCATGGAAGCAACCCAAACCCTCCTTCCTCGCAGTTAAGAGGAAGATATCGTGGATAATGTCCCAAGAAAAACTATCAGGTATTCTGTCAGACACCACACCTAAATTCCGAAAGGTGTGGGACCCTTGGGCCCGTTACATGGGAATCTCTTTGCTGCCGGGGGTACCCCCAGGCCCTCCCCTAGGAACCAGACCTCACCCCTAAAGCACCCATCCTTACATTGATTGTGAAACATTCCCTCGCTATATCCTTTCACCCTTTCAGGACATAGCTTACCTCCCCCGACCCCTCTGTTCTCCTCTCCTCCTCCTTTCTTCTCTTCTCTGTCCTTCTAGTCGTTCTAAGATTTTGGTTTGCTCAACAGAGCTGTAATTGACAAGTTTACCATACAGTCCAATTTAATGTTGCGGTACCCACGGCAGACGATCCCCCGACTATTTTTCCCCTCTGCGAGGGAGGGGCCTGGGAGGACACTCCCTCATCCTGGCACAGCAAGTTCCCTATTAGGGGTGTCGGGATGGGGGCTCCTGGGAGTTACCCTAATAGTTCTACCTGGGGGGCTCTCCCGGGGGGGACACCCTCCGTTTACCTCTTATTGATGTAGCCCCTCGATAAGGAAGGGCTGGCAGACTGTACACACTTGATATTGTCTGTTTTTCACTAATGTCTCATGTTTTTTTACTTACATTGTGACAGCAGGCCCTCCCTGCTACTGCTAGTTTGTGTACTGTTTTACGTATGTAAGTGCCTTTAATATAAAATAAAATATTTTGAAAGTAAAAGACCACTAGGACTATTTCAGGTTTATATCTAAATGATACAAGTGGACTTAGAAAGTTAGGCAGTATTTGTGAAGCTTTTGCCAAGTTTTATAGCCATTTATTAGCGCTACTGTTTTGCCAGTCGTATACTATGGGCTAAGCAATCAATCAGAAGCAGGGCTGAGAAAAATCTTGCACATGCCCATTATGGTTGTCTTGCTATAGGGGTGCTCATATGCTATTCTGCAAGCATGGGACCTGCATTGTTTGCTAACAGTTCACTTGGGAGCACTTAAACAGTGCTGACACACTGTAACCTACCTGGTTACAGTTAGTGTGTGCTTCCATTAGTAGGTCACAAACGCAAAGCCGTGCAAAGGAGATGTGCCAGTAATTATGTCAGCAGGAAAGAGGGACTGCTTGTCGACTTTATAAAAAAGTCTGGATTTGCATATAAAATCACAAATATCTTGCCAATGACAACTTGCTTTTAAAGCAGATTTAACACTACGTAAACTGTGCCAAAGCAGGGTGTGGCCATATGTGGACTTTAAATTGGACAACTTTGCAACAATTTTCCATAAGTGTATATTCACCTTTACAAAATAATTCATAACATCTAAAGATTTGTCCTGTTATTATAGGATATTTCAATGTAAATGTTTGTGTTCTAAACTGATTTATGTTAAATTGCTGGGGGGAATTGACCACAGGTAACCCCATCAGTTATGGCTCATCCTGTGTGGCTCACCTAACACTGAGACGCTCAACTAATAATAATACAAGTCATTATAGGGCGTCACAGCAACACCATGACTAACTATGGGATGAGAGACAGGCTGCACAGTATAAAGGAAGTGATAAATTATTACAGCAAAGCAGAGGCCAGTGGATTAGCTAGAAACGAGCAAGCAGCACTTCAAACAGGTTATAGGTAAACTAAGGTCAATAACTGTAGGTAGCACCGAATGTGTGTGCATATATATATATATATATATATATATATATATATATATATATATATATATATATATATATATATATATACACACACAGTTTTTTGCCCATAGTTAGAATATGCTAATACAGTTCTTGACAATCAAATGTGTTATTCAAATCACCAGCTGACATTTTTTTTCTATGGAATAATAGAGCTACATGGGTCAGTACAACGGGTTATAATTACAATAATTGTGCCCTTTCTTAACCACTTCAGCCCCCGACCAATTGTCAGCCTAAGGACCAGAAGTCTTTTTACAATTTCGCACTGCACTGCTTTAACTGGTAATTGAGCGGTCATGCAATGTTGTACCCAAACAAAATTTGCGTCCTTTTCTTCCCACAAATAGAGCTTTCTTTTGATGGTATTTGATTGCCTCTGCGATTTTTTATTTTTTGCGATATAAATGGAAAAAGACCGAAAATTTCGAGAAAAAAATATATTTTCTACTTTTTGTTATAAGAAAAATCAAATAAACTCAATTTTAGTCATACATTTAGGGCAAAATTTATTCAGCCACATGTCTTTAGTAAAAAAAAATTCAATAAGCGTATATTTATTGGTTTGCGCAAAAGTTATAGCGTCTACAAACTAGAGTACATTTTCTGGAATTTACACCGCTTTTAATTTATGACTGCCTATCTCATTTCTTGAGGTGCTAAAATGGCAGGGCAGTACAAACCCCCCCCATGACACCCCAAGGAAATTGCTGAGGGGCATGTTGAGCCCATTAAATTATTATTTTTTTGTCCCAAGTGATTGAATAATGACACAGAAAAAAAAAAGTTTACAAAAAGTTGTCACTAAATGATATATTGCTCACACATGCCATAGTTATATGTGGAATTGCACCCCAAAATATATTCTGCTGCTTCTCCTGAGTACGGAGATACCACATATGTGGGACTTTTTGGGAGTCTAGCCGCGTACGGGACCCCGAAAACCAATCACTCCCTTTAGGATTTCTATTTTTGATTTTACTCCTCACTACCTATCACGGTTTCGAAGGCCATAAAATGCCAAAATAGCACAAAACCCCCCCAAATGACCCCATTTTGGAAAGTAGACACCCCAAGCTATTTACTGAGAGGCATATTGAGTCCTTGAAATATTTTATATTTTGCCACAAGTTGCAGGAATATTAATTTTTTTTTGCACAAAGTTGTCACTAAATGATATATTGCTCACACATGCTATGGGCATGAGTGAAATTACACCCCAAAATAAATTCTGCTTCTCCCGAGTACGGGGATACCACATGTGGGGGACTTTTTGGGAGCCTAGCCACGTACGGGACCCCAAAAACCAAGCACTGCCTTCAGGATTTAAATATAAAATGCTACCAAAAAAACTGTTAGCGATCGCAGGGATCAGGCCTGACTCTGCGAACGCTGCAGTTATGTGTTTAGTGTTTTGTAAGTGACAGTGATCGATCGATACTGCACTTGGGTGGGCTGGGTGGAGGGACAAAATGCAGGTGCCAGCAGGTATCTGGGCTGATCCCGCTAACAATGCATTTTTTTGGAACCCTAAACTGCTGGGGACGCTAGTATAGATCTGATCAGATCAGATATTGATCTGTTCAGATACTATACCACTACGGGAGGTGTATGCTTTGCGTGTGGGTGTTAGCGGTACTGGCACTAACCGAGCGCTGCCTGGGGCGACGCAGACCCTGACCCTAAAACCTAATTGATATCACCCGCCGGGTGATCAGGGGGTTAAACCTTTATTGGGTAATAAATAGTGGGTGCCCTGATGCTATAAAAAGCAAACTAACTAACCAGAGTCACCCGTAACACTTATACGGTGATCACTGGTGAAAGAGTTAACTAGGGGCAATCAGGGGGTTAAAATTTTTATTAGGTAGTATATGGGGGTCCCTGGCGCTATATAAAAACCTGACGGGGAACCTAAATAACTAGCTGGCTAACCAGCGCCACCAGTGGCACTTATACGGTGATCGCTGGTGAAAGGGTTAACTAGGGGCAATCAGGGGGTTAAAACCATTATTGGGTAGTATATGGGGGTACCTAGCGCTATAAAAACCTGGCGGTGAACCTAAAAAAATAACTAGCTACCTAGCAGCACCAGTGACACTAATGCAGCGATCAGAAAAACGATTTCTTAGTGACACTGGCAAAAGGGGGTGAAAGGGTTAACTAGGGGCAATCAGGGGGTTAAAACCATTATTGGGTAGTATATGGGTGTACCTAGCACTATAAAAACATGGCGGTGAACCTAAAAAAATAACTAGCTACCTAGCGGCACCAGTGACACTAATGCAGCGTTTAGAAAAACGATTGCTTAGTGATACTGCCAAAAGGGGGTGAAAGGGTTAACTCTAGGGGCAATCGGGGTTAAACCTTTATTGAGGGGGGTAGGGGGCTACCCTGGACCTAACACTAACTGCCCTGACAGTTTTTACTGTCACAACTGACACTAAATGTAGTGATCAGTAAATAAATGATCACTGCAATCAGTGACACTGTGACTGGGAGGGGGGGGGGGGGGCGGGGAGTGATCGGGGGGGATTTGTGTGCCTATGTGTACCTACATGTCAGTGTAGTGTTTGGTGCACTTACTTTCTGTGTTCTCCTCGCAGTCCGATCAAAAAGACTGCCCCGAGGAGAATGACATCACTTCCTCCCTGCCTGTGTTTACTATACACAGCGGGGGAAGCTTCTCATTCGCCAGGAGCGATCGATAGGGGATGGCCAGAAACCAACGGCCATCCCCTCATCCCGGATCGCTTATAGGTTTAGGAGATATTTCTTGGACCTACAGGTAAACCTTAATCTAGGCTTACCTGTAGGTCAAAGTGGTTTGTAAGGGTTTACAACCACTTTAAGCCCATAGGGAAACATTACTTTCTGATACTTTGGCCTGCTGTACTGACCAATAGTGTCCAAAATACCACTATTGCTTAATGGGATGAAGTATTGCAGGCAAACAAATGCTGACCATAGATGGGTAGTTATCTGAACCAGAGCTGGGACTTGCAGCAATCCTTTCCTGTTGCTGACATTGCCTACAAGCTGTTTGTCTAATCCAGGGTTTCGCAACTGGTGTTCCACCATGATCTACTCATCAATCGCAGGCAGTTGACAGATCGTATCTCCACACTCTCCTGTCATTAGGCCCCTGTGTGCAGAGTAGCACAGAAAAGCAAGGAGTGTCTCTGCTGTTTTCCCCACCAGCCCCTTCTCCCCTCCCCTTATCCCAGGTGGTTGTATGTGACATCACATGGTATAGACAAGAGAGGAGGGCTGGCAGGGAACAGTGCACCAGAACCAGGAATATCACTGCCACTTCCTTGCATGAGCAGGAAACCACTACTGCCCTGCTCCCATGTATTAACCTTTCCTGTTTCAATATAATAATTTGCCCTGCTCTCGTGTAATAGTGTGCCCTGGTCCTATGCAATTATGTGTCCTGCTCCCATGTAATTATGTACCCTGATCTTATGTAATGTGCCCTGCTCCCATGTAATTATTGCCATTCTATGATTGAATTATGTGCCCTGCTCTCATGTAATGTGCCCTGCTCTCATGTAATGTACCCCACTTATATATAATGTGCTCCACTCTCATGCTATGTGTCCTGCCGTCTTGTAATGTGCCTTGCTCCCATGTAATGTGCCTTGCTCCCGTGTAATGTTCCCTGCTCCCGTGTAATGTTCCCTGCTCCCGTGTAATGTTCCCTGCTCCCGTGTAATGTTCCCTGCTCCCATGTAATGTTCCCTGCTCCCGTGTAATGTGTCCTTCTGCCCCCATGTACTGTGCCATCCTGACCAGGGCTGGTGCAACGATTTTTATCTACTTAAATGAGATGCCACAACTGCAAGCCAAGAATTTGCATGAAGAGTGTAAACGACCCCTCCTGTTGTATTTTAGACATTAGGTGGGGGGGTCAGGGGCAATAAAACTGCAGATTAGCCACCTGTTTTTACCACCCCTGGCTGCCTGTGTGAAAGAGGCCTTAGCCCGCGTACACACGGTCGGAGATTTTGCCAACCAAATCCGTCGGATTTTGCCCGTCGGATTTAGTCCGACGGATTGTGTCCGAAACTGTTGCATACACACGGTCGGGCCAAGTTGGCGAAAAATCCGATCTTTCAGAACGTGATGACGTAATTTAGTTACGATGGGACTACATTCAGGCTAGTAGCCAATAGCTTTGATGTAGGAATTTTTGATCTGAGCATGCGTGGCACTTGGTCCGATGAAAATGCTCTACACATGATCGGATTAGGTCCGTCCGGCCCAGTTGGTCGGGAAATATTTCCAACATGTTGGAAAATTGGGTCGGACGGAGATTCGGACGGAATCAGTCCGATGCATACCACACACAGTCGGATTATCTGACGACGCGGTCCGATAAGACTCATTCCGACAGATTCTCCGACCGTGTGTACAAGGGCTTAGACTTAGAAGAGTATAAACAGAGCTTCACCACATAATTAAGATTTGGTTTAACTGAATTTTTTAAACACAAAAGTATAAAACAGTCAATGGGAATAGGCAGGGTACTTTGTTTTGTCATTGTTATTTTCTTTATTATGGCTTTACATGATGCATATTAAAAGTATGAAGTGCCCTATCAAATGTAATAAAGTTGTTGCCTACATTTTGACATGGTAAATAATTACCCAGCATTTGAAGGCTTCTGATTTATACTTGGGGAAAAAAAGATTTTGTTAATACAAATGCCAATGGAGATTCTAACCAATCCTTTACAACAGAGAACAAAAATAAAAATAGTTTTTAGTAAAGACTTCCCCCTACTTCCTCTCCCAATATAAGAAAAAAATCTCCATAGTGAAGCTCAGAAAGCAATAAAAATTGGATAGGACATCTAAATCTTTCCCACTCTTTTAAAAAAAAAACATAAAAAAAATGTTTTACTGCAGTTCTACTTTAATGTTTTAACCTTTTCTAAGTGAAATGACCCAAAACATGTATGCATATCAGGGAAGTCACAACCTCTTCCAAAGTCATAGCCACTTCACAAAGTGGCAAAGCAAACAATACTAGAACATTAAACCTCAATAGAACTTTGAAGGAATAATAGAAAATTGTAAACATATGTAGTAGAATAAAAGATGGCAATCTTTATTTACAAACAATATAAAAAATGACCAAAGGTCTATGTGGGGAAGTAGGTATACAACCAATTAAAAACAGGTTACATAGCAATGTACAGTATTAGTTCAAGATACCCTGCTACTCTCAATACTGGAGCACCAGACCAGCCTTCTGGAATGTATGGCCTGGTCAAAAAGGGTGTCCACAGGATCAATCCCAACGCCTTTTCGGAAATACTATTTTCCTTCTTTGGTGGAAGAAGAGCGTATACTAATCTACAGGCTGGTGTTAGCATAGTCCTATATTGTATAATCATTGTGATTGTACAATGTAAGAACTATGTTGACACTAACCTGTATCATGAGCACCTGTATTTTTCTTATATCATGTAAGCTGCTTATACTTACACTAAAATTCTTTAAAGATCTTTAAAGTTATTCTGTGAACAACCTCTTTGACCAGGCCATAAACTCCAGAAGGCTGGTCTGGTGCTCCAGTATTGAGAGTAGCAGGGTATCTAGAACTAATACTATACATTGCTATGTACCCTGTTTCAATTGGTTGTGTACCTACATCACCACATCGACCTTTGGTCCTTTTTTATAGTGTTTATAAATAAAGATTGCTATCTTTTATTTTACTACGTGTTTACAATTTTTATTCTGCCTTCAAAGTCCCATTGGGGTCGGGGATGTGGTTACGCAAAGTGAAAGAGATCAGTAAATTGGAAGATCTGGTCCTTTCTTCACGACATCAACAAGAGAGATATTCTGAGACCTGGTCTCCTTGGAATGCTTTCCTGGCCTCGGAAGGAAGTACCCTTCTTGATGGCAATTTGAATAGTTAAGGACCTTACTTAAACCCTCCTCGGCTGAGGCAAGTGTACTAGAGGTGTATCTCCATGGATTGACTTTATTCTCTTCTTTTTTTTTTTTTCCTTGTTTTTCTCCCTTGTTTGGTTTTGTTTTGTTAATATATATATAATGGTATAAAATTGACTAGGACAGGCCCGAGATTACAAAGGAGGCTGTATATAGGATACTGGATGGATTAATAGTTACTTTTTGATGCAGATTTAATTTACTTTCGGATGATATAAAAATCATGTTTCAAGTGTGTTTAAATCTGTAAAAGCTTTTTTATGTATATTCTCGAGTGTGTCCTATGTTTAAAATAAATCACATATTTGAAGTCCCATTGGGGTCAAATGTTGTTGTGTTGTATTGTATGTACTAACAACGGTGTTTGCAGAATATCACCCTTAAGCCTCGTACACACAGTACGATTGTTGGCCAACCGAGCATCTGATTTTTGTCAAAGGGGTGTGTGCCAGGATCTTGTCTTGCATACTAATAGTACACAATTGTTGTGCCACAAACACGAACGTAGTGACATACTATGAGGAATTGCAGCTCTTGAGCACCACCCTTTGGGCCCCTTCTGCTAATTTCGTGTTTGGTGAGCATTATTTCATAGCATGCATTTGTACTTTTGACTTTTGTGTGACAGATTTGTGTATTGACCATCTGAAAGTCTGACGTCAAACCGTTGTCCACCGAAAATTTACTAGCCTGGCATCCAACATTTGTTGGTGGAAAATTGGACAGTTGTCAAAAGGAGCGTACTAATGGTAAGATTTTAGGACAACAGTCTGTCAACAGACAATCCCCTGCCAACAATTGTACCATGTGTAAGAGGCTTATGGAACAGCACCCAGCCTTTGTTGCATTTTGATAAAGTGGTGAAGCAAAAGACTCCGCATGAGAACCTCACAGGTATCCTTTTCAGAATAAGAGATTATAAATGGTAGTCTCCATATTTATCTTCCTATTATTTGTTTGAAAAAAATAAAGCATAGTAAGCAAGTAAATGAATTTAAATTTAAATTCTGAAATGGCTGAAAGCACACATTGTCAATAAGTATTTGAGCTAGACACTGTTTTTTACTGATTATTTGTAGAAGGTTTGTACTTGTGATAATTTGCTTATATTTTGTCTATCTCAGTGACTCTGGAGCAGTTTGCCTTGGCTGTGGAGTCTTGCCCGGTGCCAGCGGACCAGCGTTTACTAATGGAGGTATAGTGGAATTCCCCTCACAATCCACAGTTGCATCTGTTTGGGCCCCTTTCACACGGCCATTCCAATCGGGTCCACCTGAGTTTTTCAGTTAGACCTGATTGGACAGTCCATTCAGTCTTATGGACTGGAGGGTGTAAACGGTCTTGTGTCCGTTTCCACCCACCTGCCTCAGATCTGATCTGGCCCACTTAAAAAAAAAAAAAAAGGAAGGGGGTCTGTGGAGGGCAGTCAGGTGTAAATGGACAACTGAGTCCATTTACTCCTGGCCACCCATAGAACAGAGTGGGCTCTGTCCATGTCTGCTCTGCATAAACAGTGGTCATGGACCTGTCATCTGCTTGCTTTGCTCTGCACAGCAAGGGAAAGGGAGACAGATCTCCTGCTGAGAAAAATGGAGTCCGCCCTGTGTGAAAGGGGCCTTACACTTAATTTTTGTATGCTGTGACAAAAGCTATTAACCTACCCATGCAGCACCTTTGTTATTTTTGTATTAGGTAGACTGTAATACATTCTTGCTGACCATATACATTAAAGCTGAATCCCAAGCAAATATGAAAACACCATTTAATCCACATATGTATGCATTACATGTAATTTTGATTACAATCTGATGAAAATTTCTTAAAAGAAGGTAGCTTACAGTATATGGATATATATGGATAGTATATGGATAGTTTTGGGACTTTGACCCATACCTGCCTTCGGTATATTCTGTCTTTACCCATGTGTTGAAACACTTTGGCAAATGTGAATAATGCTGATATAACTTTTATAGGAAATACAGTATTCTAGTGCTGATATTATTATCATTAAACTGTATACAAGCAGGGTGGTTGGTAGGGTTTCAGATTTGTTTAGGGTAATATTTATAGTTTGGGCCAATAAAGATTTTTGTCTGATTTGTTAAGAACGCAGTTTGTACATTATAAAGATTATTTCGTGTGTGTGTGTGTTGGGGGGGTCTTTAGTAGGCATTAAAACCAGAGCATTGAGAGTTTGTTTGAGTTTCATAAAGGATGACCCCAGATGTTTAGAATCATCAAGTCTTTATTGTTATTAGAGAGGGAGAAGTTCTCTCCATTGATCAAGGACCCCTGTTGCCATATTGAGGGCATTTATCCATTACTTCATTGGTGGTAGAGATACCTGCTGGAGATCACAGGTGTGAATTTGCCTATGATACCTTTTTGAGCAATGTTCCATTAAGTGAACAACTAGATTTATTAGATATGATATATGTATGTACAGGTGAAACTTTGTCCTGCCTGCATTTCACCTCCTAATCCCTTCTTTTTAAGAGATATTACACTAAACTGAGCGGTCATTTTCAGACTTTGAGCACATTGCCAGCTGAGACAACATCGGTTTTGCTTTTCCATAGATTGATGGGGAACAGCCCCTGTATTTTTAATTTTTTTTTTATAAACAAGAAGATGACAAGAAAATGTGAATTCTAACAGAAGACATAGAAGTGTCATGAGCTCAACTTACCAGAAGATAAACATTCAGAAAATCTACATTGTGGCGAGTCAAAAAAAAAGGCAGGGTATAAAAGAGGGGAAAACCAACCACTAGCATAGTTAGAGAGAAAGAGTGAGCAAAATAACCAAGATGCGTAGGTAAGCATCTATGAATCATGTCCAACGCCAGTGCATGTCTGATTGCCAGTGAGTTGGAGTCTTATGCCTCGTACACACGATCGGATTTTCCAACGGGAAATGTGTGATGACAGGCTGCTGGCAGAAAATCCAACCGTTTTTACACTCCATTGGACAATTGTTGTCGGATTTTTTTGTGAACAAATGTTTGATAGCAGGATTTTAAATTTTCTGTGGACAAATGTGTTTTGTCGGATTTTCCGATCGCGTGCACACACGTCCGTCGGACAAAAGTCCAAAGTACAAACACGCATGCTCGGAAACAAGGACAAGCCAGAAGAGGTCGGTTTTGCAAACCAGCATTCGTAATGGAGAATTAACATTCGTGACGTGGCAAATTATGAAATATTGAAATGCAGCGCACATTCTCTTCTTCTTTAATTGAATAATAATGAAGCTGCTTTGCTGGTGATACTGAATGCATTATTGCAAACAAATTTTCAAAGGCTTTTTTTTCTAGTGATATCAAGAATAATATTATGCTTTTTTTTTTTTTGGGCAAGTTACCACAACACCATTATCCCGTCGTTTTTAAGATCGAAGATACAATTATGTTGGTGTCCCTTGTCAATTTTACATTGTATTTTTTTAAATGTAATTGCCTACTCCCAAACTGTCATTTGAAGTAAAACGCATAGCCAAGTATTATTTTTATTGTGCATTAAAAAAGGAAAACAAATAAAATTAGACATGCTATCTGGCAATAGAACTTAACCAAAAAGTGCATTCTATGCATCCAAAAATATAGAAAATATAACAAATCAAATCATTATTATTCAACCAAAAAATAAATGAAAAGCCTCATGCATGTGTCCTGCTTCTTAATATAGGGGGTCAACAATGCCAAGAGTTGGCGAAAGCAGGGGTCCATCTGGAGATAATTCCGAAAAACATCTGGATTATTCTCCTGGAGCTGTCGCAGCAAAGGCATATGATTTAATTGGTCATGATTAATAAAGCAACCAATTTTTGGTCCAAGAACTTTTGCGACTCCTGTTCCTGCACTGGACTTGGGTCAAAGCAATAACTCCAAGGCCAATAATAAATAACATGTTATCTCCTCCAATTCCGCAACATGTCCGGTTGACGAACGGCCATTCAGAAACTAACTGAAAAGCACGAAATGAAAAGCACGAAATGAAAAGTGCCAATCTACACTCGCCAAACTTCTACTAACACAAAATTAGCAGAAGGAGCCCTTGGCAGTAAACGGTGCCCCATCGTTGGTTTCAGTGGGAGTAATAGTGCCCCATCCAGAGTGCCACAGGGCCACATCTTTGGAGGCCAATGGGCTAGCCTGTTACACTAAAAATATCAAATGTCTACCAGTCACACAAGGCACACCCAGCCTTGGAGGGGAGATGCTGAAAGGGACAGTTTACCTCCTCTGCATTCGTTTATCTAGAACCAACACATAGAACAATAGTCAAACTGCCCCTATACTATATAAGTTCAGTTCTAGATGTACAGAAAAAGAATAGTTGAACTATAAGTACACTTTAAATGGACAGGAACAATATGGACCCAATCAAATGGCCCTGACAGACAGATTGGCAGCCTAGAACCTTGTAATATAAACAAGAATGCGTAATGACAGTCAACAACATGATTGATGTGCGGGTGGCTTTTGTAGTCTTTATTCATAAACTACTGTTAATCTGTTATTGTGAAAATTGTTCAAAAGTTACTGTGTGGATTGTGGAAAGAAAAATAGATTTCAGCCCCTTCTTAGGAATTAGTAATTACTAATACATTTTATTGTCAGTTTGGCAGGCGGCCCTTCACAGTGCAGGAGACAGACAGAAGACAGTGCTGAGTCGGGATAGGCTCCTGTCCCAGTTGTGCTCCCCTTCAGTATAGTGCCCAAGGCAAGAGCCTCAACTGCCTTGATCCCGCTCTGAGATCCCGTGCACACTTGGCTTAAAATAAATGCCAGTTCCCTTGGCAGCAAAGAATTCTCATATAGAGCGTCTTTGTAAAGGAGTTTAGGAGAGCTTAGGAGCGTTCAGCGTTTTTCTGCCAGAATGCTGCAATCAAAAACGCAATCCAGAAGAGTTTTTTCCTGCCTGTAAACGCTGAGCTTAAAATATGCCTCTAATCGTCTTAATGTGCATGGACACAATGGATAACATGGAGCTTCTTCTACAGTCAAAACTCCTGATTTATTTATTTATTAATTTTTTTAAGACAGTGTGTGGACCTTGAAAATTTTTAACCACTGCTATCCAGGACTCCCTTAGAAATATTTTCCCTCATTTACTGTCACATTTCCGACCACTTAACCAGACAAGAAGTGAGGGATATACGTGAAACCGGCACACAGACATCAGTGGAAAACTGACAGGTGTTCTTGCCCTTCCCTACTCTCAGGGCTGCTGATAGAATTTTCGGGGCTCCATACAGCCTGCCTTACAGGGGCCCCTCCCCCCACAAAAAATATTGAAGCAATATTTTGCTAAAAAAAACATCACAAGCATTATTAACTGACACAAACACAACATAATGTACAAAATGTCTGCTAAATCTAAAATTGAAAACAGTATTGAGGTAATAATTAGCTGTATGTGTAAAGGAGGTGTTGGGGCTCATTCACATGGACCCTGTGGCCTGTACAGTATGAATCACTGAATTGTTTATGTGGCTGGAGCCCCCTGGAGTTGCGTGCAAGCAGCCCATGTTACACTGTGTCTGTATGAACACATCCGCAGGTCCTACTTTAAAAGGTGTGTGTGTGTGTGGGTGCAGGGGTACAGCCCAAACATGAAAAGTGGGCATTTGGGGCCACTCACTCACACCTGCCATATTAAAACCTGCACCTCTGTTACATACAGTTGCTGTGTCCCCATAGAGTAGCAGGTGGCTCCGGCCACATGAACAAACCACTCACCCACATGGCCAGAGTACTTGTGTGAATGAGCCCCCCTCCTTTTTTTTTTTTTTTTTTTTTTTTTTACTACTTTTAAAACAATTTGTTAACAACCCTTTTGAATAGATGAATGAACAGGAGTGTTTTAAAGCTCTCTGTTCTTTCACAAACTGAACCATAGTAAACACAGTTTACTATGTTTCAGTTATGAATGAACACAGTGAGTAAATGGTATCGATTACTCACTATATTCACTGAAGAAAAAGGAAAGAGTTGGTAAATATGACATATTTACCAACCCTCACACCTATCCTGAAATGATCGCCCTGTCTGCGGGGAGAGGAGGAGAAGTCACTGCTGCAGGGGGCAGAGGGGTTTTAGATCCTGGACAGGGAGAATGATCATAGCTGATCCCATACGGGGATTGGTTTTGGAGATAACCCCCCACAGATTAATGAATACATATACATAGAAACAAATGTTTTAAAAATTATGAAAAAAAAAAAAATAGAAATATAGTGAGATTATTAAGGCTGGGTTCACATCTGATGCAGGAAACCTCAAAACGTGAATTGTGTGTGGGTTCCCGTATCGCGCCTGAATCGCAGATGGGTCACACTGACATCTGCTAACCACTGCAGGCGTCAATGGAAAGTTAATGACACCCCCAGATCAGTTCCCAGATTGCAGTGCAAACTGTGAGATGGTAAAGGAATCGGATCGCATAGGTGCGATCTTATTTCAGTGCAGACCAAAAAAAGGGTCCTGCATCATTTTGGTGCGAGTGCAATTTTACCCATGCAGTTTATATGGCTGAATTTGCATTGCACAGACATCGCATGTGATCTGCACAGCAATGGGGTGCAAATTACATGCAATTTCTGTGATTGCACCAGTGTGAACCGAGCCTGAAGGTTATTATGGGTAAGGGAATGGGACTGAGCTGAAGTTGATACATTTTTTTTTTTTTAGAAGGGAACTGAGTGTGTAAAATGATAGTGTACAGGGGGAGAAGTTGCATTGGATAGGAGAATGAGAGATTTGTAGCAGAACTGAGCAGTGGCGGCTGTTGCTCAAAATTTTTGGGGGGGCGCAAACAAACTGACAAATTCTGAAAGAAAACCCATCAATTGCAGCCTTACTGTGTTATCAATTGCAGCCTCACTGTGTTATCAATTGCAGCCTCACTGTGTTATCAATTGCAGCCTCACTGTGTTATCAATTGCAGCCTCACTGTTATCAATTGCAGCCTCACTGTGTTATCAATTGGCGCCACTGTGTCCATCGATGGCGCCACTGTGTCCATCGATGGCGCCACTGTGCCCATCAGTTGCCGCCACTGTGCCCATCAGTTGCCGCCACTGTGCCCATCAGTTGCCGCCACTGTGCCCATCAACTGCCGCCACTGTGCCCATCAACTGCCGCCACTGTGCCCATCAACTGCCGCCACTGTGCCCATCAATTTCCGCCACTGCACCATCGCCATCAAATGCAGCCACTGTGCCCATCAATCGTCACCACTGTGACCATCAAACGCAGCTACTTTGCCATCAATTGCTGCCACTGTGACCATCAAACGCAGCCACTGTGACCATCAATTGCCACCACTGTACCATCAAACGCAGCAATGCATGACTCTATCTATTGGTGCTAGAGGGGTTGGCAGGAGAGAGGGGGCGGCGCCCGTGCGCCCTTATGGACGTACCGCCACTAAAACTGAGGAGAAACAAGACTAGAAGAGAGGAGTAAGAAGCACAGCTACATACACAGTGAGCCATGCTGGATAACATAAGATAGATATAAGACACAAGACCTGAATGTAGGTGATCAGCTGTAACTGTGTCGGGGAGGCATAGCTAGAGGGGGGAGAGCAGAAAAGAATACACAGGCTGAGGGCAGGTGGAGGAATGAGATCCACTATGAGACAGATTCGATCGGATGGGAGGAGGAGGACAGGAGGGACTGTCACTGCATGGAGACTAACCTGGGCACAATCAATGAGACTAAGCAGGGAGAATGTGAGCAGGACAAGTATCTGGAAGGGGGGAGGGGGTAACAAACTTACTGAAGTTAATAGAAGATGCAGGGAAGGAGAGCTGACATCAATGCATTGAGCCATGGAGGAAGAGAATGGCAGGAGGCTGTGAATCAGCTGCTAATGTAGCAGAAATGCAGGGCGGGAGAGAAAGAGGCGCTCCTCAGCTTCCGGGCCACTTGTTGAACTGAGGGAGCATGGGCCCGCTACAGGAGGACCGGTGGTCCCCCTTTATCAGCGGCCCTACCTACTCTACAAAAAAAAAAGATGTTTTATTTTTTCTGGATGTGTTCCCTCACTTTCTATCTGAAACTATTGTCACCGGAACAATACCTAAGAAGAAATCTCTATTATGGACCCCTGCATATCTATCCAGTAAAAAAAAAAAAAAAGTTTGAGCAATACAGTACATTCAAATGTACAGCTATTGATTTTCACAGTACACAAATGAAACGGGAACTTGTGAAATATGTAGAAAGTATTTTCTCACGCTGCAATATCCTTCCATTTAATAAAATTACATCATTCTTGGTCATACTGGCATGAAACTTTTGCCAGAAAACCCTATAATACAACAAGAAAGATGTGCATTGGCAAGATACAAATCATTAAAATCAGTTAGAACGCTTTTCATTAAAGCCGGTATCTACCTATTTTTAATTTTATGAGCAACCCTGTATGCAACACTTTCTCATTTTATGTGCATTTCTATCATGTACAGTATCTCACAAAAGTGAGTACACCCCTCACATTTTTGTAAATATTTTATTATATCTTTTCATGTGACAACACTGAAGAAATTACACTTTGCTACAATGTAAAAGTAGTCAGTGTACAGCTTGTATAACAGTGTAAATTTGCTGTACCCTCAAAATAACTCAACACAGCCATTAATGTCTAAACTGCTGGCAACAAAAGTGAGTACACCCCTAAGTGAAAATGTCCAAACTGGGCCCAATTAGCCATTTTCCCTCCCCGGTGTCATGTGACTTGTTAGTGTTACAGGGTCTTAAATTTGGTTTTATCGCTCTCACTCTCTCATACTGGTCACTGGAAGATCATCATGCGCATCTGAAAAAAAGAATTGTTGCTCTACATAAAGATGGCCTAGGCTATATGAAGATTGCCAAAATCCTGAAACAGAGCTGCAGCTTGGTAGCCAAGACCATACAGTGGTTTAACAGGCCAGGTTCCACTCAGAACAGGCCTCACCCTGGTCGACCAAAGAAGTTGAGCGTGCATGCTCAGCATCATATCCAGAGGTTGTCTTTGGGAAATAGTTGTATGAGTGCTGCCAGCATTGCTGCAGAGGTGGGGGGGGGGGGGGGGCTGTCAGAGCTCAGACCATATGCTGCACACTGCATTAAATTGATCTGAATAGCTGTTGTCCCAGAAGGAAGCCTCTTCTACATATGCATAAAAAAAGCCTGCAAAATGTTTGCTGAAGACAAGCAGACTAAGGACATGGATTACTGGAACCATGTCCTGTGGTCTGAAAAGACCATAATAAACTTATTTGGTTCAGATGGTGTCAAGCTTTTGTGGGGGCAACCAGGTGAGGAGTACCAAGGCAAGTCTGTCTTGTCTACACTCAAGCAGGAGTGCAGGAGTGCTGTCGGCACTGGGGAGTTACAGTTCATTGAGGGAACCATGAATGCCAACATGTACTGTGACATACTGAATCAGAGCATGATCCCCTCCCTTGGGAGACTGAGCCGCAGGGCAGTATCACAATATAACAATCCCAAACACATCTCCAAGATCGCCAATGCCTTTGCTAAAGCAGCTGAGGGTAAAGGTGATGGACTGGCCAAGCGTGTCTCCAGACCTAAACCCTATTGAGCATCTGTAGGCATCCTCAAACGGAAGGTGGAGGAGCACAAGGTCTCTAACATCCACCAGCTCTGTGATGTCATCATGGAGGAGTGGAAGAGGACTCCAGTGGCAACATGTGAAACTGCTGAACTCCATGCCCAAGAGGGTTAAGGCAGTCCTGGAAAATAATGGTGGCCACACAAAATATTGACACTTTGGACCCAATTTAGACATTTTCAAAAGTGTACTCACTTTTGTTGCCAGCAGTTTAGACATTAATGTGTGTTGATTTTTTTTTTAAGAGGACAGCAAATTTACACTGTTAAACAAGCGGTACACTCACTACTTTACATTGTAGCAAAGTGTCAGTTCTTCAGTGTTGTCACATGAAAAGATATAATAAAATATTTACTAAAATGTGAGGGGTGTACTCACTTTTGTGAGATACTGTATGGTTAGAATAATGATTATTCTGTCCCTTGTGTTTCCTTGTAACATTAATGTGATTAGCTGTAAATGAAACTTTCCTTTTTTAACCAATTGTTTTCTAGTCTTCATTGCGCTTAGGAAAACTCAATAAAAACATTTTAAAACTAAACCCCAAAAAAGCGTACTTTCCTCCAAAGTCTCACATTGTGAACTTTGAGGTGTTTTAACTGCCACATAGTCTCAGCTGACATTTCTTTGTACTTTTGTCCCTGTAAATATGTATTTATCCTCATCCAGCCTGTGATCAAACAGAAGGAAGTGATTCATTCTTCTTTTATCCAGCTCAGTGTGGTTGGGCTACACTTTTTATTCTGCATCCAAGTGGAAAATACAAGATAGCTTGTAAACAAACTATTTTACTGTTGTGCACTATGAAAATATTGTAAAAATGACAACCTTCTTGCCTTTTATGCAACGTAGGTTCACGCCCCGTGTGTGTTCTTCATCCTTGTGCTCCCACCTCCTGTAAAAAAGGTTCCTAGTGTTAGATTGACAGCATTCTGGAAGATAATAAAGTCAGAACTGACAGGGTTCTGCTGTACAGATTATTAGGCCCCTGTCACACTGGAGCGGTGGGTGTGTCGGCGGAAAAGCAATGCTATTTTTAACGGAGCTTTGCCATCAATTTCACAACGCTATTCGGCTGATAGTGGGGCGCTTTTACCCCCGCTAGTAGCCGAGAAAGGGTTAAAACCACCACAAAGCGCTGGGCAGGAGCGGTTTAGGAGCAGTGTATAGATGCTGCTAGCAAGACTTTTTTTAGCATCCTGCCAGTGCCTTTGAAGGAAAAATCCTCGTGCAGCAGGTTAAATGCTCCTGTCAATAAATTCTAAATGATCTAAGAAGCATTCAAACATGACTTCCAGCAAGAGTTTGGGAGGCAACTGGGACACGACTTGAGTATGAACCATAGCCCGACTTGAGGCAACTTGAAGTTGCCTCCGGGACAGGGGACTTTGCCAGTGGCAAATCACATAATAATCAGCTCTGTGGGAGGGAGGGGTTTGCCTAGAAAACTATTTTTACTTCCTGGAAAGTTGCTTCAGTTAAGACAGGGGATCCGACTTGGAGGCAACTTCCATTGAAATCAATGGGTACAAGTTGCCTAGAAGTCGGATTGAAGTAGTACAGGAACCTTTTCTGAAGTCGGAGTGACTTCAGTAGTGTACATTAAGACGGCTCTCATTCACTTACATTGATTTTTAAATGTTGCACGACTTGAGGCAACTTGGGACAACTTCAAGTCGGATCCAAAGTCTCCTCTGTGTGAATGGACTCTTAAGAGTTACTCCACTTTTGTTGAGAAAAAAAACAGTCCCCTCTGGGTGATCCATGTACATTGCAAGGATTCCAACCTGTTTGTTGCAGAGTCTTATGCCGCGTACACACGGTCGGAGAATCCGTCGGAATGCGTCTTATCGGACCGTGTCGTCAGATAATCCGACTGTGTGTGGTATGCATCGGACTGATCCGTCCCGATCAACTGGGCCGGTCAGACGTAATGCGATCATGTGTAGAGAATTTTGATTGGACCAAGTGCCACGCATGCTCAGATCAAATTCCTACATCAAAGCTATTGGCTACTAGCCTGAATGTAGTCCCATCGTAACGAAATTACGTCATCACGTTCTGAAAGATCGGATTTTTCGACAACTTAGTCCGACCGTGTGTATGCAACAGTTTCGGACACAATCCGTCAGACTAAATCTGATAGACAAAATCCGACGGATTTGGTTGGCAGAATCTCCGACCGTGTGTACAGGGGCTTACTTGTTCCTGCTCTGAAGACAAAACTGTTTGTTCCACTTTGTGTCTATGGATACTAATTCTGAATAGGAGTGGCTTTTTCATTATTAATCAGCTGTTGCACTTGCAGTCTTTTTATGAGAAAAGCTGATGTGTCTGCATTCCTTTAGAAGTAATTAACCCTTTGGGAGTAGCTCAGTAAAAATGAAATTGTTGTTTCAGTGGATGCCTAAAATCAAATTTGTATCTCAGTGCAGATGTCTGAGAAAATCAGTGAACACCTTCAAGTTGCCATATTACATTGAGTTTTACAAAACATTACATTGCTGTGAATTGAAAAGGAAAGGTCATTTTAATAACATTCAATTACAATATGGCTTGTGTAGCAATTGGGTATGATATAGTATTTTTTAATTTGCTACTTTGTTCTACAGAATTGGAGTTACCCATTTAAATAAGTGTTTTTATGTGCAACTTAGCTGGCTTAGAGCCAGTTCACACCAGTCGGACAGCTGCAGCTGACGATTCAGTGCATAATACAGCTCCTTATTTTGTACAAACTTTATTCCAAGTGCACAAAAGTGACACGTTATTCATTATTATACACGATTTATATAGCGCCAACAGTTTACGCAGCGCTTTACAATGTATAGGTGGGGACAAAACAATTACAGTACAATACAAAAGGTACACGAGGGCCCTGCTCGTAGAGCTTACATTCTAAAGGGAGGGGGTGGTGGTACAAAAGGTAATAGCGGCAGAGAATGATTTGATGGGGGTACATGTAACCCTGTCCAGTGCAGTGAGATAAAATTCAGTGTGTGAGTATTTCATTGCAGATCACTGCAGCACAGCTCTGGCTTTCCTTTTTAGTGTGAATAGGACACACATAAAACTGTCATTTTCTGTGTATCGTGATGGTGCCAGTCACTGCACTAGTGTGAATTGGCCCTTACTGTGTAAGTCGAGGAATTTTTTCTCATCTGTTGTTTTAACCACTTGCCGACCAGCGCACGATGATGTACGTCGACAGAATGGCACAGGCAGGCAAATGGGAGTACATGTACGTCCCTTTAAATTTGCCGCCCTGCCATCGGGAGCGCGCCGGCGGCGCGCTCCCGTGCTGGTCCGGACCCCCCTGAGTCCGGTCGCGGGACCCGCAGACTCGATCGCAGCGGGCATCCCCGCGATCGTCTCACGGAGCGGCCGAATGGAGAAGTGCCATTGTAAACAACATTTCTCCATTCTGCCTAGCAACTAGTGATGCTGATCTCTGCTCCATGTGATTGGAGCAGAGATCAGTGTTCACTAAATGAAAGCCCAACCCCCCCACAGTTAGTAACACACCCCTAGGAACACTTAACCCCTACACTGCCACCCACTGGTTAACCCCTTCACTGCCAGTGTCATTTACACAGGAATCACTGCATTTATATAGCAGTGATTACTGTATAAATGACAATGGTCCCAAAAATGTGTCAAAAATGTCCGATGCGTCCCCCACAATGTCGCAGTCACAATAAAAATCGCTGATCGCCGCCATTACTAGTAAAAAAAAAAATAATAAAAAATTATTAATAAAAATGCTATAAAACTATCCCTATTTTGTAAACGCTATAACTTTTGCGCAAACCAATCAATAATCGCTTATTGCGATTTTTTTTTTTACCAAAAATATGTAGAAGAATACGTATCGGCCTAAACTGAGGGAAAAAAATGTTTTTTTTATATATTTTTGGGGGATATTTATTATAACAAAAAGTAAAAAATAATGCGTTTTTTTCAAAATTTTCGCTCTATTTTTGTTTATAGCGCAAAAAATAAAAACCGCAGGGGTGATCAAATACCACCAAAAGAAAGCTCTATTTGTGGGAAAAAAAAGGACGTCAATTTTGTTTGGGAGCCACGTCGCATGACCGCGCAATTGTCAGTTAAAGCAACGCAGTGCCGAATCGCAAAAAGTGGTCTGGTCTTTGACCAGCAAATTGGTCCGGTCTGAAAGTGGTTAATGCAAACGGTGTTAGTTGCTGGTTAAAATTTGTACATGCAAAAGTGTCTTGTGGCTTTTCCCAATATCTCCCAACTGCTGTGCAGACACAGTGCGGGACTTAGGAAGCGTGATTACTTATTTGCTTCAGCGCTGCAAGCTTCATGGCCCAGAGGTCAAAGGTTTTCCACATTGTCTTGAAGGCTATGTTCCCACTGGCAGCAGTCCCTACTGTCCGTCTGAAAAGTTATCCTCCGTGGATCGCTTTTCAGTGGTTGTTCAAGAAGCCACAATGTGGCTGCTCCCATTCCTGTCCTGTGTGTTCCTTTCTCATTTGTTGACCACTGCATTTTTTAAAACAAGTAACAGTGACATATAAAAATAGAAGGGGACATTTTGCAGGCCTTCTTCCATATTCCCATCGCCCACACTCCTGGAATCAGCTCACTAGTTGGGGACTGGAACATGCACAGTGCAATGTAAATATTTGCCAGCACACCACGGATCTTCCGGCTAAGTCAGAATGTTTTTTATTGAAGAAAAGAACGTTCGGACATAGCTGGAAGATCCGTGGTGTGCTGGCAAATATTTACGCTGTATATTACAGGCCTGGTTCTTGGCAAAATATAAAAAAATATTCCTACAGAGAACTTCTTGTGAAGCAATGATTGTATAACTTCCTTCAGGTGGTAGCACTCTTTCATCGCCTCCTAATGTTGATGAACAAACTTGGCAAGATGGCATATTGATATTATGAAGCACGGATAATGCAAAAGATCACACAGATTTGCAAGTATGCAAACATGCACAATTTTTAGAGTGTTTGCAAACAACAAAAATACTTCAGTTCTGCCTAGAGCTGCACAATTTTGGCTAAAATGAGAATCACAATTTTTTTGCTTAGAATAAAGATCACGATTCTCGCGGTATAAAATCTTTCACATTATACAAAAAAAATTGGGCTAACTTTACTGTTTCGTTTTTTTTTTTTTTTCAATTCATTAAAGTGTATTTAAAAAAAAATGCTTTTGAAAGGAACTAGGAGACTAGTCAGGATCAACGGAAAGATGAATGCAACAATGTACAGAGGCATGCTTGATGAAAACCTGCTCCAGAGTGCTCTGGACTTCAGACTGGGGCAAAGGTTCATCTTCCAACAGGACAACCACCCTAAGCACGCAGCCAAGATAACAAAGGAGTGGCTACGCAACAACTCTGTGAATGTAGAATACAGCTAGTTGCCCAGCTTTAGCTATTTTAAACTGTTTTTAATCATTTTGTCTTAGTTTTTTTTACTAGCTGCAGCCTTCCTAATTAAATGACACAAAACATCACCCAACCTCTACCTGTGAGGGCAGGTACTTATGGACACAACTTCTGGTCTTTAGGACTATAAATGATGTCATTGCGCTCAATGGTTGAGAATGGCTCAATGGAACCCACCCTGTACAACCTACTCCAGTCACCTGTCCCCAACATAAAGGAAGCTGCATTACTTGCTGGTTAATATAGTCTGATATTGGCAATACATTTCACATTGGTGTTATTTGTGCACCATTGAAAGCCACCACAGCCCAGCACTGGATAGAAGCTATAGTCTTTTGTACAACTTTAATCATCTTTTGTATTAAATCTAAATGTTATTAAAACATTTAAAGGATTTGTACATTTGCATTGTTCCTGCTGTTGGGCTCCAAGAATAATTATTTTTCATACTATTGCCTCTTAATTTTAATAAAAATGCTGCCCTTGAAATGTTACTACTATATGATACACGAGTCCAAGAAAATGATTTAGTTTGAATAAATTTGAACCACAGTGTATAGTTATTGACATTTAACTTTAATGAGAATTATTCTTTATAAATTTGGCTCTTCTGCTTTGCATCGAAAATCTGTGATTGTTTAAAATTGGTTGTTTGCCTCTATAAAGCTTAAAGCAAAATATGTATCCACCACGCATACAGACCTCCTGTCTCCAAAACTTCCAGCATGCATTTTGTTGGCGGTGTGGCTAGAACATGGGTGCTCAACCTGTGGCCCTCCAGCTGTTGTGGAACTACAAGTCCCGTCATGCCTCTTCCTTTGGGAGTCATGCTTGTAACGTTCAGCCTTGCAATGCCTCATGGGACTTGTAGTTCTGTATTAGCTAGAGGGCCACAGGTTGAGCACCCATGGGCTAGAGACTCAACTGGAGGAAAGTCCAGCGCTCCTTGTAAGATATAGCTCCTTTAAACACTGCATATTTAAAAGGCATGCATGTCTCCTTTGTCAAGGCAAACTTTGCAAGGCCTTGAAAATTGGGTTGGTGATTTGCCGTTTTTAGATGCACTTTTATAAAAAAAAAAAAGTAGTTTTTCAACCTTTTAGTATTGAGTTGTCTGTAGCTAAAACATGTTAATTGGTATGACGCATGTAATGAGACATACGGATTTACTTCTCAGTTCTACAGTGAAGATGTTTCTTGTAAATACTTATATCTGACCAACAGATTACTGTTTATTGTACGCCTGTGAAACAAAAAAAACATAGTGGAAGCTATATATCTGAAACATGCATTCAGTGTAATTAAGGCTTGCTTACTTGTAGTCTTTTGGACATTTGTAAAATGTGATGATGTAGGTTTTTGGTACACATAAACTTATATCCTATACTGTTCCCAGTGATATATACTGTATATGGCTAGGGCTATTTGTGATGTGCAGGGCACTTCCTCTGTTAGGCCCCTTTCACACATGCGGACATTATGTCTGTATTTCATCCATCCGTTTGCGGATGAAATACAGACATACATGCATCCCAATGGGATAGCGGGTGTCTGCGGACCCGATGGTCCGATTCTGGAAAATCCTATTTTTCTATCCGTCCGCAGAGCGGATCGGATGAACACAGACAGACGGTCCGTGCTCATCCGATCCCCCATAGAGGAGAATGGAGAGCTGACAGGGCGGTCCCTGCACAGTGTGCCGGGACCGCCCTGTCCGCCGTCGGCTCAGCGGGGACAACGGAGCAATCCCCGCTGAGCGAGTGTATCATCACGGGGCAGATCATTACTGATCCATCCCGTGTGAAAGGGGCCTAAACCAACCTGTTCTGAGGGCATGCAGAACCACCGCTGACCACTCCTTCTGAAAATTATTGAAGTCCTGTTAATCTTTTGGCTTCAGTTATTTTTGAAGCTATAGTAAGCACATAGATAAAGACTCCTCTGACTTTCCTCATCCACGTACTTGTTCCGGATCAGTGTCTCAGAGTATATTCAAAACAGTGGATCAGTATAACAGCCAGGCAACTCAAAATTTTTAAAAATAGTCAACACTGTCAGCACTCCTCCCCAGTATTTTTCTTACAACGGTTTGTTTAAGTTCCTCTTCTCAACTAAAGTGCCAAAATCAGAGAAAAGCATTCTACAACCAGATTACATGGCCAGATTACATGAACATGTAGATGAAGGTAAAGATATTTTAGTTTTTATTGAAACTGAATATATAGTATGTCTACATGGCAGAAGCAATATTTGCTCATTAAAACAGCAGACTGTGCTCCCTGCTTAGTATTGCTGCACAGCGACTAAATTGCTGACTCTAGTCCTGTCTGTCAGCTGACACACACATATTGCAGATTTGTTCTCCATAGTCATTTAGAGGAGATGCTGACTAATTGCCTGAAATCAGAGATGGCCACTAGTAGAAGACTTTATGATTTTACATATGTAAAACAATATTGAAAGTACAGAAAGCATGTAAGATGAGAAAGTTGCATCAAAAATGACTTTCATGTAAGCTTTGCAATAATGTTAAATGTTCTCCCTATGAAAGTGAACCTGCTACCCACAAATTAACAAAATAATCATACTACAGTTCTGTTAACACTTTGTAGAAAGCTGTAATACAAAAATAGTATAGAAAATGGCCCAAAATATATAATTACCACCTTTTTGAAAAAATATTTTTAATGAAAAAAAATCGATTTTGTTCCATGCTTGTAACTGCCAGTCGTATATGCCAGCATATATATATCCCAGCTAAAATATAGAAACGTAGAAGACTGACAGCAGAAAGGGGCCAAGCTGTCTATCTAGTCTGCCCCTATTTTTGTAACTTTTTTGTCGTAAGGTACGTTTATTTTTATCTGAATTATATATAAATGAAGACACTGATGATTGACTTATTACTTCTGCCAAAAGTCAGTTCCAAGCATCTAGTATTCTTTTGGTAAAATAATACTTTCTATTTTATTACTCTTGAATACTTTTTTTTATTTATTTTTATTAGTTGAACTAGATGGACTTTTTTCAACCTAACTATGTAACTTTCCGTCTAGTTTGCGTCAATGCTTCTGTGCTCGTGATGCCATCTTTCTATTAATATACTGGCCCTCATTATGCTATCTATCTGAAATATGCACCTGCAATAAAAACTTCTGATATGCACTAGGAGTTAATTACTGTTAGCTGTGTTGTTGCAAAAAACAACGTTTTCTAGAGTGTCAGGTCTTGTTCTAAATTTCATCTGGATCCGGTGACAATACGTGTTTCTATTAATTGCTTCAGGCAGCCAAAGACATCTACAGCTAACCAGGCTTAAGCCCCATACACACTATCAGTTTTTCTGCTGAGTGTTTCCTTCAGGTTTACCAAAACCATGTAATGCAAGGGCCTGCCCGATTGCATACAAATTGAAACTCCTAAGGTTTGACCTCATATTATATGGTTTTGGTAAATCTGAAGGAAAAACTCAGCAGAAAAACTGATAGTGTGTATGGGGCTTTAGGAGAAATAGGAATTGGTTCTGTTTGATTTTCCTTCAGGCATTTTCAGTTTTTCCCCAGATAAGGTGACTGGAGGTGTTTCTACTCCACCCACCCATAGCATAAGTATAATTATTACATTGAGATCTTTTAGAGAAGGGATGTCCAACCTTTTAACCTTCCTGGGCCACATTAGAAGAAGAGTAATTGTCTTGGGCCACACATAAAATACACTAAAAATAAGGATAGCTGATAAGCAAAAAGTCGGGGAGATCACAAGTTGACTATCACTGATATAAATAATGTACCTATCTGAGTAAAAAACTTCTTTGTTTTGCAATATTTTTTATTCTAAAGCAAAAGAGAACATAAAACTAGTGCAACATATTGAACACTGTTTTTGATAAACGAATGCATCAATATCTGCTTTGATGGATGTAGTAGCAATTCTCAATGAATTCTCAAGGTGCTCATCGAATATTTTGGTTCTAATTTTACCCTTCGTGTGTTTCATCCTTTGAAAACAATTGCTCAAAAATATAGGTGCTGCTGAAAACTGATGACATCAATAAGGTTTGATTATGAAGAGTGGGGTATTTTTCTGTGGGAAGATAGAACCCTATTGTATTGCGCCCCATCTGGAATGTTCCCTTAGTTCCTCTTTGGTGAGCGAGGCTGGAAGTGAAGAGAAATCGGCAAGGAAAACCTGTGACAAATTTGACCCTGCCCCATTCTAAGAAAAGCAAAAAAAAAAATTTAAGTAGAGTTTCTTTTAAATTATATATGTTGCAGTTATCTTAATCAGGAATCGTCCAGACAGATAAGATACTCAATGCATCACACGCTGTAACACATTTCATTTAGATACGTTTAATTACTGTATATTTTATATAGCAATACTCAACTTAATACTCTAAGGCCGCGTACACACGCGGGGACTGTTCGCTCAACTTTGTCGTGTGTGGGCTTTCAGCGGACAGTCTGCTGAACAAAGTTTTTCGGAAATTCCGAAAAACTGTCCGCTGAAACTTTGTTTCAGCGAACAGTCCCCTCGTGTGTAGGCTTGTTCGTCAAACTAAGTTCCGCGCATGCTCAGAAAGGATTTACACGCCGAAGTTTGCATTGCAGTGTATAGGACGTCGTTTTCTAGTCCCGTCGTACGTGCCGTTCACGTCATCGCGCACGGTTTCAGCGGACTGTTCATTCGTCGTGTGTGGGCAAGTCCGTCCATGCTAATTTTGAGCGGACTGTCCGCTGAAACTGTTTGACGGACAAAGTTGGGCGAACAGTCCCCGCGTGTGTACGCGGCCTAACAACTACATTCCACTATTCCTGTGTTCACTGAGAATAGAATACATTTAGTGAATAGTTATAGAGAACAGGACCGAAATACAGACTAATCACAGACCAAATCTTTATGTATGCTTATACATTACTCACACCAATAATCACTTTACTGTAGGTACCTCCTTAAAAGCTCCTTTACCACCAACCACTGTACATAGCACTGATTTATTGTTTTAGAAACAACAATAACCCTTTTCTTTTGACCATGCTGCTGGTGCACTACTTGAAATTTACATATGAATTAACATCTAACTAATGTTGGCTCAAAAATCTTTTTCCCTCTTACCTTATCTATGGTCTCAGCAGGACTTTTCCAATACAAATCTGTCCTTTAGAATCCAATGTTAATCCTAAATGACCTCTACTCGAAAATGTACATTGTCAGCATATTTCATGCTACTAGATTGTCCGACCAGATCACCTAATCTCTTGGGATTTTCCAAAACACATACAATACATACAAAAGGTTGTGTGGGAAGTGCTAAAAATCAATATTCCTTGTTGACTTATTTGAAAGCAGTTTTTCATGCAGTACAAGTATCATTAGTGAATGTTGTAGAGTAGCAAAAAAAAATGTAAGTGGGAAAAGACAATATGAGAAATATGCAAGCAGGGTTCAAGAATTCATAAAAAAAAAATTCTATCCTTAACCACTTGCCGACCGCCGCACGACGATATACATCGACAGAATGGCACGGGCAGGCATATGGGCGTATATATAAGTCCCTGCCTTCCCGCGGGTGGGGGGCCCGATCGGTGCCTGCGGCGGTCGGTTTTCGTACGGGAGCGATCCGGGATGAGGGGGCGGCCATTCATTCATGGCCACCCCCTCGCGATCGCTCCCGACAAATAGAAATGCTCCGTGACATCACTTCCTCTCCTGTAATGTAAACACAGGAGAGGAAGTGATGTAATCTCTCCTCCGTGTCGGTATTTTTCGTTCCGGCACCGAGGAGAGAGGATCGGTGAGTTGCACCAACACACTACACGTACAGTAGAACATGCCAGGCACACTCACACCCCCCCTTTACCCCCCGATCACCCCCCCAATTACCCCTGCCCCCCCAGTCACAGTGACACCAATTGCATTTTTTTTATTTATTTATTTTTTTTGCATTGGTGTCATTTGTGACTGTAATAACTGTTAGGGCAGTTAGGGTTAGCCCCCTTTAGTTCTAATGTGCCCCCCTAACCCCCCCAATAAAGGTTTACCCCCGTGATCACCCCCCGTCGCCAGTGTCACTAAGGCTGGGTTCACATTGCAGCGGTTTATGAGAACGGATGTGATTCGCACCGCACTGCAGTGCAAATCACATCCGATCTCTGTGCGATTTGAGTTCAGCCATACAGATAGTATGGCTGAATTCGCGCCGCAAATTCGCACGGGACCCTTTTTTTGGTCCGCAGCAGAATCGGATCGCATGGGTGTTCACACCATGCGATCCGAGTTTGCAGATCGCACTGCGATATGCGAACTGATCTGGGGGTGTCATTAACATTTCACTGACACTCCCAGCAGTTCGCATAGGGCAGTGTGAACTGCCGCCGGGAGGCATGCGATGCGGGAACCCGCCGCGGATTCGTGGCGTTCCTGCATCGCTCCAGTGTGAACCCAGCCTAATAAGCGATCGTTTTTCTGATCGCTGTATTAGTGTCACAGGTGACGCTAGTTAGGCAGGTAGGTATTTAGGTTCGCCGCAGCTTTTTATAGCGCCAGGGACCCCCATATACTACCGCATAAAGCCCCCTGATTGCCCCCTAGTTAACCCTTTCACCAGTGATCACCATATAACTGTTACAGGTGATGCTGGTTGGTTAGTTATTTTTTTATAGTTTCAGGGCACCTGCCATTTATTACCTAGTCTCACTAGTGTACCCCTAAATTTAGGGGTGTCTATTTTCCAAAATGGGGTCATTTGGGGGCGGTTTGTGCCATCTTGGCATTTTATGGCCTTCAAAACTGTAATAGGTAGTGAGGAGTGAAGTCAAATATTTACGCCCTTAGAAAACCTGAAGGCGGTTCTTGGCTTTCGGGGCCCCGTACGCGGCTAGGCTCCCAAAAAATCCCACACGTGGTATCCCCGTACTCAGGAGAAGCAGCAGAATTTATTTTGGGGTGTCATTTCACATATGCCCATGGCATGTGTGAGCAATATATCATTTAGTGACAACTTTGTGTAAAAAAAAAAAAAAAACATTTTTTTTTTTGTCATTATTCAATCGCTTGAGGCAAAAAAATAAAATATTCAATGGGCTCAACATGCCACTTATCAATTTCCTTAGGGGGTCTACTTTCCAAAATGGGGTCATTTGGGGGGGTTTTGTACTGCCCTGCCATTTTAGCACCTCAAGAAATGAGATAGGCAGTCGTAAACTAAAAGCTGCGTAAATTCCAGAAAACGTACCTTAGTTTGTAGATGTGACAACTTTTGCGCAAACCAATAAATATACAGTTATTGACTTTTTTTTTACCAAAGACATGTGGCTGAATACATTTTGGCCTAAATGTATGACTAAAATTGAGTTTATTGGATTTTTCTAATAACAAAAAGTAGAAAATATCATTTTTTTTCAAAATTTGCGGTCTTTTTACGTTTATATCGCAAAAAATAAAAATCTCAGAGGCAATCAAATACCATCAAAAGAAAGCTCTATTTGTGGGAAGAAAAGGACGCAAATTTTGTTTGGGTACAACATTGCATGACCGCGCAATTACCAGTTAAAGCAGCGCAGTGCCAAATTGTAAAAAGACCTCTGGTCATTTACCAGCAAAATGGTCCGGTCTGAAAGTGGTTAAATGTTCCATTAAAGCAGTAGTCTGTAATGTGAAATCAATAAACTCCAACTGGTCATTTTTTATGACCTTGTTGAATCTTGTGATCTGTCTTGTATACTTGAAGCACAACTTGATAAAAAGGCAGGCCACACTATTCAAGCTGTAATATCAACCATCTTTTTCAACAAAGATCATTGGCAATCTGCTTCAAATCCATACTGAAGATTAGATTCCCATGTTGGTTCAAGCCAATTACATGCTTTAGAACTTTCAGCAGCAAGAAAAAGAATACTCAAGATAAACCTAGAATATGTCCATTGCATTGCTTTTTATTGTTTTTATGAGGAATACAAGAAGGCACAATAGAGGAATAGAGGGTAGGTTACATTTTCAGTTAAGAACAAATATAACATTTCAGTACATAGATTGGAAAGGTAATGTGGTTATGCATTTACATATATGAAATGCTCACACCACAAGTAGGTGTTTAAGGAGCCTGTGCACATGTTGCAGTAAGCCTGGGTGGGTGGGTAATTGTTGACGTTTAAGAAATTATTTGTGCCTGCATAACACTTGAAAAGGTTATGAGTACAGAAAGTACAGAAGGAAATAGAGGACAAAGGGGGGAGTGTGTGTATTGGGGGGGGGAGGGAGGGTGGCGACTGGGGAGGGGGACCCACAAAAAATTCAGGGAAGATATTCCATAAGCATTTATTTAGGTAGGTAACAATGATCAGTCACAATCTGGAGGCATATAATGTATTATCCAGGCTGTCAAAATCTTTTGAAATTTGTTAATGGAGTCATGTAATACAGGCATACCCCACTTTTAAGTACACAATGGGGTTTATTTACTAAAGCTGGAAAGTGCAAAATCAGGCCCACTTCTGCATAGAAACCAATGAGCTTCTAACCCCAGCTTGTTCAATTAAAGCGGTTGTAAACCCGCTGATGTGTTTTTGTTTTGTTTTCCTACCTGCAAAAGAAAAGGCATAATGAGCTAGTATGCACCGCATACTAGCTCATTATGAAATACTTACCATAGAACGAGGCCCCGACATCTGGTCCGATCCACGCCGAGGGAGCTGACATGTTCCCTCGGCGTTTCTTCCGAGTATCGTGGCTCCGGTGCTGTGAGTGGCCGGAGCCGCGATATCGTCACTCCCACGCATGCACGCGGGGGATTTCTTCCCGGCAGGGTCCGGCGTCTGCCGGGCCTTCAGCCGAGAATCCCCTGTGCGCATGCACCGCTGCAGTCAGCGGCGCATTGCGAGGGGAATATCTCCTAAACCGAACAGGTTTAGGAGATTTTTTTTTACCTACAGGTAAGCCTTATTATAGGCTTTCCTGTGGGTAAAAGTCCCAAAAAGGACTATACAACCACTTTAAGCTTTGGTAATAAAATCTGGAAGCTCATTGGTCAGCAGAATTCTAAAGGGGAATCAAATTTTTGTAAACGGGGTCATTTTTAAGTGTAGCAATTCTCCCAAGCCATGAAATTTGGTAATGCTTTCCTGACTCTAAAATTTGCTTTGTCTGTCTTAGGAGAGTCAGAATTTTTACCGGGTGCAATGTGCCAAAGTTAGGAGTGGCATGTTGCCCAAAGCCTTTCTTGGTCTGGAAAGGTGCTCTTTACACTGAACAAATTGAGCTGATTATTTCATATCCAACAGAAAGGTAACCTGGACTGTACTTCATACTGTGTAAAAAAAAAATCAAAAAAAAAAATCATCTAGTTGCGTGGTTAGATCATCACACCATCCATTTCTCCTTTATCACTTCAGATGTTAACACACTAAATGGTCAATAAACTACAATTGAATGAGAGACCTGCACCCCTAAGACATTAGGAACATCCTCAGCCTTAGTTGTTGGACTGACACAGCATCTACCCTGCCTTGTTAGCATGACTATACAAAAATGGTCAAATTCTGCTTTTGCCATCCTTGCCCCATAGAGCACCAAATTTCTCAAAGCAACACATTGGTTCAAAAGCCCTCCATTAAGGAGGTGAAAAAATACTTTAGTGAGGATAACAAAAGTATCAAGCTATATTAGAAGGGGCTGCGATTGCTGAATTCTACTTTTGAATCTCAAATTCTTTTGAGAATCTAGTTTCCTGGCTGTCATGCTGTTGCTTTGGCTTCAGTGCTGTCACGGTTGCTGACCCAGAACAAGTACAGTGATGAGGAATGATGACACTCAAAAACACTTACATCACACACAGCCAAGCAACTAGTGTTTTTGGGATGAGTTCAGCAATAAGAGCCCCCACACTTTTCTAATAACAGAGTCATGTTAAGAACGGCCAGTCAACAAACAAATTAAAGTAAAAATTCAACCCATACCATTGTAGGAAATGGGCAGCCCAGCTGTTTAGAAAACCTTTGAGGTCTGTGCTATCCAGAAACCATTAACAGGACATCATAAAAACCGTGTGAAAATGTTCCCATTACTTTATTATCGCCTACATTTAACTAAAATCAAACCGAGGAAGGTGTCTTTTTAAAAGACAAATTAGGACAAGGGACATAGTTAAGCACCCTTTGCATTTTGAAAGAAGTTACTAACCTTCCTCTAAAAATCTAGATTCAAATACCTGTCTCTTCTACCAATGGCAAGTAATAGAAACTAGCCTTCATTACTGGGAACAACATAGCAAGGACACAACACACATGTAGGTATTTAATGACTTGCATATACAGGGAAGGCGTGAATGTTCCATCTTGATCCTTTTAGCTAAGAATACTTTTTTAAGTTAACGTGTACCTCTACCCAGACTATGGACTTTAAACTATACATTTTTTAACAACTTACCTTTTTAACTGCTTTTAATGTGAAGTTATTTCAAAGATCACAACAAAGATTTTAAAGTCAGCCTCATTTGGGCTCTAAGGCGTTGTGTGTTGCATCCAGCCCCTGTGCCAGCAGCCTGTCAAACTCTATGAGTCTGATAGATACCTGTGGATGGATGATGCACTTAGCTGCATGAACCTGTAGGACAGTATGCACCCAGAACAAACGATTGGAATGCAGGCTTCTTGCCTTCCGAGGCATTTGTCCCTGGTGCAGCAGCTGTGAGACTGTCACAGAGGGCCTTCCACCCGCAAACACCAGAACCCCATGCACAGGGGCAACGTGCCTACACATTTCATACGTGTGTGCAATTGTAAGTCAAGGTGTATCCGGATATTATAATGCATTTGTTTAACTTATATACAAAATTAGCAGTCTTTTCATGTTGCATCTGCTCTGCTTATGCAGCTCATGCACAAAGGGATATTGGGGCATATATTGTAAAATATGGCTGCATTTTTGCAGCCTGGCCTGGGAGCCACATAAAAGAATTAAAATAATAGACCGTACACAGGTATACCCAGCTCCTAGCATAAACATGTGTATGTACATGCATGCACTCTTCTGGATGCAGAAGCAATGTCCATAGGTGTATGTCTGCATGCACGTTTATGTTCAAAATTGTGTATACTTATGTACAGCCATCATATATTTGTATTAGCAGCTGTACGCAACACCTGGGGATCCTGTGTGCTGGAATATAGCTCATGTGCATGAACCCTTAGGGTCTCCGGAGTTTTGATTTGTTGTGCATGTGTAAAATAGAAACATAGGCTCTGTTATCTAAGGTTCACAAAGTTAGCTTGCTCACAGCATTTATGGGGTAAGCGTTAGGGGCAGTGACAGCTTTCGGGTCTTCTTAGTAAAAGATTGGAAGTGGATATTCATGTAAATAATTTTCTCATTTAATTTGGTCTTATGTTTCAGTTCTGCTTGCTATATGGAACCAAATTGATTTACAATGAGCGAGCTTGGTACCTGGAACAGAAATACCTGACACCAGCAACCAGTAACCAGATCAGAAATCAGGTAAGCCATTCTGTACATTTTTACTTAACTTATAAAAATGAGAGCATTGAAAAGTTATAATTGTGATTTAAAGTACCGTATTTATCGGCGTATAACACGCACAGGTGTATAACACGCACATTCATTTTACGAGGGAAGTTTCAGGAAAAAAATTACATTTTTGTATTTGTGCATAACACACACATGCTATTTGCACCCCATTTTCATGATGAAAAAGTGAGTGTTATATGCCAATAAATACAGTATATCTAAAGCCAAAAATCTTTTTACAGTTTTTGGATAGAGTATGGAACGATTACGACTGCCATCAGTTTTTGTTTGGCTATGTCTTGTTAAATTATTTCTGCACCTCTGGCACTAAAGATGCTACAAGAAGTAAGAGGAACTCTCCCCAAGCTGGATGGAAATCAGTCTTTAGTTAGTTTGCAATGCGAATAGGGTCCCCATGTGAAGACTGCCTCCTGTTCCAGTGACAACTGTAAAAATGTGTATTTCCTGTAATTTTCTTTAGAGAAGCCAAATCTCCTTAGCAAGGGCACAAATATAAAATAACCTGAAAGATCTAACCCTTCCACATTGTATACTGACATTTAATCACACCCATAGGTTGGACTTGATGGACTTGTGTCTCTTTTCAACTTCACCTACTATGTAACTAAAAAACAAAAACAAAAAAAAGTTTTGGTTATATTTTAAAGCAAACCCTCTGCATGTGCAAGAAATACATACTCTCATTATTTTACCTGACCATAGGGGACACTCGAGCTGGCCATAATTTTTTTTTTTTTTTCGATCAGCCAATCAGCTGATCAAAAAAAAAAAAACACATTCCCCCATCCACACAAGTGAAGTGAATGAAGGAATCCTCTCACTGTGCCATTGTGTTCTGATGGCAGAGTATACTGATAAGCAGCTGTAGTTGCTGATCAACTAAAATTCCCCAATGTTTCCATTCAATAGAAGTCGAACGTTGAATCGACTTGTTTTGAGCTGGAATGGCCATAGATAGATTGAAATCCATCCAGTCCCTGCTGAACTGGTCTAATTTTAATCCATCTATAGCCAGCTTTAGGTCAGCTTCACTCTGATGATATTTCAGATTTGGGGTGGAGCTGATGGGTTAAATTGCGGGGAAGGGTAAACTTAACTGGATCATGGATAGACTCACCTGTATTATCCGCAATTCTACTAAGAAATTTGAAGCTACATGGGATCTATGGATACAATAGTTATCTGTGCCTTGAGGAGTTTATGACTGTTTCTTGATCCACTCTTTTCTCTTTTTCCTTTTTTTTTCCTTTGGTTGATATTCATTTATAAACTCAAGATACTATTGATGGAACATAGTTTTATCTTGATGATATTTTTTTAGGCAAGTCCCCATTGGCTTCCCTTCCCTATAGGTCTCTCCTCTTCCCCCCTTTCCCTTCTCCTCGCCCCCCGCCTCTTCTTTTTGTGCAATAACATTTTCCTGCATTACCTTATAGATGTTCTCATTGGGAAACTACACAACTGGTTTCTAATGGGTCGAAAGAGTATTCCTTGGCTGTTTGCTATTGTTTTTCATCTCAATGTTTATACCATTACTTGTGTTGGTATTCTCACCCAAGAGATTTACGGTTAGGGTCTTTATATTTGATGTCATGATGTTTTATACTTGCCTGTCTTTTGAAGGAAACTTATTTTTTTATGTTTTTTTACGTTTTAAGATTTTTTTTTAAGTTTGATATATATTGAACATTTATTTGCATTATTGTTCTAAAAAAAATATAACGCTACTTCAATACAAAATTATTGATAGTAAATGGCAAGTGGGAAAAGAAGGTCATTTTGGTAAGGAAATTTTGCATTTGCAATCCTTAGTTATAATGAGTTACAAGAAGCCAACTTGTGGATCAAGTTGTCAGCACCCACACAAAAGGAAATTCTCAGTTTAGGTGTTGTTGGCCTTGAAGTACGGTATGTCATTCAATTTAGGTGATCAAATTATTAAATTTTTATAAGCTTTAGGTCATCTATCACCTCTCTCTAAAGTAAAATTTTGAGCTACCTAAAATTAAAGAAGCCATTGTAAAGGAGAGTGTGATTGTATCGTAGACATTTTCACAGTGTGTTTAATACAAGTGACACCAAAGGTGTGAATGACCCTGTTACTGCCTATAAAGATTAGGGGGAGGAAAGCCTCTGTTTTCTTTAGTAAATGTTCAGATTCCAGCTCTCAGCTTTCATAGCTTCATGTCAACTAGAATGTAGTCATTGTGGGCCATACAGAAAACATTTTCATGTCCGCCACTATTTACTCATGAAGCTCACTTCATTGTGCTTACTAGATGTTATTGTGGTAAAAATAGGAGAGAAAGTATAAATTTCATTTAACACTTTGCAATGAGCTATTTTTGCTTTATTTAGAGGCATGTTGCACACTATTGAAGGGTTAAAGTGGCAGTGGAAGAGCTGTCACATTACCCACAATTTTCCTTAGAATAAAAAGTTGTTGAATCTAACAAGATGTGTCCTTTTTGTTCAAAACTGATGTGGAAGTTACAGCTGTGACATGTAAATACTTAGTTTTTTTTGTTTAAAGGTTAACTGCCATTATTGCTTTAATGACCTACTGAGATCTGCATCCCCGTTGCTACAGAATCTTCTGGCCAGGCTATGTGGAAGAGTCTTCATTCATTCCTCTGGAGGAAAAAAAGTTTGGTCAGGAGATTCTGAGACAATAATCCCAGGGGGCTGCTCAACAAACACTTTGGAGTTATAATACTAGGGGGCTTGCTAAGGTGGAGGGGTGGCGTTTGAAGAATCCAGAGCTGGAGACCCTCAATTTCCCCAAACACCCACTGGGCTGCTTTAGAATATAGTGATGAACAGCCTAATTCATATTCTATAGGGTTGCAGGATCTGTCAGATGAAATCGTACACTGGGGAAAATGAACCTGTAAGATTAAAGAGGAAGTAAACCCTGATGAGTTTACTTCCTCTTTCATTCCCTGCAAAGGCAAAGCATAATGGACTACTATGCATCGCATAGTAGTCCATTATGTGTCACTTACCTGACACAGGAGCCAGCGATGTCACCGCTGTCCCCTGTAGTCCGGCGCATCCATCTTCTTGGTGGGGTCTCGCAGCTCCACCGCTGTCATTCGGCGAAGCCGCAATGACGTCACTCCCGCGCTTGCGCATGGGAGCCAACACGCGCGGCAGCTCCGTCGTTGAGAATGACGCGCTCAGTGTGCCTGCGCGCCGCTGTATACGGTGCATGCGCCGTAGACAGCGGTGCCTGTCTTCGGGCAAATATCTCCTAAACCGTATAGGTTTAGGGGATATTTCTTGGACCTACAGGTAAGCGTTAATCTAGGCTTACCTGTAGGTCAAAGTGTGTTGTAAGGGTTTACAATCACTTTAAGGACATACTGTGAGTGCAGGAAATCATGGACTTGCCTCATCCTGTACATACAATATAATACATATTACAAATAAGGATAAACTACTGTTAAGGGAGGTTTCAGAGGGGAGTAGATTTTAGACTTGGATCAGAGCCTAAAGTTGATATCTATGGCAAATGTTACTGTAAATCAAATGATCTGGTAGGGCATTATTATTAAAACGGTCTTAAATATGACTCTGACAAATTCAAAATAAACACAGATTCACATTAGTACAGCTTTGTATACAAGTACAGTAGTTGCATTATGTAAACTTGGAATCTATAGCACAGTGTAACTTGCCTTATGTACCTTACACGTTCTGCATGCCAATTGCTTCAGTGCTTTGAGATACTGACTGAGAATAGGCATGCATATCTGATGAAGTCAGGACAGATCCTGTGACTCATACACCACTGGATGAGCATGCCAGCTAGGAAATCAGTGTTTTTAAGATGTAAGCACTACCAGCCTCCATACTTTAGCAGTACAGGTTTCTGCAGTATACGTCTTTTTTAGCTACTCCGCCATTTACAGTAACATGTTACATGAGAAATTGGGTATCTGAGCAGTTTAGAATCTGCAACAACCCCAAATATCACTTGTGTAATTGAAATCAAAGCTTAGCTCTGTTCATTGCTGAAAAGCATGACAATTATAAGAGTGTTGTAGGTAACTGAGTCATCTACCTCCTGCTGACCTTAATCGCAATCCTCCTCATTCTGTTTACTGACAAATTCCAGCACCATTGAACCAAAGGAGTCTTGTATGAGTAATAAAAGATTCTGAAAAGTGTTTGACTTTCCAATGGTACATCATCGGTTATGTATGTTACAAAGGTCAACACAAATGGCGTATCACCGAAATACATTAAAAGGAGCAAATATTTCCATAAAGACCAAGTAGACAAGCATTTGTTCAGCTATTAGAAGCTACTGCTTGTTTAAAAGGGAAGTAAGTAAAGGCAGATTGGACAGTCTGGTCAAACATTCCATTTTACTTTCATCTTCCTGGAAAAAAAAAACCTTCAAAAGTTTCACACATAAAAGGAAAAGTTGTTGTTAATTAATTCGGAATGCCTTTTGTTTGATCTATGCATTTTTGAAGAAAGCTTGGGTACATGGCTACATTTATCAAAGAGCACTGCCTAGCATATTCTTGCCAGTTAGAGAGTCAATAACTAGCTTACTTGGTGAGTGGTCAAAACCAGTATTACCAAATTAAAGCAAGCCTTTCGCTTCCATGAGAAAATACATTTGAAAGTGGGGCTTTAGCTGTCTAAAGCTTCAAGATTCAGGGTTCCTCCTGTCAACTGCACTTTGTCACTAAAGAACATAGGGGTTGATTTACTAAAACTGGAGAGTGCAAAATCTGGTGCAGCTGTGCGTGTTGCCCAATCACGTTCTACCTTCTGCTTGTTCAATTAAGCTTTGACAATAAAATCTTGAAGCTGATTGGTTTCTATGCAGAGCTGCACCAGGTTTTGCACTCTCCAGTTATAGTAAATCTACCTTATAGTAGTAATATAGGGGTCAGTGGAAGAAGTATAACACACTGTCCCACACATACGGAAGTGTTAACAGCAGCAGCTTATTAAGTTATTAGCTTATTATTTAAAGATTATTATTTATCTTCTGATGCAGGTTTCTTTCCGTTTTAATTCACTAAGAAAGCAATAAGGTCCTATCTATCTATCTATCTATCTATCTATCTTTCTATCTTTCTATCTATCTTTCTATCTATCATCTAGCCTACTGAATATTGATGTTTCAATTATGGGTGCGGTTTGCCTTGTAAATAAAATGGATACAGCCTTCTATTAAGGGTAGACGAGGGGCTCATACCTTTGATCTGTTCTTGGAGCACAGTTCTAACTAAGAGTTAGTCCAGATATAAAGGAAGGTATAGACACAGAAAAAGATACCAATATCATCCACTGCAACTTTATTAGGTTATTAAACTGATGATTTTGTTGAAAAGTGAACAGTTGACAAAAAATACAGAACTTTTTTTTTTTAATGTATCATTTGACTGTTAGATGTGTAGGCTACATTCATACTTTTCTGTTTTCCATGCAGTGCAGTTACAGTAAATTTTTAATGTGCTTTTACATGTATTACCATTTATTCCTATGAAAGGTATTTTTTGTTAAGCCTAGTACATACCTGTTAGTATTTTTTTCGTTCAAACCCAGCGGGCTGATCGGAAAAAAAAACCATGTGATGTTAGAACAGTGAACTCCTCCACTGAGCTATTGTGTTCTGATGGGGGGGACTGCCCCCCTGGCAGCACACACCGGTCATCACTCTCAGCCATTAGTTGAAAGCGCTGATCAGATGCCGATCTGCAGACTTTTTTCGTCATACCCCTTTGACAGAAGCCAGCTGAATGGCCCGCCGTACACACAGGCCAAATGTTTAATAGAAACCTGACAATGTCACCCCAATATTCGGCCCATGTGTACTAGGCTTTAGAGCAGGGGTGCCCAATCTTTTGAAGAGCGAGGGCCACTTAAGCGACTTGGTAACTGGTCTCAGGCCACAATGAGCAAAGCAGGCGGATGACAGGTCCATGCAGAGCGGACACGGACACAGCCCACTCTACTCTATGGAGACTCTGATCTGCCCTGACGGAAGGGAAATGATCCCCTTCTGTTATATATATATATATATATATATATATATATATATATATATATATATATATATATATATAATATAATTTTTATTTTTTATTTTTTTTAAAGCGGTAGTAAACCCGCATTTTTTATTTTTTTTTTTTAAAACCTGCAAAGCAAAAGGCATAATGAGCTAGTATGCACCGCATACTAGCTCATTATGAAATACTTACCTTAGAACGAGGCCCCGACATCTCGCCCGATCCACGCCGAGGAAGCCGACATGCTCCCTCGGCGTCTCTTCCGGGTATCGCGGCTCCGGCGCTGTGAGTGGCCGGAGCCGCGATATCGTCACTCCCGCGCATGCGCGCGGGAGATTTAAATCCGGCCGGACGAGCGCTGCCAGATTTTCGCGGAGAGAACCCCCTTGTGCGCATGCGCCGCTGCAGTCAGCGGCGCATACCGAGGGGAATATCTCCTAAACCGTACAGGTTTAGGAGATATTTTTTTTACCTACAGGTAAGCCTTATTATAGGCTTTCCTGTAGGTAAAAGTTAAAAAAGTGGGTTTACTTCCACTTTAAGCAAATCAGATTGGAGGTAGGCGGGTGTAAAAGGACACAAATCTGTTTACATCTGCCGTTTCATAGAGGTGAATGGCGGGTCCAATTGAGTTGGACCGATTGTGTGAAAGGGGCCAGCGCAGTGCACCTGTGTCTTTCCTGCGGGTTACCTACACTTTGCCCTAGATTTCTATTATATCCTGCAGGTGTGGTGCACTTTCTGAAAGCTCACCAAATCCGCAGGTAATAACCGAAGTCAATGCCTCAGTGCAGGTAACCTGTAGGTGCGCTGCACCTGCGGATCAGTTTGATAGCAGCCCAGTAATCACTGCGCAGATATGCCCTGCAATTGCAATTTTAGTAATAAACTGACCTTTAATAACAGTCTTCCATTCAGGTATCGCCTGCTGTTGCAGAGTGCATTTGGTATCATTCCGCTTGTGGCAAGAGATGACGCTATACAGGAAGCATCAACTTATACAGCTCTGCTCCACAGCTGCTTGTTTTGCCGGCTTCATTAACAACACAGATGCTCTGGTCTGCAACCCATGATCTGGGCATGCCAATCTGCCATCCCACAGAAGGAGGCCACGGGCCACATGTGGCCCCTGGGCCACTGGTTGGGCACCCCTGCTTTAGAGCAACACCCCACCCTATATTTTCTATTTAACATAATTTAATATAATTTTACACTGAACCAAACATGTTGCTCTGCCCTGAATAGTTTAGCAGGCTACAGATGGTTGAAAGAGATTTGAACCATGTAAGGGCAGGCTGAATGTAAGCAAGTTGATCAATAGATACAACCAGCCTGCTGGGTTTTACATGTGATTATTGCAAGCGGCTGTTATAGCCACTAGGAATAATCACTCTCCTCTCCCGGCTACATGGCTACATTCCCCTCCACCCCCCGCCCCACCCCCACCAGGATGAATACTACCATCGGGAGAAGACTATGGCTTGGCAGGAAGGACTCCCCTGTCATCACTGTCTGCGTTTATGGGGAAGCGAGCAGATTTATTTCCTACAACCCGTGCAGGAAAGAAATTCTCTCTGTCTATAGCTGGCCTTAATGCTTATTCCCTTGGTAGCTGGACCAAAGCAGAGGAAAAGCAGCATAAAAAGACTCACTTGATTGTAATGACTGTCATTCCTGCAACAGCACGCTGCACCTCACACTGGTAGACAGCATATATTAACAGTAAAAATATGTATATTAAAAAACCATGACTGTATCAAGATGGGTGCTGTTTCAATGCTCCTCAGAATATATCCTATAGCCTGATGTTATGGTTCACTCTTTATCTTATGTAGTAATCCTTTAATAATCTTGGGTTGGTTCTGAGATATTTCCTCTGACTTTTAAACAGTTTGATCTGATTTAAATTTTAAGGTGCATCTAAACTTAAAAACAAAAATTTCATATATTGTAGCTGACCAGTCCTTAGATGAAGTGGCTGCATTTCTTTTATTTTTTCCATGCTCTTTCCTCTTTATTTTTCCTGGTAATCCTGGAAATACCACGCTTCCTGTCCCTGGGGATGTCAGGACAAGACTGATCATTGGAGGAGAACACACCGAGTTCCCAGCATAGCTAGAGAACTGACCACGTTGTGGTATTCTGCTTAGTGTGGTCAGTTTTTGATAGGAAAGCAGAGGGGCTGGGACCAGCGGCTTGAGTGGAAAACTGACAGCTTTGATCAAAGCAGCTGTACTAATAGTCTGATGTTAGTACATCGATCTCCCCTGCTGAGCTGTTGTGTTCTGACAGGGGGACGGCCCCCCATCAGAACACTGGTCAGCGCTCTCAGCCATAGGCTAAGAGCACTGAGCGGGAGCCAGTCAGCTGCTGGTTTTCCAACATGCTCAACTGACAGAAGCCAGCCAAACAGTCGACTTCTGTTGGACCGGCTGACATACAAACGGGTCGAATGTCGGACGGTTTTTATTGAACCGGCTGATATTTCCCGACATTCAGCCCATGTCTACTAGGCATAAGCAGCTGTACCCGAATTACCTACAAGATATGTTCAAACTTCCCCTCTGCCAGTTTTCTGCCTCTCTACTTCTGCAAGGCTCTGCTTTACACACCCATCTCCCAAACCATTGTTTTGTATCTCTGACATTGGGTATAATGTCTCAGTTATTGCTTAAAGCGGAGTTCCACCCAAAAGTGAAACTTCCGCTCATTTGTCTCCTCTCCCCCTCCGGTGCCACAATTGGCACCTTTCGGGGGGAGGGGGGACAAGATACTGGTCTTTGACAGGTATCCTTGTCCCACTTCCGGTAGTCCAGGCCACGGCCCGTGACATCACCACGGCACTCCCGCCTCCTCTCCCTGTCACTGGGCCAGAAAGAGAGGAGCGGGGCCTCACGCATGAGCAGTAGGGTCCCCAGTGTGAAGCCATAAGGCTACACTGCCGGATACCCTTACCCGCAATGGCGGGGGCAGCACCCAACAGCTGATGGAAACATCAGCTGTGGTGCCGACATTGCTGGACTCCAGGACAGGTAAGTGTCTCATTGTTAAAAGCCAGAAGCTGCAGTATGTGTATTTTTTTTTGGGACAGAACACCACTTTAAGCAAATAATTACATACATTTTCTAGCATCTTTCAAATTAGGTAATTACAAGGAGATTATTGTACATAATGTGAATTTACGCATTGCTATACAGTGTAGTGTACTGGCAAGATGTGAAGAGGTTGAAGAACAAGTTTCATATCAGTGGATCATAGCAAGTGTTATAACTCTTATACCTCTCTATTGTTCAACAAATACCACTCCACCCAGGAAGTGGTTCTTTTATCCAAGGAAAGGATAGAGGGATGCCAAAAAAACAAAAAACAAATAAAGAATTAAAAGTCCTTTTGGATTAAGGCAATATATATATATATAAATATACTTATCTATATTTAGTGTTCACTAGAGTGAAACCTCTGTTGACAACATGTCTGCTGTTTGACTGCAGGGATATGAAACATGCGTATTTACCTCTATATCTTGTTAAATGTCCACACAGTGTGGAACAAAACTACACTTTATATTAGTCCGTCTCTATCTGCTATTTGTCAGAAAGAGCACAGTGGGTTAGAGGCAGATTTGGTACAGACCTGTATATCAGGTGTACCTGTGTATCAGTACACGGCTTTGTCACATGATACCCCTGGTCAGTCATAGAAATCTATCACTGGGAACCACTCTGGCTCCTGCAAAGGTCTCTGTGGCTTATGCCTTGTACACACGGTCGGACTTTCCAACGAAAAATGTGCGATCGGATAGTCTTGTCGGAAAAGTCGATCGTGTGTGGGCTCCATCTGACTTTTTCCATAGGAATTTCTGACACACAGAGTTTGAGATCTGGATCTAAAATTTTAAACATCAACAAAATCCGATCGTTTAATTTCTGATCGTGTGTAGACAATTCCGACGGACAAAGTGCCATACATGCTCAGAATAAATTACGAGATGAAAGCTATTGGCTACTGGCCTATTTATAGTCCCGTCGTACGTGTTCTACGTCACCTCGTTCTGAACGATCGGATTTTCCAACATCTTTGTGCGACTGTGTGTATGCAAGACAAGTTTAAGCCAAAATCAGTCAGAAAAAAATCTGACGGATTTTGTCGTCGGAATGTCCGATCGTGTGTACAGGGCATTAGGCTGTAAACAGTAGTAGCTAAGGGACGGGGAAGGGTGTCAAGAATAAGAACAGAAACTGCAGGAAAGTGGGTGCAGTAGAGTAGTGACTCCGGAAAGGTAGGGGAGAAAACAGCCTAGTGCCCCGTACACACGATCGGAAATTCCGGCAGCAAAAGTCAGATGTGAGGTTTTGGTCGGAAATTGCGACAGTGTGTATGCTGCATCTGACTTTTGCTGGCGGAATTCCCGGCAGCAAAAGATTGATTGCAGGTTCTCTATTTTTCCATCAGAAAAAGTTCAGATCAGAAATTCCAACGTGCAAAATGCTCGGAAACAATTTGTCGCATGCTCGGAAGCATTTAACTTCATTTTTTCGGCTCGTCATAGTGTTGTACGTCACCGCGTTCTTGACAGAACTTCTCTTGAGAGAAGTTTTGTGTGACCGTGTGTATGCAAGCCAAGCTTGAGCGGAATTCCGTCGGCAAAACCATCCAAGATTTTTTGTACGCGCAATTAGTTCCTTGCTGCTTCTGGCGAGCTTTGTTGGCAATAGTGAAGGAAATTAGTCATCACTGCAATATTTCTGCAGCCTATAGAAACCTCAACACATGTCAGGGCATGTGCAGTATTCCAGCATCCCTATGTTGAACTCGGTAAATATGGCTGCCAGGTGATATTTTTTATATAGATATATAAAGATATATACCGTATTTATCGGGGTATAACACGCACCCCAAGTTTAGGAGGGCATTTTAAGAAAAAAAGTTTTAGGGGGGAAGTTTAAGGGAAAAAAAACTTACATTTAAATGCCCGTCAATGCAGCCTTATCAGTGTGCATCTGCAGCCTTGTCCATCATTGCAGAATGATCAGTGTCATTTGCAGCTTGCCCACCGCTGTTTGCAGGCTTGCAGAGTGTCATTTGCAGCTTGCCAGTGTCATTTCCAGCTCGCCCAGCGCCGTTTGCAGCCTTGCCCATGTTTAAATATCCCGCCGCCGAGACAAACCAAGCGAGCGCCACCGAAAAAGACCGAGCGGCGCCGAAAAAGACCGAGCTGTCTGCTCGGCTCCGCTCGTAGTCCCGCCTCCCTGCTGTTTCTGGAGCGAGCACTGCTGAAAAAGACCGAGCAGACTCTACTGTGTACTCGGCTCGGCTTGCAGTCCCGCCCATACTGGGCAGGACTGCGAGCCGAGCCAAGCCGAATACACAGTAGAGTCGGCTCGGTCTTTTTCGGCAGCGCTCGCTCCAGAAACAGCAGGGATCTCGCTGCACTGTCTTTTTCGGCGCCGCTCAGTATTTTAGCCTCACAGCCTCACAGACAGTGGGGATCGGCGTATAACACGCACCCACGACTTTCCCCCGATTTTAAGGGGGAAAAAGTGCGTGTTATACGCCGATAAATACGGTACATTATATTACCAACCAAAAGTATTGGGAGGCCAGCTTTTACATGCACTTACGTTAATGGCATCCCAGTCTTATGCTGCGTACACACGGTCGGATTTTCAGATGGGAAATGTTGGATGTGAGCTTGTTGTCGGAAAGTCCGACTGTGTGTATGATCCACCGAACATTTGTTGTCGGACTTTCCGCCAACAAATGTTTTCTAGCAGGTTCTCAAATTTATCCACCAACAAAACTTTGTTGTCGGAAAGCCTGATCGTGTGCACACAAGTCCAATGCACAAAAGTTCACTCATGCTCGGAATCAAGCAGAAGGAGCTATTGAACTTCCTTTTTTCTCAGCTTGTTGTACGTCTTATACGTCACCACATTCCCATGTTCGTAATTGTTGGCCAACATTTGTGTGACCATGTGTATGCAAGACAAGTTTGAACCAACATCCTTCGAACAAAAATCCACGGTTTTGTTGGCGGAAAGTCCATTCGTGTGTACAGGGCATAAGTCCGTAGGGTAGGGTTCAGTATTGAGTTGGCCCACCCTTTGCAGTTATAACAGCCACAAGGTTTAGGAGTGTGTCTTTGGCAATGTTTGCCCATTCTTCCAGAAGCACATTTGTGAGGTCAGGCACTGATATGGACAAGAAGGCCTGGTTTGCAGTCTCCGCTATAATTCATCCCAAAGGTGTTCTGTCGAGTTGAGGTCAGGACTCTGTGCAGGCCAGTCAAGTTCCTCCACCCCAAACTCACTCATTCATGTCTTTATGGGCCTTGCTTGCAGGCTGCATGAAAATAAAGGAAAGAAGGAGGTAAGTTGAGCTGCAGTAAACTGGAGAAATTATATTTAAAAAAAAGTAAAAACACATTTGAAAAGTAAGGGTTAATGAATTATGCATAGTAATAGAGAGAGAGAAAAAAATGCGTATTAAAATCTGTGACTTTGAACTTGCCAGTTAGCTCAGACATCCTGTCAGTTCATCACTTGGCATGTGTGTTGGATCAACATTATACTTTTTTGTGAACTTGTGGTTCTGGCTTTGCACTTCATAGTAAGAATTGCACACCGCCCACAGACACTACCCAGGGGAAAAAAGGGCCTGAAAAGACATGCCAGGAAAAAACATCACTTTGTTCAAAAATAAATTGTACAGTGCCCTTTACTAAATGTGTATTCAAAAGGGTGTAGTTGCAGTGTGTGATAAATAAATACAACAATCACATGGTGTATAATATATAATATATATACACACACACACACACACACACACACACAGTATCTCACAAAAGTGAGTACACCCCTCATATTTTTGTTAATATTTTATTTTTAGATTTTATTTTATTATATTTACAGATTGTAAAACAGTGTCAATTTGCTGCCCCCTCAAAATAACTCAACACACAACCAATAATATCTAAACCGCTGGCAACAAAAGTGAGTACACCCCTAAGTGAAAATGTCCAAATTGGGCCTATGACAAGGCCTGTTCTGAGTGGATCCTGCCCTGTTAAACCACCTTATGGTCTTGGCCACCATGCTGTAGCTCAGTTTCAGGGTCTTGGCAATCTTCTTATAGCCTAGGCCATCTTTATGTAGAGCAACAATTATTTTTTTCAGATCCTCAGAGAGCTCTTTGCCATGAGGTGCCATGTTGAACTTTCAGTGACCAGTATGAGAGAGTGAGAGCAATAACACCAAATGTAACACATATGCTCCCCATTCACACCTGTACCTGGTAACACTAATGAGTCACATGACACCAGGGAGGGAAAATGGCTAATCGGGCCCAATTTGGACATTTTCACTTAGGGGTGTACTCACTTTTGTTGCTAGCGGCGTAGACATTAATGGCTGTGTGTTGAGTTATTTTGAGGGGGCAGCAAATTTACACTGTTATACAAGCTGTACACTCACTACTTTACATTGTAGCAAAGTGTCATTTCTTCAGTGTTGTCACATGAAAAGATATAATAAAATATTTACAAAAATGTGAGGGTGTACTCACTTTTGGGAGATGCTGTATATCCTGCGGTAACCTGCCCCTGTGTTTTTGGGTTGTAGGAAGGAAATAGTACAGTAGAAAAGTTTACAAGGGAAGAACACATTATACAACTTCCATACATCTACACTAAATGCGGGGGAATTTTTAACCCCTTCGTGCCGACAGTACACATATATACGGCCCCACTGGACTGGGCTTTTTTCTGTGTGGCCGCATATATGCGTATCTGTGTTTGCACTGGTTGCACACCACACAATGCGCTCCCAGCACAGAGACCGGAGCCTCACCGGGAGCCACGGGTCCCATACTAACAATCGGTACTCAGAACTCCCGGTTCAGTGTCACCTGATTGCTGTGATAGACTCTGGTTGGCTACCACAGAGATCAGTCACTGTGAATGGAGAGGAAAGATTTGAAACATGTTCTAAATCTAAAGTCCGTCTGATTTTTCGACAGCAAAGGTCCGATGAAGCCCATACATGATCGAATTGTCCGGCAGATTCGTTCCGTCGGACCTTTGCTGTCAAAGTCTGGTCGTGTGTACACGGCATTAGAGGCAAAAAAAGCTTTTTGTTCATGAAAACGTTTATTTATATAATTTACTTGTAAAATTCAACGGTTTTAAAAATACTTAGCCCTTAGTTCAAACTTTATACTGTATCTTTTTATCTTTGAGGTTTAATGATGTAAATTTTCAGTTTGTAATATATACGGTAATCTTAAACCAAATTGAGCTGTTTGAATACAGAGAATAGCTGAGTTGTTTTTTTTTTTTTTTGTTTTGTTTTTTTATAAGCCGCAAATACTGTAGCTTTGTGATCAACTATGAGTAGTTCAAAAATAAGCAATGAAAATGTCATAGGGAAAATGTCATAGGGAAAATGTCAAGTTAAAGTAGGCGTAACTGATCAGTGTAAGCACTCTGGATAGTTAGTAAATTTGCACAGCTCCTTAAATTGTTAGTAAAGAAAGTTGGTTTTGTTCTTATGCAACGTTCTAATTATTTGATGTAGAGATAAAGCAATGGTTAGATTTCTGAAACATTCCACAAGCCATGAAAGTCAATTTAAAATTGTGCAGGGTCTCGGAATTCAGATATGTAATGTATTTGAGGACAGTAAGATGTCCATTTGTTTTTAGTGAGGCATCTGCCCATCTGTGACTTAAAGCATTATTCCACTTTTCAAACCAAAGAAAATTCCCAACTCAACTTACCAACTTACCAGCCTGCAACCAACAGAATTATGCTAACAGTATGCCCGAAAAATAGAGGTTTAGTTTGCACACATTTATAAATATATGCATAAGCTGCAGAGCCACTTTACGGCACCCCAGTATTATCTGCAGGCCTAATGCTATGCATTTTTGAGAGCCTTCATAGCAGAAGCACATGCATAAAAATGGGTAGATTGAGGGGAGGTGAGTCTGGAGGGAGCCCACCCCTCCTTAACCACCCTGGCGGTATTCCAGAGTCTGGATCCAGTATCCAGGGGACAAGGTAAGTAAACCTCTACATGGATCCTGCTATGCGATCCCGAGTCTGGCTCGGGGTTACCGCTTTTGGTACTGAAATCTCACCCCGAGCCAGACTCTTAATAAAATTTCTACAACAGTTTGTGTCTATTTTGACCAGTGTTTAAAAAAAAAAAAAATTACCGTAAATAAAAATCTACATGATATTTGTTACAGTGCCAGTCAAATTTATTTGCAAATATACTGTAAAAAATAAATAAAACAATAAGAAATATAAGCATAAATGATAAGGTTTGCTTTTATAGGAAAATATTTTATATAAAAAAAAAAAAAAACACAAACTAAAAATGCCATTTAATCAATTTTAATATTGAAAGCAAACTCCCCATCCATCCATGTCTCTATGCTTTATTTTGTTGAGCAATCACTTTAACCACTTCCCGACCAGCGCACGACGATATACATCGACAGAATGGCACGGGCAGGCATATTGGAGTACAGGTACGTCCAATATTCGATGCCGCCCTGCCATCGGGAGCGCGCCGCCGGCGGCGCGCTCCCGCGCTGGTCGGGACCCCCGTGAGTCCGGTCGTGGGACCCGCGGACTCGATCGCCGCGGGCATCCCGCGATCGTCTCACGGAGCGGCCGAATGGAGGAAATGCTGTGTAAACAACATTTTTCCATTCTGCCTAGCAACTAGTGACGCTGATCTCTGCTCCATGTGATTGGAGCAGAGATCAGTGTACACTAAATGAAAGCCCAACCCCCCCACAGTTAGTAACACACCCCTAGGAACACTTAACCCCCTACACTGCCACCCACTGGTTAACCCTTTCACTGCCAGTGTCATTTACACAGGAATCACTGCATTTATATAGCAGTGATTACTGTATAAATGACAATGGTCCCAAAAATGTGTCAAAAATGTCCGATGGGTCCCCGACAATGTCGCAGTCACAATAAAAATCGCAGATCGCCGCCATTACTAGTAAAAAAAAAATAATAAAAAATTATTAATAAAAATGCTATAAAACTATCCCTATTTTGTAAACGCTATAACTTTTGCGCAAACCAATCAATAATCGCTTATTGTGATTTTTTTTACCAAAAATATGTAGGAGAATACGTATCGGCCTAAATTGAGGGAAAAAAATGTTTTTTATATATTTTTGGGGGATATTTATTATAACAAAAAGTAAAAAATAATGCGTTTTTTTCAAAATTGTCGCTCTATTTTTGTTTATAGCGCAAAAAATAAAAACCGCAGGGGTGATCATATACCACCAAAAGAAAGCTCTATTTGTGGGGAAAAAAAGGACGTCAATTTTGTTTGGGAGCCACATCGCACGACCGCGCAATTGTCAGTTAAAGCAACGCAGTGCCGAATCGCAAAAATTGGTCCGGTCTGAAAGTGATTAAAGTGACATTAAAGGTCATTTCTTTTTCTTTTTTTTTTTTTCTTTTTTTATAAAAAACATGCTATACTTACCTCCACTGTGCAGCTTGTTTTGCACAGATTGGCCACGATCCTGGTCATCTGGGGTCCCTCAGTGGCTCTCTCGGCTCCTCCCCGCATCAAATAACCCCCTAGGAGAAGCTCTCTCCCGGGGGGTTACCTTGCGTGCGTGCTCCCAAGTCCAGCATTCGGCGTCCATAGACGGCGAATGCAGAACTCGTCCTCGCCCCCCCCCCCCCCCCCCCCCCCCGGTGCTTGCGTCATTGGATTTGATTGACAGCAGTGTGAGCCAATGGCTGCACTGCTATCAATTTATCTAACCAACAGCCAAGAACCCCCTAGCAGTGAGGAGGCGCGTCCCCGTGGGCCAAGTTCCAGGGTTCAGGTAAGTAAAACCGGGGGGGCTGGGGGCTGGGGGCCGGTCACTGACAGGTGTTTTTTCACCTTAATGCATAGGATGCATTAAGGTGAAAAAACACAACCCTTACAACCCTTTTAAGGCTACTTTCACACTGAGGCGTTTTTCAGGCACTTTAGCGCTAAAAATAACGCCTGTAAAGCACCTGAAAACTGCCTCACCTGCAGCCCAAGTGTAAAAGCCAGAGTGCTTTCACACTGGAGTGGTGCGCTTGCAGGACGAGAAAAAGTCCTGCAAGCAACAATTTTGGGCAGTGCGGAAATGGTGTATACACCGCTCCTAAACTGCCCTACCAATTGAAATCAATGGGCACCGCTGCTGAAGCGCCTGCAGAGCGCATCAGCAGCAGCGTTTTTAACCCCTTCAGGGGGGGTTAAAAGTGCACCGCTAGCGGCAGCAAAGCACTGCTTAACCAGTTCCCGACTGGCACACACCGATGTACGTCGGCAGAATGGCACGGACAGGCAAATGGGCGTACAGGTACGTCCCTTTTAAATTTGCCGCCATGCCATCCCGTGCACGCAGTTGGGTCGCAGGTCCCGCTTACTCGATCGCCACCATTACTAATAAAAAAAATATTAATAAAAATGCCATAAAACTATCCCCTATTTTGTAAATGCTATAACTTTTGCACAAACCAATCAATAAATGTTTATTGCGATTTTTCTTTTTACCAAAAATATGTAGACGAATATGTATCGGCCTAAACTGAGGAAAAAATTTTTTTCAAAATTGACGCTCTTTTTTTTTTTTGTTTATAGCACAAAAAATAAAAACCGCAGGGGTGATCAAATGCCACTAAAAGGAAGCTCTATTTGTGGGTAAAAAAGGATGTCAATTTTGTTTGGGAGCCATGTCCAGGCATGTACTGGCCATCGGGACTACCAGGAGATTCCCGGTGGGCCGATGGCTCAGTGGGCCGGTTTCAGTGACAGCCTAGCCAAATGAATGGCTGCGCTACTCGCACAGCCATTAATTTGAGCACCGCTGTACTTCCGAGCACAGCGCGGCGCACTTCGGCTCTTTCCGTCCCCACTCGGCGCTCTCATAACACTAGTATTGCACACATCTTCGGCCACCTCCGGCCCACAGTCGTCCTCTTCCACCACCGCTCGGCTTCCCCCACCCTGCTCCTCTCCGACAGCGCTTCAGCGAACAAAACTCGGCTATCTCCGGCGGCCCCCGCGGTAACGGACGCTGTGAGTTTAAATGAGCCGGGGGCCGCCGTGAGAGCAGCCGACAGGCAGAGAAGTCCCCGGAGCAGACGAGGGAGCCTGGAGGATGGCGGTGCTGCAGGAACCCATCTAGGTAACCGGCCGGCCCAGCACAGCCATTGAATACTGTATATAGCACATGGCTGTATATGTATATGTATATATATATATATATATATATATATATATATATATATATATATATATATATATATATATATATATATATATATATGCATATATATGCATGCTGTGTATGTGTGTATATATATACATACATATATATATATATATATATATATATATATATATATATATATATATATATATATATATAGCTGTATATAGAATATGGCTGTTTGTGTATATATATATATATATATATATATATATATATATAGCAAAGGATGTGGTGCTAAATAAAATAACATAAAAAATCCATTTGGTGAAAATAATGGTTAAAATAATATGCAAAATCCAACATAGCTAAAAGTTCACCAAAACTGTCAATTAATATTAAAATGTGCATAAAAATATTTTCAGCAAAAAATTCATATATAAACCATGCTTATAATTAAACCCCCCCCCTTTTTTTAGCACTCTTTTTGCACTTTAATACCAAGGACATAGTTTGGATAAAATGGTTTTAATTATAAGCATGGTTTATATATGAATTTTTTGCTGAAATTTTTTTTTATGCACATTTCAATATTAATTGACACGTTTGATGTACTTTTAGCTATGTTGGATTTTTTGTATTATTTGAATCATTATTTGCACCAAATGGATTTTTTTTATGTTATTTTGGTTAGCATCACATCCTTTGCTATATATTCAATTTATCTGTGGGTTTGTGTTAACCTGTTTAATGTTGGCAGCTTCTCATTTCTGCAGTTGATCAAAAATAGGTGTGTGCATTAGCTGTTTATTTTAAAATATATAATGCAGAGCCAGACTTCGGGCAGGTGACGGTGACACCAGGGGGTAGAGAGGGGGGGGCTGGAAAATAAAAGATCACCAGCAGTGTGCTGTCGGCTTCTCGGCTTCTGAGTTTGCATACTCCTGCTATGTGTCTAGCCGGGCCGTGATGACGTCACTCTCGTGCAAGTGCGCAGCATACTGTTTTTGTGCGTGTTTGCAAAATTGGAGTGGGCCGGTCTGGATGAAGTCCAGGGCCAATTTTTTGTCCCAGTCCAGCCCTGGCCATGTCGCACGACCGCGCAATTGTCAGTTAAAGCGACGCAGTGCCGAATCACAAGAAATGCTCTGGTCAGGAAGGGGGTAAAATCTTACGGGGCTAAAGCGGTTAAACAGCAGTAAAGCGCTGCTAAAACTAGCAGCACTTTACCGCTACCGCCCCCACCGCCTCAATGTGAAAGTGCCCTTAAATACACCCCCTAGCATTTCTGGCTATGGCCATCTTGAGTAAGGGTAGATGATTCGTGTAGCATTTACTTCCTTGAATCCATAGCCCCCTAGCACAGGCATGCAAGTAGGAGAGCATGTGCTTAACTGAGAAAGACCCTCCTCCCCTCCTGAAGACTCCTGGGATGTATGACATAATTTGCCTAGGCATGGAAAACAGGCAGTTAATGAAGAAATGTAAAAAAAAAAAGTTTAAAACAGGCAAATATGATATACTTTCCTATCAATTTACTAATGCTAGCAGCATAAGGATTAAAAATAGTCAATGCTGATTAAGTGAAATTTTGCTTTTTAATGATGCCACACAGCTTTGATCTGTCTACATACATAACATACATACATGAATTAAATAATAAATACAATTTTGCATTAAACTATCTGCAAATGTTATTTTTTACAGGAGCAGCAGCGTTTTGACAGCCTGCTATGTAATACATAGCAATTCTTAGCTGCCATTTTGACAGCTGACAACAGCAGCGGTTAGCTGTGACAGAGGGAGAGAAGCTAAACATAGGGGATATGTCCTAGAAAATTTGTTGAAGTTTGTTAGACTTTAAAATTCTCAAATGCAAGTTCTTCTGTCCCATACCTACCGGCTAGTCTATACTCTCCTAATTTAATCCCTCCAGAAAAATCCAGTGGAAGCTCTCTTGAACTACAAACCTGCAGATTGTACCAAAATGGAAATTTGTTTAATCAACTTTTTCTTTAATGCTACAGAGCAGACTATTGCTGAATCAGGGAAAAAGAACATGTGATTCCTTTCAAATAACTCAAATGTTGTAACAATCACTGCATAATCTTTTAAAAAATTTCTGCTACCCTAAATAATCGGCTGCACAAAGTTTAGGATTCTTAGCTCACACACTACTTAGCGGCAGATTTTAACTGCACTCTTTTTACAATTTGTGGAAATAGTCGAATCTATGGCAAACTGACCAGTTTCCCTGTACCTCTAGCTCTCATCAGGTTCATGCCCAGAAGCGCATCCCTGCTCAGCTCTTCCACTTGTCAAGTGGAAATGATCGGGACACACACTGATGCCATCATCAATGTAAAAGCAGTTTTAACTTACCTGCCCCTATGTTTCACATTAGCTCCCTTGCTTCCCAGGTCTCTCCATCCCTTACCCTTTAATCCTGAGACTAGGTGCCCCTAGTACACTACAGCTGCCAAAACAGAATATGTTGGTCATCTTTTTTTTTTTTATGCCATTGACTTGATTGTATTATGAACCTTCCATACACCTTTGTTCTCTTTGGGTGTTCTTATAATTATTCCCTTGGTTAACGTTAACGAATACTTCTGTGTAGCACTATGTTGGTTATGTGCCTTCTTCTTCTTTTCTATAATGTCAATTTATTTGTACTATGCAGCTTTCAGATTATCTCCATCTCTATCTGCAATGGCTGATAGTAAAATCTGTTTAAAAGTTCAATTACTGAAAAGAAAAATAATCTTCAGGTGGTTAATTATTATCTTTTTCTAGTACAAACATACTGTAGTGTATATACCTTTACCCTGGGTTCACACTAGTTCCCGCATCGCTCCTCGCCCACTGGCAGTTCACAAAGCCTCGTGCAAAGCTAATGGTACCCGCAGTTTAGTTCACAGATCGCAGTGCGAACTGTGGTCTCCCACAGGAATTGGATCGCATTGGTGAGAACACCCCTGCAATCCGATTCTAGTGTGGGGAAAAACAAGTCCCTGCACTATTTTCTGTGCGAATCCAATGTGAGTTCAGCCATATAACTGTATGGCTGAACTTGCATTGCTCAGAGATCGCATGTGATTCGCACCCACACTGCAGGTGCCGATCACATGCGATCTCTGAGATTGCGCTAGTGTGAACCCAGGCTTAAGGCTCAAATGACTGAAATTAAAAGTTGATGACTATACTTTAGGTTCTTTCATTAAGGCTGCGTTCACACTGGTAAGACACGACTGTCCTACTTCCATCCAACTTGAATGAACAAGATAAGATTTTGCTCTGACTTTGAGATAGTCTGACTGACAATCAAAACAAACCCAGTGTGAGATAATTTCCTTTTACTGCTGCTATAATCAGGGCCAGCCCTACCATGGGTCATGGTGGGTCCATTGGACTGAGGCAGCAGATTCAGAGGAGCGGCACATTGACGCCCAAGAAGACAGTTGAAAAACTTCCGCTCACTCTGCTCCAACCACCCCTTATTTCACTGTGGGGGAATCGCTGCTTATTCCACTGTGAGGGTGGCCCGGCGCCGCTGCTGTTAGAGGTAATGGCAGAGCACTCACTGCCATACTCCCCCAACACCACTGCCTCTGACTGAGCCCCCCCACCACCACTGCCTCTGACTGAGCCCCCCCACCACCACTGCCTCTGACTGAGCCCCCCCACCACCACTGCCTCTGACTGAGCCCCCCCACCACCACTGCCTCTGACTGAGCCCCCCCCACCACCACTGCTTCTGACTGAGCCCCCCCACCACCACTGTCTCTGACTGAACCACCCCACCACCACCATAGCTGCCTCAGACTGAACCCACCACCACCACTGTTGCATATAACTCTGACTTCCTGATAAACGTCATTTTCATTTTAATTGTCATGATGTAAAATAATATATGTGGGGGCCTTTTGGTGGGCGTGGGTTTTTTGGGGGGGAGGGGTGGGGGGGTGGACAGCTTTTCATTCTTGGACCCGGACAGCACAATGTCTTGGGCCAGCCCTGGCTGTAATCACCATGTCGGATGTCACAAGTTGGATGGTTCGGACAAGGATCCTACTTTGATCCGACTTCAATGATATTTAATGGGCTGAAGTAGGACCAAAGTAGTGCAGGAACCTTTTTCAAAGTCAGACCGACTTGTGTAGGACCAGTTAAGATGGCTCTCATAGGGAATCATTGATTAAGACAGGGTTCACACTGGTACAACACGACAGTCGCACTACTTTGGATCCGACTTTGCCCTGCGACTTGAAGTCTGACATGCGTCTGACTTCAATGAACAGGGATCCAACTTTGATTCCTGACAATACCAGGCACTGTGCCTGGTATGAATTTTTAGGGGGAACTCCACGCACAATATAAAAAAAAATGGCATGGGTTCCCCCTCTAAGAGCATACCAGGCCCTTCGGTCTGGAATGGATTTTCAGGGGAACCCCCACGCCGAAAAACCGGTGCTGGGGGCCCCCCCCCCCAATCCATACCAGACTCTTATCCCGAGCACACAGCCCGGCAGGTCAGGAAAGGGGGTGGGGACGAGCGAGCACCCCCCCTCTGGAACCGTACCAGGCCGCATGCCCTCAACATGGGGGGTGGGTGCTCTGGGACAGTGGGGGCCCTGTGACCCCCCACCCCAAAGCACCTTGTCCTCATGTTGATGAGGACAAGGGCCTCTTCCTGACAACCCTGGCCATTAGTTGTCGGCTTCTGCGGGCGAGGCGCTTATTGGAATCTGGAAGTCCCTTTAACAAGGGGGCCCCCAGATCTTCCACCCACCCTATGTGAATGAGTATGGGGTACATTGTACCCCTACCCATTCACCTCAAAAAAAAAAATTAAAATAAACACATTACACATGTTTTTAAAGTAATTTATTAAAGCGGAGGTCCACCCTAAAATGGACCTTCAACTCATCGGATTCCTCCCCCCCTCCGGCGCCACAATTGGCACCTTTCAGGGGGAAGGGGGGTGCAGTTACCTGGATAATCCAGGTAACTGCACCCACTTCCGGGCTAGCTCTCTGCGGAAAGGGGCGTACATTACGCTCCTTTCCGCAAGTGCCCGCCCCCTTCCGCAAGTGCCCCGCTGCCTGCTGGGAAACACACAGATCCCAGAGGCAGCGGGGACCGTCCTCATTGCGCAGCGCGGCTCGCGCATGCGCAGTAGGGAACTGGGAAATGAAGCCGAAAAGCTCCATTTCCTGATTCCCATACCCAAGATGGCGGCGGCAGCACTCGAGTGTCGATATAGAGATCGGCTTCGGGTGCCGACATCGCGGGCGCGCTGGACAGGTAAGTGTCACAATTTTAAAAGTCAGCAGCTGCAGTATTTGTAGCTGCTGACTTTAAAAAAAAAAAAAAAACGCGGAGTCCCGGCGGACTCCCGCTTTAAGGCAGCTCTGTCATCTCTTCTGATCTCTTCTCCCCTCTTTTTTTTTTTCATTTTATGTGGCGTTCCCCTTCAAGATCCCTAAGAGCACAAGTCGCATGCCAAAGTCGGGTCAGTTAAGATAGCGATCCAACTTTGATCCGACTTCAGTGATATTCAGTGGGCTAAAGTAGGATCAAAGTCGGACCAAAGTAGTGCAGGGAGCATTTTCAAAGTTGGAGCTTTTGTCGGAACAGTTAAGACAGCTCCCATAGGGAAACATTGATTTTCACACGTCATGCGACATGAGCTCCCAATGTCGGAGATTTTGTCGTAGCAGTGTGAACCCGGCCTTACACACGTCATGCAACATGTGCTCTCAAAGTTGGAGCGTATGTCGCACCAGTGTGAACCCAGCATAAAACAGATTATAAGTAATAAGAATTGGTAAAAATAGTACAGAACAAACTAAAACCAATGACTTGATATATCCCATGCAATTGAGAAATTCACTTTGCATGGTTCCCTTGGAACCACCTAATTAAAGATTTAGTTAAGACATCACTCCCCCAAAGCTGCTATCCTAAAACACTATCCTTTTACCACTTAGCACTACTTAGCAGTTAAATTGCAGTATCTTCCGAACCAGCCAAAGATCAGTCTTTTACACTTGTAAGCATATGGGCATTCCCTTACTGTCCATCGTGTATGAGAAAGCTAATTACATGGTAGGCGATCTCCTTTCAAGAGCATTGTTTCCCATCTTTTCCCAATAATGACATTCTTCCATCCTTGTTAATTTGTTCTGTTATTTAAGTACACTGCTATTGTTTAGCATCCAACTTTTTAATTGCATGTGGGATGTTTCAATGTTTCAGACCTGTGATCCGATGATTAGATTTTATTAACCTGTCCCTTGAGGTGCTGGTGCAACTGCCTAAATAAGCAAAGCATATACAGATGGCAGATCCAAGGCCTAGTCTAATAAAAGATCGGCCCCTCTTGGGAGAGTGAAACAAAGCAGCATGCAGCATAAGCATCTATGTGTGAATTTTCTCACTAGAGCTAAAGTCCATCACAAACTTCTCTCTATTGTTCTAGATCTATCCCTCATCATGCTTGTCAATACCAGTGCCAGCGCTGGCTCTCAGCTGCATGGGAACTAGAAAGAGAACATGAGTCACAGGTTAAAAGCTGCAGTGTTTAGTGTGCTCTTTTTCAAAAGCAGACATGAAAGCCCGGCTTCTCGGGACATATGGTAGTAATAACCTGCAGTGACATATTCAAACGTTGGGACTCCACTACAAAAAAGCAAATGTATCTTTCTAGCCAGTTTTAAGTGCTTTGATATTTAACAACATCATGCAGTAATCACATCAATCATTAAATGTAACATTATCAAGGAGCATTCTGGGGTGGTGCTCGGTTCATAGCATGCAAACTAATATACGATTGTCCTACAACTACTGACTCACATGGGTCCCATCCCTCCTGGCGTCATATCAGGCAGGGGAATGGCGGAGCCACTGAAATACTATACATAACCTCAGTAGGCATCATTAAATTTCCGATTAATATTTATTTTATTTTATTTATTTATTTCAGGTACTTATATAGCACCGTGAATTTACGCAGCGCTTTACATATACATTGTAAATTCACATAGTACATTCCATCGAATATGGACTGTTTGCTTGGCATGTACAGTAGGCTGACACACAAGAAGGAAACGGGATTAAAAAAAAAGATTAGTTCGTATAGTAACCAATCCGGTTTTATCTTTGAAATAAAAATGAATGGCTGTTATAGCCAGATGTTTTACTTTGGCTTCACTTTTGTTTCAGATATCATAAATCACACAGACTTTACTTATTTTATATATGCTAATGCCCAGAAAAGTGAACGCGGAGCCCATATTATTTCAGGTGGTACTTTCTTTTCAAGCCTTTTTTGCTTTTCTTTTCACCTGGTAATCCTGCAAATAACACCCTTCCTGTCCCTTGGTGGTTGCACTCACTTGAGTCACTGTGACTATAAGGGCAGCCATGGCGGACACACCCTCTGGACTTCAAACATATCTTTCTTTATCTCCATTAAATGGTGGATTAATGGGACTAGTAGTTTACACAAAAAGGATAAGATTGTCTAGACTTTTCAGTTACGCTTTAGATGAATCTTTATTTTTTGTGCAAAAAATTTTGCAACTTGAGTCCATATAGCAAGGCCCAGAGTCATTTCACTGTGCCCAAGGCACTGTCTGGTCTGGGTATGGCCCTCTGAGGTCGCTATAACCCAGTAGTTGTGCAGTAGTAATGGTAGGATATGACCAGCATATGACCAGCTTAAACGACAAGTTAAAGTAGTTTTAAAGGCCCAAGTTTTTTTTTTTGCCTTAATGCATCCTCTGCATTAAAGGGGTTGCAAACCCTCCCATGATGCAGCAGCCCCTCCAGAGCCCCCCTTTTACTTACCTGAACCCAGTCTTTCTAGTGACGGGGATGAGCACACCAGCTCCAGCCAGTGTCTCGGGTCCTGATTGCATAGATTGATAGCAGCACAGTCATTGGCTCCCGCTGCTGTCAATCAAATCTCATGACACGGTAGCCGGGTTTCGGGGCTGAGTCCTGCTGTCTGTGTCAATGGATGCAGCAACAGGGCACAGGAGCGTGCCAGCATGAGCGCCCTGAGGGAGAGCAGCTCTCCAACAGGGCACTCGAGAAGAGGAGGAGCCAGGAGCGCTACTCAGGGACACCAGAAGAGGAGGATCGGGGCCACTCTGTGCAAAACCAACTGCACAGAGGAGGCAAGTATTACATGTTCTTTTTTGTTTTGTTTTTTTAAAACAAACCTTTACATATGCTTTAAGGTAAAAAATTCTTCTGGGTGCAGCTCCCCCCAGCTCTCTCTTTATACTTACCTGAGTCCTATCTCGATTCAGCGATGTGCACAAGAGAAGCGGCTTTCTCGGATCTCTCTTTCCTCATTGGCTTCTGCTGCTGTCAGTCGCAGCCAGTGAGCCAATGAGGAGAGAGCGGAGCTGGGACACAGTTGCACTCTGTGTGTAAAGTCCAGCTTAGGAATGAGCCTGCTAAAGTGCCCTCATAGCATGCATCTCACCCCTGCGATCCGTGAGCCAGAGATATAATTGAAATTTGAGCATGGAGATTTCTGCTGAAATCGGAGGCCCGGACGTGACGTTATGTCATCACATCTGGGCCGGCAGAAGTAAACAATGCTGGGGACGTGGCTGGTTGTGGACGTGGCCTTTCCAACCTGAAGGAGAGATGTGAGGTTTTATATACCTCCAGCAGTGTTTTGGGAGTGGATTTAACCCCTTTTTCGGCCACATAGCGCCGCTAAAATGACGCTAAAAATAGTGCCGATTTACCGCCGACACCTGGAGCGCAGAGGGGCACAGAGGAACAAACAGGGATTTCTTCAGAATAACAAAAGGTAGGAATCTATAACAAAGTTTGTTAAAATCCTTGCAATGTACATAGATCACCCAGAGGGGAATGTTTTTTTTTTTTTTCTCAACAGAAGTGGAGTTACTCTTTAAGGCTTACCATTAAACCACCTGTTAATTAGTGATGACTCTAGTTTTTTTCCACTTTGCTAAAGGAAGATGTTGTACTGTACTTTCAACATTTATTAAGCTATGCAAAAACCTTCAGGCTGATAATGTGGTTTATTACTTTGAAAACATTGATTTCCATTAAACAGATGGTTTGATAGATGTAATATGTGATCTAAACACTTTGATCTTTTGTTTTTGACAACTTGCTCTCCAAACTCCTTTATGTGTTGTCTTTGTAAAGCTGTGGTTTGGATTGAAAAGTTTTCTGGAGATTAAAGAAGTCCCATTTTTCCCTTTTCGCAGTCAATTCCCCACCTCCAACAAGCTGAACAGTGGGGGTTCTTTGGTGTGTGTGAGACTCAGCTCTGCTGGCATCTTCTCTATCATGATGTAAGCTGCCATACATCCTGTCCCCTAATACAGCTGCGCATACATTCATTGTGCATGTTCAGACTTGACTTTAGAAGTGTAACATTGAAAAAGTTGCCATGGGGAGCATAAAGAAGGTTATTTAAAACCCCACATTTTATGATCTTCAAGTGACTTCCCTAAAGCTGCAGATTGTTGTGAAATAATTCATGATGTGCAGTGTTTGTGCCTATACATTGCAGGTCTATAGCTGTGACTTCTCAATGCATATATACCTTTTGTGACTTCATATTACTTTATCTAACGATTATTTCAATATTCTAACTCTTGGTAGTTTTGGCAAAACTAGAAAATATGTTGTGGAAGAGTGGAGATATAGCAGAGTAGTAGTGCTTAGAGCTTTATCAAAGGGGGTTCCTGCAGGCTCCAGTGATGGAAATCTATCTTTAGGGGTCTTTAGCAAAGTACCTAAAATTATTTTTTTAGAGAAAAATATTCTGAAGCTCTATGCATTTTTATTTTTTTATTTAAAGAAGGCTACTTACATACAAAGTTGATATTCAAGTTTTGGATATCCAATTTCTTGTATCGCTCAGTAAAGACCTTTTTGTGCACAACACCACTCAAATGTGAAATGGCTGTGGTGAGAGACGTATAAGTATATTAAAGGTTAGTTTTGTTATTTTGTTTTTTTTTGTTTTTTTAAACAAACATGTCTGCTCCCTGCAATAGTTTTGCACAGAGCAGCTCCAATCCTCTTCTTCTCAGGTCCCCCCGCCAACTGTTCTGGCTCCTCCTCCTTGACCAGTGGCCCCAATAGTAGGCTGCTTGCTATGGGGGCACTGTTGCACGCTTGTTCCTGGTCCATGCACTATGATTCCATACGACACATAGAGTCGTGGCTCGGCCCTGTCCCTCACTCTCTCCTCATTGGATCACTGGCTGTGATTGACAGAAGTGGGAGCCAATGACTGTCCAATTAAGAGAGTGAGACCTGGGACAACCAAGGCTCCTGTGCACATCACGGGATTGAGAGGGGGCTCAGCTGAGTATTAGGGGGATGGTGTTGGAGCATTACACTCTAGGTTTTTCACCTTCATGGATATAATGCATTAAGGTAAAAAGCCATCAGCCTTTACAACCACTTTACCTGGGATCTTCAAAGGATACATGAAGCCAGCAGATGGAGCAGCTTACCGGGGTCTGTCCATAACTAAAATATGCGTTTTTGGTGGATTTAACCTTTTAAATTTCAAAGAATTTTATTTTCAAAAAACAAAGAACAAATATATGCCAGGTGCAGACATATGATCATAAAATACATCCGAGATTAGTCGGCCGGCTGAGTATCACAAATACAGGTGTAACATTACAAACCCCTGAGACCTCTAGAGGCAAACAATCTGTTCCATCAAGATGTAACCCTGGGGAGCGTCATGCCTTCAAATGTCCAAGAAAAAAAAGGTAGGAGAAGGTTCAAGGGACCTAGGGGATCAGCCCAGCACCCCTAATGGGAGCTCGCTGTGCCAGGCTTTCTCCACCCAAGCCGCTAGGAACCCTCCGCTCCCGTTGCAGATTCAGGGAAGTCCCAGGGTGGTGAGAATTTACGTGAGTAAGGCTAAAGCTTCAAGGGGAGAACCCTTGAATCCATTGTATAGACTAGCTTAGATTCATTCGGTCCCCTTCTGGATGAACTATGAGACCGAGTTACAAATATGTCAACATCAACAATTACACTTGGAGAAACGAAGAAAGAAAAAGAGAAAGAAGAAAGAAAGGGGTTGGGGGATTCTAGATGGGAAAAGACACATAAGGGAGGAAAAGGATCGCCAAGCAGAGCAAGGGGGGACAGATGGAGCCCGGCCAGACCCAAGGTAAGAGTGCCAGCGGTGTAGGACTACCCATAAGGGGTGCTCAAATTATGGGCCGGCGGGGGGCTAGGGAAGGGGGGGGGGGAAGAGCCAGACGACAGGACCGAACCCGGACAACAAACGCCTAACTAGTTCAAGTTGGCGGAACGCCCACAACAAGGGAGATGCCCACGTGTCGTGCACACGGCTCCCAAATAGATTCAAATTTATCTCTGTAATCTAGTAAAACGCTCGTAACTTTTTCCTGCGTCATGATCCAAGAGATCTTACGTTTGGCTGCACGAATGGAGACTTTGGGCTGTTTCCAAGCTTTCGCTATGGTAACTTTGGCACCTAGTAACATGTAGTGTATCAGAATGCTAGTAAATTTGCCAATTCGGGGGATGGGACTATTTAGGAGAGCCACAACCGGGGTTCTAGGGACCTGAATACCCGTCACTCCAAAAATTAAGTTGAAGATCCTCCGCCAGAAGGGTCGAAGCTTCACACATTCCCACCAGATGTGGACCATATCACCTGCCATCTCGCAGCCCCTGAAGCAGAGGGGGCTGGCCGAGGGGAACATGTGGGCCAATTTGGACGGGGTCAGGTACCATCTAGTCATCACTTTGATATTGGCTTCTATTAGAGAAATGTTCCTAACCCCTTTATAGGCTCTGGAGTAAGAAGAGTACCAGGACTCCAGCTCCCATTGAATTAGGAGATCCTTCTCCCAGGCTGACATGAAAGAAGTCTTGTTATCGTTCCGAGCTAGTGCCTGGTATATAACCGAAATACCTCCTCTTTGGTTTGTGGCTTGTCCACACCACGCCTCATAGTCGGTGAAGCGTGGAGGGGGCGGTTTCTCCCTCCAGAGCCCATGAAGGAAATGTTGAATTTGAGAGAACCTAAAGAGTTCCGAGTTCGGAATCTCCAATTTCTTTTTGCAATATGTCAGAGTGATGGGACCAGAGGACGTGAAGAAGTGGCCAATTCGGTACAGCCCCTTATCCAACCACCATTTGAATGCTTTAATATCCAACCCTGGTAGGAAATCACGGTTATTAAAGATGTGGGCTAGTGGATGAGAGTCTGACACTAAGGAAGTGTTGGCTTTTAACCTATCCCAGAGGGAGAGAGATTGGGATAGTATGGATTTAACCTTTTAAAGTTAAATCCCCAGAGATTTCTAATGTTCTTTGTTAGGGAAAAAAGAACAGATATTTCTATGTGTACAGTATAAAATAATAGTTTTACCACTTAAAATGTAATATACGACAAGGATTCACAGAGCATTACAGGGTAGCTAGTAGACAGCACAGCCATAGCAGCTTGCATCAAGAATGGCTTTATTTTGCTAAAAGTTCAGACTGAGCAGTCCATAAGGAATCGGACACTGCTGTTTGCAATATAAACCTTGAGCTATATAGTTCTGTACCATACATGCTTCTTTGACAGGCTAAAAATAGAGGAAAAAAAGGAACAAAGAGCTTCACTTGCAAATTCAGTTCTTGTACCTTTGTACCCTTACAGACCAGAGCACTTTGTTCAACACAGTGGGCCTATTGATCAGGCAATAACTTTATACAGACCAAAAAATAAGCAAAAAAAATTTTTTTCTATTTAGATCTGTGTTCCTTATAAAACGTGGTACTATAGATAAAAAGCACAAACGTTATTCTCAATTTTGTTCCATTTGTAATGACACAAAAATGATATGTCTAGTAAAAAGCATGGCAGGCTTGTTTTAAAATGTTATGTATTTTTTTTAATGATTCGCTACCAAAAAAATGAACAATAAAAAGTTTTAGCATGAATGGTTAAAAAAAATAAAGCGATCACAGTCTTTAATTTGTTACAGAAGCTTATTTTTTGCTCTTGCAACACAGTCGAATCTGCCAATTTCTTACAGATCTGAAGCTGTGACAGGGAGGGAGTCTAGGGCATACCAGATATGCCCAAGGTACTTTATTAACCACTTCAGCTCCAGGAGGGTTTTACCCCCTTCATGACCAGGCCATTTTTTTGCAATACGGCACTGTGTTGTTTTAACTGTACCCAATTAAAATTGATGTCCTTTTTCCCCACAGATAGAGCTTGCTTGGTGGTCTTTGATCACATCTGTGGTTTTTATTTTTTGTGCTATAAACAAAAAAATAGTGCCAATTTTTTTTTTTAAAACTATATTTTTTGCATTCTGCTATAAAATACATCCAATAAAAATTTTAAAAAATCTAATTTCTAAATGAATTGAGGCCAATATGTATTCTGCTACATATTTTGGATAAAAAATCCCAAGCGTATATTGGTTGGTTTGCGCAATAGTTGTAGCGTCTACAAACTATGGGATATATTTATGGAATTTTTTTTTTTACTAGCGGCAAATTAGGCACTAAAGCCTCATACACACGATCAAATTTTCCACAGACAAAACCTCTGACTTGTGTCCGAAGATGTGTGCTTGGATTTTGTCTTGCATACAAACGGCATGGAATTGTCGGTCAACAAACTCGAACGTAGTGACGTACTACATGGTTTTTTAGCTCTTTAGCACCGCCCTTTGGACTCCTTCTGCTAATTTTGTGTTCGTAGAAGTTTGGCGAGTGTTGATCCACCCTTTTCATTTAGCGCTTTTCAGTTTGTGCTTTTCAATTTGTTTCTGAACGGCCGTTCGTCAACCAGACATGTTGCGGAATCGGAGGAGATAATGTGTTATTTATTATTGGCCTTGGAGTTATTGCTTTGACCCAAGTCCAGTCAAGGAACAGAAGGAGGAGGATTTCTTGGACCAAAAATTGGTTGCTTTATTAATTGTGCAATTATGTCATATGCCTTTGCTGCGGGAGCTCCAGGAGAATAATCCGGATGATTTTCAGAATAATCTCCTTATGACGGGTCCCTGCTTTCACCAACCCTTGGCATTGGTAACCCCCTATGTTAAGAAGCATGACACGTGCATGAGGCTGTTATTTTTTGGTTAAATAATGATTTGATTTGGTATAATTTCTATATTTTTGGATGCATAGAATGCCCTTTTTTGTTAAGTTCTATTGGCAGATAGCATGTCTAATTTTTTTTTTTTTTTTTTAATGCACAATAAAAAAAATTGTGTTGAATAATACTTGGCTATGTGTTTTACTTCAAAGGACAGTTTGGGAGTAGGCAGTTACATTTAAAAAAAAAAAAAATGTAAAATTGACAAGGAACACCAACATAGTTGTATCTTTAATCTTAAAAACTACGGGATAATGGTGTTGTGGTTAAAAAAAAAAAAAGCATAATATTATTCTTGATATCACTAGAAAATAAAAGCCTTTTAAAATATGTTTGGCAGAACTCCATCAGTATCACCAGCAAAGTAGCTTCATTATTATCCCATTAAAGAAGAAGAGAATGTGCGCTGCATTTTATAATTTGCCGCGTCACGAATGTCAATTCTAAATTACGAGCGCTAGTTTACAAGACCGACCGCTTCTGGCTCATCCTTGCTTCCGAGCATGTGTGTTTGGACTTTTGTCCGACGGACTTGTGTGCACAAGCTCGAAAAATCCGAAAATCCGTAAAATTTTAAAGCCTGCCATCCAAAATTTGTCCGCAGAATATCCAACAATTTTCCGATGGAGCATACAAATGGTCAGATTTTCCACCAACAGCCCGTCATCACACAATTCCCATTGGAAAATCCGATCATGTGTACGAGCCTTAACTGACACTTTTGACCCTTTTTTTGGAGACCAGTGATGACAAGAATACAGTGATCAGTGCTAAAAATATGTACTGTACTAATGACACTGGCAGGGAAGGGGTTAACACCAGGGGCGATCAAAGGGTTACAGGTGTGCCTAGGGAGTGCTTGCTAACTGTGGGGGATGTGCTTTAACAGTGAGAAGGCAGAGATTTCTCTTCCTGCGTAGTCAAAACATAGGATCTCTACCTTCCCTACTAACTGAAAGGCGATCTGCCTTGTTTACATAGGCAGACTGCCGTTCTGCCTCTCCGGGGAAGGATCGTGGATCCTGGCGGACCACGAGCGGGTCGCTGGCGGCATGTGCCCCAGACCCAGAAGTGCAAAATCACGTACCTGTAAGTGATTTTGCACAGGTAAGCCGCCTTGCCACCGTATATCTACGGTATACAGTCGGCAAGCGGTTAAGCTTTTCTTTTTTAGATGTACCTGGTTAACCTAAGGCCCATAGTTGGTTTTATGGTGTTTTGATATGCTATATATATTATTCTGATACATCCATGTGTATGTGCTTCTCTTTGACGTTTCTTTTTTTTTTTTTTCCTTTTTAGAAGTTTCACTTGTGGTTTTGGCATTTCCTAAAATAGTCATAATTTGTCCCATATTTTTTTTTTTAATTTGCAATCAATTTGACTATAATTTTATTAGATTGCACATCAAAGAACTGAAATCTGGATGCTTATGAAAGACATCTAATGCTTTTTACTCAACATCTATTATTTTACAATGATTAAATTTTTAAGCTGCCTATTTAGGCCAAATTCCCATCACTTAATTCAAGAAACTAAGAAGCTCTTTGCATTTACATACCAGATAATTGATCTTGTCTCAGATCAAACCTCAGGCTCCACTAATACCATTCACAGACAGACAGGCACACTACATCCTCCCAAATATTTTTCTTAGGGCCAGTTCACACACACTATATTACCAAAAACAGGGGTCAGAAACCTTTTTCCACTTAAGGGCCAGATTCAGTGTATGTGAATGCATGTAGGGCCGCATTCACCTAATAACAAATGAAGATAATAATCTGGACCCCTTTAGATTACACAGCCCCCGCACTTCTGGACCCCTTTAGATTACACAGCTCCACACCTCTGGACCCCTTTAGATTACACAGCTCCACACCTCTGGACCCCTTTACATTACCCAGCCCTCCCTGCATATTACACAGCCCCTCCTGCACATCACACAGTCTCCCCCTACCCCCCCTGCATATTACACAGAGAGCCCCCCTCCCCATTATTCTTTCAAATTGAGCAAGCTCGTGGAATGGCGACAATCTACGGTACTTAATCTATAGGCGGCGCTTCAAACATTTCTACAAGTTATCAGTTTAGATTTACAGAGGAGGTCTACTGCTAGAATTATTGCTCTCAGTCTAACAATTGTGTTTATACCTCACATGTGTGGTTTAAAAACACTGCTAACATTTGCAGTTGTGACTTGCGTATGTATTTGCTTCTGCACGAGCACGGAGGGATGCAGCGCTTTTCTTTTTTTTTTTAATTGTCGCTCTTTTTTTGTTTATAGGACAAAAATAAAAACCACAGAGGTGATCAAATACCACCAAAAGAAAGCTCTGTGGGGGGAAAAAAGGACATCATTTTTGTTTGGGTACAGCATTGCATGACCGCGCAATTGTCATTTAAAGCGACACAGTGCCGTATCGCAAGAAATGGCCTGGTCAGGAAGCCTCTTCTTCGATCCCCCATCGGTGCTACTGGCTCCTCCCCCTTGACCAGTGCCCCCAAAAACAAGTCGCTTGCTATGGGGGCACCGGAGCCCATAAGACACAGAGAGCAGCAGCTCCGCCCTGCCCCCTCTCTCCTCATTGGCTCACTGGCTGTTGATAGGCAGCAGCTCACATAAGTTTTTTTTTTTTTTTTTTACTTTCATGCATAGAATACATGAAGGTAAAAAACCTTCAGCCTTTACAACCTCTTTAATAACTGGTGTTCAGTGGTGAATGCCCCCTCAACCATTAGTATTAAGTGGGGAGTTTCCCCATTAATTGTTGCTTTTCAGTGGGGTTATTTTGGATTTCCCATCACTTTGTGTCCCAGTGACAATAATTAGCAGATAAGATACAGAGTGAGTTTACCCAATAGGGACACAAATGGCAAAACAAATCTGGCAGGGTTCCTAACCCCTCACCACTCTATCCAAAATAGAAGCATTTTTGGCTTTAGATGCAGCTCTAACACTAATGATGATTTTAAATATCTGGGTTCCATAGACATAATATTGTACTTTTGATGACTGCTATGAAAGTTAAAAAAACATCTAAATCAGGTGATGTGCACTAAAATAATAAGTCACAATACGGTATGTTTACTTACAGTACAACCCAAGATTTTTGTTAGGCCTCGTTCATACGAGGTGTAGTGGCTGCACAGACACAGCTGCTGCCTGGGCCATGCACCCACAATTTTTTGTTTTTGGATATGTATTATAGCAGAAAGTAAAAAAGTGTTGTTGTTTTTTTCCAAAATTGGCGCTCTTTTTTTGTTTATAGCACAAAAAATAAAAATGGCAGAGGTGATCAAATTCCACCAAAAGAAATCTCTATTTGTGGGGAAAAAGGACATCAATTTTTTTTGGGTACAACGTCGCACGACAGCACAATTGTCAGTTAAAGCGACGCAGTGCCGTATCACAAAAAAATGCTCTGGTCATTAACCACTTGGCGCCCATACTACGTCTATTGATGTCATGGGCTTTCGGTGGTAATATCTGAGTGATGCCTGAGGCCACAGACATCATTCAGATATCGGCGTTTTCAGCCGGCGATTCCCTACACCATAAGAATGATCATAGTGGCTGTTCCGCTGCTTGATCGTTCTTACGGGCGGTGGGAGGGGATGCCCCCCCCTCCCGCTGCCCTCCGGTGCTTGTACCGACTCACCGCTTCCATCGATGAGTCGGTGGCAGGATCTGCCGGCCCCCGCCAGTTACCATAGAGATTTCCGGCGAACCAGATCGTCCCCGGAGTCTCTATGATCATTCGGAGGCCGGGCGCGATGTTATGGCGTCACGCCCGGCCTCGGTATTCAAAATAACTGAGCCGATTTGGCAGGGAAGCCAGGATCGTTTTTTTTTTTTTTATTCTTTCCAGCCTAGAGGTGAGATATGGGGTCTTATTGACCCCATATCTCACTGTAAATTAGTCCGATTGTGCCATATTCCTATTACAAGGGATGTTTACATTCCTTGTAATAGGAATAAAAGTCATCATTTTTATTTATTTTTAAGTGTCAAACTAAAAAAATAAAAATAAAATTAACAATAAAAAAAAAAAAGTAAAGCGCCCCTGTCCCCGTGAGCTCGCACACAGAAGCGAACGCATATGTAAGTCCCGCCCACATATGAAAACGGTGTTCAAACCACACATGTGAGGTATCGCCGCGAATGTTAGAGCGAGAGCAATAATTCTAGCTCTAGACCTCCTCTGCACCCCAAAACATGTAACCAGTAAAAAAAATTAAAGCGTCGCCTATGGGGATTTTTAAATACCAAAGTTTGGCGCCATTCCACGAGCGCGTGCAACTGTGAAGCATGACATGTTGGGTATCTATTTACTCGGCGTATCCTCCTCTTTCACATTATGCAAAAAAATTGGGCTAACTTTACTGTTTTTTTTTTTTTTTTTTAAGCATGAAACTGTTTTTTTTCTGAAAAAAAACGTGTTAAAAAAATTGCTGCGCAAATACCGTGCGAGATAAAAAGTTGCAACAACCGCCATTGTATTCTCTAGGGTCTTTGCTAAAAAAACATATATAATGTTTGGGGGTTCTATGTAATTTTCTAGCAAAAAAATTAGGAATTTTACATGTAGGAGAGAAATGTCAGAAATGGCCTGGGCGCGAAGTGGTTAAGGGGGTAAAACCTTCCCGGGGCTGAAGTGGTTAACCATTATTGTCAACCATACACAATGCACATCAGAACATAGGATCCTTTAATGTGTTGTTTGCACTTTTCACCATGGAAAACTTTCAGTTCACTAAAAAAAATTGTTGCACACCTGGCATGAATGTGTTTCATGGGTTATAGTTCCCGCAAACACACTTTTTTTATTTCTCTTTAGCTAAGATTGTGCTTCTTAAAGAGGAACTGCAGTCTGCTCACATAATTTGTAATAAAAACATCTTTGTCATTCTGAAGCTTCCCTCCAACCACTTTGCATATTATTTTATATATACTATGATTCTGTACTTGCCAAATATGCTGCAGAAATCTCCCTCCACTGAGTCTGTATGCAACCATTTTAACTGTAGGCAGCTGAAGCTGCTGCCTGTTCACTTCCTGGATTCACACAGAGGCGCACCTGCAGCTCTCATTGGCCCACTTATGACTCATTGCCCCTCCCTTCCTTGCAAACTCTCACAAGAGTGTGTATGAGAGAGAGAGCTGTGCATGATGTCATAAGCCTAGGCTAATGAACATCCAAGAAACAGGAAGTGGGCTGTATAAGATATTTACTGGCAGAAAAAAAAAGACTGATTTCACCAGACCTAAATGATATAATAAAATTATGAATTGAGATGAAATAACAAATTGACTTAAAATAAAGACAACAAGCATATTTTTCCTTCTTCTGATATTTAAAAACTTTATAAAGTAGATATTATCCCAATTTTATGCTGCTGTAAGAATATTCATATAAATAGTTTTTTTTTAGTCATTGCATATATTTTTAGTCCTTAGATACTTAAAATATAACTGAACGTGTCTGCATTGAAAGGTCACGGACAAAACAATTCTCAAAAAAATCTGTTGGTTTACCAGTGATAAAAACATTAATTTTTTACATCTTTGTGGCATGTGCAACAATGTTTCCTTATTTGTGTACAATGTGTTAATATCATCCATGCCATAAGGTCTGTGGTTCTTCACCCCTTACCCTGTCTGCATCCTGCTGCTGCATTGCAGTGCATGACATATATATTCCATGGGGCAAAAGTCACTCAAATTAAAATAAGACTTCTTCTCCTCTCACTGGTTGTATAACAATAACTTGTGGTTAGTCAGTAAGCGCCAGAGAGATTGTCTGTGTCTATAAGTAGCATTAGGTTCCCATATCAGTTATTTATTTAGCCGTTTTCCATATGTAGTAAATCATTTTTCACCTTTAACACAGCGAGGAAGAATGACTAATGGCAGACTGATCTCACATGTATTCATTGCTATGAGAAAACAAGAATGAAATTCAAATGCGTGTTTAACGTTATTCATAAACCGGCCGCAAACACAGAACAATTTTAGCTTTTAATTTAAGATATAACTATATATATATATATATATATATATATATATATATATACAGTGCCTTGCGAAAGTATTCGGCCCCCTTGAACTTTTCAACCTTTTGCCACATTTCAGACTTCAAACATAAAGATATAAAATGTTTATTTTTTGTGAAGAATCACCAACAAGTGGGACACAATTGTGAAGTGGAACGAAATCTATTGGATTTTTGAAACTTTTTTTAACTAATAAAAAAATGAAAAGTGGGGCGTGCAAAATTATTCGGCCCCCTTGCGTTAATACGTTGTAGAGCCACCTTTTGCTGCGATTACAGCTGCAAGTCATTTGGGGTATGTCTCTATCAGTTTTGCACATCGAGAGACTGAAATTCTTGCCCATTCTTCCTTGCAAAACAGCAGTTTTCAGCTCTTTCCACAGATTCTCGATTGGATTCGGGTCTGGACTTTGACTTGGCCATTCTAACACCTGGATACGTTTATTTGTGAACCATTCCTTTGTAGATTTTGCTGTATGTTTGGGATCATTGTCTTGTTGGAAGATAAATCTCCGTCCCAGTTTCAGGTCTTTTGCAGACTCCAACAGGTTTTCATCCAGAATGGTCCTGTATTTGGCTGCATCCATCTTCCCCTCAATTTTAACCATCTTCCATGTCCCTGTTGAAGAAAAGCAGGCCCAAACCATGATGCTGCCACCACCATGTTTGACAGTGGGGATGGTGTGTTGAGGGTGATGAGCTGTGTTGCTTTTACGCCAAACATATCGTTTTGCATTGTGGGCAAAAAGTTGGATTTTGGTTTCATCTGACCAGAGCACCTTCTTCCACATGTTTGGTGTGTCTCCCAGGTGGCTTGTGGCAAACTTTAGACAAGACTTTTTATGGATATCTTTGAGAAATGGCTTTCTTCTTGCCACTCTTCCATAAAGGCCAGATTTGTGCAGTGTACGACTGATTGTTGTCCTATGGACAGACTCTCCCACCTCAGCTGTAGTTCTCTGCAGTTCATCCAGAGTGATCATGGGCCTCTTGGCTGCATCTCTGATCAGTCTTCTCCTTGTCTGAGCTGAAAGTTTAGAGGGACGGCCAGGTCTTGGTAGATTTGCAGTGGTCTGATACTCCTTCCATTTCAAAATGATCGCTTGCACAGTGCTCCTTGGGATGTTTAAAGCTTGGGAAATCTTTTTGTATCCAAATCCGGCTTTAAACTTCTCCACAACAGTATTACAGACCTGCCTGGTGTGTTCCTTGGTCTTCATGGTGCTCTCTGCACTTTCAACAGAACCCTGAGATTATCACAGAGCAGGTGCATTTATGCAGAGACTTGATTACACACAGGTGGATTCTATTTATCACCATCAGTCATTGAGGACAACATTGGATCATTCAGAGATCCTCGCTGAACTTCTGGAGTGAGTTTGCTGCACTGAAAGTAAAGGGGCCGAATAATTTTGCACGCACCACTTTTCAGTTTTTTATTTGCTAAAAAAGTTTCAAAAACCAATAGATTTCGTTCCACTTCACAATTGTGTCCCACTTGTTGGTGATTCTTCACAAAAAATTAAAATTTTATATCTTTATGTTTGAAGCCTGAAATGTGGCAAAAGGTTGAAAAGTTCAAGGGGGCCGAATACTTTCGCAAGGCACTGTATATAATAAAATTATTATTTTTTTAATTTTTTTAACTGATCTGTCTATAGTAAATTACCCCACTTTGCATTGCTTTATTAAAAAATAATTTATAATGGTTGTTCATTTTTATTTTCATTTACTTTACAAGTCTAAAAACTGATCATTAATACTTTAATATTTTAAAAAAATCCTATATTTATTAAATTATATTCTATCCTCACTAAACTGTAAGGCCGTGTTGACACCTGTGTACTTTTACTGCGCTAAAACGCACCTTCCCAGTGCATCAAACATGCATGAAAAATAATCCCCTTTAAATCCTATTTGACTGTTCATATCTGTGTGCTGCATTTTTTTTACAGTGTGCTGCCTTTTTGGAAAAGCCTAAAGGGGGGAGGGGAATGCATGCAAAACGCATGTAAAACACATTACTCACTGTGTTGTATTTTATTGCCACGCATTAAAAACATGATAAAAATGTGATGTCTGTTTTCAAAAACTACAAACACACACTGACTCCTGAGCAGAACCTCCTGTCTCCCACATTGAGGCCAGTATCCTTACCATAAAGCCTGTGCACACCTACACTATCAGCGGGTGCTGGTAACCATCAAAATGTGGAGAGCTTGATCACCAGATAACATTCTCTTAAAAATTATTATCTTTAGAGGTCAGAGTTGCTACAGAGTCTACACTCCCAACCCCTCGATTATTGAACAATCTGCTTTGACTTCAGATGAACTGCACACCTCACATGCACTCCAGTGCTGTATAAGAGATCTATCCCAGAAGTGTCTCTCAACTGATATATATATTGTTTTTCATTTGTTTTCACCTCGATATGGAACTAGGCTCATCCTTTTAGCTCTGTGTCTGGGATCCCTTCAGTAAAAATAAAATATAATACAAAAGTGACTTTTTCAAGAGAGGGTGGCGCTGATGAGATATACAGTACTGTGCAAAAGTTGTAGGCAGGTGTGAAGAAATGCTGTAGAGTAAGAATGCTTTAAATAAATATATATATTTTGTTTATTTTTTTTATTTACAAGTTGCTAAATAAGCGAACAGAATAAACAAACTCAAAATCAAATCAACATTTGGTGTGACTGCACTTTGTCTTCAAATCAGCATCAATTCTTAGCCCTTCTACACACGGTCGGACATTCTGACAACCAAATCCGTTGGATTTTGTCCGAAACTGTTGCATACACACGGTCGGACAAAGTTGTCGGAAAATCCGATTGTACATAACGTGATGACGGGACTACGTTCAGGCTAGTAGCCAATAGCTTTGGTCTAGGAATTTGATCTGAGCATGCGTGGCACTTTGTCCGTCGGAGTAGGCTACACATGATCGGAGTATGTCCGATCGGAAAATTTTACGGACAAGTTGGAAAACTTGGTCCGTCGGAAACTCAGATGGAAACAGTCCGATGGAGACCACACACACAGTCAGATTATCCGACAAAACGGTCCGATAGGATACATTCCGTCGGAATCTCCGACCGTGTGTACAAGGGCTTACACTTGCACAAAGTCAGGGATTGTAGCATTAGAGTCGATATGTATAAGTAACCAAATATACCAAGCGGGTGCTATTGATCATCTATTTCATATGTGGGTCGAAACACAGTCATTAACTGAAACAGTTGTGTAGGAGGCTTAAATTGGGTGAGGAACAGCCAGACTCTGCTACTAAGGTGACGTTGTAGAAGACCGTTTCATGTCACAGACCATACACCATGGCAAGACTGAGCACAGAAATAAGACACAAGGCAGTTATACTGCATCAACAAGGTCTCTCCCAGGCAAAGATTTCAAAGCAGACTGGTGTTTCAAGATGTGCTGTTCAAGCTCTTTTGAAGAAGCACAAATAAATGGACAAGGTTGAGGATCATAGACGTAGTGGTCAGCTAAGGAAACATAATGCAGCAGATGAAAGACATATGCTTACTTCCCTTCAACATTAAAAGATGTCCAGCAGTGCCATCAGCACAGAACTGGTGGAGACCAGTGGGACCCAGGTACACCTGTCTACTGTCTGGAGAAGTCTGGCCAGAAGTGGTCTTCATGGAAGAATTGTGGCTAAAAAGCCATACCACCAACATGGAAACAAAGCTAAGCAACTAAACTATGCACAAAAAAATATAAGATGAATTTCAGTCCATTAAAGTGACTCCATAAAACACCCTTCAAGTATATAGCAGGTGCGCCCAGAGAGAGAGGTTCATCCACCACCAGATCCGGCCTGGACTCCACTCTCCGGGGACTGCAGATCATGGTGGAACGTGAGACGATCTGAGAAAGGGGTACAGGAGTTGGAGACGACAGCAAAGCCTATTGAAGGGACCAGGAACGATCCTTTTGTTTGCAAGCTTGTATGATCTCCCTAAAAAGAGATCTTGTCAGCTGGTAAGCCTTACTGAATCTGGTGGTGGATGAACCTTTCTCTCTGGGCGCACCTGCTATATACTTGAAGGGTGTTTTATGGAGTCACTTTAATGGACTGAAATTCATCTCCTTGTGTCTCTCTCCCTCCTTTTTTGGACTGTTTATGTGTTTTAATTTTGAGTAATTTTTGCACTTTTTATAGTCGCATACACTTTTCAGTATTTAAAAACAGGATATAATATGTCACAGGATTATTCTGGTATTTTATAAGTTCTAGCACAGCTGTATTTTTGGATTTCTGTGTATTGTGGGTATCTCACATTGTGTTGCGGCAAGAATTTATTATTACTTGTATTATTATTATTTTAAGTCTTGCCTCACTGGCACAGGTTTTTTCTTTTGATCATTTGAATAATGTTTTTGGACAGCGCTGTTTTCTGATTGTTTAGATTAATAGCAGTAGGCTAGAAATAAGTGAAAATCAATGTGGAAATGAATACATGATTTTAAATGACCCCAGATACACTGTAAATAAAACATTCATAAATTAAAATGGCGCCTTTATTTCAGCTGTATCTAACTTCTCTCTGCTTTGTAACGTACTCTCTACTGTAAAATGAGTTGTTTAACCACTTCCCACCCGGCCGTATATGTACATTGGCCGGGTGGGAGCTGCCTCCTTCTGACTGGACATTCCTGAACATCCATCAGAAGGAGGGGGAATCGCGCCCGCATGTGCCCGCGCAGCGGCACGATCCCGATGCACTTGTGTCACCCGGACACGGCGCATCTCGGATCAGCAGGAGGGCTCTGTGATTGGCCCTCCTGATCACATGATGGCCGTGTCCAATCACGGCCGTCATGTGATGTAAACAAACAGCCGGTTGCTAGGCAATCGGCTCTCCTCTCCTCACACGGAAGTCGTCGCTGAGGAGAGGAGAGCAGATCGCTGCAGCCGGCTGGTGATCAGTGAGTATGAGCTGTTTTTACAGCTTTTTACGCACTGATCACTAATCTAGTATAAACCTATAGTGTAAACACACGTCACCACAATACACGTCACCACACATGTCCCCAAATAATAAAAAGACATGTCCCCAAATAAAAAAACACATGTCCCCCACATATGTCCCACTAAAATCACATGTTCCAATGATTATCTGCACACATATGTACATGATCACCTGCACACATATGTACATGATCATTTGCGTACATATGTCCGTGATCACACAAACCAATTATTATACACTTAACGGAATTTTTTTTACCAAAAACATGTAGCAGAATACATTTTGGCTTAAATTTATGACAAAATTAGATTTTATTGGATTTCTTTTAAAATAGAAAAAAGAAAATATAGTTTTTTTTCCAAATTTCCGCTTTTTTGCGCTTATATCGCAAAAAATAAAAAACGAAGTAGTGAATAAATACCAAAATAAAGCTCTATTTGTGTGAACAAAATGATAAAAATTTCATTTGGGTACAGTGTAGCATGACCGCGCAATTGTCATTGAAAGTGCAAGAGCGATGAATGCTGAAAATTGGGCTGGGAGGAAGGGGGAGAAAGTGCCCTGTATTGTAGTGGTTTATAAACTGTATAATACTGGTCAAACTAGAAAAAAGTTGTTTTGTGTCTTTTTGACTTTACATTAGAAAGAAAAAAATTTTGCAAGACAATGTTGTCAAAGTAGAATATGAGTGGTGTCATGGGGTGTTGGTTGAAGATGTAGCGTCAGGGTTTCCATAAAAGGCACTGGGTTCTGAGATGATGATTTAGTGAGATCCAGGTGATCTTTAAAGATCACTGCTAGGCCTCCTCCTTTTTTCCCTATCCGGTGTTCGGTTAGGATCCTGTAGTTTTCCGCCACCAATTCGGTGAGGATGTTGCAGTCAGAGGTTAACCAGATTTCGGTGATGAAGAGGCAGTCTACATTGTTCTCGATGATGAACTTGTGTACTTCCAGTCTATGTTTGACTGCAGACCTGGTGTTAATCAAGGCGCAATCTAATTGTAGTGGTTGAGTAGATGTCTTCCTGTGGTTGGGAGCTGCTTGTCGTCCGGTTTTTAATAGTTGTTCTCTTTGAAGTATTTTTTGTATGGAAGATGGCAATGTGGTGTTGATGTTCCTTAGTCTGTGCAGAACTTCAGCTGAGTATTTGAAGTAGCACATGGTTTGTGGATGCTGTTGATGGTACTATGGGCCTAAGATGATGATCCTGAGGAGGGGCTAGGTATCAGACTTGCCGCCATGCTTGAGGCTATTGGCACGCTAGTTGATCAGGGGATGCCTATATGGATGCGGAAGGAGTTGTTGTATTCGGTTGCTGGCTGTTCCGGCTACCTTTACTTGAGGTGAAGGTCTCCGCTCAGAAAAGAAGTCTGGCTGTGATCTGGAGTAGCTGTCCTAGGATAGCGTGAAAAATGGAATGGAGGCCGGAGGTAGGGGTATGCTAACCTACGGTTGTTCCTGATTGTGCCAGAGGAAGGCGAAAAAAAACCCTGGCAGTAGCAGCCAAACGCACCAGTGGGGCAAAAATTCCTTCCTGACCCCCGTAGACAGTCGGACGGAGTCCCTGGAACAATCACTGGGGGGGGGGGAGTGGAGGTGCGAGCTTACCTCGCTGCGGGGGTCCCCGTTAAACACTCTGGTTCCGGTGAATCTGGCTTGCTGTCAGCCTGACATTTCTGGAGAGCTGTCTGGTTGCCCCTTGCAGTGGGATCTTTAAAATGGAGGGGAGGATGGAGGTAGGATAGAGGTTAGAGACTCCTGTCTTAACTCCTGTTTTCAACTCCTGGTTATTAATTCTCCACTTTAGTTCAAAAATCCACTTGTGTTCACAAAATCCACATGCAAGCCACCATCAGGAAGCAAGACTCCAGGCTGTCTGCTCTCCCCGTGTGATATCTCCAGTGGGTGGGGCCAAGATTCCTCTTCTCACGTCAGCCAGAGGAGGGGAGGAGAGGGACAGAAACCCTGGAGTCATGTGATCCCTGGGAGATGCTGTTAAAACAGGTAGAAATCATCTTCTTCTTTTTATTTTATTTTTATTTTTAATTTTTTTTAATAAAGCATAGGCACTAGGACACAGCTTTTTATGTGATGGAGGGGATGATATACAGATCAATTTGTTTTGAAGCAGTGGGGAGACAAGCAGATCAGCGATAGTGAGAGATGACAGGCAGGGAGGGGGGGGGGGGGGGTGGGAGGAGGAGGAGGACAGAAGGAGACACAAGAGAGCTGCAGATAGCAGCATATGATGGAGGCAAGAACACTGACAGCAGTGTCAGGGCTCAGCAGCCCTGATATATCTGAGTACAGAGGGGAGGGTATAAACTGGCCGGATCAGCCAGGTATTTCAGGGGATAAAGGGTCTAAATGACAGCACAAGCACTGTGCCGTATAACATGCTTTTGGTTTTTTGGGGGTTAACAAATGCTTTAAAGGGTAAATGTACTTTAAAACAAAACTGTTCTCCTCCACAGATGCATACTTACCTTGATCTGACAGCCACAGTTCCGCTGTTTGTTTACAGCCAGTGATGCAAGTCTTCACTGTCCTGGCCTCATCTACAAATTACAGCCCCATACACTTCTGTGGGACACTTTCTAATTGTTTTTGGCCTCAGGACACAGCCGCATAGAAGTCTATGGGGCTGTAATGCACAGTCATGGGCAGGACAATGAACACTTGCACTGCTGGATGTAAACAAACAGCATAACTTTGGCCATCAGATTGGGGTAAGTATACATCTGTGGAGCGGGAGGGTGGATTAGGTCAGGTCAGGGGAAGGGGCAAATAGGATAAGTAATAAAAGTAGAAGTTAGAAAGATGTCTGTATGCACACCTCACTGGTGCTTATAGCAAATTGATATTCTTTTGATTTTAACTCTATTAACTGCGGTGTTGGAGACCCAATAATGTGATCTTTGTCCTTGGCCTATTTATGCTTTAACCCTTTAAATGCCATCCCACTTAAACTGGTTGTAAATCTGAGACATGAAATCAGAACAAAGCACATCCTTCTATGCCGTGTGCTTTTTTCTATGCAAAGTACTGAGTGTGATTTCTCTCTGCTGCCTGGTTCCTCTGGTATCTGCATGAGTCACTTCTGACAGCTTTTCCCAAATTCCAGCAGAAAAATGGGGGCAGGGAGTGATTACTGTTTCTGATAATAAAATCAATAAATTTTTACAAAAGCATCTGTTTCTCAATGCTGCTAAAAAGCCCCATGGGGAATTTTTTCGTTCCTTCCAAATATTTGTTACGGGGTGTGCAGCTAGCTCAGATTTCCATACGTGTGCCCTTTCTTGTTAGGGAGAAGAGCTCAAGCACACAAACTGTGGTTGACAGCCGCAGTTGTGCTTGTTCTCCATGTAGTGTGAGGAAGCGGGTATGTCCCTGCCCTCCAATCAGGCTCAGAGCTCTTCTTCCTGAGCTGTGCAGTGTGTGAATAAAAAACCTGGCCCCCTGCTTTGTGCTGCTGAGATGCTGACAGAAAAATTTGGTGTGTTGTAGATGGCCAAACAGAACAGATGGCCGGGATAATCAGGTACAATTTATGTAAGGGCATTTTTTTCATCTCTGTGTTTCACCTCAGGCCAAACATTTCACTGGTTATATGTAAAGGGTTTTAACCACATTAAATTCTACATAGACAGCGTTCAGCCGCCAGTCATGCATGCAGTTGGATCTTTTAAGTGCACATGCAGACCCAACAGCTCCCGAAGAGTCTAGAAGTGTAACATTTTTTGTTGTTTAGGCTTTTACAATCCCTTTTGCTCTCTAGAATGTAAGAGGGGCTATTCACATAAAGGAGTTAATACACAGACAAGCAGACTGATTAATTTATCTACATGATCATCCCTCAGAATCAGATAATGTCCATCTATTTTCACCCACGTCACTTGGGTCTTTTCCTCGCTGTTATGTCTCCCCCTCCTGCTCCCCTTGCGGGTCCTTTGGTCAGTTTGAACTGGAAGTGAATTGTGTTGGATGTAAGAAATAATTCTCTTAATTCAAGGATCCTTACGTTTTAGTGCAAGCTGAGCTTGAGGGGATACATGGCCACCCTGATGCTCCATAGGTAAAATCTCCTTGCAGGCTTTTCTCTTTATTCACAATCCCACAATTCTATTTCAGAGGTGTCCCTCTCTTGGATCTCCTTATTTAGTATTTCATTTTTATAGTTTTATTATGAGTGCAAGCAATAACATAGTTCTCATTGGTTATCGTACTGACAGAGGTACCATATCCCAGATAGCAAGTAATTGGGCTACAAGTTTGAAAATTACTTGCTAAGCTATTGCTAGACTTGTCAGGCTCCACAAGTTTGTTGCACAATTGCAGCAAGTCCGCATTGCATGAGTCCAGATCAACTTTCTTTGCGAACATTCTGCAACTCTGCTGCAAGTCCTGGTTCAGTTATGTTGTGCAATAGTCCTCCCACCACAGGGGTCACTGTGACTTGCAAAGCTCTTGATGTAGACTCACCACTGCAACTTTGCTCTTGATAGAGACTTGCCACACAAATTTTCTACAAATTGGAAAAGGGTCAAGGACTTGTATTTCCAGTGCTCTGCAAGTGTACAACTTGGCAGTGAAAATGTGCAGCAAGTTAACAAGACACTTGTTGTACACACGGTCGAAGAATACGTCGGAATGTGTCCTATCGGACCGTGTCGTCGGATAATCCAACTGTGTGTGGTATGCATCGGATTGATTCCGTCGGAATATCCGTCGGACCCAATTTTCCAACATGTTGGAAATATTTCCTGACCAACTGGGCCGGTCGGACATACTCCGATCATGTGTAGAGAATTTTGATCGGACCAAGTGCCACGCATGCTCAGATCAAATTCCTACATCAAAGCTATTGGCTACTAGCCTGAATGTAGTCCCATCGTAACAAAATTACGTCATCATGTTCTGAAAGATCAGATTTTTCGCCAACTTTGTCCGACCGTGTGTATGCAACAGTTTCGGACAAGATCCAACGGACAAAATCCGACGGGCAAAATCCGACGCATTTGGTTGTGGAAATCTCCGACCGTGTGTACAGGGGCTTACAATTCAACACTCCTGCGAATGTGCGCCAAGTTATCCTTGCTATCTGGAATATAAACAATAACAACATAGTTCTGATTGGAAATCGTTTTGACAGAGGCATGGTAATACAAAACATATTTCCAGATGACAGCTATAACAGAAGAATTTGTCAAAACACACCTATTAGTTACCATATGCTTATGTTTAATTCTGAAGAGGTTATACAAGGCCCCAGCAGGGTAGGTAGTATTTGCTGGTACAGAAAGATTGTTGTAGTTGGGATATAGGACAGGTTAGTGGGACTCCAAACTACGGCCCTCCGGCTGTTGAAAAACTGTACCTCCCATGCGGCATTGTAAAACTCTGACATTCACAGACATGACTAGGCATGATGGGAATTGTAGTTTCTGAACAACTGTAGGGTCGTACTTTGGAGACCCCTGTCCTAAAGGATAGCTAACCGATCTATTTGTTATAAAATTGAGTAAAAAAAATCTTGTAGCTAATGATGGACCCTTTCTATGAGCATCAGCCCATCTATTTGATCATATCACATGGAGGGTGTGCACCAGGTAACAGCTGTATTCCAATGGGTTGCTCGTATGTGTAATTATTTATTCTACATTATGGACAACCATCATTTAAGCATGTGAAGAAAAAAAAGTGGCTGCACACCGAAGTAACAAAAGTCCTTTTATTATTCTTCCATAAAATGCAAAGGATCACACACCACAGGATAGTAGCAAGTAAATGGGGTTGACGCGTTTCACAGTTACATTGTGCTTATTCATTACTTGTAATAAGCACAATGTAACTGTAAAAAAACAATTGTAAGGAACAAATGTGATGATAATGTGATGAATGAATGTAACGAATAAGCACAATCTAACTGTGAAACGTGTCTACCTGATGTATTTGCTTTTATCCTGTGTTTGTGATCCTTTTCATTTTATGGAGGAAAAATAAAAACTTTTGTTACTTCGGTGTGCAGCCACTTTTTTTTTTCTTCACATGCTTAAATGATGGTTGTCCATAATATAAAATAAATAATTACACATTATATGAGCTACCCAATGGAATACAGCTGTTACCTGGTGCACACCCTCCATGTGATATGATCAAATAGATGGGATGATGCTCATAGAAAGGGTCCATCATTAGCTACAGGATTTTTTTACTCAATTTTATAACAAATAGATCGGTTGGCTATCCTTTAGGACAGACAAGCCTGGAGCGAAGTTTCTCTTCTCTCCATTGTCTGCCTCGTTTAAGCATACCACCGAATTTTTGGCTTTGCAGTAACTATAGCAGTTGGGCCGAACTAAGAACACATGTAGTGATACACCACCACCGGAATCACAAACATATATAAAATGCTGTCATGTAAAACAATGTGCCAGAACTGACTAAGTATAGATATATGTATTGGTAGAGTGGCCCATAATTTAACAAAAACTTTTATTGTATTGGTACTGCTACTTGGGGACAGTTTATTTCAGAGAAAACTGGAGTCTGAATGTAAGGTCTAGAAGTAAAAGCTCGATATTGGTAGCACATCACCTGACTTAGGAGTACAGAGTTTGGGCAGGAAGTATTGCAAAAAGCAAACCTGAAATCTCAGAAGATTCAGATTTCAGTGCTTAAAATCTCTTTTGTGGAACATGTAAATATTTTTTTTTTTTAAATGACCTTTGGAAAGAGAGGGAAAAAAAACAATTTTTGTATATATATATAATGAGAATCCCCTTTAACTAATTAGGATTGCAAGTTTGTGTGTACCTTTTTTTTTTTTTTTTTTTTTATAAATAATACTAGTAAAGATAACATTTGTAATAAAAAAAGCAACAAAGTAACTATAATTGTACTGTGGAAATAGCAACTTAAAAAAGTTCAGGTCAGTATTTCACTCTTGTAGACACTAGCGGTAACGATTATCTCCTAAAGAACACAGGAAGCCCGGAGGCTATACACCGTACAAATATGAATTCAAGGAGACGCTCAACATCCATCAGGCAGGCACAAAACCTCCTCATATTTCTCAACATGTGTGAATAGGTGTGTCAGTCAGAAATTAACCATTACTAGCACTGTAAATAAACATTTTCAATGCTATTCTTGATAGAGAGCAATGTATGTACCAACACAGAGGTTGTCCAAATAAGTCTCAAAACATTTGGTGTCCTTGGTTATCCTCCCCTACCTTACCTTCATCGACCATTAGTTATTCTACGTAATATCACTGTTATAGTCTCTGTATGTACTTTTATAAGTGCTAAATGAGTAACTGTGTAAACATGTCACTATAACCATCCGTGCTCTATACCTCTTATGTGGTCCACCTGGTAGGTTGACACATAATGTAATAAGTCTGCCAAGTCCGGATCTTCTTGTTTCAGTTCAAAATGCTGTAGGTCTTTGTCTTATCTTTCATTTTTGTTTGCTCCGTGTTATGCATACCAATAAACTTTAATAAATATTACATGATTGAAAAAAAAAAAATCCTGGCATATACCGTAGTTTATACAGTGTGTTCTTACAATTACTGAATATTTAAACACCTTAAAGACCAGGCTTTTCTGGCTCATTTTGTTTACATTTAAAAATCTATTTTTTTGTTTTTGTTTGCTGGAAAATGAGTTAAAAGCCCCAAACATATATATTTTTAAAGCAGAGGCCTTAGAGAATAGGTGGGTTTTGCAATTTTGTATGTCACGTGGTATTTGCACAGCGTTTTTTCAAACACAATTTTTTGGAAAAAATAAACTTTTTTTAAATTTTAATGCAAAAGAACACAATACATAATCCAATTTTTTTTGGGAAAATATAAAAGATGATGTTTACGTCAAGTAAATAGATACCAAACATGTTATGCTTTAAAATTGTGCACACTCTTACAACGGTGACAAATGACTTACATTTTACTATACATAGGTGACGCTTTAAAAGCCTTTACAGTTTAGATGTACAGAGCACGTCGAGTGCTAGAATTACTGCTCATGATCCAACATTTGCGGTGATACCTCATGTGTGGGATGATTGCTGTTTGTGTGCGTGTGGGGCAGACGCGCTAGCACAGGGGGGACAGAAGCGATTTTAATTTTATTTAATTTTTTTATTTAATTTTATACTTTTATTTTTATACTGTTGCTTTCATTTTGTTTCTTTTTTTTTATCACTGTTATTGCTGTCACAAGACATGTAAACATCCTTGTGACAGCAATAGGCATATGACAGGTACTCTTTATGGAGGGATCTGGGGGTGGTCTATAAGACCCCAAATCCCTTCTTTACACTGGAAAGCATTCAAAACACCAAGATCGGCGTTTTAGAATACTTTTGATTTTCAAAAAATGGCACCATTAAAACGCCAATTACCTTTACATGATATCATGTCATAGTTTCCAGGTTACCATAGCCTTCTTCGGGCCTCCGACTATCCAGCAGGCATCTCCCCTGTACAACCACTTGAAGTCAAGTGACGTACCAGGTACGTTATTTGGCAGCAAGTGGTTAATTGAAAAAGAGTACATAAAATATATGAAGATGCCATTTTTGACATTTCTTTCAATAGAACCGCCTGTATTGCCCAACAGCAACTAATTAAATTCATTCTGCAGTTGTCATCTTTCATAACAGGTTAGAATTAGATTGATGACAATCAACAAGGACAGTTAAAATAAACAAGGGGCTTATGCTCATTAAATTAAAAATAGGAGTTGCCTGTAGCAAAATTTAAGGCTTGTTTTTCTAAGCTGTTCTTAACCAGTTGCCACCCGCCCACCATCAAATGACGGCAGGGCGGTGCTGCTCTTGTTCTTGGATGATGTCATATGACGGCGTCCCAGAATGGCCGCTCTTGCGCGATCACGTCGTGTTTCTAGGACACGGTGCAACCCCGATCTGTGTAAACAGCCACTCCGTGTTTACATGTGATCGGTCACATGTAAACACGGAGATGCCATCATCTCCTCATCTCACACTGACAGAGTGTGTAGCGAGGAGAGCCTATCAGTGGCATATCCATGCAGGGGGACATCTACACATGTAATCAGGGCACTGATCACCAGTGCCCTGATTACAAAATAGTGCCAACAGTGTCACCAATCAGTGCCCACCAGTGCCAGCACTCAGTAGCCACCACTGCCAGCAAACAGTGTCCATTAGTGATGCCAGTCAGTGCTGGCTATGAGTGTCATCTATTAGTGCTGCCCATCAATGCCCATTACTGCTGTCCATCATTGCCCATCAGTGTCGCCCATCAGTGCCGTCTATCAGTGCCCACCAGAGCCGCCTATTAGTGCTCATCAGTGCCCATAAGTGCAACAAATTAGTGCCTCCTCATCAATGCCACCTAATCAGTACCCATAAGTGCCACCTCATCAATGCCCACCAGTTCTGCCTCATCAGCTCAAATTACTTAGTTACAAAATTTACTGACAGAAACTAAGTAAAAAAAAAATTGAAAAAATAAAAACCCAGCAGTGATTAAATACCACCAAAAGTGTTAAGAAAATTATAAAAAAAAAGTCATCTGGGTACAGTGTAGCATGACCGCGCAATTGTCGTTCAAAGTGTGACAGCGCTGAAAGCTGAAAAATGGCCTGGGCTGGAAGAGGGTGTAAGTGCCCTGTAGGCAAGCGGTTAATCAATAAAGGTTGAAATCCTACAGATGCCAACTTTTCCCCCCTCTCTTTCAGCATTTTGTAAATGGTTGGGCCTATACCACCATTACTAGTTAAAAAAAAAAAAATAATAATAATAAAAATGCCATAAAAAAATCCCCTATTTTGTAGATGCTATAACTTTTGCGCAAACCAATCAATATAGGCTTATTGTGGTTTTTTTTTTTTTTTTTTTTTTTACCAAAACTATGTAGAAGAGCACACAGTGGCCTAAACTGATGAAGAAATATTATTTTTTTAGATATATTTTTGGGGGATATGTATTATAACAAAAAGTAAAATAGATTTTTTTTTTTCAAAATTGTCGCTCTTTTTTTGTTTATAGCACAAAAAATAAAAACCGCAGAGGTGATCAAATACCACTAAAAGAAAGCTCTATTTGTGGGAAAAAAGGGACATAAATTTTGTTTGGGTACAGCGTCGCATGACTGCGCAATTGTCAGTTAAAGTGACGCAGTGCCGTATCGCAAAAAATGGCCTGGTCATTAAGAGGGCAAATCTACCGGTCTTTAAGTGCTTAACATTCGCTTTTCAAAAATTCTTTGACCTTCAGTATGTACACTGTGCACAATTATTAGTCAAGTTGTATTTTTGAGGATTCATTTAATTATTGAACGACTACAGTGCTCTCGGTCAGTCCAAAATGTTAATAAACCTCAAACCTGAATATGTTAGAAATTAAAAATGAGGTTTTGGCTTTCTTAGGAGAATATCTACGTATGAACAAATATTGGGCAACTATTCGTGTGCAGAATTATTATGCAACTAAATGAAAAACAACATTTTCCCATCTCACTTGTTTATTGCTCTCACTTTAACAGATGAAAATAAACAAATACGTAATAAGTACAAATAATGGCGTGTACACTTGGGCAGACTTTTCAACAGCAAAGGTCCAATGGAACAAATCCATCTGACAATTCAACCGTGTGTGGGCTTCATCGGACCTTTGCTGTCGAAAAATGAGACGGAATTTAGATTTAGAACATGTTTCAAATCTTTCCGATGGACTCAAGTCCGGTCAAAAAATCAGTTTGTCTGTACGCTAGTCTGATGGATGAAAACCAACGCTAGGACAGCTATTGGCTACTGGCTATGAACGTCCTTATTCTAGTCCGGTTGTACGTCATCACGGTCGAATCCGTCGGACTTTGGTGTGATTATGTGTGGCCAAGTCCGTCGGAAGTCTGCCGGGAAGACCGTCGGACCTAGTCTGCTGGAAAGTCCGGTCGTGTGTACACGGCATAAAAGTAATAAACAAAACAAAAACAAAATTTACAAAGAAACGTTGCTGACCTTTCCAAAAAAAAAAAATAATCAGTGACCAATATAGCCACCCTTCTTCCATTCATGCAGTTCCTTCATCTGTTGATGGTCAACTTTTTGTGCAGCAGCTACCATAGCCTCCTCAGAGGTGCACTGTTATCCTTCACCGCAAATCCCCCATTTAAGAAGGGCCCACAAATTCTTAATAGGGTTTAGGTCAGATGAGGAAGAGGGTCATGCCAATATTCTTTAATGTTTAACTGCTTAAGGACTGCCCCATGTGTGTGTGTGTGTGTGTATATATATATATATATATATATAATATAGTGCAGCAGGGTGGCCATTTAGCACAAAAACACGTACCTGTCCATGATCTCTTCTATCGGCTCTGGGGAGGGGGGGCGCGCGCGCCGCTGGACCTGTGCTTCCGCTGTAAACAAGGCAGACCGCTGTTCTGTCAGCGAGAGAGAGAGAGAGTTATCTGTGATTCTTGCTGATCAGAAACACCCATGTCTCTTACTGGAGTCAGTCCATCAACCACACAGTAAAAAAGCACTCATAGGGAACACAGCTAACCCTTTCATCACTTCTGATGTCAGCCCTTCCCTGCCAGTGTCATTTATACAGTGTCAGTGCATTTTTATTAGCACTGATCACTGCATTGGTGTCACTGGTCTTCATAAAGTGTTACTTTTTTGCAGAAAAAAATCTGACAATATGTCGCAGTCCCGCTAAAAATCACTGATCACCGCCATTACCAGTAAAAAAAATGTAAAATAAATAAAAAGTCCAAAAATGTATCCCTAAGTTTGTATACGCTATAACTTTTGCGCAAAACAATCAATATACGCTTATTGGGAATTTTTGTTTAACAAAAATATGTAGCGGAATAGAAATTAGTGGGAAAAAAAGGACATACATTTTATTTGGGTACAGCGTGGCACAACCGCACGCTTGTCAAATAACGCTGCGCCGTATCGCAAAAATGGCCTGGTCAGGAAGGGGGTAAAACCTTCCAGAGTTGAAGTGGTTAAAGAGGAAGTAATCTTCCTCTGCTAACATTTACCTATAGGTAGTGTAAATATCTCCTAAACATGCACCATTTTGGACCGTGTTTCTCAACTACAGTCCTCAAGGCGCCCCAACAGGTCATGTTTTCAGGCTTCCCATTATTTTGCACAGGTGATTTGATCAGTTTCACTGCCTTAGTAATTACCACAGCTGTTTCATCTGAGGAAAATCCTGAAAACATTACCTGTTGGGGGACCTTGAGGTCTGGAGTTGAGAAACACTAGTTTAGGAGATATTTACATTACCTGCAGCCAGTGACATCACTGGCGCATGCACTTTGAAGGAGCAGCCACGGGTGCCGTTCCTTTCTGAGCCCTGTGTTGTAAATGGCGGCTCCAGCATGCATGTGCAAGAGTGACATCATCGCGGCTCCGGCCAATCATAGCCGTAGCCCGCAAACCCAGAAGCAAGACGGGTGAAAATGGAAGCGGCTGCAGCCCTGATATCGTGGCTTCTGGAACAGCTTAGTTCTAAGGTAAGTTTCACATAATCTGCTAGTATGCAATGCATACTAGCACATGATGACTTTACCTTGCAGGAAGAAAAAATAAATAAAAATGTCCAGCGGTATACAACTGATTTAAGGTCTTTACTGGCTAGCCACGCAGTAGAGTACTTCATTGCATGTGACGGTGCATTGTACTGCATAATTTTCATGGTCTTCTTGAAAGATGCAGACTTTTTCCTTTACCACTGCTTGAAGAAAGTGTCTTCTGAAAACTGGTAGTAGGTTTTCGGAGTTGATTTTAAGTCCATGTTCAACCCAAAAAGGTCCAGCTAGCTCATCTTTAATAATACTAGCCCATACCAGTATCCCATCTCTACCTTCCTGGTGTCTAAATAGAAAGGGAGCTCTGTGCCCGTTACTGGTCCAGCCACCAGCCCATCCATCTGGCCCATCAAGAGTGATTCTCATCAGTCCATAAAACCTTTGAAAAAATCTGTCTTCAGATATTTCTTGGCCCAGTCTTGATGTTTTAACTTATGTGTCTTGTTCAGTGGCGGTCGGGTTTCAGCATCCCTTACCTTGGCCATGTCTCTGAGCACTGAACACTTTGTACTTCTGGGCACTCCAGGTAGGTTACAATTCTGGAATATGACAGCACTGGAGGATTATGAGTTCCTGATAGCTTCACGATTGATTCTTCTAAAATCTTTGGCAGTTAATTTGCATCTTTTTTTCTCAACACGTTTCTTGCGACCCTGATAACTATTTGCAACAAAACGTTTGATGGTTCTGTGATCAAGCCCCAATATCTTAGCAATTTCAAAAGTGCGGAAAGGTGTTTTACAATTTTTGACTTTTAAGAGTCAGTTAAATCTCTCTTTTTGGCCCATTTTGCCTGAAGAAAAGAAGCTGCCTAATAATTATGCAAACATTCATGTAGGGTGTGGATATCCTCAGGTCACACCCTCTCTCATTACACAAATATACATCACCTGATATGCTTAAATCCAATAAGAATTTAAGATTATACAGCTTGGAGTTGGACAATATGCATAAATGTGATTGTGATTTTTTTTCAAAATACGCACTTGCCTAATAATTGTGCACACAGTGTAATATATTAAATAAAAAGAAGTCCATAAATAAAAAAATATATAAAAAGGGGTCTAGTGCCAAAGGGTCTTTGCATGCAGTGATGAGAATCTGATGCAGATCACCTGGTACTTCAACCCACATTGTGCAACCTCCTGCATAAGAATACGCCAGTACATAGATATGCTTCTATAATAGTGGTATAAATATTCAACAGAGTACTGATTATACAGCAGTAACCAGCGGCAAAGTCCAGGTTGCTTGCAGTGTTTGCTTTAAATCGAATTAGTCCAATGATCTGGGTTAGTTACCATAGAGTAAATAGCTGTGTATCCTGCTTACAGATCATTTTGTTTTTTGTTTTACAGTTACTGGAGCTGTGCAAGCTGGTGAAAGATGATGCCCTGGAGGTAGTTTCCGCGTTTAACATTCCCGATAAGACCATCCAGGCTCCCATTGCTGGCATTCCCAGCACAAGAGCTCAGTGGGCATATTATCCTCAGCCACAGCAGAAAGGAGACAGCAAAGTGCTTAAGAGAATTAGTGCGAAGCTATAAGTTTGCCCAGATGGATGTCACAAAGAAATAAAAAGTCAAGCAAAATTACTCAGAGAAAAGTTCACGCTATCTTGTTATCAATGGAAGAAAATTATTCAAATACCTTTATAATAAAGACTTGATATTTTCTGTGATTTTTGAATACTGAAACAATAAGCACAGATAACAATACGAAGACATGGGGACTTTTTAATTTAATTTTTTATAGATAGATTTTTAACAGAAATGTAAAAATGAAATAATGATGGAGTTATTGTCAAGGTATACATATTGTGACTGTAAAGAAATTTTATGTAACAGGTTAAGAAATATACTGTCTTTAATAATATAGACATGATTTTATTAATCACGTACCATAAATCCTGTGTGTCAATCCATAACGGGTCACCCGTTTACATCAATGTCAAAGAAATACATAGTTACACAGTTAGTAAGGTTGAATAAAGACACCAGTCCATCCAGTTCAACCTGAGTGTCTACAATTGTCCCTATCCCTTGCACACTCACTTCGGTCCTTACCCTCAAGAAGCCCACAATCCAAGGTCCCCATTCATATACTAGGGCCAATTTTGGACAGAAGCCAATTAACCTACCTGCATGTCTTTGGAGTTTGGGAGGAAACCAGAGTACCCGGAGGAAACCCACGCAGGCACAGAGAGAACATGCAAACTCCAGGTAGGTAGTGTCATGGGATTCAAACCAGCGACCCTTTTTACTGCTAGGCGAGAGTGCTAACCACTACACCACTTTGCCGCCAAAAATCATTGCCTCAATCATTACAAATTGACAAGTGGAATAGAAAATATAATCTGAACTGCCGTTTCTTTTATGGTAGTCCTCCTTATGGTAAGAATCGAATGTTCATTTAGTCTAGCAAGCATGTAATAGACAGAATTACTTACATTACTCACCGCTCCTGTAGGTCCCCTTACTGAACAACCGATCCTCCGATGTCTTTCCCATACAATGCAAGACCAATGGTTCTGACCAGAGTCTTCATGTTTTACTGGATCAACCAAATTTTTGGATTTTTGTCACTTTAGTTGTAGAGGGTCTACCGAGTGGGGGCAGAAACTTCAACAACAACCCTTCCCACTTTTTTGTAAACTGAAAAACAAAAATTGGGCTATATATACAGTGCCTTGAAAAAGTGTTTATACCCCTTGAAATTTTCTACATTTTGTAATGTTACAACCAAAAAAAACGTAGTGGCACATAATTGTGAAGTGGAAGGAAAATGATATATATATATATATATATATATATATATATGTGTGTATTCAGCCCCCTTTTCACTGATACCCCTAACCTAAGTCTAGTGGAACCAATTGCCTTCAGAAGTCACCTAATTAGTAAATAGAGTCCACCTGTGTGAGATTAATCTCAGCATAAATACAGCTGTTCTGTGAAGCCCTCAGATGTTTCTTAGGGAACCTTAGTGAACAAACAGCATTACAGAGGTCAAGGAACACACCAGACAGGTCAGGGATAAAGTTGTGGAGAAGTTTAAAACAAGGTTAGGTTATGAAAATATATCCCAAGCTTTGAACATCTCATGGAGCACTGTTTAATCCATCATTCATAAATGCACAACTACAAACCTACCAAGAAACGGCCATCCACCTAAACTGACAGGCCGGGCAAGGAGAGCATTAATCAGAGAAGCAGGCAAGCTGCCCATGATAACTCTGGAGGAGCTGCAGAGATCCACAGCTCAGTTGGGAGAATCTGTCAACAGAACAACAATTAATCGTGCACTCCACAAATCTGGCCTTTATGGAGTGACAAGAAGAAAGCCATTGTTAAAAGAAAGTCATAAGAAGTCCTGTTTGCGAGAAGCCATGTGGATGACACCGCAAACATGTGGAAGAAGTTGCTCTGGTCAGATGAGACCAAATTTAAATTTTTGGCCTAAAAACAAAACACTATGTGTGGCGGAAAACTAACGCTGCACATCACCCTGAATACACCACCCCTACCATGAAACATGGTGGTGGCAGCATCATGTTGTGGGGATGCTTTTCTTCAGCAGGGACAGGGAAGCTGGTCATAGTTGATGGGAAGGTGGATAAAGCCAAATACAAGGAAATCTTTGAAGAAAACCTGTTATGCCGCATACACACGATCGGAATTCTCGTCGGAAAAAGCTCTCATGGTTTTCCCGATGGAATTCCCACGGAAGGCCTACGGCCACACCACCCTGTATGCGCCCGCTCTCGTCGGAATTCCAACGGAATTCGGCTCAAGCTGTCTTGCCTACACACGGTCACATCAAATTCCGATCGTTTATAACGCGGTGACATACAACACGTACGATAGGACTAGAAAAAGGAAGTTCAATAGCCAGTAGCCAATAGCTTCTGTCTCATAGTTGAATCTGAGCATGCGTGATTTTTGGCGTGTCAGAATTGCATACACACCATCGGAATTACTGATAAAGTTTTTCAGTCTGGAAAATTGAGAACATGGTATAAATTTTTGGCTGGCGGAAATTCGGGACAGCTAAATTCCGATGGAGCAAACACGCGGTCGCATTTTCCAATGAAAAGCTCTCATCTGTCTTTTTCTGGCCAGAATTCCGATCGTGTGTACACGGCATTAGAGTCTGCAAAAAACTTGAGACTGGGACAGAGGTTCACCTTCCAGGAGGACAACAACCCTAAACATACAGCCAGAGCTACAATGGAAGGGTTTACAGCAAAGCATACCCATGTGTTAGAATGGCCCAGTCAAAATCCAGACCTAAATCCAATTGTGAATCTGTGGCAAGACTTGAAAATTGCTGCTCAGACGCTCTCCATCCAATCTGACAGAGCTTAAGCTATTTTTCAAAGAAGAATGGGCATAAATTTCACTCTCTAGATGTGCAAAGCTGGTAGAGACTTCTTCTAAGATTGCCCTGTATTTGGCTCCATCCATCTTCCCATCAACTCTGACCAGCTTCCCTGTCCCTGCTGAAGAAAAGCATCCCCACAAAATGATGCTGCCACCACCATGTTTCACAGTGGGGATGGTGTGTTCAGGGTGATGTGCAGTGTTAGTTTTCCACCACATAGCATTTTGCTTTTAGTCAAAAAAGTAAAATTTTGGTCTCATCTGATCAAAGAACCTTCTTCCACATGTTTGCTGTGTCCTTCAGATGGCTTCTCGCAAACTGAAAATTAGACTTTTTATGGCTTTCTTTCAACAATGCATTTCATCTTGCCACTCTTCCATAAAGGCCAGATTTGCAGAATTCACGACTAAAAGTTGTCCTGTGGACAGATTCTCCCACCTGAGCTGTGGATCTTTGCAGCTCCTTCAGAGTTACTATGGGCCCCTTGGCTGCTTCTCTGATTAATGCTCTCCTTGCCTTGGCCTGTCAGTTTAGGTGGACAGACATGTCTCGGTAGATTTGCAGTTGTCCATTTTCGGATGATGGATTGAACAGTGCTCCGTGAGATGTTCAAAGCTTGGGATATTTTTTTTATAACCTAACCCTGCTTTAAACTTCTTCACAACTTAATCCCTGACCGGTCTGGTGTGTTCCTTGGCCTTCATGATGCAGGTTGTTCACTAAGGTTCTCTAACAAACCTCTGAGGGCTTCACAGAACAGCTGCATTTATACTGAGATTAAATTACACACAGGTGGACTTTTTTTGCTAATTAGGTGACTTCTGATGGCAATTGGTTCCACTAGATTTTAGTTAGGGGTAACAGAGTAAAGGGGACTGAATACAAATGCGCACCACACATTTCACATATTTATTTGTAAAAAAATGTGAAAACTATTTATCATTTTGCTTCTACTTCACAATTATGTGACATTTTGTGTTTGTCTAGCACATAAAATACATTTAGGTTTTTGGTTATAACATGACAAAATGTGGAAAATTCCAAGGGGTATAAATTCTTTCTAAAAGCACTGTATACATACTTAAAGTGGTTGTAAACCCTTACAAACTACTTTGACCTACAGGTAAGCCTAGATTAAGGCTTACCTGTAGGTCCAAGCAATATCTCCTAAACCTATATGGTTTAGGAGATATTTGCTCGAAAACGGGCACTGCTGTCTACGGCGCAGGCACACTGAGCGCGACATTTCCAAGAATGGAGCTGCTGCGCGTGTCGACTCCTGTGCTCATGCGCAGGAGTGACGTCATCGCGGCTTCGCCGAATGACAGCGCCGGAGCTGCGAGACGCCACCAGCAAGATGGATGCGGCGGACTACAGGGGACAGCGTCGACTTCGCTGGCTCCTGTGTCAGGTAAGTGACACATAATGGGCTACTATGCGATGCATAGTAGTCCATTATGCTTTGCCTTTGCAGGGAATGAAAGAGGAAGTAAACCCATCAGGGTTTACTTCCTCTTTAACATTCATAAATATCTAACCAAAAACAAAATATTAAGCCAAAAGGAAAAAATACTATATATTTGCTAGAGGAAAGAAGTTGAAAACAAAAGAGGAATGGTGGACTGGATTTATGGAGGGATTATCAGAAGAAAGTACTATGGACGATGCACCTTTACGCACTGGGGGTGTCAACGTGTGTGTGTGTGTGTGTGTGTATATATATATATATATATATATATAATATACACTCAGCGGCCACTTTATTAGTTACACTTTGTTAGTACCGGGTTGGACCCCCTTTTTCCTTCAGAACTGCCTTAATTCTTCGTTACATAGATACAACAAGGTGTTGGAAACATTCCTCAGAGATTTTGGCCCATATTGACAATAGCATCTGCAGATTTGTCGGCTGCACATCCTTGATGCAAATCTCCATCACATCCCAAAGGTGCTCTAGTTGTTTGAGATCTGGTGACTGTGGAGGCCATTGGAGTACAGTGAACTCATTGTCAGGTTCAAATAACCGATTTGATATGATTTGAGCTTTGTGACATGGTGCATTATCCTGCTGTAAGTAGCCATCAGAAGAGGAGTACACTGTAGTCATAAAGGGATGAACATGGTCAGCAACAATACTCAGGTAGGCCGTGGTGTTTAAACGATGCTCAATTGGTACTAAGGGGCCCAAAGTGTGCCAAGAAAATATCCCCCACACCATTACATCACCACCAGCCTGAACCGTTGATAGAAGGCATGATGGATCCATACTTTTATGTTGTTTACACAAAATTTTGACCCTACTATCTGAATGTCGCAGCTGAAATCAAGAATCAACAGACCAGGCAATATTTTTTCAATCTTCTATTATCCCATTTTGGTTAGGCTGTGCAAATTGTAGCCACAGTTTTCCGTTCTTAGCTGACAGGAGTGGCACCCAGTGTGGTTTGCTGTTGCTGTAGCCCATCTACTTCAAGGTTCGATGTATTGCTCATTCAGAGATGGTATTCGGCATACCTTGGCTGTAACGAGTGGTTATTTGAGTTACTGTTGCCTTTCTATTATTTCAAACCAGTCTGCCCATTCTCCTCTGAGGTCTGACATCAACAAGGCATTTTCATCCACACAACTACCACTCACTGGATATTTTCTCTTTTTCTGACCATTCTCTGTAAACTCTAGAGATGGTTGTGCGTGAAAATCTCAATAGACCAGCAGTTTTTAAAATACTCAGACCAGCTCATCCATTCTAAAGCTCAGATTGAACTTCAGCAAGTCATCTTCACCACATAAAGATGCCTAAATGTATTTGCTGGTATGTGATTGGCTGATTAGCAATTGGTGTTACCAAGCAATTGAACAGGTGTATCTAATAAAGTGGCCAGTGAGTGTATATACTTCTTTATATACATAATATATATATATATATATATATATATATATATACATACATACACACACATTCCCATTTTCCTCTAACTTCTTGATCTATGATTAGGGGGTTAAATGCTTCACTAAGAGGAGTGGGGTAAAAGAACAATAAAGTTTGTTTTTAGCCCAGAGCAGTGTAGTTTGCGGCTACATACTGTATGTGTTTGGGAGGTGTCCATTGGCAATGACAGATCCAGGAGATGCCTGCACCTGCAGCTGGATGAATGTGGTGACAGATCTGGAGTGGTGATTACAATTCAAGTGAGTACCTTCCTGGTGCCGTTACCCCATGAAAAAAAGTGCCAAGTTGTGGGGACCCCAGCAATAAAATTATTTTCGTTGGTCATTTCATTGCTGTAATTTTGCAACTGTTATGAATCGAAATATAAATATCTGATATGCAGGATGTATTTTCATTCTTACAAATTTAAAATCCTTACCACTTAAGGACCAAGCACCTTTTTGAGATGAGTTGTTTACAAGTTAAAAACATTTTTTTTTGCTAAAAAATTACTTAGAACCCCCAAACATTATACTTTTTTTTTCTAACACCCTAGAGAATAGCGGTCGTTGCAATAATTTCTTTCACACTGTATTTGCGCATCGGTCTTACAAGCGCACTTTTTTGGGGAAAAAATACACTTTTTTGAATTAAAAATAAGATAACAGTAAAGTTAGCCCAATTTTTTTTATATTGTGAAAGATAATGTTACACCGAGCAAATTGATACCCAACGTGTCATGCTTCAAAATTGCGCCCGCTCATGGAATGGCGACAAACTTTTACCCTTAAAAATATCCATAGGTGACATTTAAAAAATTCTACAGGTTGCATGTTTTAAGTTACAGAGGAGGTCTAGGGCTAAAATTATTGTGCTCACTCCAGCGATCGCAGCAATACCTCACATGTGTGGTTTGAATACCATGTTCATATGCGGGCGCTACTCATGTATGCGTCCACTTCTGCACGCAAGCTTGGCGAGAAGGGGGGCACATTTTAAAAAAATAATAATTTTTCTTATTTATTTTACCTTTTATTTTTAAACTTTTTAAAAAAAAAAAAAATGGTGTCCCTTTTATTCCTATTACACGGGATAGAGAAAAAGCATGACAGGACCTCTTAAATATGAGATCTTGGGTTAGTAAAAAAAAAAAAAAATGTCATTTTAATAAAAATAAAATAAAAAAATGGCCCTTTAAGAGTTATGGGCGGAAGTGACGTTTTGACGTCGCTTCCGCCCTGCATTGTTATGGAGACGGGTGGGGGCCATCTTCCCCTCACTCATCTCCATGCCCAGCAAGGGTGAAGATCTGATCGCCTCTGCCGCTACCGATGGCTCCAGGTAGCGGTGGAGGGGACTGAAGCACAGAGCGAGGGGGTCCCTCTCCCACCGCCGGTAAAAGTGATCTTATGGCCAATCCACTGCAGAGACCACTATTATTGGAAATGAGACAGCCGGCCGAACAAGAAGATATCAGGGTTATTGCAGCTAGCTGCTGCCATAACAATGATATCCACCTTCGAATTAGGACGTATGTCGGCGTGTGGCGGTCCAGAAATGGTTAAAGCGCAGTGATAAATCACAAAAACAATCTGTAATATATAGTGCAAAATATTTATTTAAAATTAACATATAAGATACAAAAGAATAAAATGCCCCACCAAGAGACAGGGTAAGTGGCGGGCGGGGGGCACAGTGGGAGCAATTTATATGACACAGCGGCAGCATTTGATGGCACAGTGGGAGCATTTGATGGGCACAGTGGCTGCGTTTGATGGCACAGTGGCGGCGTTTGATGGCACAGTGGCGGCAATTGATGGGCATATTGGCTGCATTTGATGGCACAGTGGCAGCAATTGATGTACAGAAATGCTTTTATTAATTAGTGCCTCTGACTTACCAAAGTCACTCAGGTGTTCCGTCAGAATCAGCAACCTGTCTAATGTGTTAACCAGAAGTGACGTTTTGTTGCCGCCATCTTGGTACAATCGTCTGCAGGAAGGCTATAGTTAGAAGTTGGCAAGTGGACATCTTTTTACACCCACCGAAGTCTGCATTTTGCACGTATTTTTACCAGTAAACCGAGCTTATATACTATATTATATAGTATATAAGCTCAGTTTACTGGTAAAAATACATGCAAAATGCAAGACTTCAGTGGGTGTAAAAGGATGTCTGCTTTCCGACTTCTAACTGTAGCCTTACTGTGGATGAGAGTACCAAGATGGCGGCGATGCAATGTCACTTCCGTGCGGTCTCCTCTCCCGAAAGTGACGTCTCACTGGCCGAGATGGACAGACTGCGGCGTACACACAGGAACTTTGGGTCTGTTTGACCAGCTTTCCAGATTGGACCAGCATTCGCGACCCCCTGGCAAATTGGCAATCAACCTCTCAGGGGGTCGCGACCCCCAGGTTGAGAACCGCTGCCTTACATGGTTTCATCTTGTTCACTGATATGCTGGTAGAACAAACATTTTTGTTGTGCAATCAAATCAGTTTAGTGATGTTACTGCCAAAAAAAGGAGAAGCGAAGTGGAATAGGTTGGGGATGTGGGAATCGAACAGTAACAAACAATTCCATTACTCCCACACATCAGGGAATAGGTTCTGTAGACGGGACGGTCATGTTAAGTCAACAGAACAAGAAGTGACACATGCAAAGTGCAATAATTCATAGCAATCAATTCCAATGGATTCAGATCAGTGATAAGTGATTTCTAATTAGTGTGTATAGGTCACAGTAAAACATCTTTGCTCTCTAGGCTATCTTACTGGATATATCACTGGTGGCCATGGAGTGCAGAGGGCTTTGATGCTACATGGCAGGGATTTTTAGGTTTAATTTGTGCTCAAAATAATCTTTATCTTCTAGAAAATATGTGACAGTTATAGCAAAAAGTTCACACATACATTTTGTCTAAATTTTAAATCTTGTAAATGCTTTTAAATAGCTTTAAGCTGTGACACACAGCATACACAAACTTTCTATAGCAATGTGGTCAATGAAGTGTTGAAGTCGTTTTGACATTTTTTTGGGCAGTTTGACTCAAAACTTTGTGATGCAGATCTAAGCTGTACAGGAAACGGAGGGAGGGACACATAATAAATGTAATTTAATACAAAAGAAATGATTGCTGTAAAAGAGTGATGGCCATTATGAAGACGTTCTATTTATGAATCTAGCTGCTCTGCATGCAATGATAATATCCTTTCAGGAATTTGTCCAACCTTTTTCACTAACTATATTACGTGATTATTATCATGAAAATTAAATGCGGGCTCTGCTTCTGGATGCTGTATGGAATTTTCTTTATATCTAAAGGTCAAATGAACTGCGCGGTTTAGTTCTCAAGGGCAAAAAAAGGACATTACTGAATGTTGCTCGTTCTGCTGTGAAGTTTATGACTCTTTTTAGAGTCTTGGTCTCCAGTTAGCTGTGCTATTGCTATTTCTTTGCAAAGTATTTGTAAAGAAAGAAAGTTACAACATTGTAAATGTGTCCTGGCTTTGCCTCAAGCACTGGCCCAGCACAACCCTGTCATTCAGCACACTTAATTTAGGAAGCCATAGGAGGAGAGGCATTTTAGAGACCGTGGGGAAGATTTACTAAAACTGGAGCACACAGAATCTGGTGCAACTGTGCATGGTAGCCAATCGGCTTATAACTTTAGCTTGTTCAATTAAGTTTTGACAATAAAACCTGTAAGCTGGTTGGTCTCTATGCAGAGCTGCACCAGATTCTGCACCTTGAAGATTCTGAGACCACATGGAAAAAAGCGTTATGGTCAGATGAGACTAAAATGTTATTTGGCCTCAATACCAAACTATGTCTGGCAGAAATCCAATACAGGTCACCATCCAAAAAACACCATTCCTACAGTAAAGCATGGAGGTGGTAATATCCTGTTATGGGGTGTTTCTTTGCAGCAGGGTCTGAAGCACTTGTCAGTATAGAAGGAAAAATGGATGGGGCAAAATGCCATCAAATTCTTGAGGAACATCTGCTGCCCTCTACCAGAAAGTTGGCAATGGGAAGAAGGTAGTTGAAGTAGAAAAAGCTGAATGTCCTTGCATGGCTTAGTCAGAGCCCAGACTTAAACCTCATTGAATATATGTGGAATGACTTGAAGACTGCAGTCCACAAAGGTCTCCATTAGGGATGAGCTTCGTGTTCGAGTCGAACGTACGTTCGACTCGAACATTGGCTGTTCGTCCGTTCGGCGAAATCCGAACATTTTGGTCCGTTCGTGTCAAATTCGCGTGGCGCTCACGGCCCACAATGCACTGCGATGGCGCAGTGCATTGCTGGCTCATGATTGGCCAAGCATGCACTGTGACCCCGCATGCTTGGCCAATCGCAGCGCCAGCAGCGAGGAGAGCCATGATGAGCAGGATGCCTGTGGCCAATCATAGCTCAGGCTGTGTAGTGCACGCCCCACACTATATAAGGCCGCTATTGCGGCGGCCTCGTGTAGTGTGTTGGTGTCTGAAGCAGTGGGTGTTCTGTGTACCTTTAACACAGTACACACCGATCGTTTTCGGCTGATTTCCTATCTTGCTGTTGTGTAGTGGCTATTGTCTGCTTGCCATGACCGCAGTATACACCACTATATTCACCTCACCTATATAGCTAGTGATCTATCTTTAATAATAGAGCTTGCAGTCAGTAGTGTTAGGAGATAGTGCATGCTGTCTGCGTGCTCTGTACCCAGTACATACCGCTATATCCACCTACATAGCTGTTCTCTATTTGAGCCCACTTGCCATCTGCAGGAGTTATTGGAAGTAGTGTGTGCCTCCAGCACAGCACAGTATACATCTGTATATACCCCTTTATCTCTGCTGTTTTCTGGTTGTTGTCTGCGTGCCCTGACCGCAGTATACACCGCGATATTCACCTCACCTATATAGCTAGTGATCTATCTTTAATAATAGAGCTTGCAGTCAGTAGTGTTAGGAGATAGTGCGTGCTGTCTGCGTGCTCTGTACCCAGTACATACCGCTATATCCACCTACATAGCTGTTCTCTATTTGAGCCCACTTGCCATCTGCAGGAGTTATTGGAAGTTGTGTGTGCCTCCAGCACAGCACAGTATACATCTGTATATACCCCTTTATCTTTGGTGTTCTATAAAAAAGGCATCTGCAGGAGTTACTGGGTGTTGTGTGCCTCCAGCACAATATAAACTACCCAACTGCTGTTTTACCCAACTCCCTTCAGGCCATTACCATGTCTGGAAGGCCAGCAAGGAGAGGCAGACAGGCGCGAGCCGATAAAAGAGGGCAAGCAGGCTCTGTGTCTAGAGGCAACAGTGCTGGTCGTGGACGCGGTGCATTGTCATCAGCACGTGGCCATGGGACATGCTTGTCCTTCTTTTCGGCAGCTGGACATGTTGAACCGCAACATGCCAACGACTTGGTAGAGTGGATGACCAAGCCCTCTTCATCCTCCTCATCCTCTCTCACCAAGTCTCAGGGTAGTAGCAAAGCAGCTGCCAACGCATCGTCTTCCCTCCTCTCAATGTCATCATCAGTGACTCCTTCCCTAGACCCACCACGTCCTCCTGAGGAGTCTCCTGAACTCTTTGAGCACAGTGTTGGGTACATGCTCCAGGAGGATGCCCAGTGTTTTGTGGGCTCTGATGATGACACTCAGCTAGAGGAAAGCAGTAGCGTGAGCGCAGAGAGAGGGGATGCTCAAGAAGGACAGCAATCTGGCAGTCATGTTCCACAAGCTGCAGCATACTGCCAGATTTGCTACAGCGATGAAGAGGGAGGGGATGATGAGGGCACTGACTCCACGTGGGTGCCTGGAAGGAGGAGGCACATGTCCAACGAGGCAGGATGCCCTCCGGGGGCCAGCTTAGGGGCAGCACACCGACTGAATCACACCGCAGAGCTCCGCCTGTGCAGAGCGCTGCCTCTGCGCGTTATTCTAAAAGTTCTTTGGTGTGGGCCTTTTTTGAGACGAGTGCATCAGATCGCACCGCTGCTATTTGCAACATATGTCTCAAGCGTATCTCACGTGGCCAAAACATCAGCCGCTTGGGCACCACATGCTTGACCAGACATATGTTGACCTGCCATGCAGCTCGTTGGCAAGCGTACCTCAAAGACCCACACCAAAGAACAAAGCGGACCTCTCCTTGCTCCTCATCAGCTGGCATCTCCAACCCCACTAGACCTTCAGTCCTCTCTGAAACCTGCTCTGAGAGGAATGAAGGTGTAGAATTAGGTGTGTCACAGCCAAGTGCTTCCGGTAACTCTGCTAGCGGTACACCCACGTCCGATTATAGCAGGCAAATGTCCCTGCCCCAGCTGCTGGACCGGCGGAAGAAGTTTACTCCCAGCCATCCACATGCCCAGCGGTTGAATGCTAGCTTGGCTAAATTGCTAGCACTTCAACTGCTGCCTTTTCAGTTGGTAGACTCGGCCCCCTTCCGTGAGTTTGTACAATGTGCGGTTCCTCAGTGGCAGGTCCCCAAACGCCACTTTTTCTCACAGAAGGCGATTCCGGCTCTCTACCGGCATGTGGAAGGCAATGTCCTTGCCTCGCTGGACAGGGCGGTCAGCAGTAAGGTGCATATTACCGCTGACTCATGGTCCAGCAGGCATGGACAGGGACGTTACCTGTCTTTCACGGCCCATTGGGTCACTCTTCTGGCTGCTGGGAAGGATGCAGGACAAGGGGCAGTAGTGTTGGAGGTTGTTCCGCCACCACGCCTCCAAAATGCTACTATTGGTTGTGACACACCTCTCTCCTCCACCCCCTCCTCTTCTTCTTCCTCCATGGCCTCTTCCAGTGCTCTGTCCTCAGAACCAGCGGTGCTCCGTAGGCGTTCCAGGGGCTACGCAAGTACGCAGGCAAAACTATGCCATGCCGTGCTTGCGCTGGTTTGTTTGGGGGACAGGAGCCACACTGGGGCGGATGTTTTGTCAGCTCTGCAGGGGCAGGCCGAGAGGTGGTTGACGCCACGCCAGCTTAAGCCAGGAATGGTGGTTTGCGACAATGGCACCAACCTCCTCTCCGCCCTCCGACAGGGACAACTGACCCATGTGCCCTGTGTAGCTCACGTCCTTAACCTGGTGGTGCAGCGGTTCTTGGGCAGGTACCCCGGCTTACAGGATGTCCTGAAGCAGGCCAGGAAAGTCTGTGTGCATTTCCGCCGATCATTTAATGCCTGTGCTCGGCTGGCTGAGCTCCAAAAGGAGTTGAACCTGCCCAAGAACCGCCTTATATGTGACATGCCCACCAGATGGAACTCAACATTGGCCATGCTGCAGCGGCTGCACACGCAGCAGAGGGCCATCAATGAGTACCTGTGCGACTACGGCACCAGGACAGGGTCAGGGGAGCTTGGTTTTTTCTCACCACGCCAGTGGGGCATGATCAGGGATGCATGCACTGTCCTGTCACCGTTTGAGAAGGCCACAAGGATGGTGAGCAGTGACAGTGCATGCATCAGTGACACTGTACCTCTTGTCCACCTCTTGGAGCATACGCTGCGTGGAATAATGGACAGGGCACTTGAGGCAGAACAGAGGCAGGAAGAGGAGGACTTCCTTGTCTCTCAAGGCCCCCTTTATCCAGACAGTGTTCCTGCTGTGCCACCCATCACACAGGAAGAGGATGAGGAGGAGGAAGAGGAGGAGGAGGATGATTGTGTCAGCATGGAGGTGGAGGCTGGCACTCAGCATCAGCAGCAGCAGTCTTATAGGGATGATTTACAGTCCCAAGAAACACGTGGACTTGTACGTGGCTGGGAGGAGGTAGCTGCGGATCATGTTGTCCTTAGTGACCCAGAGGACTCCGGACCGAATGCCTCAGCTAACCTACACTGCATGGCCTCCCTGATCCTGCAAAGCCTGCGGAAGGATCCTCGTATTCTTCGGATCAAGGAGAGGGACCATTACTGGCTGGCCACTCTCCTTGATCCACGGTACAAGGGTAAGGTTGCCGACCTTATCTTGCCATCGCAGAGGGAGCAGAGGATGAGACATCTCCGGGAGGCCTTGCAGAAAGGTCTGTGCAACGCGTTCCCAGAGACTGGGAGGTTACAAACTCCTGGTCCTGGACAACGTGTTGCTGAGGCATCGTCAGAAGGAGCAGTGGAGAAGGTGGCCGTCTGACTGATGCTTTCAGACAATTTTTTAGTCCGCAGCCCCAAGGTATGATCGGTTCCAGCACCCATCGCCAGCATCTGATTTACATGGTGCAGGAATACCTAGGGGCAAGGTCAGACTTGGACACCTTTCCCACCGAAAATCCTCTGGCTTACTGGGTCTTGAGGATGGATCACTGGCCAGAGCTTGCACAGTATGCAATTGAGCTACTGGTCTGTCCTGCATCCAGCGTTCTTTCGGAACGCACCTTCAGTGCTGCTGGTGGCTTTGTTACCGATCACAGGGTGCGCCTGTCCACCGAATCAGTTGATCGACTGACCTTCATCAAGATGAATCAGTCTTGGATCACCCACAGCTACCAAGCACCTGAAGCTGATGTAACCGAATAATTTTTTTTGAAATACCACATCCCTTCAAGACTGCCTATGCTGATGCAGAGTGACTGTCCTGTTATGTTGATTGTCTATCCTCTTCCTCCTCCGCTGATATGTTGGAAGAACGTTTTTGGTTCTGGGTGATGCCAGCAGCCCAATTTTTCTGCCCCTGTTTAACAGGGGCGTTTAAGTACAATTTTTGATGCAATGCTTTGCAGCAGGGCTAATTCCTGCAATAAAACTAGAGTATATGGCAGAGGTTGCAGTGTGGTGGCACCAGCACCAGTGCCTAAGGCCCAATTTTTCTGCCCCTGTTTAACAGGGGCGTTTAAGTACAATTTTTGATGCAATGCTTTGCAGCAGGGCTAATTCCTGCAATAAAACTAGAGTATATGGCAGAGGTTGCAGTGTGGTGGCACCAGCACCAGTGCTTAAGGCCCAATTTTTCTGCCCCTGTTTAACAGGGGCGTTTAAGTACAATTTTTGATGCAATGCTTTGCAGCAGGGCTAATTCCTGCAATAAAACTAGAGTATATGGCAGAGGTTGCAGTGTGGTGGCACCAGCACCAGTGCCTAAGGCCCAATTTTTCTGCCCCTGTTTAACAGGGACATGTAATTACAATTCTTGATATAATATTTCACAGGAGGGCCCCTTCCTGTGCCCACCCAGAGTAACGGTGAGGACTTATAGTGTTGTGGCACCAGCACCACAACCACCAAAGGTCAATTTTTCTACCACTGTTCAACAATGGCATGTAATTACAATTCTTGATATAATCGTTCACAGCAGGGCGCTCCAGCGCCCACCAAGAGTCACTTTGAGGGCTTACAATGTTGTGGCAAAACCAACACCTTGTTCCCCCATTTCTGCAGAGCATATAGGGCAGGCCCCTACTTTCAAACATCCAATTTACAAACATCTCCTACTTGCAAACGGAAGGAGACAACAGCAAGTGAGATGAAAAAAGATTGACGACAAAACAAATTATACAGGACTGGAGCTACACTTTAAAAATGTACCAGTTGAAAATTACAAACAGATTGTCACGTCCGGGTAGGGAGGCCGAGATGCTGAGAGGGCTCCCCTTGCGGCCGAGTGCAGTACAACCCTGAAGGTGACACAGGGATGCAGTGCCCACAGTAGCACAGGTTGCCAGGTAGCAGTAGCCGATGATCAGTCTTGGGGCAACTGTGCAAGGAAGTCCGATGGCAGGGTCAAGGCCAGGCCGAGGGTCAACACGGAAGATCAGTCCAGAGGTCAGAACAACAGGTCCCAAGCTGAGAGTCGGAGAGCGGAGGTCAAGCCAAGCCGAGGTCGGATACTGGGAGCAGACAGGGAGCGTCAGATGTAAGCCAGAGGTCGGAGCCAGGAGAATCAACAGAAGCAGGTCAAACGAGCCGGGTCGGTGAACGGGAGATCAGACAGCAGGAATCACGGGCACAGGTACTCAGGAGAAGCTGACGATAATCCAGCGATGAGGCTCTGTCAGGTGAACGTTTAAATAGGCAGGGTGGCTGGGTTACGTCGTGTGCGCGCCGTAGCGTTCGTACGCCTACGACGTGTAATGGAATGCGTTCGTCCTACACCGCGTACTCGCACTCGATCAGACGCAGCTTGGGACGTTCGTCTCGGAACCATATAGCGCCTTCTTGTTTGCTGACGCGCGTTAACGCGATCGTACCGCGCGAGGTTACGCCTATTTCCCTGACAGTGCCCCCCCCCAAGGGGCAGCCTCCGGATGCCTAAACGAGCCCATTTTTCAGGGTGAAGGTTGCGAAACCTGTGTATGAGCCTAGGGGCGTGTACAAAACTTGCAGGTTCCCAAGAGTTTTCTTCGACAGAATACCCCTTCCACTTAATTAAGAATTGGATTGTCCTACCTCTCCGACGACAGTCAAGGATCGACTCAACTTCGAATTCCGTATCATCACCAACCTGAATCGGAGGCGGGGGCGCTTCTTCTCTTCCTGAAAAAGGACTGACAGTTACATGTTTGAGAAGAGAGACATGAAACACAGGATGGATTCTGAAAGATTTAGGCAAGGTAAGTTCAAATGCCACAGGGTTAATTTCACGTTTGATCTCAAAAGGACCCAGGAACTTGGGTCCCAACTTCCAAGATGGACATGACAATTTCAGATTTGCTGCTGAGAGCCACACTTTATCCCCTATCCTAAAGGTGGGGTTACTCCTCTTCTTCTTGTCATAGTGCCTCTTATATTCCTCCTGGGCTTTCTTCATAGTATCCTGGAGCATTTGATAATTTGCTTGAATGAAGCTTACCCTATCTTGAACAGCTGGGACGGTAGATTCAGGAATGGTATTTGGTAAAAATGAAGGATGGAACCCGTAATTTGCCCAAAAGGCTGATTGGTTGGTAGAGGCGTGCATTGAATTGTTATATGCGAATTCCGCACAGGGCAGCAAAGAGACCCAATCATCCTGGGAGAAAGAACAGAAGCATCGGAGGTATTGCTCAAGCGTCTGATTGGTTCTTTCCGTTTGGCCATTGCTCTGTGGGTGATAGGCCGAGGATAGACATATCTTAATTGACAGCAACTTACAGAGTTCCTTCCAAAACCTGGAGGTGAATTGTACCCCTCTATCTGACACAATGCTGTCAGGTACACCATGTAGTCGGACAATCTCTTTTACAAAGATCTTAGCAGTGTCCAAGGCAGAGGGGGTCCCTTTCATTGGCAGAAAATGCGCCATCTTGGATAAACGGTCCACCACCACTAAGATGGTAGTATATTCTTCAGAAGGAGGTAATTCTACAATGAAATCCATGGAGATTTCCTTCCAAGGTTTTTCTGGGACTGGTAGCGGCCTTAACAGGCCCCAGGGTCTGGCGTTCGACCCTTTGTTACGCTGGCAGATTGAACAGGAGTCAACATACTTCTTACAGTCAGATCTTAGGGTAGGCCACCATAAGGACCGCTGCACCAGGTCGATAGTCTTTCGGACCCCAAAGTGGCCGGCTAATTGATGATCGTGAAAGGTCCTTAACACGAGTAACCTGGCTTGCTGAGGAACAAAAATTTTATTCTGATGCCATAGAAGCCCCTCTTGGCTTCTCAGGGAAGAAGCTTCTGTTTCCGTACATTGGCTGGCGGCCTGCACTTATGAAGCTCTTAGATCCGGTTGGATGAGCAGGAAGTTTTGAGGAGACAGGATTGTACTGGGTGGGATTCTCTCTGGGGAATCTGGGAACATTCGGGACAGAGCATCGGCCTTACCATTTTTTGATCCTGGGCGATAAGTTACGTGAAAGTTGAACCTCGAGAAGAATAAAGCCCATCAGGCCTGTCGGGGTCTTAGGCGTTTGGCCGTGCGGAGGTATTCTAGGTTTTTATGATCGGTAAAAACCAGAATGGGGTGAGCGGCACCTTCCAGGAGATATCTCCACACTTCGAGGGCGGTCTTGATCGCCAGAAGTTCCCGGTCCCCCACATCGTAATTTTTCTCCGGAGCGCTCATCCTTCGTGAGAAAAAAGCTACAGGATGTAGTAGTGCCTTGGGGCCTTGGCGTTGGGATAGAATCGCTCCTGTGGCTACCTCTGAGGCATCAACCTCCAGCACATAGGGTAAGGCGGGATCTGGATGTTGCAGAATTGGTGTGGTGGTGAAGAGGGTCTTGAGCTGGTCAAAGGCGGACTGAGCTGCTGGGGACCAAAGGAACTTGGTATGCTGGCGAGTGGTCTGAGTAATGGGTGCTACAATAGTGGAAAAGTTTCTTATAAATCTTCGGTAGAAGTTTGCGAAGCCAATAAATCTCTGGACACCCTTCTTATCAGAAGGAGCGGGCCAGTCTAGGATAGACTTCACTTTCTGGGGGTCCATGGCAATTCCGCCTATGGTGATGATGAGCCCCAAGAACTGGATGGATTCTTTTTCGAAGTCACACTTCTCGGCTTTAACGAATAATCCATGAGTCCTGAGAATGCATAATACTTTCCTAACATGTATTCTGTGGAGTTCCAGAGTGGTTGAGAAGATGAGAATGTCGTCAAGATAGGCGACAACGAAGTGGTCTAAATACTCCCGGAAAATGTCGTTAATAAAATGCTGGAAAATTGCTGGGGCATTGCACAATCCGAAGGGCATGACTAAATATTCGAAATGTCCAAACCTCGTCCTAAATGCCGTCTTCCACTCGTCCCCCTCCCGGATGCGGACAAGGTTATAGGCTCCACGTAGGTCGAGCTTGGTAAAAATACGTGAAGTATGGAACCTCTGAAGAAGTTCGGGGATGAGCGGGAGTGGATAACGGTTCTTCAGGGTGATATTGTTTAATTCCCTATAGTCTACACATGGTCTTAAAGTTTTGTCCTTCTTTTCTACGAAGAAGATGCCTGCACCGGCAGGGGACGAAGAGGGACGAATGAATCCCTTGGCCAGGTTCTCGTCTATATACTGTCTTAGGGCCCCAAGCTCGGTTTCGGAAAGAGGAAATATCCGGCCAAAGGGAATGGGAGCCCCTGGTAATAACTCGATGGGGCAGTCATAAGGGCGATGTGGTGGTAGGACATCTGCTTTCTTCTTGTCGAATACATCTCTGAATTCCTGGTAGGCAGCTGGTATGTTGGGGGCTGGACTGGGTATGGGTTGAACGGTCAGGCAACTGGACAAGTCCTTAGATTCGGGATCCAGACAATATTGTTGGCAGTAGGCGGAAGTAAAGGATATCTCCTTCTTAGGCCAATCAATCCGAGGGTTGTGTGCCTGCAGCCATGGGATTCCTAGGATAACGGGAAACATAGGAGAACATAGGACATCAAACTTAAGGAACTCCCGATGACCCGAGTCTGTGGTCGTTAGAATGGGTCTTGTTTCCCTGGTGACATGGCCAGAGCTAGGTAGGGAGCCATCGGCCAGACGGACAGTCAGTCTTTGTTTCTTGAGGAGTAGTGGGAGAGCGAGATTCTTGGCTAAGGTTAAGTCCAGAAAACAGCTACAGGCCCCAGAATCGAGTATTGCCTGTAAGTGAACTTCCCGACCTGCCACCATCAATGTGACAGGAAGGGTGATATGGGCCGAGGCGGGCTTCGTTACTTGGAGGTGAAGTGGAGGATAGAGGATTGGTTTGCTTGGTCTTGTGGGACAATTGTTTATAAGATGTCCTGGCTCTCCACAGTAGAAGCAAAGGTGTGCCTGTCGGCGGTAAAGTCTTTCCTCGGAGGTTAAGGGGGAACGAAGCAGGCTTTTCGGAGCGGAGGTTGCCGAGGGGCGGACCGAAGGTGGCGCCAGGATAGGAGAAAGGGTCCGAGCGCGTTCAGACTGGCGTTCCCGTAGACGCCTATCCAGCCGAATGGTAAGTCGGGTAAGATCCTCAAGTGTAGGGGGAACCTGTATTCTGGCTAGCTCATCCTTGAGGACTTCAGACAACCCCATCCGGTATTGATATTTCAGAGCTGCCTCATTCCAGCCAGAATCTGCAGACCATGTCTGGAACTCCACTGTGTAGTCCTCCGCAGGCCGCTCACCTTGACGCAGGGAATACAAGGTTGCTTCTGCTGTTGCTGTCCGAAAGGGGTCGTCGTATAGGCGAGCCATGGCTTGAAAAAACTGGTCCAACGTACTGACGAAGGAGCTGCGTTGTTCTAGTAGGCCGTGGGCCCACGTCTGGGGATCGTCCCTTAGCAGGGAGATGGTGAAACCCACTTTGGTTACTTCGAAAGCAAAAGTCTGGGGTTGTAAGGAAAAGTATAAATAACATGAGCGCCGGAAGGATCTAAATTTCCTTCGGTCCCCCTGAAAATACTCTGGTGCAGGGACTCGTGGCTCCGGCGGGGTTGTAGTTATGGTGGTAGCACCTTGGCAGGAGGAGTGCTGCAGATGTTCTTCCAGCCAGAGGTACTTTTCTTGGAGTCCCTTAATTGCTGGAGTAAGAGCCATAACTTCCTGTAGGATGGCCTCCATCGGGGAGTCGCCTCTGTCGGCCTCGGACATTGGCTGGATTATACTGTCACGTCCGGGTAGGGAGGCCGAGATGCTGAGAGGGCTCCCCTTGCGGCCGAGTGCAGTACAACCCTGAAGGTGACACAGGGATGCAGTGCCCACAGTAGCACAGGTTGCCAGGTAGCAGTAGCCGATGATCAGTCTTGGGGCAACTGTGCAAGGAAGTCCGATGGCAGGGTCAAGGCCAGACCGAGGGTCAACACGGAAGATCAGTCCAGAGGTCAGAACAACAGGTCCCAAGCTGAGAGCCGGAGAGCGGAGGTCAAGCCAAGCCGAGGTCGGATACTGGGAGCAGACAGGGAGCGTCAGATGTAAGCCAGAGGTCGGAGCCAGGAGAATCAACAGAAGCAGGTCAAACGAGCCGGGTCGGTGAACGGGAGATCAGACAGCAGGAATCACGGGCACAGGTACTCAGGAGAAGCTGACGATAATCCAGCGATGAGGCTCTGTCAGGTGAACGTTTAAATAGGCAGGGTGGCTGGGTTACGTCGTGTGCGCGCCGTAGCGTTCGTACGCCTACGACGTGTAATGGAATGCGTTCGTCCTACACCGCGTACTCGCACTCGATCAGACGCAGCTTGGGACGTTCGTCTCGGAACCATATAGCGCCTTCTTGTTTGCTGACGCGCGTTAACGCGATCGTACCGCGCGAGGTTACGCCTATTTCCCTGACACAGATTCAACTTAACACAACAAACCTACACAGTCCCTGTCTTGTTTGCACCGCCTGTATACTGCTGTTCTGAGTATATAGGGCCTGGGGGCCACACGCATTTCCTTTTTTTAATATGGGTACGGGGTTCCCCTTAATATGCGTACAAGACCCAAATAGGCTGGTAATGGGCAGGGAGGGCTACCCATGCCATTTTTCTCAATGATTTTCAACCATATTGCAGGAACCAGATATAACATTAAAACCGCAAGCAGTTTTAAATGGTGTTATTTCCGTTAAATGTCATTTTTTGCAGGGACTGTTCTAAACACGGGAAACACGTGGCACTTCACAGGCATACTACAGACACCCCCCAGGCACCATATTTAAAGGAATATTTCACTTTTTTTTTTCACTTTAATCGTCATTAAAATCAGTGCTCCCGCCAAAACGGCCGTTTTTAAAACTTTTTTTGCATTGACCCATGTCCCCTGGGGCAGGAGCCAGGTCCCCAAACCCTTTTTAGGACAGTATCTTGCATATTAGCCGTTAAAATTAGCACTTTTCATTTCGAACGTTCGAGTCCCATAGACTTCAATGGGGTTCTAACGTTCGTTCGAATTTGGGGTCCGTTCGAAAGTTCTGGTGCGAACCGAACCGGGGGGTGTTCGGCTCATCCCTAGTCTCCATCAAATGTAACTGAACTTGAGCAGTTCTGCAAAGAAGAGTGGGCAAATATTGCAAGGTCTAGATGGGCAAAGTTAGTAGCGACAAAAGGTGGTCCAACAAAATACTGACACAAGAGGGAAACATTGTTCCAACAAATTGATTCTGTTTTTTATTTATTTTTTCTTGCATGTTGGTTAACCACTTCAATACAGGGCACTTTCGCCCCCTTCCTTCCCAGCCCAATTTTCAGCTTTCATCGCTCTAGCGCTTTCAGTGACAATTGCGCGGTCATGCTACGCTGTACCCAAATGAAACTTTTATCATTTTGTTCGCACAAATAGAGCTTTATTTTGGTGGTATTTATTCATGACTCTGTTTTTTATTTTTTGCGATATAAGCGCAAAAAAAGCGGAAATTTGGAAAAAAAACAATATTTATTTTTTTCTATTTTAAAAGAAATCCAATAAAATCAAATTTTGTCATAAATTTAAGCCAAAATGTATTCTGCTACATGTTTTTGGTAAAAAAAATTAGGTTAAGTGTATAATAATTGGTTTGTGTGATCACGGACATATGTACGCAAATGATCATGTACAGATGTGTGCAGGTGATGGCGGACATATGTGTACAGATAATCATTGGGACATGTGATTTTAGTGGGACATATGTGGGGGACATGTTTTTATTATTAGGGACATGTGTTTTTATTATTTGGGGACATGTATGTTTTGGGGAGATGTGTGTTTTGGGGACATATGTGGGGACTGTGTTTATACTGTGTGGTGTGTTGTGTGTTTACACTAGACTGGTGATCACTGAGTAAAAAGCTGTAAAAAACAGCTCATACTCACTGATCATCAGCCGGCTGCAGCGATCTGCTCTCCTCTCCTCAGCGATGACTTCTGTGTGAGGAGAGGAGGAGCCGATTGCCTAGCAACCGGATGTTTGTTTACATCACATGATGGCCGTGATTGGACACGGCCATCATGTGATTAGGAGGGCCAATCACAGAGCCCTCCTGCCGACCTGAGATGCGCCGTGTCCAGGTGACACGAGCACATCGGGATTGCGCCGCTGCATGGGCACGCGCGCGATCCCCCTCCTTCTGAAGGACGTTCCTGAACGTCCTATCAGAAGTATAGAGGTCCCACCCGGCCGTATATGTACATTGGTCGGGTGGGAAGTGGTTAATCAATACAGTGATAAATTGAAAAAAACAATACAATTCGGTGACTTGATTTTCATATAATATTGACCATTCCAGAATAAAATCAGTGTGTCCAGTGATATTCGTTGTGCAAAATATATCAAATTCCTCAGTGATGTGATCACTCTGCCTTGCACCTCAGTCCACACACTGTGTATGCTAGAAGCTCACCTCACCAGCAATTCCCCTCCATGGGTGGCTATATCATATCCTTTCTTACAATCAGCCATGCAATGGTATATGGGTCTGTCCTCACTCTCTCCCACTATCCACTCTCCTGTCCTACGGTAGGTGATATGGTTATAAAAGAAAGCAAATCCTTATTGTGTAGTATTCCAATTAAAATGTATTAAATAAAAAACTTAGAAACTCACATTTATCCACTTCAATACAGGGAACATTTACCCCCTTCCTTCCCAGACCAATTTTCAGCTTTCAGTGCTCTCACACTTTGAATGGAAATTAACCATCTTACAATTTTTCATGCAACACTGACAATTACTCAACTGACAATTAGTCATGCAAAACTGTACTATAACACAATTTTAATAATGTTTTTCACACAAATAGAGCTTTCTTAGACCCCTTTCACACTGAGGGTATTTTGCAGGTGCCATAGCATTAAATATAACGCCTGCAATCCACCCTCAAATATCTACTCCATTGTCTCCAGTGCGAAAGCCCTCGGGCTTTCATACTGGAGCGGTGCGCTGGCAGGGCGTCAGGAAAAGTTCTGCCAGCAGCTTCTTTGGAGCGGTGAAGGAGCGGTGTGTTTACCGCTCCTCCACCGCTCCTGCCCATTGAAATCAATGGGGCAGCGTGGCTATACCGCCGGCAAAATGCTGCTATTGCGGGTGGTTTTAACCCTTTCTCGGCCACTAGGGGGGTTAAAAGCACCCGCAATAGCAGCCGAAATGCACCACAAATCCGACGGTAAAACACCACTAAAAATAGCAGCGTTTTACCGCCGACGCTATGGGCGGCACAGTGTGAAAGAGGTCTTCTGGTGGTATTTAATCACCACTGGGTTATTTTTTTTAAATATAAGTAAAAAAAGAGCAAACATTTTGGAAAAAAACTCACTTTTTTTTAGTTTCCATTATAAAATTCTGCAAATAAGTAATTTTTGTTCATAAATAAATGTATACTGCTCCATATCATTGGTAAAAATAACCCCCAAGCTATGGTGCCAATCATTAGAAATTGATCATACCTGATGTACTGGTGGCCTATCTAATTTCTTGAGGCCCTGAAATGTCAGGACAGTAAAAATACCCCCCAAATTACTTTTTGGAAAGCAACCGGTCCAAGGTATTTATTAAGAGGCATTTTGAGTTTTTTTACACAAAATTGTAAAAATAGCAAGTTATTTCTCACACACAGCATATCCATACTTCCAATTACATCCCTAAATATATTCTGCTACTCTTCCTGAGTATGGCAATACCACATGTGTGAGGCTTTTACACTGCCTGGTCACATACAGAGGCCCAACATCCAAGTAACACCTTCAGGCATTCTAGGAGCATACATTACTGTACATATCTGGGCTGAAGATAGGTACTCGGTACTCTGGTCTGGAGACAGGTACTTTGATGGTCTGCAGGTAGGTACTCAGGTACTCTGGGCTGGAGATATGTACTTCTGTACTCTGATGGGCTGGTGACAGGGACTCAGGTGGACTGATTGGCTGCAGATAGGTATTAGGGTACCCTGATGGGCTGGGCATAGGTACTTGGGTACTCTGATGGTCTGCAGAAAGGTACTCGGGGCTGGAGACAGGTAGTTGGGTACTCTGGCTGGAGATAGGTACTCTGGGTTGGGACAGGTACTCGGGTACTCTGATGGGCTGCAGATAGGTGCCTAGGTACTCTAGGCTGGAGACAGGTACTTGGGTACTCTGATGGGCTGCAGATAGGTACTCAGGGCTAGAGACAGGTACACAAATGGAATGAAGATAGGTACTCAGGTACTCTGGGCTGGAGACAGGTACTCTGATGGTCTGCAGGTAGGTACTCGGGTACTCTGGGCTGGAGATATGTACTTCTTTACTCTGATGGGCTGGTGACAGGGACTCAGGTAGACTGATGGGCTTCAGATAGGTATTAGGGTACCCTGATGGGCTGGGCATAGGTACTCGGGTACTCTGATGGGCTGCAGATAGGTACTTGGGTACTCTGATGGGCTGCAGATAGGTACTTGGGTACTACGATGGGCTGCAGATAGGTACTCAAGGCTAGAGACAGGTACTCCAGTAATCTGATGGTCTGCGAATAGGTTCTTGGGTACTCTGGGCTTGAGACAGGTATTCAGGTACTATTTTCAGCTGGAGACAGGTACTCGGGTGCTCCAATGGGCTGGAGACAGGTACTCATATACTCTGATGGCCTGCAGATAGGTACTTTGATGAGCTGGAGATAGATACTCGGATACTCTGGGCTGGAGACAGGTACTTAGGTACTCTGATGGGCTGGAGATAGGTACTTGGGTACTCTGGACTAGAGACAGGTACTCGGGTACTCTGGTGGGCTGCAGATAGGTACTCGGGTACTCTGATGGGCTGGAGATAGGTACTCTGATGGGCTGCAGATAGGTACTCGGGTACTCTGATGGGCTGGAGAAAGGTACTTGGATACTCTGGGCAGGAAACAGTTAATCGGGTACTCTGATTGGCTAGAGATAGGTACTCTGGGCTGGAGACAGGTACTCGGGTACTCTGATGGTCTGCAGATAGGTATTCAGGTACTTAGGTACTCTGGGCTGGAGACAGATACTCGGTTGGGCTGTTGATAGGTACTCTGATGGGCTGGTGACAGGTCCCCTTTATTTTGGGGGACATTCTGTGACTGTGTTTTACTACTGTAATCGGTAACTAGCTGTTACTGCAATCTCCTCCTCACACAGGATCGGTGAGCTTTGTAACAGCTAGTTACCTCAGTTTGTTGACATAGGTGACCAGCTGTGATTAGACACAGCCAATTACATAGTAAAGAGTCAATTCCATTGGCTCTTTACCCTAATCACAGAGTGACACGCCTCATCCCCGATCGCCGTGCTGCCTGGTGGCACGCATGAGTGGTGTGCACAAAGACAGTGCATGTGACAGGATGTGATTGGACACAGCTGGTCATGTGGTAAAGAGCCATTTTCATGAGCTCTTTATCATGATCAGGGATGGGCTTAGAGTAGATAGTGGGAGAGAATGGGAGAGAGTGAGGACAAGACCCATATACCATCACCTGGCTGATTGGAAGAAAGCATATGATATAGCCACCCATGGAGAGGAATAGATTACACCCTGATTGCTTTTAGACCTTCTGGTCTAGGGAATGAAGTGAGCTTCTAGCACACACAGTGTGGATTGAGGTGCAAGGGAGAGTGATCACATCACTGAGGAATTTAACCACTTGCCGACCAGCCTCTGCAGTTTTACTGCGGCAGAATAGCACGGCTGGGCGAAACGACATTATGTAACATCGCTTTGCCCTGTTGCAGCACTGGCACTTTGAGTACAAACTCATTAGATAAAATATTATTATTATTCGTACAATTTCTACCTTGAGAGATCAGACACATGTCATATTTACTGTTTGCAATTCTTAGATAGTTTCAATATTCTTTTCGTTTTTGAAGCATAGCTCCACTTCATATGTGTAAACAATTGTATTTTAAATGTGGACACACAATATTAAGTTGTGAGCAGCTGCTTCCTATTTCTTATAATAAGTGGTAGCTAACAGAAATCTATAACTACTGGATAAAACTAAAACTGTGTCTGTCTTCATTTCAGGCTACAAAGCAACAAAATGTGATTATTTTATAGGAGGTAGATTTTTTTTCTATACCCACTGTATACCATAGTCTGTGGGCTCTACTGTATAACTTTCCTACAGACTAAATAATATACACAGATTTTGGTTATTTTCACCAAAAAATTTTTATAACAGAAACATGTTTTGCTTTTTTCAACAGTTTCTGTCTTTTTTCTTTTTTTTTTTAACAAAAAAATAAGAAACCTAGTGGTGATTAAATACCACCACCACCAAAAGAAAGCTCTATTTGTGTGAAAAAATATAAAAATTTCATATGGGTACAGTGTTGCATGACCACCCAATTGTCAATCAAAGTGTGAGAGCGCTGAAAGCAGAAAATTGGCCTAGGCAGGAAAGGGGTAAAAGTGCTCAGTATTGAAGTAGTTAACATAGCGTTCCAACACTGTGTGGGTGGTAAACTGTAGTTAGTAACCACAATCTAAATGTAACTATGATAACAAGTGATGTGTTTCATATGTGTGGGCTTAAACAATTTGTTTTTCTGCAGAATATATAGATATTGTGTGTTCAAACTATGAAAGAAACACACCTGGACCAATGATTATATTTAGGGACAGTTTTATCAGTATAATACTTTAGCTTTATGCAGAATATATTATGTGGAATATAATTATATTATATATTAAATTTAGAGTATAGCCTCATGTAAATGTTTTTAATTCAAGAGTAACAAAGTACCATCATCCAAGTTGATATATAGAGAAAAGGGATGAGAATAGAAAGATAGGACAGTTGCTGAAGCTGTCCATAAATCCACAAATCTGTCCATAAAACTATTTACAGACTCAAAAAATTGTGATGGACTATCTCGGTACTAATAACAAACGATATGAATAATATAAAAAACGATATATTACATATAACAATAACATACAGAGTACATTAACCACTTAAGGACTGCCTCCTGCACATATACGTGGGCAGAATGGCACGGCTGGGCACAAGCACGTACCTGTACGTTGCTCTTTAAGTGCCCAGCTGTGGCGGCACGCTCCCGACCCGGTCCTGAGCTCCGTGACCGTGGCCACGGGACCAGCAGACCCGATTGCCGCTGGTGTCCCGCGATCGGGTCACAGAGCTGAAGAACGAGGAGAGGTCTGTGTAAACAAACCTCTCCCCGTGCTTCCTACTGAGCCTGTCACTGATCGTCTGTTCTCTGTTATAGGGAAAGATGATCAGTGATGTCAGACGCCAAGCCACGCCCCAATACAGTTTAAAAAAAACACACACACACACACACACTTAACCCCTCCCCGCCCCCTAGTGGTTAACTCCTTCACTGCCAGTGTCATTTACACAGGAATCAGTGCATTTAAATAGCACCGATTGCTGTATAAATGACAATGGTCCCAAAAATGTGTAAAAAATTTCCGATGTGTCCGCCATAATGTCGCAGTCACAATAAAAATCGCTGATCGTCGCCACTACTAGTAAAAAAAAAAATTTATAAAAATGCTATAAAACTATCCCCTATTTTGTAAACGATATAACTTTTGCGCAAACCAATCAATAATCGCTTATTGCGATTTTTTTACCAAAAATATGTAGAAGAATACGTATTGGCCTAAACTGAGGATTTTTTTATATATTTTTGGGGGATATTTATTATAGCAAAAAGTAAAAAATATTAATTTTTTTTCAAAATTGTCGCTCTATTTTTGTTTATAGCGCAAAAAAAAAAGGCAGAGGTGATAAAATGCCACCAAAAGAAATCTCTATTTGTGGGAAAAAAAGGAAGCCAATTTTGTTTGGGAGCCACGTCACACAACCGCGCAATTGTCAGTTAAAGCGACGCAGTGCCGAATCACAAAAAGGGGCCTGGTCCTTTGGCTGCAAATTGGTCCGGGGCTTAAGTGGTTAAAACAACAATTTGGAGGAGATTATATTTCAAACAGCAAATACTCAGGGTCCCCCTGAAAAGCATCTGCTATTGAAGCAATTCTCAAAATTGATTTCTCTACAAGTTTCGGGGGTGACAGCTTCTTCAGGAGAAATAATCTAAAAAATGGATGTTAAAGTAAAGCGCAAATTGAATACATTACATTCACAATTAAGGACAATTAGGTTCAGCAAGTTATACTTTCAAGGTAAGGATAATAATCAGGTTGCTCGCCAGGCTGTAAATTGGCTACATTTGAAAACCAAATTATATTATTAATTATATATAGTATTTAGATGTACCCTTGTTTGTTTTGAGAGGAGAGAATCAAAGTCCTGTGTATAGCTGGAATCTATTATAAGGAGGTCCACAGAAAAACAGGCACTGATGTAAACACTATCTTGAGTACTTCTGGTAGCACACAATGGGGTAGATTCCCTAAAACTGAAGCGTGCAAAACCTGGTGCAGCTCTGCACAGCTTCCATTTGTTTTTTTTTTGTTTTTTTTTGTCAAAGCTTAACTGAACAAGCTAAAGTTAGAAGCTGGTTTCTATGCATAGCTGCACCAGACTACTATCTACAGTTTTAGTAAATCAATCCCAGTATCTGCACTTACACAGTAGTATTGCTATCTGAGGCTACAGTCAAACCTTTCCATTGTGGTGTGTTAGAAAAACACATGAGCGTTAGGTCACAACTTAGTGTACATCGCGTTTAAGACAGTCCATTAATTTGAATAAGCTACCGGTGCACCTGAACCAAAAAAAAGCACAATTTTTAGCAATCCGACGCAAGGTCATGTGTTACCGTGCATTTCTTTAATGTGTTAGGCTGCTATTAAAAATGAATATCACCACGTGGCAAAATTGGAGGCACAAACCACATGGATTAACTACACCTGCTGGTAAACTAGCAGAGGTTTCAGCTACTGACCGTGTATCTTGGCCATGGCCCTCTGACGTGTTTCTCCTTGGCTGGGCTTAGTCCTAGAGGGCCGTGGTCAAGATGCATGGTCTGTAGCTGAACACTCTGCTATCTTACCACCGGGTGCAGTTGATCTATGTAGTATGATCCCCCCAATTTTGCTATTGTGATTGTTTCATGGAGTGGGACATGCTCCCAGAGAGGCTAAAACCCACAGTGGAAAAAGAATAGACGGAAGGACTAAAAGGAGGCATGTGAATGGCACTAGTTTTACATGTGGCCATTAATGTGTGTATGGTATGTTACCACAACACATTGGTGTATGGTGTATTACCACAACACATAAGGCTATATCAGATTTGCATTAACACAGCCCACAGCTTCAAGTAAGCATGTAGGGAAAAGTAACAGGTTTGCTTCAATGCCAGCCCCGAACCAGCATATACTAACCTTCCCTTTGCTTGTATGTTGCAAAAACTTCCAGATATAGGGGAACAAGTGATTCAGTTATTTGAGTCCAATATGAGAGCGCGGGTGCTTAGGGACTGGATGAAATTGAGAATGTGCAGTAGAAACTACAATCCTGACATCATAGAGCAAATGTGAACTGCAGGTGTGTTCAAAGCAACATCTTGCAAGGCAGTCAGGCAACTGGAATTGAAAGGAAGAGCAAAGGCTTATGAGCTCTGAAAGCCACAAAGAATGACGGGAACAAATGCAGAGGAAGAAGACACTGGTGGATAGTGGATGGTGTCCATGTCTTGTGTCAGAAATGTGACAATAACCATTTTACTGGCTTAAGAACAGAGCACTTTTTGCAATTCGGCACTGCGGCGCTTTAACTGACAATTGCGCGGTCGTGCAATGTGGCTCCCAAACAAAATTATCGTCCTTTTTTTTCCCACAAATAGAGCTTTCTTTTGGTGGTATTTGATCACCTCTGCGTTTTTTACCGTAGCCAATTTGCCTGTCTGTGCCATTCTGCCAACGTACAGCGCCGCGCGCCGGTCGGGAAGCGGTTAATTCGAGCAGCAGATTTACTGGCAAGCAATGAGGAAAATATACTTTTGGCACGAGAACTATATAGTCAAAGTTGGCTGATGGACTAAGAAGAAAGTCCCCATCAGTAATATACAGTTGATTGTTTGGTGCATAAACCACCATCTTGGCTGGGCTGACCTGCTGGTCAATGCTAACTGCATACTGCATAATGTCCTTTCATTGACCAAGAATGTAAAGGGTCTCTTTAAAAGAGAGATGCATTACTAGATTTTTCTGAAGGAAAATCAGCGATGCCAGATATTTTTTCTCTTATAACATGGTTGGGTGCTTCCACAACATTTATTTTGAAGAGCATATTGGACACTCTAATAAGAAGGCCCAGCACTGCCCTTACTATGTGCCTCTAATTAAAAAATGTATAGGATCTGCACTAGCTATAAAAGAAGTGACTAACTTCTAAATCATCCAGTTGTGTGTGTTTCAAATAAATCAGGCTATTCGTAGCATAGGAAATTTGCTCCAAAGCTTAGTAAATGAGGGGAAGCTCTTCTTACTTTCATTATCCAATCAGATGCAGGTGAAAATGCTGTTTTGTTTTGTTTTTCTTGCATATGATTGGGTATTCTTTGCAAAGTGAAGCTACACCTCATTTACTAAAGCTGGCCAAAGATAGATCAAATCTCGGCCATTTCAGCAGGCACCAGCCGAGACTCAACTCATCTATGGGCAGGCTGATTGAGCCCAAGTTGATTCATTGATCGATTTGGGTCCAACCAGCAAGTTAGATTATTAGCAAGCGATTATTGCCAGTGGCTATAGCCGCTAGTAGTAATCACTGTGTTCTTCCAGTAGTGACAGCTCCCCTGCACCCACCCACCCACTGGGAGAACACAATTGCTCAGCGGGAGAGATTCCTCCATCAACGCTGACTGTGTTGATAGGGGAATTGCATACTCTATGGTCTGTTTAAGCTCTGGACCAAATTCCCTTGCAAAGTCCCCAATTTTTTTTGCCCTAGCTAAACAACCCCATGGAATATAATCATCCACCATATAATCTTAATTAATTTAAGCTTCTATAAAGCTACCTATAGATGGTATATATGAAATATTTGTATGCAACATTTTATATTTACCATCCTAAAACAGTGAAAAAATTTTAACTTTTAAGGGCGGAAGAGAGAAAAATACAAAATGGGTATGGCTAATTCCATTTTTCCCTGACAAAGAAAACATCATAGATCCAACATAGATCACAAGAAGGAGTATCGTGATTTATAATGTTTTCCATTTCAGTAAAAATATAGATAATTCAGCAGAACCATCAAAGCAAGTAATTCTGTTACTTCTGTGACAAGAGAGTTTAGTACGGCTGGCTGATGAGATGGGGAAATCAAGTTACACTTCAGCAATGACTAACATAGGAGGAATTCACACTTCCTGTACTCTTCTCAGTATGACGGAGGGAGTGCCTGACCTGGACTGGCAGATATCATCATTAAGATGATGGCCATGGTAGATATCTGCCCACCCTGGCCAACTCAATTCAGGCACCCGCAGAGACGGCAGTGATGTAATTACTGTGCCGTTCACTGGTATTTGTATAGAGAAAGCTGCATCTGAGGACGTGCAATGATCTCCTTGCTTTTGCATTTATTTGTTGGATTTGTGCTTCTTCCACTTCACCTGCTGCTGATCACCAATCATCCTGGAGAGAGGTAAAGGGGCAGCTCAGTAGTGTGTACAATACAAAAATGGCTGGACAAAATTACAAATCCTCTGGAAAGTAAAACAGTAAACTCAGACTCATTTAACCACTGTTTGCGTAGAAATTTACGTTAGTTACTATTTAATTTATATATATATATATTTATATAAAGAAAGTGAGATAGAGATATATATTATCTACATATCTATCTATATATAGATAGATGTGACTATATATATATATATATATATATATATATATATATATATATATACATATATATATGGACATAGAAATAAATAAAAAAAGTATTGTAGCAGGGCTGCCATCTTTTGTTGTTTATTTCACCACTGGAGTGGGATCTCCCCTTGCTTCATATTCAGGTCATAAATGTTAGACAAAACTGGAAATGATGGAAAATATAAACAGCAATGCAAAACTGATAGTTCAAACGCTTCCTTATTTCCCTCAAGGTTAAAAAAACAAAAACGTTTGGGCTAGAATTGGAATTTAAGGGGAAATAACAATGTTTTAAGGTAAATTGCATTTCAAACACATATATAATCTTTGTTTTGCAAATAAACTTTTAACATCTGACAAAGGACTCATACTGCAATATGGGATAGCTAAAGAGACAACAAAGCAGAATCATCCTGCCTTCAAACAATCTTTATCTAACTAATAATCTTGAACTAAACAGCTCCAAGCTCTAAGATATGAATCACCAAGCTGACTCATGATCAGCAGATATACAGTAGGCGATTGTGTGCAAAACTCAACCCCTTTTTTATAAAATGTGATCTGTCAGGAAAGGTCATCAACTAGTAGGAAGACTCATGAGAGGGTGAAACCAAACATAACCTTTGCTATAAAAAAAAAAAATTGCATGCAACTTCAGCTGCCTATATCTCATTACTTATGTTTTTTTACTGAAGGTAAAGTCTCTTATGTGTTTTTCTCTGTGAATGCTTCTGGAACTGCCAGTTTTAGACACACCTGCAAAATTTAAAAAGGGGCCAATTCATAATTATTTTTGGGGATGATAAACGAATTTCCTGAGTTTTACATAAACACATACAGCAAATGTTTTTTGCAGCAACAATTTGTGTGGCAAAACTTCTGCCATAAAAAATAAAAAAATCAGACACCAAAACCAACTGAGACCATTTTAAAAGGTGAAAATAAATGTAACACAAGAAAATCCTACATTTAAATCTTGGTGATTTTTGGTTTTAAAAATTAAAACATAATTACAAAAGAGGAAGTATTTTTTTTTATAACAAATAAAATCTAACATTACTGGGTTAAGTTTAACCCTTTTTTAAGCCATCTTGAACTGTCTAATGGATTCTTTCACTGGTTTTGCAAAGGTAATCAAAAACAATAAAATAAGATGCAAATTAAAAAAAGATAAAGTACAAACCTTGAGCATAGAAACTAAAAAAACTGATATTTTAAAAATACGATTAACAAAAAAAGTGCAACAATACTTCACATTTTAAAATAAAATCCTAATTAACATTAGGACTTCTATTATATCTACCTAATACATTACTTGACCAGTTCTTACTTTTGCATTAAAAACTGGAACAATCAAGGACCTTCTGTAGAATTTAAACAGCAAGCGGTATTAGTTTAAGATCAGGAATTGCACAAAATAAAGTAATCTTCAAGATAGATACTTTAATATGTAGTACATATTTTTTTTACCCAAACATTTATTATAGTGCAATGACTAAAAAACACATTAAATTAGAAACTTGATGATAATTAACAACAGTTAAACTATCAGTCAGGTTGATTTACTAAAGGCAAATAGCCTGTTCGCTTTGCAAGGGAATTCTAACTTTGCCAAGGACTTTTCCCTTGGCTTTTAGTGAATGAGGTGAAGCTCTGATTATTTACATCATCCAATCATGTACCAGCAAAAATATAGTTTTTTTCTCCATGGATGTGATTGAGTATTCTTTGCAAAGTGCTTTTTCACCACATTTACTAAGGTAAGGAAAATATTACCTTGCAAAGTGAAAATTCCCATGCAAAGTGATTGCCAGTGAATACATATATACATTCCTATTTAGACTTTATATTATGTGTGAGGGTGTGCTCTCCAGATTGATCATCATTGGCAGCCAACACCTTGATTATTTGTTGAAAAGAATGAATAAATGCAAAAATACAAGCCTCTTCACACTTATTAAATAGCTTGCTTTGGTTAAATCAAAGGAACTGACATTTGCAATCTAATTCTAGTAATTAAAATTTTATTTAAGTACCAATCCATTCTTTTAAATTTTTTTTTATTTTTTATTTTTTTGCTGTACATGGATTTTTTTACAAAAAGAAAAAAAAGTATGCTGACTATAAAAAAATAAAATAAAAAGGGGAATGAATAAAAAAAAAGTCTACATTTAATGTTGCAGTTCTTTTTATTCCACAAGTTTCCTAACCCATGGACTGCCTGGTCATTTGTGGAGGTTTGCAGGATTTTTTGGTTGGAAGCGACAGAATATTTGTGTATCCCTAAATTTAAACTTCCAAAATTGTGTGGATGTACACAACTGTTCTTAGTGGAGGAACTTGCAAAGAGCTGTCAAAAATGGCAAGTGTGCTTACTTAATTAAATTACAATTTAAGGAAAGTGCCTATTTATTTGAAATACATATTTTCATTATTATTATTATATTTATTATGAATAATACGTAAGTGAGTGGATGCTTTTCTGTTCATTCTAAGAATTATTATTTTTTTTTTTATTCCCTTGAGGGTTCTAGCTGAATATAAATGTGTACATTTCCTGTGATTGGAATTGTATTTGCTGTTATTTATTACTATAAATATTTTGAAACAGAACATGAATGTGTACATACATTTCTACCCTGAAGGTTTCATATGAAAAGTGAATAATTAATTCACTGTACACTTGCTGCAGATATTGTTCTAAGAGATGCCGTAAGCGACAGGAGAAACAATTGTGAATGTACCTACCACTCCTTGTTAATTATAATTTATTTACTTATGCCACCCTTCATCTTCTTCCCAAACTCATATTGTGTATATAAAGTTCCCCCCTGAAGAGGGTCACAACTGGTCAGAAATTAGGATCAGATTAATAAGACTTTATTTGAGACTTTCTTTGATCAGCAAACAAGAGAAACAGAGAAATGCGACTGGTATGTATTTCAGGTTTTCTCTTGCAACTAATGTTTGATTATTCCAAATATTCAAGCAAAAAATTTTTATTTTATTATTTTTCATGGATTTTTTAAATTTTTCATCTCATGCTTTTTTTATTTTATCATTTATTCCCTGTATATATTTTGCATATGTTAAAATGAACATTCTTAGTTGATTAAAAAAACAATCTATTTTCAGCCATTGTTTCATTTTCATTTTCCTCTCATGTGTCATTTTAGTAAATTTGTTTTAGTGTGTCAGTGTTTGGCTAGCAAATAAAGCTGGATATAACTATTAAAAGGAAAGACCATAATATCACTTTCTGCTAAACGGAATACGCCATCTTGTATAAATACGTGTGTGCAGAGATCACGCTGGGACTGCAGCCCAGCTTGTAAGGATCATTGCCTAGAATATCTCTGTATCATCTGTGACGTTTCTATGAGAGCTGCTTTTGAGAACCTGAAAGTGAACTCCTGCCTGTGAAAGGATTACATGCCTGTGTAGATCTCCTTAAAAAAGAGATCATAAAATCTGGTAAGCGACAGTGTGTGCAGAGGTGGAGGATTTCTCTCTTGGAACGGGTCACTACTTTCCGGGTGTATTTTTCATGTGATGTCACGAGGAATAAATCTCTAAAGATATAAGCACCTTTGGAGGACTTTTTTTACTTATTATTTTTTTTCACTTGTCTGATTTTGACGTTTTGAGAATTTGCATATAGATCTATTTTCCTAAATATTGATCATTTTGGGGAGTGTGTTATTTATTGATTGATCACAATTATATAAATTAAAATAAAATAAAATAAAATTAAATTAAAATTAAATTAAAATATGTGTATATAAATATTTTTGTGTGATTAGTTATTTAAACACTTTTTCAGCGCAGCTAATAGGTTTGGAATTGTATAAATACATGGCTGACCACAAAACAAAAAAAAAAAAAAATACAAAAAAAAAACATATACACATAATACATAAATAATTTTTTATATGGAGACTTCCTAAGTAAGTTTGAAAAATAATAAGTTGTGAAGGAAGAACAC